>NW_028301147.1:5751666-6385833 GCF_049000335.1 Polistes dominula
TCATATGAATGCTACATATATATGTAGCATGAACTCCGAGGACATTTAAGAAAAATGTGATAGAAGTGAATCGATGAAATACTATTAAATAAAATCAATACATCCCTGAGACAGTCTGTGTCACCGAGAATAACTTGGTTTACTTCGATGCGCACGCGTCTCTCTGTAAATACAAACGAACGAACATATGTGAAAATTGGAACGTTTAATGTCACCGAAAAAGAAAGATGTGAATATAGAATAAGACAAAAAAAAAAATAAGAGGAGAAAAGAAAGAAAGAAAGAAAAGACTCGTGGATTATCAACACGATAAACTTTATCTCGTAGACAAAACGTGAGCTCAGAAAGAAATGTTAATATTCGTTACAAAACGGATTTGCGTTGATCCTGCGGCTGATTAACTGTTTGCGCTTCTCTCTCTCTCTCTCTCTCTCTCTCCCTCTTACTCTTTCTCTTTTCTTTTACTTTTATTTTTGTTTTTATAAGTTTTTATCGTAAAAAAATGTGGCCACATTAAAAAAGTCTACTAAAGACTCGTTTATACGTGTTCATCATGAATTTGAAATAACGTTAAATCCATCGTTCCTACTATTTTTACTTTCATGTTAACGTGAATTTCTATTCATTCTTTATTTTTTCCTTTTTTTTTTCTTGCAATTTTTATTTTACTAAACGATAACGTCAAATCCAGCCGAGAGTGTCTGTATGTTATCTGTATAATATGACTGTATATAGTCATATTATATTTTAAGCGTACGTTTCTTCCAAAATGGGAAAGATCGTAAAAAGGAGATCAAAATAAAATAAGAAGAGGGTGAATTAAAAATAAATAAGAATATCATTATTTTCCAATTTAGAAAAGTTATAGGTTGATTAAAATAAGAAGGATGAGTTAAAAATGAAATGAAGTTGGTGAAAAAAATCACTTACATTAGTAAAAGATAGAATTCGTAGCATACATCAAATAAAATTTTTATTTGGGTTACTGTTCAATATATATATGTTACCATGAAAAATGGAAATTAGAAAATTTCAAAGATTACATGATTGCTTATCAACACATACAAAATACATCGGTGAAAGACCGAATATTTTGTGTTCATTTTTCTACATTAATATTTCGAACATACACCAAGCTACCATGTGAATTTTGACATTCTGCATTTTAGGTCCTTCACAGTAAATGTATGTACGTATAATACATATTGCATACATATAAATATACGCAAATATTCATCTCTCTCTCTCTCTTACGCTTTCTCTCTCTTTCTCTCTCTATCTTTATAAATAATTAATAACGTAATTAAAAGAATCTTACGAAATGAAAGAGAAAGAAAAAAGAAAAAATTTCTCTTACAGCATATTAAAAAAGATTCAAAATCACTATCTAGTAGACTAGAAAGATAAGATCTCGAGCGTGTATGTTCATTGTATCGATCGAGTCAAGCTTGTAAAGAAAAGAAAAGAATGAAAAGACAAAGAGAAAATATTCACTTTATAGATTCCTACATTTTCCAAAGCCGATTTCCTAGACTTTAAATGTTTGTGTGTGATGATCAAAGAAACTGAATATTAGAAGAAAAAAAAAGAAAGAAAAAGGAAATAGTTGTATATATAGAAATACGTTTATATGTAAGCTTATGTATCTTGCATCTTTTATCTTTACCTTTCTTTACGTAACTACATTTGTCCTTTCGTTTCCTATTGACATCATAAATAACATCACGTTTCTTGAAATAGAAATTGGAAAAATATTTCTTTCTCATTACTATATCTTTCTCCATTTTAAAGCGATTTCAATCAATGGTAATTAGATACGAAAGATAATTTCAATTTGTTTCTTTGTCTTCAAAGAAACGTAGTAACTATATCCCTAATGACCTGATCAATAATACCCTACCCTCTGTTACTTTATCCTCAGAAAAACGATCAACCTTGAAAGACTATCTTTAATCATTTGAACATGATTCAGAAAGATTGCCCTTAATAGCATTCTCTAATGCGTATGATCGATCGATAGAAAGAACGTGTATACTTTTAAAGAAGAGCGTAATAGATTAGTGCCGCTAATGTTTACCTGACTTATATATTTGCCAAGATGATTGAATAATTTCGTACCTTATAAACTCTCTCTCTCTTTCTCTCCTCTCTCTCTTTTCTCTCTCTATCTCTGCTTCTGTATTTTTTTGACATTTTAATTTGAAAAAGAAAATTAAAAATTCATGATAATTGTCTATGAACTTTTTATCATCTTCGCCGATTCGTTCCAATTTCAGTAGTCCTGCTTTAAATAATAAATCAATTTAAATACATATTTCAGAATTGTTAATATAAATTTTAGAATTTTTGCGAATAAAACTTGTTTTTTATTTTATGATCTTATTTTATGATCTATCAAAAATAAAAGAATGATATTTATTTTTAATAAAATCCAATGATTTTCAAATTATTTTAATTCTCGGCATCCTTGTCGAAACGAGATTTTCCTAAAGCCCGTTTTATGTTAAATTCTGATAAGTACGTTTTGCGAAATAGTCAATGCATTTTGTACAAGGATTAAGTGAAAGTAAATAAAATTTATTTTGATCGCAAAAAGAAATATAATTAAACAAATTCTATTAATTATTATAATTGGTGGAACGGATGATTGGTCTTCGCATATTTTCTTAAATTATAAAATTCAACTGAACAAAGCTACCCTCATTTTCTACTCCACATTGATTTTGTTGACACTTATTATTAGATTTTATCAAAGCAATTACCAAAAAACCAAGCTTTACTCAAATAAGAAGTAGCAAATTTAAATAAGGTGTACATTTTTTGGAATCACACGTATAATCTACGACAATTTTATAAATAACATACAATTAATAAACTGAACTATCGAATATAATTTAAAAAAATTGTGGTATTATTAATTCGTTTAATCATATTTGTATTAGAAATAATAAAATATGATTTAAAAACAAAAAAGGAAAAGAAAAAAATTATATTACTACGTGTCATCGATAAACGAGTAAAAAATTAATCGGCTTTCCAATTTACACGAGACTTGACAAAATCTTATAAACACATCAGTAATTTGTCAGTGAGTAAATAGAAAAAGAGTGAAAAAGAAAGGTAGAAACAGAGACAGACAGAAAGAGAAAAAGAGAATTTAGATCACGCGAATAAAAAACGAGGTTACAGGAATTCGCTCGCATTAGATCGTCTTCATAAGACAGATAAGATCACAGGTCGTTTCTCATTAAGTTCGGTATGCAGTTAGTTTTCGTGACACTCGACGAACCACGCTTCTGGTTTGTTATTGCACTTTTGAACCGATCTAATAGTAAATAAAGCACAGCACACCGTTATTTTTTGCCGCATACGCGCTTTTTTCTGCGTTCATAAATCACCGACTAGCCACTAGCGTAATCCCGTTTAAAAATAAATCCAGCAAATTTATGGTTTGGTCCGTTCGAACATCGACTGACGTAATTCGATCGAGACACTCGCTTTATCGGAACGAATTATTGTTACGTAAATGACAACGAATTGGTGTTTATAAAAAAAAAGAAGAAAATTTTACTTTATCAACGTATACAAATTACGTTTATAGTTAAATCTTGAGAATTAATAAAAATTTGAGGAATACAATTTTTTAATACTTTCTAATAAAAGTCAACATTTTAGATTCAATTTACAAAATTTTAATATTCTCAATGAAATATAAAATCATTTGTACGATATAAATTCTTATTGCGTATTATGAAAATCGTCGGTACAAAAGCTAAAGGGCTTTTCATCAATTCCAGGAATTACTTTATTTTTAATAACGTATTTCTCATAAGATTCAATCATCGTTGAACCAATTAAAGTAGCAAACGACTTGAATTTGAAGAGCAAATGGAAAGAAAATGCTTATTAATAGATAGTTTAAGTACCATCGTTACCACTCGACATAGGAAAATCCCGAAGCGACTCTTCTGAAAACGCGCTGATTTTACTATGCAAACTGAAAAGATAAAAAGAAAGTGCGAGAACAAAGGAAGATAAAGGAATCACGAGTGCCAACTATAAAAGAAGTAGGAAAGTGGGACAATCAAGGAACATCGGAGTGCTTAAATTTAGCGCATTTACACTATTGCGACTCGCTCTTTAACGTCTAGACCGCATCGGATCAACCGAACTTGTGAAAGAAAAAATTCACGAAAAATATCCATTATATTCCTTGTACTTTAACGAGTACCGATTTAATCGGGATTCAACACAACAAACAAAAGCTTGCTTGCATTTATTCGTTCATATTATAAAAAAAAAAAAAAAAATTACGTGACTTTGCATATTCATAACAAATTTTCTAATAAATAACTGTAGATGGTAAAAATGTAGTACTACTGATGATCGATTAACACTAAGCATATCTGCAGTATATTTATTTAAAATTATAAAACGGGAATTTAATCAATCGTATTATATTTAACATTAATATATATATATATATATATATATATATATATAATATGTAAGTAGAAAATACGAAAAGAAAAGTTTCAAAAGGATCAAAACCTAGAGAATATTAAATTTTGATATCTTTTTAACTAGAATAAAAATTCATTAAACTAAAGTGTTAATACCTAGGAAAGATAGTAACGAAAGGATTAGGAGTAGAAGCAACGTTTAAAATTTGTTGGCACGTTAAACGTCGCGTTTGAAACACGACGTGAATCCTCGTTTTCATCGAAAGACGTGGGCATCATTTTGATATTATTGGCGGCTCGAAAAATGTCACTACGGAAGGAAGAAGGCTAGCCGAGGTCATCGAGATCACAGAGGATTAATCTTCTAGCGAAGCAAATAGACTAACTGCATGCATAATACACGAGTGTAGGTTGTCAAGTTGATTAAGTACCTTAATGTACCGCTTATCGATCTGAATGCCGGATCAGACGAGAATACAGTCTAGGTATCAAAGTTAAGTGATCTTGTCGAACGATTACACCATTATAATTCAAAAACATGTTCGCATAGTCGAAATAGATGATAGATATAAAATTATTTCTTTTAACCTTACTTTCCTAGAATAATGCAAGTTTACTTTTATAAGCTTTTTATCCTTGAACCAATTCTCTTATCTCATAAATGTTTCGATATTCATACCTGTAATGTTACTTTTTAAAAATGTCAACACATTATTTACCGTTAGAAAAATCTACCTATATATTTCAGATATTATCGAAAGAATAAAATAATTATTGAATTTTAATATAAGATCAAAGAATATCTGGAAAAAGAAATTGTTAAGTTTCCTTTATATTGTAATGAAATATATAAAAGTAGACGGAAACATTTTTTCGAATATTTAGTCATCCTTTAAGCAGAGGACGAAACAAGCCAGAATGGCATTAACCCGAGACGATAATTACCGAAGTTGGCATAGAATTTGTCGTTGTACTGAACGATTTGTTCGTTCACAACCACCTGTTGCTTGATAGTAGTAGTATGCGAAGAAGAAACGTGACGATAATTATTATAGCACATTCGCATGGCCGATGCGTCCCTCACCGATACTTTTCTTGTTCGAATTCTTTCCCCGTCGTTTTTCACATTTCTTTACTTATTCTTTCTCATGTTGCCTTTTTGTATTGCTTTTTTCTTTTATACTTTTCCCTTTTTTTTTTTTAACAGTTCGCTTCGTTTCATCGACTGGAAACAAAAAAAGAAAAAATTCGATCGTGAAAAAATGTTCAAGTTTCGTTCATTCTTTTTCACACGTATCTTCTTTCATTCTTCTTCTTTTCCTTCTGTTTCGATTTTTTATTAATTTGAATGATTCTTCTAGTCCGTTCCAATTAATTAAAATAACATTAGTAATAGTAATATAATGCGGATAATATACGATAATATAACGACAAATATAATTTTAAAAAAGCTAGATATCTAGCTTGGTTTTTATTTACACAAGATAAACCAACAACGCTCTCTAAAAAGGAAAAACGAAAAGACGAGCAAGGTTTTTCACTTCGTAACGGACTGCCGAGCATTAGACAACGATTCTCTACATTTTCTTTTTCTTGTCTTTCTCACATTATTTCACATAATCTGTATTCAGTATAAATTATTACTTTTTGTTCTCAATCAATCAATCAATCAATCAATCAATAAATTAATCGTATAAAAAATTATATCACAATTTTATTATCCAAATTATCACTAGTTTCTGTCTCGTGAATTCGTATGTGAATTATTTAAATAAATAGCGCTTTAATAGCTTTCACCGCTTCATTAGACTTCACCGCTATCTCCAACAAGTTTAATATCCCATTCTAGTTCCAAAGTGAAAAGATCTAATGCGTGTCAGAAACAATATAGACTTTTAAAAATGTAATTATTAATTATATAAAGTTTTCATTTTTTAACATTCCTTCTTTTCCCTGTATACCTACCCTTTGTATATAATAATAGTGATAGTATAATATTAAAAAATATTGTTGACAAAAAAATTGCTATTGAAGTATATGCATACTATGTATAGTTGCGCATTCATAGGACACGTACGTGGATTAAGATTTTTATGAATTTACCGTGAACATTCGTAACGGTGAATCTGAATAATAACTTTTCTTTCCATAAGAGATATTCCGCTTATGGGAATAGTCGTAGTTCACGTAGTAAGGCGGAAAATCGTTCGGGGGTGCTTGTCCCACATCTCGACGAGCTTAACGAGTACCTACGAGCGAATATCTGCGTGTACGTGGTACGAATGGCGAAACATCTCTCGTGATTTCCCTATGCCGGTCTGCTGGAATAATTTCATTTTGATTTCTTGCTTGTGGATTTCTATCCTATCGTTTCTTCCTCCCACCCTTTATTGAAAACAAAAAAATTACCCATCCTTACAAAGAAACTATGGATGTGGATTGACTACTCTACTCGTTCGTTCACGTAGGTAAATTAAAGTAGAAAAAGATCAACGTATCGGCCACAGAAGCAACGTCATGAAAATTTCAACGACGTACTTATCTCATCGAAATCCGTTTCTTCTTTCGTCGTTCATCCACGACTGAACATTAGTTATTCCGTTCGCAACATCCTTTTATTCGATATTTTCTCAACCTCGTTGTTTATATTTACTAGTACTACTACTTGAAATATTAGAATATATAGAGAAGGATTAAATAAAGAATTGCATTCTCTTCGACTTAAATGTTATCTTTCTTTTTGTAATCCCTAATTGTTTCGTCGAAAGCTGAATAAAAGGGAACTACTGTATATACGTACATAAGTAATTCATACGAGAGATTAACGAGTTTCACAAATTGTTTGTTTTAAAAATATTTACATTTAACTACGTTTAATAAGATTTATCCATTTGATAAAACGTATCACTTGTATATTTCCTTGTTTACTTTTATTATATAAAAAAAACCTTGCAGAATGACTTAATAATTAGTATTTTCATTAATATTTCGAAACAAAAAGCTGAATAGTATTTATTAAAAAAAAAAGTAGCCAAGATAGACGGAACGTTGGTAGCAAGAATAGGAAGGGTAACATTTTTTTTACTTATTTTTATCGGAAATTCAGACGATAAAAGAGAAAAAGGGAAAATATTTGCGGTCACGTATGTGGTTGGCCCATGTTACACATACACGTACGAATGCGCGCGCACGCATACACGCGTATAAATATACGTAGGCAAAAAGATAGAAAATATTTAATGGTACGATATCAGTTTAAAGTCGAAGAGTGTAAAAGCAGTGCAGTTTTGATCATAACCATTTTACTTCTAGCTAATTAAGAATTATTCTGAATAAATAGTTGATAGAGACGATTCTATCGAACTATCGAGTTGTAAATTTCAACCGTGCCTACGCTTATACATGTGCGTATATATGTGTATGTGTAGGTACTCATGTATGCACTTCTATATATGTATGCTTGCTTTCCAATGTCTCAGAGGAATGCAAGCACAAAAGCCGAACTCGCATAGGCTTGTATTCACCTGTAAAATTCATGAGATAGTCGATGTCGAACTTAGGAAGCTTTGAAGATCGATCTTTCATAGTCACAGAAATTTACAAGAGAGAGAGAAAAAGAAAGAGAAAGGGAGAGATAAAAAGAGAGACGATTATTTGAACCTGTTTTATTAATTCACTATCAATTGAAATCATTTAAAAAAATATTTACTAAGTAAATAGTATCTATTAATTATATTAAATAAAATTATATATGAGGAAAGTGATATTAAATGAAATAAATAATTAATGAAATGATAAAAATGAAATAAAAATACTTTTCTCTTTTTTTTTTTTTTTTAATTAATTTTAATAAAAATTTGAACTATGCCATATATTCAAGGTATATTTTATAGAACATATATAATATTAAATGAATCGTTTCATTATCGTAAAACCAATGGGAATGTCAAATTAAAGCTATTCGTAAAAAAAGAAAAAAATGAGATCGATCAAACTTGTATTACGGTTCGAAGATTTTACGAGGAGATATTACGGTTACAATGAAAGTAGGTTAGCACAAGTGGAAATTTATAAATCATTTACAAACAGCTGGGATAAATTGGACCCTGAAAATTGCAAATAATGCCAATATCATTCAAATACCGACGTGATTATTAGATCACGTGGAACGCAATACTTCGTACTAGTAGACATATATCCATTGTCATTTATTTTTTATCTTTCTAAACTTTCCTCTCGAAACCAGAAGAACTTTCGAAAAACAGATATCTTCGATCGGAATGTACAGACACACAAGATAAAATATTAAAGAACATCAATTATTAATATAAAATAAAAAAGGGGACGTTAAATAAATAATGAACGATTTATTTGACAATAATTTTAAACAATTTCTATTAGTGTAGAATTTCTTATTATAAATAAATAAATAAATAAATAAATAAATACAATTAGAAATTGAAACGTTCACCACGGAAGATACACATATTGTTTATTTGGCTTATCATTTAAAATAAATATTGGTTGATGTCTACGTGCTTGTTCATTTACATCGTCTGAAATTTAGCTACATACATATCTAGTAAATTGAGTTCAACTTCCGGAGGGCGTATTACAAGTATATACGTGCTACCACTGAATCGTTAACTACACAAGCGCAAATGCGTTATCTCTATCTCTCTCTATCTATCTCTACCTCTCTGTCTCTCTCTCTCTCTCTCTCTCTCTCGTACACGCTCTAGCTCTTCCTCTGAGTTCCTCGTTTCGGTTTGACCTATTTACACAGTTTCGAAGTAGCATACGCGTGTAACAAAGGACAGGTGAAAGGACGTGTAGGTAGTAAACTGCATAAGATAAAAGCGAAAGGATATCTATGTTCCTCAAATCTTATATATATATATATACATAATATATATATATATATATATATATATATATATATATATATATATATCCATATAAATGTATGTGTAAGGTCTCATGGTTTAGTATCATGGTTTAGTATACGTTCTTAATACGTTTGTGTTATATTTGTGTGGACGATAAGTATAAGAAAATGTTTCAAATTGAACTTTCTTGAACGACATAAGATTTGTTTAGGTAAAAGACAAACAAACAGTTTCGTGTGGTTTTTCTCTGTCATGCTAGTTTAGATCAAGGAATAGAGGGCGAACCTAATCTGAAGTGTACCTAGGTAAAAGTAAGATAGAATGGTAGTGTAAAGAGGGGAAAAACGAAAAAAGAAAGATACGAGCACTGAATGTTAAACATTAGGACAATATATAGAAAGAATTGATAAGAGTCAAATTTCTCACGAATGACTATTTTATTTATCATATAGGTGTTCGATCCTCCATATTCGAATTAATTATAAATTTTATTATTTTCATTAAATTTATATTTTTTTATTATCTGTTTTCTCATTTTGTTTATCGTCTTAATCACTTATAAATTACTAACTGTGATGTTATAAACTCTGACCATCCTAAAGACAAAGATTTCTATAGGTATACTTGTGAAAAATTATTAAATCACAATCCATTCAATTACAAGAATTTATTTCAAACGTAAAAATTAAAAGACCTATTTTTAGTTCGTTATTAATATTGTATTATTAATAATAGAGTTCAATTTTCTTCTTTAATATAATTCCTATTTCATATATTTGCATAGTAATATTGGATTATTATCTAATGCCTATATTAAAAAATACCCAGTTGATTGATGATAAAAATTTTAAGATACTAATGAATTTTATCCTGACAATGTCATTATTTTAAACGACACAAGATATCCTTGAAGCTCTTAAAAATCATATGTTCGATGATACGTAAAATCGATATAGAAAAAAATTGGTAAACACTGAGGGGAAGAATTCTAAGAATGAAACGGTAAATATATCGGTGTCCGAAAAAGGTTCTCAAAACGTCAGAGGTTTCAAATAAAATGGAGAGAAAAAAGACGGTTAAAAAGTATCATGGTTTCCGTCTGAACGGAAATCTAAGTCCTATAACAAGTTCTAATGCTTCGGTAGAAAAACTATCTTGTTTCAACTATTTTGTTATACGAGAGAACAAAAATGCATCCTACTACATAAGAAATCAAAAGTTCAATATTTCTTGGTAATAGTGATATTTTCAATTAAAATAAATGAAACATAATAAGAAATACAATGAAATTAAATTACTTACATTTTAATTAAAGAAGTAATAATTATGAAATCAAATCTCATCAGATTCTACAACCGCATCCAATAAAGATTTGCTTTGGATTAACGTAAACATCTATTCAAACGTCGTCTTACGGAAATTGGCATGGAATCAACAGCGTCGTAGAATTTAAAGCATTAAAAGAGGGTTTAAATAAGTCGTGAAGAAAGCAAAGAAAGACGTATCAAATTTTCAGTACATACCAAAAAGCTGTCAAGTGAGGTACGAGCTTATTGTACACTATAATATAAATAGAGAGAGAGAAAGAGAAAGAGAGAGAGAGAGAGTTTATATACGGAGTGAGTAAACATCCGGTTTGCGTTGAGTAAAGTTCCCTCTTCTGTCACGCCAGTTGAAAGGATTTCCGCTCTGAGTTGACCAGAATATGGCACACTTTATACGAAACCGGAATCATATGGTACTTTACTTTAAAGAGTCCTTTTGTTAACTCGAATTAATCTCTACAAAAGAAACAAGTATGCAATTATTAGAAGAGATTTATTGGTTATATAAATTTTATTTTATCAACAATCATTAAGTTAATATAATAAACATGATCAGTAACATTTAACAATAAAAATATCAAATAAAAAGTGAAATAAAATATAATAAATACTTTATACGATACTTTCCATTTTTGACTATTCCTATGATCATTGCATAAACAATGAAATGCAAAATAAATTCATTCAAATTTTTCCTTTGGAAGGACCGTCAATTTTTTTGATTTCGCAGGAACAGGGGGGAGGAAAGGTACCTGAATACATCTAACTTATTAGAGATACGAGTGTAATACAGAGGAGAGATATCCGTAAAATCGAAGGTAGGACGTAATGGACGTCTATAAAACTTCAGCGATCTTCAAATGAGGTTGGCTCCGCTCGAAGCAGATGCTTTCGTGGAGTAAGGTCATCCGAAGTCACGGATGAATTTCGTGGATTTTTTAGCGATATCGATTCGACCACGATAGGAGAAGCAAACGGGGTAGTCAATGTTAGGTACTTCTACTTTGGTATCGACCTCCTTTCCTTTTCTCCCTTTTTCGGTCTCTATATGTCTCTCCATAATCTTTGATTCCCGAGTCGTTCGTCTTGCTTCCAAACAGTCAGCCAGGATTCTGAAGGCAAGTCTTCACCATTCAACCTTCCTTTTGCCCTCACCTTCCGATATTTATCTTTCCTTGGACTTTATATCGTTTATGTTTCTTTATTCTATGTTTTATGTAATTGTTAGTGCAAACAATATTTCTCATTTAAACTGAACGAAGTGTTCTTACAGCAGCAATAAATAATGAATGACAAATATTTATCCAACATGACGATCACTTTTATATCCCATCGATGTTTACACCGATGCTTATTTCACTGACAAGTATTTTTATTGACATTAATATAAATTACGTCTGTATATGTACATATAAAAATGTATAAGATTAACAAAAAGCATTTATGGTATATAGAAACAACATCGATTATATATCCACTGCTACGAATAACTCCAAATTCCCAGAACCATTTCGTTTAGTATTCGAACTACTTAAAGGATCTATCTCTTTCTGGAAGAACAAGAACGAAGACGACAAGGAAAAGAAGTGAGAATAACGTTAACAGGTTTTATACGATCGTTGAAATGTTTTATTCAATGACCTTAGTTACTTTACGAGGCGATAAAAACAAGGAAAACGTTAAGGTAAAAGGGATGAAGAGTTTATTAAAGCCTCTTTTATCGTCGATTATTATCGCCGGTTTAAAAAAGAAAAACACGCTTATGTATATGTGTATGTGTGAGAGAAAGGGAGAAATTGAAAATACATATGATATTCCCAAATCGTGAAATCCCGACAATTTGTCGGTTTCCATTTAACGAATTTCTACATGGAAACAGAAAAAAGAAAAAAATGAGCCGTGAAGAAAAGCAATTAAAATCGATATTCCAAAAAAGTTCGAGCGTGGTAGTAGAGAACCATCGAAACGTCGCAATCGGTTTTATTTTCATAACTGCAGGTCCCCGTGGAAAACATTCGGAATATTATCCGAAGCGTTCTTACGCAGGTAAACGATTGAATTTACTGCGTGACCCGGAATCCCTGCCGTGGCCAGAAAATTCCGCAGAATGGTACTTTTTCTCTCGGCATTGAAGATCTTTTATGTTCTCCTTTCTCCCCAACCATTACCTTTCTCGTCCACCCTTTCTCTATCTCTCTCTCTCTCTCTCTCTCTCTCTCTCTCTTTCTCTCTTTCTCTTCGACCAAAGTCACCCAACCGCAGTACTTTTTCTTTTTTTAACACACCTACAGCTTCGTTTCTACTCCTTTACCAACACCCTCACTTCCATCTCGTTCTTTTCCCCTCCTCTTCCCGCTGGTGACTTCTTTAGCACTCTAGAGACTTCTCTAACGCGGTCTTAACTTTCGTTTTTCTGCGACCCCACCACCACCCCTTATGTCATTTTCTTCCTTTCCCTTCTATTTGCCTATTTACCGTTCACCTCCTCAAATCTTTTTATGATCCACCTCGCGAGTGTCATTTGTGACTTTACTTGAATATAAAAAGTAAAAATAGAAAAAAGTTCTCTACTATATTTTATATATATATATAAAATTACGAACCCTTTGTCGATACTAATTTTATTTCAAACGTTTCTATACGAAAATCTAATTGAATTTACAATCGTGAATTGAGAATAATAATTTAATTTCTTTTATCAGAGAGAGAAATAACTCTCTCTGTCTCTCTCTCTCTCTTTCTCTCTTTCTCTCACTCTCTCGATATGAAAAGAAAGTTAAAGACTAATGTTAATTTTAAACTTTCGATGAATTGCTTTTTCCTTCTGGAAAATCTCTCGTTTTATAAAAGAGACAATTTTATATCTGTAGCTTCCTTTGTCATCTTTTTTCATTAATTGGAACTTCTCGCTGTACGATAACAGCAAATGTTTCGCTTATTTAATCGCACGTAATACTTTATAATTAACCATACAACTGGTTATACCGTCAATCGTCTATTTCTTTTAAAAGTTACTGAGAAAAATATCGATTCAATGGTACTCGTTACTGATAAAAATCAATTTGCAGTCATTAATTTGGCAAGTATAGTACTTAAAAAAAAAGAAGTGAAATCTAATTAATTAATTCTAACATTGAATTATTATGATTAAAAAGAAATATACATATGTATAAAATCACAATACGCAATTGAATGTTTATCTTCACAATATACATCACGTTCGTTATTCTCGCACATACGAGGCTTTGCAATGAAACTGAAAAGAGAAAACATATCCGACTGGGGTATCTACAGATGCCCAGGAAAAAAAATAGAAAGCAAAAAAGAAAGGATTAAAAAAGACGATATCGTTGAACGAATCCAGACACCCTTACAGTAATGAAAAAATATCCTAGATCTTCTCGTAGCTTTTCCATTAAATCTTTTTTTCAAGCATCTCGTTTTAAAACATTCTATATAAACAAGCTTCTCTGTCAGCTAGCAGCAACGTAGGTTCTCGACCCTTCTTGTTCATTCGTGGTACAAAGAAATCAGCACTTTCGTTTCATCCTGAATGGAGGACAGGAGGTACATAGAACGTACGTCGCTCAGTGAGGATCTCGATCTCCCTAACCTTCCTCTTTTCCTCTATTTCTCTTTCTTTTTCTCTCTTTCTTCCCGAAGTAAGGGGATAAAGAACAGAGAAAGAGAGAGAAAGAGAAACGATACAGACCGGTAGTGTACACAAAACCAGCTAGCTCCGGGCAATGCGAAAACATGCGACAGAGGAAAATTTCAAACTACTACAAGGCTACCGGCTTGTAAAGCATTGTAAGTCAAACCCAATTTCTATACGGTTCTATTCCTCCTAGCGAGGCTATGATGTTCCACGAAGAAAGTTTCAAAAGGTTAGCGGAATATGAACGTTGAGTACCGGAAAAACGTAGAGGTCTGAACATTTAACGTTTCGCGAAGTTTTCTGTTTATTTTCTCTCTCACTCACTCTTTCTCTCTCTCTCTCTCACTCAATCTTTCTCTCTCTCTCTCTACACACACACACATACATTTTTTTTTGCTTATTTTTCAGTTCCTTTCTATTATTGCTTAACGGTGTCGACGTAGTAAAAATTATTCAGTCTTCAAAGTATCCCGATAGTGCCCTCCCTAACCCCTCTGCTTTTTCATCGAAAACAACATTTTTATTTTTATTTTTATTTTTATTTAGTTTGAAATACGCCAAAGGCAAAGTTTTTTTTAATTATTCGTTCCTTTCAAGTTATATAAACCGAATAGCACGCATTATACAAGCGTATATAGTATACACACATATACACAGAGGAATATGAAAGTTCTAATATTCAGAAAATTAAAATGATATACTACGAAAAGGTTTTCCTTTCTCCGAGAAAACTCTGAGAAGATACACGAAGAGATAATGACGATGAACTATTATAGTACTTTCTCTTAGTACACATGAATACGTATAATAACTCTTTCCACGACAAATGAAAAACAAGACACAATTTATTGTTAGTTACTTTTCACGACAAAAATATTATCATAAACATTATTCCTCTGATCAGTAACTTAAACGTATTTGATGTTTCATTCACGTTTCCACGTAGACATTCATAAATATGTCCAGTAGGGGGGAGAGTCCATATGAAAGAACTTAAAATTCCTTACTCGATGGAGCTTCAGGCAACACTGGCTGTCTTGGATAAAATTTTAAAGTACAGAATCGATGTTACCCGTTAAATTTACCGATTGAATCGAATTTTCTCAGAGGTTTCTTTTTCTTACTTCTTACATATATTACAATCTTTTTATATCTATGAAAGAATATCTAATGTTAATAAATAGAGTGTAATATAAATAATGTGTCAACTAGTTAAAGTCGATATAAAAAGAACATTTTTTTTCTTCTCCTTTTAATCTTTCATTATTATATCGTTTATCAACTAATCGGATTATATGTTTCCTTTAAGATTTTATAAAGCGAGCACAAATTATTAAGGAAAATTATCTCTTATTAAGGAAACAATGTTAAAAGGAGAATGGTAAAAGGAAGAAAGAAGATTTAACGAAAAGAGGATAAACAGAGAAGTGCGAAGAACAAGGAGTCTCTGAGTTGAAGGTTAAAGCTTAGCGGAGAAACTAATGTAAGATGAGTAACACCGCGAAGTCTACTAAAATCCTGTTCCCGTCTAAGAGAGAATGACGACTTGGGAAGAGTACCGAAACCAAAAGGGTTGACCTGCTTGCAGAACGACTTAAGTTGTAAGTTTCCTACCTTCCCTATTTTCTTTCTCCTTCTCATCCCTTCTCTCTCTCTCTCTCTCTCTCTCTCTCTCTCTCTCTTTCACACACACACTCTAAATTCTATTTCTCTCTATTCGAAGATATAGTTGTTTTCGTTGCTGAGAGTTTAACTTATGTTAAAGTATAGAACAAATGAAGAGCATCGTTGCATAAGGAACTAGAGAAATCAGACGACCGAGTGCATTAACATTGCATCCTGCCGCACTAATCTGACTGTTATCTTCCGGACTTTAGACGAGAACCAAGCTTCAAACCAGTCCAGATCTATTTTAACCTTACTTTTCTCTCTCTCTCTCTCTCTCTCTCTCTCTCTCTCTCTCTCCCTCTATCTCTGTCTACTTTGTTTCTAGTATATGTAACTATTCCTACATTTTCTTACGATCGACGTGTGTTTGTTGAATTACTTCCCTCTTCCTGCTTGACGGTAAAGTGCATGAAATATGCAGTGGTTGTGCAGTACCGACCTCCAGCCGCTAATTAGCGGTAAAACAACGCTGCAAGAAGAACACTTACCTCTTCTCTCTCTCTCTTTCTGTTTCTCTTACTCTCTTTCTCTTTCTCTCTCTCTCTCTTGCCTATTTCGTAGCATACAACTTCTGTACTATCCCAAATGGTGAGCACAATAATATAGACATATTATACCTCCTAAAACTTTATGAAATAAAAATATTATAAATATTGCTATTCAACCATATTCTCCTTCTTATTTTTATCCATCCGTAATAAATAATTTAGTAAATATATATATATATATATATATTCTATACGTGATTTTTTTATTTTATTCCATACAACAATACCGGTATATTCTACAAGTAACAATAAGAAATATCCTTTATTAAAAAAGTTATAACGAAGATACGAAATAACAAGGAATAGCTTTTATTTTATTTTCCAGATATCATGCTACTGGAGTCTTCTTTGTGAATATTAACCTTAAAAGATTTATATACCAAACAAAAATAAATACTCTCAAGGAGTTAATAGAAAATACTTTGTACTGTATTCACTGAAATGAAAAATTCGGAATCTAATCAATCGAATTTATTATATATATATATATATATGCCAATTCTATATTAATAACAAGAATGAGTTACACTTGAATAATATAGGAAAATATAAATACTTATTTTTTGTACTATTTCAAATGAAAATCAAAGCATTATTACTTCGTATGTTGGTTATAACTTAGGAAATAAAAAATCACTTATAAACTATATCACATATTTTTTTTTTATATTTGTTCATAAAATATTCTAGCATATTTATAAGGGACAAAAGTGGGGAGACCTCTGTGTACATATATTTCATCTTTTAAAAATAAGGAAAGACTTATAAAAAATAAATGACTATAGAAGAACATCGAAGGAAATCTGTAGACAGATTGAATCGTCCGTAAGATTTAATAGACAAATCAGTGGCGACATTACGGTAGCAGGCGGTCGTAACGCAGAAACACGAAAAGAGAGAGTCATCTTTCTTTTCGAGAAAATGGAGAGAAAAAAGCGATAGAAAGAAAAAGAAAGAAAGAAGGAAAGAAAGAAACGTTCACGAATACGTCCACGTTGAAGTCTTACGTACCTTTGCTCCAGGGTCGTTTCTCTTTCGCGTAGATCTAGAGAACCCGAACTGTTACTTCTGCTGCAAGGATCGTAACGTGACCAACTCCAGACGTGGATGGCCTTTGCCAAACAGTCGCTCGTAACTCGCAAAGAGATAAAGGACATCTTTTATTCCTCGTCCTCGACTGTTCTCTTGACTCTTCTACCATTGGACCATCTTATTCCATTCCTTCTACTTACCTAGCCCACCCTTTTTCTTCCTTTTTCTTGCTCATTCGTTCATTCGTTCATTCGTTCATTCGTTCGTTCGTTCGTACATTCGTTTCTTACATCCTCGTTTGTACATTCCTAACATGTCGTTGTACGTCGGCATTGAGAAAATGCATTTGAAAGGGCCTTTAGTAAGAAATGATAGATGCTATACACTCGTGTTACCATTCTTATCAAACCATGCGTAACTTTTCATTACTTTTTTTCCCCTTTTCATCCTTCACTTACCTTTCTCATTCCCTATATGTCCCTTTCTCTTTCTAAATATTCATCCAACGTTTTATTTCTTATCCCTATGGCACTTTTCTTCGTTGTAATTGTAAATTCAGAAAGAAAATCCTCAGGGATAGCAATACCTTTTCTATAACATATTCAAGTGGTAAGAGCAACTACGAAAAGCTGTAAACGTTGATGCGAACTGAATGTTGAAAGGAAGATAAAGAAACGATGCGTACGTGTACAAGAAAGAAAGAGTGAGAGAGAAAGAGAGAGAGAGAGTAACTCTATAAACCGACTTTTTATTAGCTCTTTTTTGCTAATATATTTTTTACCGTAAACTCGAACGTACCAGACCAAGCACTATTTACGAAGACTTCAGGCGATCATCTCGCTCACACATGCGAGGTTCTCATCGGGTGCTTTTCTTTGACCTCCACCCCATTTACCACCTTGCCATCACATGGTTCTGGTCGCACAGTTTTCGCGACACATAGAAAAGTACACTTTCCCAATACAATTTGTAATATGTACTTACACCGTTTATACATAATGAATTATCTAAATATTTCCATTTTAATCATTTTAAGGATATCCTAGTATATTTTATTTAAATTTTTACAAAAATTCTTTATACCAATCAAATTTATAAAAATAAATAATTAAATTGTGCAATAATATATATATATATATATATATTTATGTATTATGCTCTATTTTTTGTAAGTTTATGAAAAAAGTACTTCGAATACAAAGGGATAATGTGTGAATGTTTGTGGTTAATTTTTATTAATGATTTAGAATCATCTTTTTCGTATCATTTCATTAAAAAAAAAAAAGTATAATTGTAAATCAACATCTTTAGTTCTCTATTCTTGAAACATCTGTGTTGCTTTCTGTGAACCATCCTATAGAGTTATACACAATTTGTACTCTACGATCGATTTAATATCTCACTCAATATGGCAGAAAAATTTTATCAAATCCGCCTTGATCCTTTACTTTTATTATTATTTTTATCCTGGTCAATCCTTAACAAATAATTTATACAGATACAATTTTATATTTTATTTTTATGTAATTTTTGCATGATATTGCTATTATGCGTGGTATTCCTTTGTGCCAAAATATATAGGAAGAGAGGAATGAATCAAAAAAAAAAAAAAACGAAAGAAAAAAACAAAGAAGAAAAACAAGGAAAAATGGAACAAAATTCCTTTGATCATTTCCTACGCCAGTAAAGGCGTGCATACGAATTTTCTAGGAACGTAGAAAGAAACGAGAACATTTTCTCTCCTCTTCGCCACCTGTGTCTCACTTTCTCTGTCTTTCTATCTATCCACTTATCTATCTTTATTTTTTATCTTTTTCTTTTCTCCCCATTCATGAAATATGCTAGGAAAAAAATCATGAAAAAAGTACTACGTTATTCGAATATATCAACCATTTCTAAGAAACGATATGTATCTTTCTTTTACGTGCGTATATAAAAACATACAAATACATATATAGGTATATATGTATATACGTATTTACGTATACCGTGTGTTCATTTGAATACTTTCAATGTAAATATCGTAAGAATAACGCATTTTGAAGAAAGAAAAATCCTAAATATAAAAATCTCATACGATTTCAATGAAAATATACAAATATTTCATGTAATGTTTATTTATTGAATATTTTTTAGATTATTTAAAAGTCAACTTTCTTCTTTCAAATAAATAATTTTTGTATTTCTTCATAGATTCTTATATTACAAGAAGAGAAGATTTCTTTTTACATCAGACATTATATAAAAAAATCTATCGTTTCTTATCAATAAAAATACATTTAACCTTTAAATAACCTTAAGAATATCCTACGAGCAAAAATATAAATAGGACACTTGTCTATTCCTCTTGATAAAGCCGTGCAACAGCTGTGTTAATATATTTCTTAAAAATGCATTTTTTTCAAGATATTTACAACGACAATGTTTAAATAACACAGGGTAAGTGCATATTGGACAAATTTACATGAACGTACATATGCATAAATATATAAGTAAAAATTACTGTCTACCTTCGTTTCTTATTTAACATCATTTTCTAGTCCCAGATTAGCTCGTGGGTTGAGTATCAAATGAAAACAAGAGGATAAGAGTTTGGTAGTTTCAATAAAAAGAGAGAAAAGTAGCTGGATTCCCTAGTTTCTTTTTCTATCCATTGTTCTCTGTTGTTTCGTTCGAAAATGCTATTCTACCAGAGATCTTTTCCTTCCTCTTATCCTTTCCTTTTTTCTCTCAAAGAACCACCTCTAGAAGGATATTTCAACCTTCCACGTTGTCTTCGGCTATTTAGACGGAAAAGAAAATATAAAAACTGTTAAAGCGTTAAACCGCTGCCATCAAGAGGACGTTTAATGAAAACTGAGGGCTCCGATATTTACTAGATGGTTGAATAAATTTAATAAAGAAATAATGAAAAAGAATGATAACTCGATATCCTAAGCACACATAAACATATATGAGAATGTGTTCTTTTTCAAAAAAAAAAAAAAATAACTCCTATAAATATTTATTAACGTTTTGAGTGCCAAATGTATTTCGTAATAAATTCAATGAAGGAGTCAATCCCAGATATGTTCAAAATGTTTTTTAAATATCATAACAAATTTTAATTATTTTGCTTTAGCAATTAGTAAAATATTGTGTATATATATATATATATATTAAAAAACATTTTTAAAAATGCGTTTTCATTATTGTACTTAACATACAGTTAGTCAAAGAAATAATATTCGTAACTCTACTATTAATATGAAACAATTTATATATTTACTAGTAATGCAATGTTTCACAATTCTTTTTCCCAGAAATATATTTCAAAATTATTAGACTTTTTTAATAGGTAAAAGTTTTTTATTTTTAAAAAGTGTACCTTTAAATAAATGATAAGAAAATTGATCTTACCAGTATATGTCCAATCATTTCAAAGGTATTAAAAAATGCAAATATTATATATCCTATTATATCAGCTATGAATAGTCTTACGAAACAAATTTTATCATTTATAATAACGCCTAAATTTCTCTAAAAATAAAATAATCTTTTACAATACAATTTATATCAATTTAAAGGTATAATTTTCTAAATTGAGTTTTCTGTATAAAAATGTATGCACTTTGCATTATAAATAAATATGAATTATTTACAATTGACAGTAGAGGCAAATACGAATACTTATTTAACACACTGTATACGTCAGAAAAATATTAAGATCGTCTTATTTGAATAATCCAAACCGTTTTCTAATATAAAAAAAAACCCAGTACCTACTCAAAATCTTAAAAAGAGATTAAATTAACAATACCCGATTGATACTTGAAATATGAATAATATGAGTGTCACAATTCTTTACATTGTCTACATTCTCACCTAGGTATTTAAATTCGACGGTTAGAAACGATTTTAATTCGACAAATGTATTTCTTTGTCTTTGATGTGGTTAGACAAAGCGTTAGAAAAAAAGAGAGTAAAAATAAGAGAGAGAGAGAGAGAGAGAGAGAGAAAAGAATTTAAATACACAATCCTCATATGAATATTTATTTATCAAATGATTTTTTTGTTAATTCAAATTTATTTTCTATTTTAATACTATTATATAGATTCCAAAACTCGTTGTTTTTAATATCTTGTTAAATTTTTCAGTCACGTAGATAGTAGAATCATGGTTAATTTTGGAGAAAGTAAGGCTAGTAAATGCATTCTATACGTACCTACCTATCTCTACATCGGGGTTGAAAATTTATTGGACGTATTGGACTCGACGCATTTTACCACTTCTCTTTCTATCTGAACGATCTGCCCTCCGCCGCCCCTTTTTACCCCGTTTTCAGTCTCTGTTTGATTACAAGAGTGCGTCGTCACGCAACGTTTATCGGCTGAGTTTTCGATGTTAAAAACTCGAAAGAACGAGCGTGTGCTTTATAATTATCGTTCGTTCAGGATTAATCGGTCCGATGATTAAAAAAAAAAAAAAAATAAAAAATCAAACAAAAATTGAATGAACGAACTAGGGGGAACCTTTTGAAAATGGGTTGCGGTAATTAATATGCTTGCACTTAAAAATCGCGTTGAAAGACTAACTCGGTGAGCAAAACGACGAACGTAGTCGAATGTAAAAAAATACAAAATGGCGAAAATCCGACCACGAAAATGTTTTCTCGAGCATTGCGAACATTTTAATTGGCTATTACGTATATATGAATAGATTCATATAGGGTGAATCAAAAACAATGAAACGTTTCGGAAGCTAATAAATTTTCCTCGAATTTTTTTTACTTCTCGTTATTTGTTTTTTCCCTTTATTTTTCTTAACATCAATTAACGTTAATACAAAGTACCCAACGTGAAATTTATATTTATGTATTCATGATTATTATCATTCTTTAAATGAAGATCTTTAACAATTTTTTATTTTAATAAATCATTTCATCCAAATATTTGTAAATTTTTATATTTTAAATTATTCATATATTAAACCGAATAGCTTATAAATTCTTACGTTTTACTTATAATAAATCAGCATATACGTTCAAAAAAATACATGTTAATAAGTTTGCATATATCTATAAACAAATCCAACTTTTCCAAGTATGCAAATAACTATACAAGATACCTTTAATAAAAAGTGAACGATAAAAAAAGAATGATAAAATTGCAGAATGCCATAAAATATAAGTATATAATATTACAATATATACAACATAATATAGTATTATCAATGCAAATAACACTGTATACATATAGATATGTGAATGCGAAATAAATCCTCATCGGTCGTATTAATCATGAGATAACATACGTGAGATCACATTCATTGTCAAACATTAAATTAATACCTAGATTACACGCATTGTTTTATTAATATTAAATTTTCATGGAGATTACTCGAACGCATACTAAAATAACGTCTTACAATAAATTTGTATTTTACCCAACAATTACGAGTTTTCAATTATTCGAATAATTAGAAACAATAAGAATAAATAAAAGTAAACGAAAAAAACAAAACATATACATATATGTATATTATTCTCTTTGTCTCATTTCGTAAAAAAACATTCGTAATAACGTGAGCATCTTCTTGTGCTATCGAAATCTGATACTGTAAAAAGAAATATTGTTCTAATCATTTATGACACCCTCGACGATACGATTCCGTTTAGAGCATCTCGTCTCGTCCGTGTTTGTATGGCACGATATTCATATTTGAGAAGTGAAACTCTCGTTGTCCTTCCACGTTGTAAGAAAGAAAAAGAAAAGTATATATACATATATAGAGAAAGAGAAAAAGGGAGAGAGGGAAAGTAGCACGAGCTGCTCCATCGAAAGCATTTATGAAATTGCTCGACGGTATTGATTCTCACGAAATCGTTGGAACGGCCACCTCCGTTCTACCCTTACTACTACTCTCCTTCACCCGTTTCAACTTATTCCTTTTCTTCCTGTTTTTTCCCTTTTCCCTTCCTCGTTCTTTTCTTTTCTTCTTCTTTACTTTTTTCTTCTTCTTTTTTCTACTTTTTTTATTCCTTTTTTTTTTTCTTTCTTTCCTCTCATTTTTTTGCTCCCTCTGCGCACTCCGTCTTTTGGCTCACGTGCGATTCATTTCCCTGGGCGGCAGCACGGCTAAAATTGTAAACGAAACGACGGAATCTCGTGACCTCACTTTCGTACAGGAACATCGATCGTGGCGAGTCGAGCACGACCGTCCCTTTCGACGATTCTCGTTCATAGGAAGTACCAAAGAGTACTTTACTTGCTTCCGTGAAAATTCTCTCCCCCGCCTCCCTCTATATTACGCGTTTTTTTCTCTCTCTCAAAATATCAATATATTTCGATGAAAAAATCTTAGTTACGTAAGTTCGTTTAAAATGTTACATTATCTTATTTTTCTCACGTTTTCAACACACTTTAGTTGAAAGTATTATTTTTCTTTTTAAATCTTTTTAATTCCTTGAAATAATTGGGGGTAGGGGGTGGGCAAGGGAAAAATAAAAGTGAAACGGGCGAAAGCATCGAGTCTAATTTTCCGAGCGACTCACAGTGCTAAAGGAAAAGAATAAAAAATTGCTACGATTATAACGCTCGGACTCAACAGGCACGAATCTCGAAAGCTCGCTCACTCAAGTGGAAGCTGCGGAAACGTTTTTCCACTTGAGCAACGTACAATGCTCGAAACATACGTATGCATATACATATATATCCTTATACAAAGGATACATATATTTAATTTATTAATAAAATATTTAAATTCAAGAACATAATTCGTTCATTGTTAAAAAGAAGAGAAAGTATCTTTTAGACATAGACTATTTTCAATAATTTCAATAAAACTTAATAAAATTTATTTCTAAAATCCTATATAATTTAATATAAAATTATTGGAAGATTCTGATAATAAATATCAACAATTTTACATTAGACATTCGTGAAAATAAATAATGTATTAATTAACAATTTTGAGAATCTATCATAAGATTATTTCAAGATCGTACTACAGTAATACTAGTTGTAACATGAAATTAAAACAAAATGCATTCATAAAATTACGTAAAAAAAAAAACATAAATTGACTTGAAAAAAAGATTTAAAAATTTGTATTCACTAGATTCGACTTTTGAAATTGAAAAATTATGTACGAAATATTTTGTATTCATATTATTGTATTGAACGAAACATACTGTCTACGTATTTTAATAAGTATGTACGTGTATTTATGAAGAAAGGAAAGGAACGAAGCATCACACCGTGCTTCGTAACGAACGAACGAACGTAATCCTCTTCTTTGCGGATCTGAATCGAGCGTTGGATACAGATTAGGAAAATAACCGAAGGTCCAACGATACATATTGACCATAAAGCCGTGCTCGTAGATCGGGTCAAGATAAATTACTGCTGGATAGAGAAACGCAAGCCGATATATGTCAGTATCGAAGTTAGCATCGTTGGTCTTTTGCGATTATGCGATCGACATACCATTTATTTCAATACATATGACACCGTGTATCTTCTATACGATTCCTCGCTTTTAAACTCGAGTCTACGGATTTCCATTAAAATACACTATACCTATGTACCTAGGTATAACTCATACACCTTCACGTATTACACGTTCCTACAGTGGAAATAACTCTCTCTCTCTCTCTATTGTTCTATCTTCTAAATGACGATGTAAAAAAGAATAACGATCACGTGTGTTCGACTAAAAATACGAATAACAAAAAATACAATAACTACACACACATATCGTATATATAACGAACGTTATAAGAAATAACTATGTATCTAAAACAAGGTATGTCAAAAGTCACTTTATCAAACTTTAAATGAACAAAAAATATTTTTTTTGTTTTAAACAAATATTTGTAGTATATATATATACATCGATACCGTGACCCTATATATTTTTTAATAACACTGTAAATGAAAAAAATTCATAACTTGAAACGAAAAAGACTACATCGTAATTCTATTAATAATCCTATATTTATTTTTGATTTTTATTTTTCCGTAAAGTGACTTTTGAAACACTTTTTTTTATGTATGTTCTATCGAATGATATAAAATGTTAATATTTTTCTATTTATTATATACCTATATAATACCTACTATATTAACGTTAAACGTGTTTTTAATGTCGTCGTGTAACGAAATGATGCAAACGATAAAATATATCTAAATATTTTACTTGGAAAAGTTTATTTGATAAAAAATAAGGCAGCAAGTAGCAGTACATATGAGATCGATGATCCATTCACGTTGTTGACGGATGGCCGACGTCGAGTAACGTAAGATAACAGACCGGCACGATCGCATTCGTTATCGTTCACGGCGTGTACACTTCGTCGAGCCAATTAATACTGCGAATTAACGTTGATTAATGAGATCGAGCAAGCCTGTACCGTTGATGACGGCGTTGATGACGCTACCATTCCTCTTCTCTTTTCCCGTGATAACAAACCAACAAAATAAACCACTATTTGACGAGCAAATGCACGTTGATCGCATCGACAAGCTACTTTGGCTTAACTTTCAGTACCGACTTTGTTTACGCTCATTGTATCCTTTTCAAGCTCAGTACTAATCCGTCGACATGAGCCGCTAATAATGAGACCCACGTTGTGCCAACAACTAACAGCCTAATACCGACGAATTAACGGAATATTCAACATCTTTATAATTCTCGCGATATACTTTTAACCTTGATCAGACCCTCGAACATGTCACGTGTCTCGTCAATTATTCACAGTTAGTTCACAGCAAATTATAAATTCATCGATATATAGAAATTTCTTTTTTTCTCTTTATAAAAGCTTCGATTTTTATACATATTTTATTGACTACTCTGTTACATTACATGTAATTCATATTCCCCCAAATTTTCTGCTTTGTCATTAGTATTAGTCGACTTAGGATTTCAAGAGTATCGCTATTGATCTAGCTCTCCTATTATTAGCCTCCAAAGCCATTGTGGACCTACATACAGTTTGATATACGTTTATGGATACTGACTACGTTACCGTCAAGTTCTCTCTCATAGGTGATAGCGAAATTATTTACAAAGTAACACTTTGAAATATTCAAACGGATGTCAAATGGACAAATACATACAAAAAGGATTTGCGTTATCTGACGGT
This sequence comes from Polistes dominula, assembly GCF_049000335.1. Lineage (NCBI taxonomy): Eukaryota > Metazoa > Arthropoda > Insecta > Hymenoptera > Vespidae > Polistes > Polistes dominula. The sequence continues at coordinate 5,778,378 of NW_028301147.1, forward strand.
AAAGCATAACTGTTTCGATCCTCGACTATACCGACGAGTAAAGAAAATTGAATGCGTTGCAACTGTGCTATGTATCTATACATGTGATGTATATACATGCTCTCGTGAGAAAACTCTATTACAAAAATATCAAATTATCCAAAACACGAAACGTTTTCCAACGATTTTCAAAGTTAACTACTGTAGTAACCTAGACGGAAAATTCGCTGTTTTTTTTTTTTTTTTTTTTTTAATTAATTACAATTATCCAATTTCACTATGATTAAGTATTTATATTCTTGTCTGTATGTATGTTGTACGTGTGGGTGGTTATTTGCGTTTTAATGTTTCAATTTATTCTCACGTATCAGACTCATTATACGTAAGTACTTAACAGAGTATCTCTTTAGAAACTATCTCAAGCTTCGTAATGGCTTCTCTTTCTCTTTTTCTTACTTCCTACTACAACAGTAACTTCGATGATCGAACTTTGTTAAACTTCTCTTGAAAGTGCACAAAAGTGATCACACGAAGCGATCCTAGTTCGAATCCTCTTTTCATCGAGATTTCGCATCAATATTGTATGAAGAACTACTACTAGAACAAAGTCGAGGTACGTTAAACTCGTATGCAAAAATGACAATATACCTTCTAAGATGGAATAGTAAATTTTTAAATGAATGATATTTTTTAAATGTTCATAATAAACCCTTCAGTATCCACGTTATTCGGTTCACCTTCTTTACTCTTGCCATGAGAGAAAATCTCACGGCTTCTGTGCATGCGCATCAGTTTTTTTTTTTTTCATAAAAACCGTAATGCATTTTAATTTCTAATAACAATAAAATAATTTTATAACTTATAATTAATGAATGTAAATCTAGTAAATAAATTAACTTTTAGAATATAACAAAAATTAACTAAGTTTTAAAATATTAAAATATGTCAAAAATTAAAATATCTATAAGCGCATTTTTTTTAACTAAATTACAACCGATACAAATATTTTACACTAAGTAGATTTGCGTGTTTATGTAAACAAACATGGCCGCAATCGTCTGGCGGAATCATCCGAATGATGCCGAATACAGACGAACAGCGAAATTTTCCATCCATTGATACTCTTGTCATGAGAAAAAATCTCATGACCTCCGAAAAAAATTTTTTTTAAATTGATAATGAAAATAAGTAATTTTTTATTGTACAGTTGAAAATAATATAAAAATTGCGGAAGGTTAAAAAAATTTCAAGTGGCCTTAACATTTGAATTTAAATAAATAATTGAAATTGAAACCGAGCATGAGTAAAAATCTCATAGCGTGGGTACTTAAGGGTTAATAAGAAGTAATATTTAGTTATATACAAATAAAAAAAATATATATATATATGATATAGGTGTATAAAAAGTTTTGCAATTTTCATGACTCATAGAACGTCATAGATAGTAATCGAATTAATCGAAACTCATAAAAGAATAATAAATTGCAATTGTTTGCGGATCAAATTCATTGTTCTGTATGTAATTGCAACATTTTCCACATAACGAGACAGCTCGATCCGATTCTATATTCTCGACATCGATACGAATAAGCGCGAACTGCACGAGCTTATATGCAGGGGATTTAAATTTGATCGCGTGTCGTCGAGAAACGATTCCATTAAAGTGCTCGATGGCAGTTCACCGAGTAATGCCATCGAATTAGCGTCGCATTAACGAACATGAGAAAGGGAGAGAAAGAGAAAGAGAAATAAAGAGAGAGAGAGAGAGAGTGAGTGAGTGAGTGAGTATGACTACAAGCAAACGTACATGTTCATTTACGCATTCACATAGAAGTTATTAAACACGTTAGCTAAATGAAATTTTAAAGGCTCTTCGAGTTTTTCGTTCTTGTGGATTCCTCGAAGATGCAACGTGCTAATTAAAGCAAAAGTCGCAGAGGATAACTCGAGCGCGATTCGGTCATCGATCGACTTTCAAGTACCATACCAAGTATACAGGATGTTCCAGAATTTAATGGAATAGTTCAGTTCAAGAAAGTGATAAACTTAGTTTTAATGTATACTATCTAAACATTGTGTACTTAAGTTATTTACAATTCTTCAATAACTTGAATAAACACAAATAAACGATTCTTTAATCAAAGAATTACCGACATTTAAATATATTAATTATATAACTACTTATATGAAATATTCTATATATCAAGAACATTGAGAAATGAACTACCCAGTATGAGGAAAAAAAAAGAAAATAATTTCGCATTGAGGTGTATAAAAATATATCGAATAAAATATGTTTGAAAGTATAGATTGCAAGGCATGTTGTTGGAGATATCGAGTAGAGAGTTTCGATTCAAAAGTCGACTTGTATCGAAATAACTGACATTTCTTGTGGAAAGGCAAGCCCTTAAGCTTTTCCTCGCGTGCTAACATTAACGGGCCACCTTGTGGCGTGTAAACTCGCCGTTTTCCCTTTCCTCCTTTAGCTCTACCTCCTCCTCATCATCGTTGTCGTTGTCGTTCTCGTTGTCGTTGTCGTTGTCGTTGTAAAAGGACGACGATGGTGGCCTCAGAACGGCAGTAAACGGTTGACTACGTTGAACCAACGATTGGTTAAGCGAAAAGCCTACGTAGCGACGTAGGAAACATGTAGTTGTGATGGTAACATTTGAATATGAGAGTGAGAGAGAGGGTTAACTTAGGCAGCCTTCGAAGAACGCAAGACCGAACACGAAAATCGAGCAGCCAAGCAGAGAACGAAGGAAAGTAATGAACGATTAGATCTTTGCCAAGAGAGTCCAAGAGTTTAAAGGGTAGGCCCTTTTTCGCGATAAGGCCTGCGAACGCGCTCGTTCACGGAGCTTTCGTGTCGAACAACCCCTACACCGACTCGATTCTTACCCTTCTCCTTTCTTTCTCACTTTTTCTTCCCTTTCATCCTGCTGCCGTTGCACCTTCATTGCAGCGAATAAAAATATGCGACTTTTGTCAAGATCTTCGATCGAAATCACCCTCTTTTTCCTTTTCCTTTCTCTTTAAGCTCTCTCTCTCTCTTTCTTACACTCCTTTCATTCTTTCCTTTTCGTTCACCTCGCTACGACGTAACACCGTTCAACACCTTACCTTTCTTTTACCTTTAAGTCGCCATTCGTATTTCTTTCCTCAAAAAATCTCACCTAGTATTTATCGAATTCTTGAAAAATTTTCTAAAAAGGAGTTACTTCGATCTTTGCAAAGATATTATTAGTGCATAGCATGAGTTTGCTCGTATATTATATAAGTATACGAGAGTATAAAATATATAGGATACATATCGCTATGAGACCTTGTCGTTTCTATCTACTTTAGTTATATGCACGATGTTTCTATTTAAATAAAAATTTTTATTTATTTAGATCATCATATTGACATAAAATTTAATGGTAAATAAAAAATGATATAGATTGATAACGTGGGCAAGGATTTCACAAGCTCGCTTAAAGTATACGATAAATTATTATCCAATGTATTATAAGTAACGGACATTATGAAATTCTATCCAATCAAATGTTCGAACAAATTGAATAAATTTAATAGCATTATTTATCTCCGTAGCGCACCAATTAACTCAAATTAATAGATAATGTGAATGAGAAAAATATAAGAAGAATATCCATATACATTTAATAAACAGTATTAACTAAATTAAATTAAAGGTAGCATCGAAATTGTGATATTCGCATCGATGATTTCAACTCAACAATCGTATATTAATGAATCGGCTACACTATAAAGTATTTAAAGTATTACCTTGGCTTACCTAAATTATATTTCGTGGAATCGTAACGAGCGGCTACGAATGTGTAGATACCTATATATACGTAGGTGAAATAGCTCGCGGGTTCTACTATCGAACAAATCGTTAAGATCGCAAGAGGAGAAGAACTTTAAAAATATTTCATCGGACGAACGCTTGAAAATTTATAGGTTTAAATCGTTCCTACTCAGACTATTTCATGATTTATTATTCACGAACACTCGAAACGTTTACCGATTTTACTCTACCAGAAAAAGAGAGAGAGAAACTTTACGAAGCTCGAGTAGTTTTTAGCGTCGACCGTCTGGGATTCGCGATTAAGTCCTTGTCCAGTCTCTTTTTTCTCTCTTCCTTCTTCATCCCTCTTTTTCTCTTGTTTCAAGTCCTCAAGAATCCTTGATTTATCGTTCAAAATATGAAAAGTCGGGATATATTGTAACCTTTTAAGGATTAGTATGCTATGGTCACGCATTTCGCGCGCGATAGATCGCGTTTGATTACCCAGCAGTAGTAGGTAGTAACAGCAGCAGCAGCAACAGCAGCAACAACAACAGTAGTAGCAGCAGGCAGACAGGCACTCGCACAGATTGCAACGATGCGAATGCATCGAGAATGCTTAATCGCATATCCACCGTTTCATGTACGTTTACTTGCCAATCTTCCGACCGCTCTACCGGATGTGCTTGTGTCTTTGCAAGTGAATGCAAACGATGTTCACGCGTCGACGAATGCGCAGCGCAAACATAACTCAACGCTACGGTATACGGATTTACGTGATCACCAGATAGCAGTCCAGAAAATGATCGCTTTACGCTGTACTATGTCCGAGGAATTCGATGCTTTTCCCATGGAAAATCTCTCTCCATCTCTCTCTCTCTCTCTCTCTCTCTCTCTCTCTCTCTCTATCACTCTATCCCTCTCTCTCTTTTATTTGAAAATACTCGTGTAATTTATTTACGCGAATTTTACTCGTAAGCCCTAACGAATCTCTTTGTGTGGTTGTTCGTATCGGCGCTAAAAATGCGCTTTAACCCACATACACGTTTTTATAAAATACTACAAAAATTCAATATTCCCAACGGCTATACTTTTATCCGAAAATTTGTACAGACGTTTAAAAAACGAAAATGTCGTTTCATTCAAGCGACGTTACGAATAGCCAACGTTGTTCCCCCGACTTTCTAAATGTTGAAACATTTTCGCGTGCGTGCTTTCAAGATTCTTTCGTTTTGGTACGGGGCAAAACTTTATGTCGTGTTCCTACCGACGAAAAAGTCCAAATCAAAGTAGACTCTTTTATTTCCTTTATTTCTCTTTTCCTCCCTCCTTCTCTCTCTCTCTCTCTCTCTCTCTCTCTCTCTCTTTCCTATAGTTTCTGATTACTTTATACGTCATCGATTAAAACTTTTCATCATTATCTTTTTATTTGAACGTCATACACGTTCCCCTCTGTGACTCGAAATAACTTATAACGACCGAGCATGCAACATCGACTATTTTCTTTTTCTTTCCTACACTTATTTACTGCTACATTATTAGCAACATTATGAATAAATGGGATATTCAGAGAGCAAACGAATATTTGTTAATAAGTAAGCCGCATTATTTTTTGTGTTAAATAATATTTTTTATCCTTTTAAACAATAAGCCGAGTAAACATTACCAATAACATTTTCTACGATCTGTGTTTACACCTATCACACTTTTAATTTCTTTCTCTTTCTAAGTAATACTCTTCATAATTTTACCGTGAGTTCGTTAACCTGAACTTCAAAGAAGAAACTTTTGTCTCTGGAGTTTTGTCAATATTGGTTTCCCGAGCGTTATTTACCCTTTTCTTCGTGATACACGCGTCACCTCTCTGTATTACACTGCATCGTTGCTTTGTAATAAGGATTTGACGCTCGTTGGAAACATCGAGGTGATTTCGTTGAATTTCAAGGGATCAGATGTGGGTTTGAGTGACGGTGTATCGATATATTACTGATACAAAATCATCGAAAATTTTCTAACGACAGAATGTTATAACCAAATTGTTTAAAAATATATATTGCTATAGAAAATGCAAAAATGCACATTACAAATCTAAACTCGGTACCTTAGAAAATGTAAAATATCAAAAAATAAAAAAAATCGTCTGATGAAAAAATGATTTTAAAAAAATACGAAAAAAAAACTATTTATAACCTGACTAAATAATCATTCCCATTCTTACCATCAATTTAAAAATGCGTTTTATTAAAACTATATTTCTCTTTTTCAACCTATGAATTTCCATCTAAGTCTTACATACATAATATATCTCCAGAAAAGCTTTATGAACCACGTCAACCTTTTATAACTTACATGATTGTAAGTTATTTGATAATAAAGGAAAGATTAACGAGTGAGTGGTACGCGAGAGCCAGTGTTCGATTAATATCTGACATATATTACTTACTGAATTAATATCAAAATATCATTTGGTAGTAGTAAAAGACAATGTTTGGAATTTATTCTAAGGAAATCCTTCGAATTTCTTTAGAACATCTAGATAAACGGATGAACGTAACTTTTATCGTAGGAGAAGCTTCCTTGTAGTGTTTTCACAGATAAAATTCGATTTTTACGTAAACGTGTATCGACATTCTCTGATTTTTGACTCGACAATATATGCCAGAAGTCTCGAGGCATCGCGAGAGGAAACACAGCTAGAGGATGTATGTATGCATAAAAAAGAAATAGAAAGAGAAAAAGTGTGTGTGTGTGTGTGTGTGAGAGAGAGAAAGATAAAAAGAACATAGTGATGATAGTGTTGTAGTAGTAGTAATAGTAGTAGTAGGTAGCAGGCAAGGAAAGGTAAAGTAAACATTTTTCGTCGAGTGAAAAAGTTCTTATGAGAGCGCATGCTCTCTACGAACACACGCTTAGAAGGAAAAAGGGCTTAAATAACGGAAAAACCGAGTCGAGAAACTCTCTCTCTCTCTCTCTCTCTCTCTCTTTCTCTTTCTTTCTCTCTCTCTCTTTCTATTTCACTCGCTCATCGTAGAAGAAATTCCAGCCAGTAGACTTGTTTATGAGCATGGACGATGACGCCGTACGAGTTGATTCTGTGCGAACACGTGAGACCCGCTTTCCGTAATGATTAACGAGCATGTTATTAATCTCTCGGCACTGTTGAGAATATTTAACAAATTAAATGCCACCTAAACGTCGTCTAGATATTGTTAATTAAAGAAAGATGAAAAAGTAACGGTAGTTATATCTATCGTGAAAAGAAGAAATTATATTGAATACGAATTAAAATGGATTTTAATGAAAAATTTTGTTTAAAAGGGACAAATTAAAGGGGCAAATTAAAGGGACGATTTGAATTACGAATAAAAAGGACGATATTTGATGGTGTAATAAATGCTACTTTATCTTACGGCATTTTTACTAATTATTAATATATATATATATATATATATATATATATATATATATATATATATATATATATATATATATATATATATATATTAATAATTAATTTTATATTATTTGATATATATATATATCAAAAAGCAATTACACGTTTTAATTAAAAGAGGACAAATATGAATATTTTCAAATTTGATCTGAAAAATTATCATGAAACAGCACTAGGAAAAAATAAAAAAAAAAAGAATAAGGAGAAATCAAATCGATGTCACCAAAAAGTGAGTTTCGAATTAATTGATAATTTCTCTATCTCTCTCATTCTCTTTCTGTTAACTATTACAAAAAGGAAAGCGGAAAATGTAACACGGATAACTATATATAGAAGACCAATTAATTAGATATTTTAACGAGAAATTGCGCAAAGTCTAATAATTTCTTTGTCGAAGATATATATACAAGTAGCAATGATAGTTTTGAAAAAGGCAACACAACTTGAGTGGCATTTAAAAATAAAGAAATGAAACCGGGTCAAGTAGGAAGGATAAATCGAAAGACGGGCTCGAAATCTCGTTCGTGACACGAATTTTCTTCGTTATACTCATTAATATCGGCGCAGCACCAAAAAAGAACTTTTTTCTCATATAATTCGTCGAAATTGCAATAATAAGAGTACAATAATATTCGAGACGTACAGGTAAGGTGATATTAATAATAAAAATTATATCATTCTATGCAATAATTACAATATAATCGTTTAAGAATAAAATTTAATATTCAAATTATTTTCGAATAATCGTATATGCAGTATAGAATATTTCTGCATTCGACAAAAAAAATAAATGAACTTTAGAACGAAATGAAATGTTTTTGTATAACTGGAGAAGTGTACGTAATTATTTACTTACGTGCCAAAGTTATATGCTTTTCTTCAGTAGGATAAGAGAGAGAGACGATAAATCTCGAGACGTCGAGCAAGGAGTGTAAATTCTAACGGTGGGCTAACGGTATGCCGTAGCTTCAGTAATTTCTGCATACAGGACTACGCGCTAATAGCCGTAATGCCGGTGTACCATCGGAATCATTATGCTACCTCCCCCCATTAGCATTATAATGATTAATAGCGCGCTAAGAGATGCGACAAGCGTTTCTTGTTTACGCATAGCTGAGGTAAGGAGTACGACACGAAGACTCGGGTGAACGCTTACTATACTAGAAAGACCAAGACCGTTCTTCGAAGACGACGATTAATCGCCGTCGTCGTCGTCGTCGTCGTCGTCGTCTTCGTCGTCGTCGTCTTCGTCGTCGTCGTCTTCGTCGTCGTCGTCTTCGTCGTCGTCGTCGTCGTCGTCTTCGTCTTCGTAGACTAACGAGTCTTCGCACCGACCCATTTTGAAGGAACACGTCTCCAGCCGGCAAAAAAAAAAGTATAAGAAAAAAAAAAAGAAAAAAGGGTAGGAAGCGAGAAGGTGTGCGATGTGATGCTTGTGTATGGGTGAAATTGAGCTAGGCATAATACAGACGCGAAAAATCCCGCAGGCACGTGACGCAACGTTATTGCCCGTTCAAAAATTCCGGGATTGCCGAGCGAACGAGCCAGAATACCAACTTGAAGGCACTTTGAATTTGTTCGAAAGCAACCTCGTTACGGGACGGCTCGCAAAGTAGGTCGCATGAAAATAGTGGGGACGTTTGAAAGCGCCTCACCGTACGATTTAACGTCAATAGGCCACTTTTTTATCCCTTTCCTCCTTGCTTATTCTGTCACTCATTTTTCTTTTACTCCTTTATCTCTCCTTCTTCTCTATGTTTATTTCTCTCTCTCTCTCTCTTTCTCTCTTTCTCTCTCTCTCTCTCTCTCTTTCTCTTTCTCTTTCTCTCTCTCTCTTTCTCTTTCTCTTTCTCTCTCTCTCTCTTTCTCTTTCTCTCTCTCTCTTTCTCTTTCTCTTTCTCTTTCTCTTTCTCTCTTGCTCTATCGTTCGTTATATCCTAGTAGTTTTCTTTTTATATCCCTCTCGTACGTACTCTCGTAGTATTAATTTATCTGCTTCTTCTTTCTCTCCCTCTCCCCACTCTCTATCTGTCTGTCTTTATTTCTCTCTCTTTCTCGTCCGCGTGTACTTATTTTCATTCCACCACCGCCACGAGTCGTCTTCCGACGTTTAAAATACACGAAGACATGCCACCAAGCGTGGAGCGCATCTTTGTGACCCTTCAGTGCACACAGAGAAATACAAGCATATAAACACACGAACAGACACAGACAAATAGCCTTCTAACGTCTCCTCATCCACCTCCACTTCGTGCTTACTTTTATTCTTTGACGGTGTTTTCTTTTAAATGCTCGGACGCCTTCATCTCCTTCTGCATTTTCGCATCCGTGACAAAAAAAAAAGAAAAAGATAAAAGTAAAAAAAGGAAAATGGAAGTAGAGAAAAAACGAATCTAAAGATTATTTCTCCCGACTCTATATCCATATACTTAAACGGGTTTTTTTTCTTAGAAGATAAAAAAAAAATATCGCTGATCAAGTTTAAGGGAAAAAATCAAAAATACACGGATTTCATGATTAACGAGTTTCAAAGAACGTAATATTACTTACAAAATATTTGTTATATTATTTAAAACGTTAGGAAAAGTGCGAATACATATTTATTTTACAAGATATTTTTAAAGATCTATAATTTTTCTTCGTTACCCTTGTACTCATTCTATAAAAAGGAATTTAGGTTTCATGATCTATACACAATCCTACGACTTTCATCAATCGATATCCGTATACCCGATCTCATCGTTAACGAGGATCATTTATAATTATTATGAACTATTGCAATGCTCCGTTATAAATGGTAACATGATTCTATGATCTTTCGAATAGGATGAGAGTACAAGGGAAGAGAGAAAGAGAAAGAGAGAGAGAGCTCTCTATCCAAGCATTTATCGCGCTAACGATGTAACATCCTACACGGAGAGCCGAAGGTTGATCGGTTTTCATTACTTACGCCCCACTTCGAGGGTAGCGTCGCGTGGTTGAGCCAATATACTATAGTTGATATAGGGTGAAACATTTAAGATTGATCAACCAAATATCTATCATTAAATATATTTCATATAAAATGAAACAAATGAAAAATATGAGATAAACATTGTCATACTAGATAAACAAAAATTGTTTTATCAGCATATAACAATTTTGCAGTAGTTTACAAAGAATGTCTGTAAAAAAATCTATAAAAGATGTTCGGGTGGTTTGTTTTACATGTCTCACCCTTTATACGCCTCTATATATGTATAAGAACGACTTGTCACAAGGGACAGAGAGAAGGAGATACAGAGAAAGACAAAGAAAAAATAGAAAGAGAAAAAGAGAGAAAAGAGATAAAGAGTTCTATCGTAGTATATAAATGACGTCCTTTGCCGAAACTTCTTGAACGCTATATACAACAACATATAACCTTCGATCGGGTGTAACCTCGAACGAAGTTCACGACTGACACCAGTAGTACCTACAAGCCGTTCTATTATAATTCCGTCGGTTCTACTATCACTTTACAACTTTCAACCACCTTTTTAACTCACATCACTAAAAGAATTCTTTTATCGATCGTTAGTGAAATATATAGATTTACTCGGGCTCTATATAAAATTAATATAGAATCTTAATGATATTAATGCATGATAATGGAAGGACTAACTTGTAAGACGAGCCGACGGTCGAAGCTATCACGTGATTGGCGGGAAATTAGAAAATATGATATAACCTACGATGTATAGGTATATATTATTGTAAAATATAAAAGTTGAACTTTTCAAAAATGATATAAAAAATAGACATGTTTACGTTGATCGTTATAGTATAACGAAACAACTTTTTTTCATACGCCCATTCACTTGGCATATAATGATTGATAAGTATAAATGTATTTGTTTTTTACGTTATAAAATTAGATTTAGTAGTTGCGTCACTTGATTGCTAAAATTAACTCTGACGATATAATTTTATGCATGACAGTCGATCGAAACTTGGTTTATTTTGTTCGCTCTATGCTTCATTCTCTATATGGTAAAAACAGATACTTTATAATGAAAAAAATAATTAAAATAATAATGTATCATAGAGCTATCATATTTCTATATAATTCTTATAAAATTTTAGTGGTTATATTTACTAATTAGAGCGGGAGTTTAACATTAGCGATTAGTGTTAAAAAAAAAAATGAAATAAAACATACCACTTCTGCCGGTCGGTATAGGTGCGGCTGTGGATCTTCCTGTAGGTTCGGGTATTGGGAAGACGCAGCATTCTCTTTCAGGAAATTCGCTAGCACGAGCGAAACGAGTAGCACAAGAAAATAGCACGAGAATCGCAACGACGAGAAATTTGCCGATTGGCGCGAAACGTGGCAGGTGCATAGGAACGACATGTGACATGACTCGTCCTCTCGTCCTTCCTCTTGGAAGGTAATCCTTGCCTCCTCCTCCTCCTCCTCTTCCTCTTTCACAACCTTCTCTACTTCCACCCTCAGCACCAGCACCAGCACCAACACCACCTCCTTCTCCTTTCCTACCAACTTCTTTATCGAGCTTCATCCGTAAACTTCTTTCGATTATTTTCAACCTCTCCCGAATAATTTTGAGATCTTGATCCTTTCTTCGAATTTCGAAAGTCTTCTCTCGAGAAGGATGTCTGCGACGGCGGTGGCGGCGACGGCGACAGCGACAAAAACGATCTGTCCTTCGTCGCTCAATCCTCGCAACGTCGGCCGTCCCATCTTGCGATAGGTTCTCCTTCACTTGTCACGATATATCGCCTATGTCCAAAGGACAATCTAGGCAAGTATCGACATTCTTCGTAACTAACTCGACAATAAGACTTCTTTTCCCTCCCATCGGTTGATTCACCGGCACACCGATGCTTACAAATATCGTACGATCATAATCGAATGATCGATTTTTTCAATTATTTTCCAATATACGTATATGTATTTATTATATATATATTATTATACACCACCGTGAGTTGAAAGAAAAATAAGAAGAAAATAAAAACAGAACAAAACGTTCATTCCCACCTCGCGTGAGGTGGGATCTCTGCAATAGAGTCGAAATAATAATCACGAGCGATCGCGTGTGCGCGCGCGCGCGCTCGCGCACGATTAAAATCCGCGCGAACTTTGCCGCACTGATTCTGATGCACCCGACGCTGAAATATCAATGAATATAATATGTATGTATATATTTAGCTATATATCACGTACGTTTATTCGCTATTACGAATAAAAATATGTTTTAAACACTATCCGTATTTGACAACAAGATAAACGAAAATCTATAAATAGTAAGTAATTTTCTATAAATATACATATATACGTATATACAGGTATATATACTGTAAATAGATAACTTTACTCGATGACACAGGATTTCGATAAAACTTCCGAAATAACCGAAAAGAATGCACTATATACTGGTGCGCGTTGATGCGCGCGCGCGCGCGTGTGCACCGGCGAACGCTAATCGCAAACTGACAGCAGCAGCAGAACACGAAACGGAACGAAACGGAACGGCGCGTTTATCCACGCGCGGAAACGTTCAACGAATGCGCGCGCGATCGCCTTGGGTTAGGTGAGCATAAAAGAGTGAGAGAGAGAGAAAGTAAGAATTTTCGCGTGTTTGTGCGTGTGTTAGTTGATATACGAGAAAGAGAGAGAGAGATAAAAATAGAGAGGAAAAGAGCGTCGTCGCGACGTCCCGACGCCCAATGACGACGGCTCTGCCGAGCATACGAACGAGAACCGTTGTGCGAGACCCCCCTCCACCCTTCCTTCACCTTCAACCACCACCTCCACCTGCCGGCGTCGGCACACGATGGCTCCTGCGCGCGATACCTGCGGCGTCGCGCGCGCACAACCCCTGCTTCTTTCAACCTCTCCCCTCTTCTTCACCATCCCCTGCGCAACCGAAAGGCAAAGGGAAAGAGAAAGAGAGAGAAAGGGACAAATGTATGTATGCATGTATGTATATATACGTCCGTGTAGTTAGGAAAAAGAGAGAGAGAGATACGTATATATGAATCTGTGATAACAGAGGGAGAAAGAGAAAGAGACATACGTAACCGTAATAAGAGAAAATGAGAAAGATAGAAAGAGAGAAAGAGAGAAAGAGAGCAATACGAACGTAGACGAATGAATCCGAGTCATTCCGAAAGAGAGAACCAACGTACCAACCCCCGGCCAGCAGCCGGCCACACAGCCAGGAAGAAAGAACTGACCTCCTTTCGAGACCCCTTTTATCGAGGTCGCTTACGCGGAAGTCGCACACTCGCCTCTTCACCTCTCCGACCAGTAACCCTTCTTCTTTCGACCAATGTGCCCTTCTGAGTAGCGTGCTTTCAAACTTGGATCACCGTTCGAACTTTCCTACTCGAAAAGGTCGGAGATCGAGAGTTCACCTATAGCCGATTGAAGGTCGACTTTAAGAATAACCTTTCTGAAGATCATCTTTTGAGTACTATCTTCCATTTAATCTTACAATTTTATTTATCCAACAGTCTATACAAAAAAATAAACATCGGTATTTAACAAAAGGAATGTACACGTTTGCATAAATTGAATTATTCATTTTTTAATAGAATTTTATGGGAATAGTAATATTAATAAAAGAACTTTTTAACATCTTGAAAAAGAAATTAAAAATTTTATCAAAAAGAAATCTTTACATACGAATACTTTTATGTAATTATATATTTGGTATAATATGTTAATGTTATATCTCATACATTAACAAAGATTTTGTCGCGAAAGTGAGGGATTAGAAAGGATTGCAGAAATAGTTGAACCTGAGACCTTAGGGCAACTGAAGTTAAAGGAACGTGTTCTATATATGTGTTTATCTGCAATTAGACAGCCTGTCTCTTCTTATATTTATAATAATAATAATAATATGAGTAGTAGAATAAAACTTAACAGAATTAAGGATATATATTATATCTGTATCGTTAATAAAATCCTTAATAAGTTGTTAATTAAATATAATATCACATAATACAATTTCATTGTATATTAATCACGTTCGGAAATTTTTATGAAATTCATTTAACTTCACCGAACCTATAACAATTTTACGAGATGCAATAAGTATTATAATTAATTATAAAATATTTTGTGTTGTCTGATATTATTAAATATATATATATTTAATAATATCAAATTTTATTCGATAATGGAAGACAAATAATTACAAGAACGAAAAAGAACTTTAGCGTAAACAATAACGTCGATTCGCCCGATTTCCATTGCTCTCAATTTCATCGACTCGGGACGTAATCCGCAAGGACTACGTCAGTTCGGTCGAAAGTGATTAAAAAGGGGGGAAAAAGAGAAAGACAAAAAAGATCGATAGTACCTTTGACCGAGACGAGGACACGGATGCTAGTAGTACGAGCCAACCACTACTCGGACTAACCCCGACCGTGCCAGTAAAACGAGCTACTCGTGAATCAGTCGTTTCTATACTCACCAACATATGTATGTACACACAGAGAAGCTGTTCGGACATACAATATATCCGTATATACGCGAATAGACTTTGTGAAAGAAATCTTAAAGGTCAGAAAGCTCCAGTCACGCAACTCGATCCTATAAAAAGGATTTAGTTGATTTTGCGATTTATGAACTCCCTCCTCCTCCCCCTTTCCTTCCTCAACTTTCAATCCCTCCTTTGTCTACCCTTCCATTTGAATTACGTTAAACTAGACGACATTCCATAGAATATGATATGCACGATTAATATCGAAATTGTATACAACAATTACATGCACAAGTATATAAATATATACTAAAATCGATTCTTCCGAAACACAATATCAATGCACTTTTACATGACCACATATTGCATCCAATTAGCTAAACAATCGACCTCGTTCAATCGTATTCTCGGTATATTGTTATAACTCGATTCTCAATTACTTATAAAGAAAATATGAGACTTGTTTACTTGTAATAGGTAAGGAGAAATTGTACATCGAATCAAATTTTACGTAGTATCAAAATAATTATTACAATAGTAAATTAAAATCTCGATTAAATAAGAAAAAGAATGAAGAAAAATAAAACAACAACGTATCGTTTAAATAAATATTTAATAAAAAGATTATCTATAATAAGTTAATAAAGATAGAAATTAATGTTTATTCGTGTTACATTTAATTCAAAGGAGAGAAATTAAGCTCTGTTTAAACGTTAACTTTAGACATCGAACAGGTTTCCTGGTTTATTGTTTACCCTCGATCGTATATCAAAAAGAATCATTAATGACGCTATAACATATTCAATGACTTGACTATGGTATCGGTGACGAAATCCTTGGAATTGTCAAAGCTGAAAGTGGGAATAAGAGAGAAACAAAAAGAGAGGAAGAGACAGAGACAGAGAAAGGGAAGGAAGAGAATGAGGGTGAACAGGAGGGAAATAAAGAGAGAGAGAGAGAGAGAGAGAGAGATAGGAGGGGAAAGAGAGAAGGAAAGGGAGAGAACTCGAATCGGCGATGTCGGTCTGCGGTCACGACGAGCCAAAGTGACAGGCAGTACCTGCATAATGACTCGACTGCGGCCGTGCAATGCGGCGCGCAAGCTCGTTCTACGATATACTATTGTCCCCACTCTGACCCTCCATCGAACTCCCCACTCTTATAGTTTTATTACTATCACATGGAATACATATTACAAAATCTACAGCAGCAATAGCAGAAAGACAAACATACTCTAATAGCAGACACTTCTGAACTTGTTTAAACGTCTTTCGTCAAGAATTTTGTTCTTTCTTTCTTTATAACGTTAATAAGGAAAAAACGTTTAATCTTTTCTCATGTTATTATTATTCTTATAAAATCTTCTTTTTTCTTTTTTGTAAGCTATTTATTTTTAATTAATTTTAATTTCCTTTTTTGTTCTTTTTGTTTTAATTAATCATAAGATCTACAGTTTCTTCTATTCTTAGGAGAGCTTTCTGATTAGTTGGCAAAATTTTCAATATAACGGCTTTTTGTTAAATTGATGTTGATTTTGTCCTTGAGATTTATCATTTGGATAATCATTTGGAACTATGGTGAAGATGTTGAAGGGATTATTCCAGTAATAGGTAGATAGTACTATAGAGAGAAAATAAATACTTTATTCTGTTTAATAATTTATTTTTCGTTTATTATTCTTTCGAATGATGTTTTTCTTCTAATATGGATTAAATCAAGCTCTATAGTATTTTAGATTTTTATTTACTTTTTATAAATAATCGAACTATTCTAAATGTTTTAAGGATTATTGATTGTTATATTTGTCGATATATATTTGTGTCTAACTAGAGTTGTTTAATGTATTTTATAAATGTTTTAGGTGTTATACTCGTTGTATATGTGGTAAACTGTAATATTTACTTAATTTATAAAACATATACTGTAAATTATGATAAAAATTTATTAAAAATGTATTCAATTGTTTTTTTGCAGAGATATTTTTGATATATGATGTTACTTTTTGAGACACAAGTGACTGGACTTTTTTAACATATCTTAGAGATTGAAAGACCGTATGGTGTAAATAACTAATAATTCTTATTAACGTTTACATTTAACTAATTATAAATTCCTTCTACACGTCTCTTATAATGATCGCGAAACGAAACTAGTTACATATACATCACAAACTTCTCATTTGAATCTCCGGCACGTATTCGCGAAAACGTGACTAACTTTGTCTACGGATACCAATACAGTAATTGCATAATTCGATCCTACCGAATTAAGTTTTAATTTTACTAACGCTCAGAAGTGTGACCGCGTATTCAATTGTACGTAAAAGTAATTGTCATATATAAAATGCACAACGAATATTTCACTTATTTCTACCATAGTAACAAAAAATATATTTTTTGCACAAATCTGTCATCTACTTTGTTTTTCTCTTTCCTTTTTTATTTATTTATTTTTTTATTTTGTATCGGAAAGTAAAAAAAATATCTTACGAACATGGAAAGAAAAAGTAACGTAATCTTTGGTTAAAAAATTTTCCTTTATCTTAACAAAAATTATAATCGTACCAACGTTGTGGGACAAAGTACAGAATAATAAAAAACAACTCGATCTTATAATTAAAACATATTAATTATATGCAAATATAAATGGTTTTACATGGTAGTGCTACCAAATAAATGATACAATATGAAGATGACCTATGCGCAAAAAAAAACAAATAAACACTTATTTCATTCCCAGTTTTCACACGCCCAAAGATTAATGACGCAATCAATATTTAATTAAATTTCATCAAAGATCCAACCAATCAACATTTAATTTAATTTTTTATAAAATCTATACTCATCTTGTATAGAAAATTATTTCTATTAAAATATTTATTTACCCGTCAAATTTTAATGCGACTTGAATGCAAGTCATAGTAAATGCATTCAATCAAAATCTATGAAATTGCCGTAATTATTCATTTAGAAAAAAAAAAAAAGAATAACAACATAGAAAATTAAAACGAAGCCTAATTTGAATACTTTTCAATCAAATGCAACTATTATTATTATTATTGTTATTATTATTAGTAGTATTAATATTATTATTATTATTATTATTATTATTATTATTATTATTATTATTAGTATTATTATTATTATTATTAGTATTATTATCATTATTATTAAAGCGGTGAGAAATTAAATGAATCGAACAAAAATCGATTTATAACGAATTTATTATGAAAAAGCTTACGACATTTAAAATTCACTATACGTGAATAATAATTTTTATATTTTCTTTTATAAACAATGATTTCTACGCTTCCTCCCCTTTTACAAGTTATACATTATATACTTTCTATATTATATGTTTCGTAAACAGGACTAAACTCGTCCCATATTTTAATATGGGAGCGTGTGAAAACCTGGTGGGAGTAATTAAAATTTGTATTCTTTGTAGAATTGCATGCACTCTGTTAGTTCTTGTACACACACTGAATCACAATATATGTATGCTTGTGTGTTATGCCTGCATATCTATATATATATGTGTATATATATAGATACATAGATCGATCTAAGATCGTACATGCCTCAGCACGCATACACATCTATATATAGTCTATAATATGATTCTTTCGTACTTATGACATTAATAGTATATTTTACATGCAAAAACAAAATTTTTTTTTATCACAGTGGGACAGCATACATTTGTTAATAATATAATATTATGTCGATAAATTCTGCTTCTCATTTTTCTCTCTCTTTTCTTCTTCTCATATCTCTTTCTTCATCATCCATTCTCCATTCTCCATCCGTCTATTTCATCCATTCTCGATCCGTAATCATATTTGTTCACTTTGCAGCATACACACGTGTTGTACATCACTCGCACAATGTTTTAATTCTCCAAATTTTCATTGTTACATGATTTTTTTTTGTATACCATTCTTATCATTCAGTTTTTTTTTCTCGCGAGTATTTGGACACAAATACTATGTACAAAAATGGCAAGGATTGAAAAATGGATAGCGCTTGAAAGATGCTCTTTTTTATTGAAATTAATTATAGAAAAGATTATCTAATTAGCGCACTCTCCTATCTCGAATTTGTTTTCATTAATGTTTTATATTTATATGTGACCAATTTCGAATATAAAAAGAATTAAGTATTATTTTATTAGCAAATTTTTGTCGACTTTGATATCTTGATATATCAAATCGGAGAATATATATGAAATATTCAATTTAACGAATACGTTCACGAATTGACATATTCTTTTTCTTTTTTTTTTTTAATCATTTTTATCATTTTCGTAGTGAAAAATTACTTTTTGTATTATTTTTTACAAACTTTTTATCTTTGAAATCAGTCACGTATGCTCCCATTTGTATTTGTTCCTATTAAAATTTAATTGGAAAACGTCGAGTTTTCACTTTTTAAAAAGATACTCGATATATTTGAGTAGATATTTAGCTTTCGTCTGAATAAAGTCAAACGTGCATCTTCCATATGCTCGGATTATCTATTTGAAAATTTGTTGGTACTTTTCAGTATGGTAAAATTGCTATTGAAATGCACTACACCATCCTTAAATCTTTCAACTATACCGTCGAGGAATTCGTAAAGTTGTGAGTCGATACGCATTAATTAATAAAGCGATTATTTTCCAGTAATATAAGTTCGTGAATAAGTCGATCGTTTTACTTTTCAATAGATCTTATTTAATTACAAGAAAATTCTGCGGAGTATTATTTACGAGCGTTTTATCTTGTGCACACACGCACACACGTTCTCTTCGTGTTTTTATACACGAATAAACACACATACGCATAAACAACTGCATATACGCACGCACATGTGTAAACTTGTAATTTCTTCATCGTAGATTATACTGTTTCTTTGTACACACTATACGTAGTGTCTTATTTTTATTGTAGTGGTACATATTATCGATTATGCAATTCTGATAGTTCAGCATAGAGGCGTAAGACAATTTTTGTTATTTCTATATATTACGTGTGTATGTATATATATTTATTAGTTCTATATTATAGATTGGTCTACTTAATTCTCCCTCTTGATAATATATTCTAAATCAATCTGTTTTATTTTATTGTTATTTCTTTATATTGAAATGTACTATCAGAGACAATTAATCGTACGCGTAGAACTAACTTACTTTAAAAAGTTCTTAATAAAGATATTGTTCATTTCAATTGAAATCATCGAACCTGAGTTCTGCCTCTGAAGCCACTGAAAAGATTTCATTTTAATGCTATCGATCATGACGGACAGTAGTTTAAATTTTTACGTATATATATATACAAATAGATAAAGGCGAATGTCGTATTTCCTTTAAAGGAATTGACAAGGAAAATAAACGAATAGGTTTTCATTCGTAGATATATTGTATATCTGATCAATTAGTATTATAATTAAACAATTTTGATTCACGTTTTTCGTGGTGATCGTTTATTAAATCAAAACGTAATTCATCGTCATTGAGAAAAACGTATTTTAAATATAATGAGTCGGGTTGGATAATAATCTCCTTCTCTAAAAAGAAACAATCGACATTGTAATTTGTTTTTGTTTTCTTGCACTTTTTTTCCACTTTACGACGGCAATATCTATTCGTAAAAGTTTACGAATTAAAATTGTTATCTTCGTCATTATTATTATTATCATCATTGTCATTAATACTAACAATATTATTATCATAAACGTTGTAACAATATCAATATTCATACAATTT
The DNA here is from genome assembly GCF_049000335.1 of Polistes dominula. Classification (NCBI taxonomy): domain Eukaryota; kingdom Metazoa; phylum Arthropoda; class Insecta; order Hymenoptera; family Vespidae; genus Polistes; species Polistes dominula. Next base: position 5,798,827 of record NW_028301147.1, read on the forward strand.
GATTATCAACTTGTCGCACAATTCTTGCTGCAAGACTCCCCCTCCCTCGTTTCTCTATCTCTACCTTTATCTTATTCTCTTTCTCTCTTGAAGTGAACTTAATGAGAATATCTTACTACTTTTATCATTTTATTATCACCATTTATCTTAACAGATACCAACATCGATTGGTTAATATCATAAACAGATTGGATTAATATCATAAACATCTTATATCGTACACAATTTCTCTCCATCGCTCTCTCTCTCTCTCTCTCTCTTTCTCTCCTTTTTTATTTCTCACTTGTCATTTATTCAATCTGGTTCAAATTGTACAAAAAGCTAAGGCAACGATTATTCGTTACACGTATACTTATACATACAAACATACAAACACAATAGACTCAAGTACACACACACATACGCTCTTTTATATAACTCCGCATTAATTTTCAGAGATCACATATTCAATGGTTATAGACTGCGCATTAACAAATCGAATCCTTTTTTTATCCATATATTAAATTTAAACCACAATTTAGTTTTTCCGAGCTTTTCTATAATTGAATGTGCACGTTAAATATCTTTTTTCTCGACTATTTTTTCTTTTATTTATTTATTTTCATTTTTATTTTTATTTTTATTTTTTTTCTTATTTTTTTTTTTTTTTTTTTACTTTTCCCCAATTTCTTCATCAAAAAAGTACTTCATTTTAAACCACAAAAACTTATTGACATTTCTTCTTCAAACGAAAGAAGCGAATTCTTTCGCAAGATTTTAGTTAAATCCTACAAAAATAATTTCGTGAATTGTCCAGAGATGCATGGACGTGTTTCGTTTATTTAACAAACGAAATATTAAACATCTCGCTCACAAATTTCGTAACTTTGTAAAAAGATCATTCAAATCGGTCCTGCCGTTATAAAACAATCCCCAGTGACATTCTTTATTCGTCTCCTCTTTAAAGTTATTCTTTTTCTTTCATTTTCTTTTCTCTTTTGTACAAACGGAATAATATATTCAGGCTCTCTCGGATATATATGTAATTATAATATTATAATTATAATTATTATTATATAATATTATTATTATTATTATTATTATTATTATTATTATTATTATTATTACTATTATTATTACTATTATTATTATTATTATTATTATCATCAATTTTTAATAAAAACAAAGCACCGAAAACGATATCTTTTACATACACATATAACCGTAATGACCGAGCTAACAAAAGAAAAGAAGAAAAACTAAATCATTGCTGTATTTCAAATTAGTTTAGTCCAATTTTTCAAAATCTATTTCCCAAGAGCTCTGTTAGTTTATATGTTTAGAGAAAGTTTTGATTAAATACTCCAAGATAAATCGATCAGTCTAATCTAACACATTAATGATGATAATGATGATTTTTTTTATTTTTATGTAAGATGGACTTGAGAAAGCATAATAATAAAAATCAGTAAAAGTGTAAAAACACGAAAAGCAATTCGTTTCGCCGTGTATAATTTCTATTTTTAAAAATTATATATATAGTTTTAAACTAGAGCCATATGATTTTGTTATGGCTTTTAGAAAAGAAAATTATTATTATTTTTTTTTTTTAATAGATCCTAGTGTCACGGACAAAGATCAGAGAAATGATCTATATATCTAACATATTCTTTCTCTCTTTTTTTTCTGAGTTTTTTTATCTTTATTCATAATTTTATCATCTGTTCATCTTTGCATTTCGATCTTTTTCCATCTTTTGTATGATCACTAGAAAAAAATTGTTAATATATGATTCACATTTATGTACGTCGACGATTAGACACACATACACGCACATTAGACACACGCACTCGATACATTTGATATTCTCGATATTATTATATAGAGAATAAAGATTTTCCGTTCAGACACATCGTTCAACTTTCGCACATCCGTCAAATTCAATCTCCTTATCTTTTTTTCTCATCATTTCTAATTCTTTCTTTTTGTATAATTAAACTTACAGAAAATATTGAGAAGATTTTTTTTCGCAGATGACAATTCATGAAAATTGGAAACAATTATAACTTCTATATTTACACATTTTTGTTTACTTCTGATTTCAGTTTTTTTTTTTTTGGTAATGAATATTTGATTATACCGATCAAACGACAAATGAAATTAAAAATGTTAAAAGTCAAATTCGTTCAATTTTCGCGTGCAAAATATTATTACATTCGATCGACATGCATGAGTTTGACGAAAATAGAAGAAATATACGCATTTATATATTATAAATAATTAATTAAAGGTTTGCCTTGAAAGTAAGTAAAAATATATCCATATTTTTATGTGGATATACATATATACACATATGTATATGAATGTATGGCTTTTTGTATCGTTTTCCCTTTTTCTATCTTTCTCTCTCTCACCGTCCATTACACTTCACTTTCTATTCATCCCTTATGTCACGCAAACCGAACGTTGTAATAACATGGTTTTTCTCCCCATCTTTTCGAGAACAAACACTGATTTTAAAAAGTGAATGAAGACAAGCATACAAAAGAAGAAATTATTATTCGACCGGATGTCGAATTATAAAAAGAAATAAGTGCGAAACAACGTTGCTAAAGACATTTCTTCATAATCAATCCTTCAAATTCAATTAAATTAATTACGTGTGAAAAATATATTATTTCTTTTAGTTATTACTATATCGCGTTATAAAACCTACTATCTACCAATATGGTACGCATGATAATGATGTAAAACTAAATAATTGACTGACCGCAGAATGAATCGTAAAAATCGAGTAATTTTTTTTCTTCTAAATTTTCCCCACGAAAAAAAGAACGAACTCTCGAATATGATTGCAAAATACATGAAAAAAGGTGGTAGGGGCGCCCTTTTTCGTCTAGAGAAAAGGCAAACCGATCGACGCTGGTAATACGTGCGAATAGCACAAGTTTTTTTTAATATCCTACGTCCAACCAAACAAACGATCCAACGACACGGCAACAAACGATCGAGTTCAGAACTGGCACGCAACTGGACGATCACGAAATACAAGCCTATCGAGGCATCACAATTCGTATTCCCTGTTTCTTTTTTCCCCCTTTTATTTTCGTATAAAAAAGACCTAATCTACCTAACGTCTAAGTTATTCAAAGCCTTAAAGATGAAGAACGGGCCTTTCATTTTGCAAATACTACGTGTCCACCTTCTCTTTCTCTCTCTCTTTCTTTTTCATTCTATCGCTGCTGCTTCTTCTTCCTCCTCTTCTTTTTCTTCTTTTTCTTCTTCCTTACCATCCCTTTTAGTTATCCTTTCGTATATAAGAAAACAAAAAAAAACATATTACGAAAGATACTAAGAAAGAAAAAGAAAGAAAACGTGTCAGCACCTTTCGCCTCTTTTTGTACTTAGAGATCGGAATGATAACTATGTTTTTGAGCGTTCAAGTTGAAAATAAATGATGACAATAATTTATTATAACGTTGCTCACATTACAATTTCTATCATTTACAACGTATGTTGAGAGATGTACATACGTATTATAAGACGGTCACTCGATCGTATCATTTACGGAATTCATACTCGCGAGCATACTTGATCATTCGTTTATAGCATTTGATATGACAAATATGGTAGATAACCTCGATACACTCTTACATTTACTGACCGCTCCGTAAATGCAAGATTTCTCAAGGCACACTCCCATATCTTAATTATGAGTCGCACTAAACGACGACGTTAGGATCTTTTTTCAATTATTTTTTGTTGATTATATTTCTCCCTTTAAACACGCGATCGAGTTATGCTTTCCGAGTAAAAATGGTAAGAACAAAAATTCATGATTACATGAAAAAATACCATAAATAAAAACGTCACTAGTGTTACCGAAGCTTAATTTGAAAAAAGCGGAAAACCTGACAAATATTCGATCTTCAAATGCCAATGGGTTACTTAAAATTTTGTTAACAATTTTTTTTAACTGCGTATTATAAACGAGAAAGCTAAATGACGAGATTGAGTTCCCTTAAAATATTTAGTAATAGGTAAACTTTACAACGATAAGAAAACAAATATAAAAAAAAAAAGAAGATAAAATCGAAAATTAAAGAATAACATTGAATAAAATGATAAACCAGATATTATCTCTTTCCCTCTCTCTCCCTCTCTTTCTCTCTTTCTTTCTCACTGATCCGAAATCACAGACAATATTATTTTCTTGTTTAAAATCGTACATAACCCATGCGGGTCTGGCACAATACTTATAATCTATACATTATATAAAAAACTTCTTGCACCTCTGAAGAAATTTCGTTGTAACAAGCACCGAAATATAACGAGTATATATATATATATACTTATATATACATATATATTTTTTTAAATCGGTGGCTAAGCGCTAAAAACTATATTTCGCGATATTAAAGTGTTCGTATCATTATATCACGAATAATCTCTCCTTAATTTCTCGGAATTAAACTACAACTATACAAACTCTGGAAATTTCCGAGACCCGAAGATCGACTTTTAAATTGATGATTTTGAAAATATAATCTATGATATCGTTCATAAGATCCGGTGCAACAGAAGTTTTAACCACCGATACAATCTAAATCACTCAACAAAGTTTAAAAAGTAATTGAAAAAAAAGAAAGAAAAAATATATTTAAAATAAAACCGTACGCGAAAACATATATATTTTTTTAAAAGTTTTCGGACACCCTTAATCTTCGCTATAATAACTACATTAATATTTAAATTTACAAGAAATACATCTACCCTGATTATCAACGGGACTTTGTGATCTAATTAAGCGAAGAGTGATTTAGTTGTTAAACTACAAATATTCTCCCGGTCGTAATTACGTTTTCGATTGAAAAATTAGATTTTAAGATGTGACAAAGATTTTATAAAGACTTGTGAATCAGCGAAATGTATTTTGGTATCCGACACAATGTCTATCATCAATCCGTAAGAAAAGTACACAAAAGCAATATTAAAAGTGAATCGTTGGTCGATTAATCTGAAATATAATTATTAATGCTCCTCCCGGTTAAATTTTGCCAAATTCATTCATAATTAGATATGAATTAATTTCAGTAAAATCAAAATAAACAATCATTTAAAACAAAGATATAAATCTCCAACAAATAACAGAAAAAAGGAAACACTGGTGTAACTTTTATACACCCATATGTAAAATAGAATAATTGTCAATATTTAGTGCAGTTTTTTATAGGAGGAGCTTTAATAGGCAGCAAAAAATAATAAAAAGACATACTGCTGCCAAAATTTGTTGTCTGCTCTTACTACTACCTACTATTACTGCTTTCACTACAGGTACTTCTATATCTAGGACCTCCGATAATTATTATCGCTATCGCTATGCCTTAGAGTTATCAGCATAATTCTTCACATTTTGAAATATTCTGGTAAAAAGAAAAATAATCCTTTTTATAATCCTTCCCTCAGAAGGTGCAACGTTATTACAAGTTCTCCTCGTATTTATCTTCTATCGCATATACATATGAATTTAAATTCATAAAGTACGTTTTCTTTTTTTCGTTCATTCCTTTTACGTGACCGATTCTTGCGTAAAGTCACGCACAAGTATCTGAAGTTATCAAACAATTTTGACCAGATTGATAAACATATAAATATTACGTATGACTTATAAAATGTTGATTTTCCAAACTTCGTGTAAATTGGGGTTGGTTTTCGAGAGGTCGTTTAAACTGTATTTGATTTTGCGTGGGCATATGCATTTGAAGTTGCATTTGTTGAGTCTGTAGCTGTGCCAGAGCCGTGGATGGTGCAAAAGCCGGATAAGCCAATGTCGTGCTAAGACTTTCGTTATGCTCCTCGAGAGAATTTTGAGCATAATGTAGAACTAGATGTTTCAAGCTCTCATGAATATTGTAGGGTTCAGCAAAACCGTAACCTCGTTCAGTTGCATATATGATACAGTGATTTACAGTACCGTTGCACCTACAAATTTAATAGAAATGCGAATAGTAAGAATATCCTTCGTTGAATCAAAGTCCTTTTTACAAGTTTCTTTGTTAAAATGAAATAACTTACATAATCGACAAAGCATATTGGCCAGTTCTTGATCTTCGTACAAGGAACGTGCCATCCGGCCGACCAGCAAGAATATGATCAGCATCGGAACGTGATCCTTCCAAAAAGAGCCAAGTCTTCTCCTCTGTATGTACTTCTAAATCAACTTCTTGAAGATCTCCGTATACTAAATCGCCGACTAATGGATTTGTAAGTGAATGATTTAGCACTAACTGATTGATTTTGTTTGCCGTCATGCCATTTTTCTTCAGCCATCTAGCGGAAATAAGAAAATAAGATGCAAACTTAATACAATCTGATTGTGAAATGAATTGTTATGGCGAGAATAAATGAAAATCATCAACGTACGTGAAATGTTTGTCCCTTTGCCTCACTAGTTGAATAATTTCCGGCTTTAACTTATGCATTTCTCTTTCAAGAGTTCTATTATAAGCGATTCGCTGCTTTAAACTATCATCTAATTGTTCTTTACTGTCTTCTAAAGATTTCAATCTGCGTTTCAACAGCTCTGCATTTTCGGTTAGGCTGTAATAATTATAATACTTACATGAAAAACGGTATATTACGTAATGAAAAACATGAGGCCTATCAAAAGTGATTACAAGAAACGATTGTTAATATTTTTATTTAAACAATTTGTTTATTTTATCGAAAGAGATGGATAATATATCATGATATCATTTTTCCTAAACTAATAAAATTTGTAAAATTTGTAACAAATAAAAAATACACTTTTTTATGTTTACAATATTTTTCGCAGACCGATTTATACATATTTATTTATTTAAAAAAACTTACGTCGATATCTCGTGCGGCTGAGCTTCTTTTTGGAACTTTTCCTGCAATTTCATTTGATCCTCAAACATTTTAATCGCTTCTGAAAATGCTTCCAGAGCTTGTCTTTTTAATTGAACCTCGTAAGCCGTTTTACTGTACAATTCGGAACAATCTTGATATTGTCGACACGTATCAACTATTTCTTTGCTCAGTTCAGCAAACTTTTGTTTGACCGTTGCCATGTCCGTTGTACTTGCAATCTCGTCGTCCTATTTTTAATTTAAATAAAAAAAAATTTATAGTATCTAAATTTATCATAAATTATATATATTTGTAATTAAAATAACTTACTTGTTGAAAACGTGATACAGGATATAGTAACTTGATATCCAAAGTAGAATTATATTGAGCCAAAGAACAATTCCTGTAGTAATCCACCAACTCGATAACCGAATGAAAATTATACGGTTCGGAAAAGCCATAATTTCCATTTCGATGACAAATTTTGATAAGCTTATTTGTACCACCTTTACGTAACGTCAGAGTATATTCACCTCCTTTGGAAGACGCATTGCGAACTAGGAAAGTGCCATCGGGCGAATCAATCATTTTTTCATTTACTTCATCTCTCGTTATATCTCCCCAATACCATTCAGCTTCCTGAAGCGTTCGTGGCCTATAAACAATTTTTTAAGATAACACAAAAACTAAATTCAATTTTTTTTTATTTCTTTTTTGTTGTCGAAATTTATACCTTTATTAATATATTAAATATATATATATATATAGAATTCGTAAACAAATTGAGCTTTTGAGTTGAGCCCAAACTGGACCAAGACTCGAATCAGGATTTTTTCTTTTTCACGCGACTACTCTAATTTTTGATCAACTTCCTCACGAATGACTATTTTATTTGAAATTGAAGTGACGTTTGATCCCATGTATATATAAAATAAAATAACTTGGTACAATGACTATTGAAGACACTTTTGTATTATTCGTCTACTCACTGCGTGATTCTATAATATACACTTTTTGTTCGCCTACTACTCACTACAAAAACCTTAACAGGTTTTGAATATTTGTCTATTCATTACTCTTGTAGTGAACTACTCGTTAATGAACTATTTATAGATTCAAACTACTAACCCGTAAACGTTCGTACGTCTATACAGCAGTTAAACATAGAACAAAATGTAGTATTTTCAGATTTTGTAACCTAAGTAAAGTGATCGGTTCTACAGATTAGATAGAAACCTAATCCCATAGGTTTTTTCTCAACTTTCTAAGCTTTTCTCTTATTTATGTTATCTTGAAATACATAAATCTCTTAACCTAAAGGTCATGTTTCGCTACATCTTTTTAAAATATTTTTATCTTTATGTCTATCCTATTATTAAACATATATTAAATATTTATATATTTAATTATAGAATATAAAATAAAGGATAAAAAATAAAATATTTATCTATATATATTTAATATATTAAATAATATCTTTAAATATATTTATTTATATCGTAATTTTGATGATTCCATTACAAGAAATAAAAGCTTTTACCTATGAGACTGTTGATCCTTGCCACTGTCTCCAGCAGAACCCGATTTTTCAGTCGTATTATCTTCTTCAAGAACAGGAAATGAATCTAGAACAGGAAACTGAGGTCTCGAAAATTTTCGTGGTGGAAGCTGTGGAGCACTAGCAAATTCGGGCAATCTTTCGTTCCAATCAACGTGCAGCAACAGTAGTTCCATTATCCTTATGTAAGCTTTTGTATTGTGTATAATTTGTCTAGAATATAAATGTAAAATGTATAAGTAGATATTATGTGTAAATATAAAAAAGATAGTGAGAAAAAATTAATATGAATTACTAATAATTAGGATATTGTACACACGTATACTCACATGATTCGTTCCCAGGGCGGCCTAATAAATATATGACGAAACACTTGGACAAGTACAGTGGGTGGTTCCGTGTAACCCCTCCCATGTTGCAACTGACATATACGACAAAAGTGAGACATCAAGTGAAACAACGTACTCCGATGATGTTCCGGAAGTTCAGTAACAAGTTGTCCTAAGCGGGCAGCACACTGCTCGTCACTTCTCATATCTGAATAAACGTAAATGATTGCCTTGTTAATATCATTCCATAAATCATATACTTAAAAACCAACATTTAAAAAATATTTACTTGATGCTTCTAGGAACCTGTCATAAAATTGTACCGGTATTACTGGATCTGGTAATTCTTGCAGGAACATTTTCAAAACGCTTGCGATGCATTGAGGGGTATATTGATCCAAATCTGCGTTGCGCACGTCTGCATGGAACAATTGATTTAAAATTTAAATTTCAAGTGTTTTAATAATTCAACAAAATGATATTTAAATAGTTCATAGGTGAAAGCTACTATTGTACTTTCAGTACAATTTTTTCAAATTTGTTTTGAAAAAACTTTCATTTTTTCAAATTTTATTAAACTATTTGATCGATACTTCATTTTTCACATTGAAAATAAATTTATTTACAACTTAAATTTAACGCCGCTTAATGAACATTAGTTTTATAACTATTCAATAATAAACGACACAACAATGTGGATTATATAATCAATTCTCTCTACTTTTTGTTTTGTAATGTTAATCGATTTAGAAAATGAGTGACTCATTTAAATTCATGAGTGATTCATTCAACGTCTTACCTTCGTCCAAGTTTTGTCGTAACTCAAGGGTTTGCTCGTTAGGTTTACTGCAATAAACTTTGTAGAGATCTAGAGTCGTATCCGCATATGCTCTTTCTTCGAGAAAACGTGTACATCTTTCCACCAAGATCGGAGCAGAACGCGAAGATGTTTCGAATTGTAAACACAGGGCAAGGCCGAATACTAAATGAACAAATAAAAAATATATCATTTTCATTTTATACAGATGTATATAAGAAAAGTCAAAATGAATAGCAATATATCACTACTATCTATAACATAATATACATATGTGTCATAAGTTTTAATTTAACTAACTACATTCGTTTCTCTATCCTATAATTACATTAATAGCAACAAAAAAAGCTCATTATATAGGTTCATTTCTTTGCTCGCTCGTCGTTGAACCACGAAAAATAAATTTACACGATTGCCAGCTTTCATAAACGTAAATTGCTAATTTCCTATAGAAAGGCTAACGATGAGATAAGAATACTTCGAAGTAAGAACGAGCAGTTAAGACTATGTAATATGTTGAATCCCCGTTATACCGTTATAACGATTAGAAACTTATAGGAGCATGGGAGAAGCTAAAAAAAATCATCGAATGTTCGTAATCTAATAACGATAGAAAAACGAGGAAAGCGGATCTCCAAATAGGACACTACCAATACACAGAGAAACGTTTTTCTCCTCCTTTCTTTCTTTTTTTCTTTCTTTGACTATATCGATCTGAAAACAAATCAACAAGAGATTCATCTTTCTTTACAAGTCTGACGAGAGAAACACAGAAAATCAAACGCAACAAAGATCGAATCAAATTTATAAAAATAGGTGCTAATAAAAAATTAATGAACTATTTCTTCAGCTTCATAATATTTTTTTTATTCGATTTCTTAAATGAGACATTTCGATTGATGACACAAAATAACAGATTAAATGAATCAATTTAAATTAAGTCTCAACAAAATAGAAACGTTTGTTAGGATGTATCGTCATTGTTGAAGCACACCTGTGCTAGTCCCTTGTGCTACGTAATACTATCCTTTACTAGGGATTTATTATATTACTATACTAAGCATTTGAATCTAATAATGCGTTGAACTTTTCTTTAGGACATGCAATAGGATCAAAAGCACATTGTGCCTATTGTTCGTGTTTTGGGATCTTTAACCGAGCCCATAGCTTCTGGAATCTGTCGAACGGACAATAAATAAACACAGCAACTAGGCTCTTAGACGAAACAACCCAAGGGTTACCTATTGTCTGCCACCTATTATTGAAATATCTTTCTTTAGTTATGTGAAATGCGGTTTCTTTATGCATAGAACCAAGCACGCGTACATTTGTTTACATATTTCTGAACAATTTATCTACGAATATTAGGAAATCACTTTCTTTCTTTCTTACCGAACACTCTTTTTAAAAAAATTCGTAATTTTCCCTTTCTCTTGCAAATCATGCATTCATTCTCTCAAATAATTCAAGAGAAGTATCCAAAACATTAATTGAAACAGTATCACCATTTTAAACATTCGTCTTTGTAAATATTTTTAATTCAAGAATTCGTTCGATCTTAATATATCTTGTTTAAATAAATATTTATTAATTGTTGCACTTAAGATAATATTCGTACGCAAAATGGGATTATTTTATACAATAACTTTTCCAATATTTTGTTCTTCCCATCTCTGTTATTTTTAAATAGCCTTATGTGATTTCAAATACCATTAAATCAACAAATTATACGAATTACTTATTTGAAAAGAAAATAAATGCCTAGACTATTGTTTCATCTATTTATTAAAGGCATTTAAATTCAACATTTTTGTGGAAGCCAATAGTTTCATTCCTTTTTATAAAAAATGGATCAGAGGTAGAACGAATATCTCTTTAAACAAAACCAAAAAAAAAAAAAAAGGCAAAATTAATTAAAAATCGGTCTTACGTATATGCATAGAAAAAAATGTGAAAAATGTAGTCGAAAGAGGTCGACGTCTCGCGAATAGTATTTTTTTCTCATATCAAGCCTGTGACGTAAACGCAATTGCTACAGAGACTAGGCTAATATCTGTCCAGACTGCTCGATTGTTTATTACCCTATATAATTGTTTTATTTTCTTTTTTATTATTACTATTTTCTTCTTCTTCTCCTTTTTTTCTTCCTCATTTTGCAACTTTTTATTTTCGCATAAAAATATTATATTTAAACAAAAAGGTGTTCATATTTTCAAACGGATTGCAACGACATCAACAAACTTGTCATTGACATCATATATACCACTTGTACAATCAAAGGCGTGTATGCGTGCCTGCATTATGCAAAAGTTGAATAAAACGAGAAAGAAACGAAGTTTAAGGAGAGGAAAAGAGAGAAAGAGAGAGAGAGAGATAATAATGATGAAAAAATATAGAGGGTGAAAAGGAAGGGATGAGAAGAGGGAGTGAACATTATTTTTACGAGTACGATATATCGAGACAGCTTGTTTCCATACGAGAAGCATATCTTCTTCTTCTTCTTATACTTCATCTGGCACAAAAGAGAGCAAAAGAGAAACAGAAAAGAGAAAGAGAGAAAGATAACGAAGAAAAAAGAAGAAAAGGTTAAAATCGAGGAACATGCTATGCGAACAAGACAATATGAATGTGAAGTTAAAGAAGGAAGGCATGTCAGATAGAGGTCAACACGGAAATTCGGTATTCGTCACGAATGCCTATCGAGTCTACCACCGATTTTGTCGTAAACGATCGCACGCGCGTGCTATGCGAATGACTGATGCTCGTGCGAGTAGAATAAAACGACTGCTGAATAATTTTAAGTTTTCGATGTATCCGTGTGTACGTATATATATTAATGTATATATATATATATATATATACATTAATATATATATATATATATATATATATATATACATTAATATATATATATATATATATATATACATGTGTATATATGTATATATATACATGTATATATACATGTATATATATATATATATATATAAATACGTGCATGTATGTATGAGGTGTGTCTACATATAAATGTATACGTATACTTGTTTATATGAATATGTATGTATAGATAGATAGATGGTCAGCATTACCTCGGATATAACGAGCAAGCTAGCGATAATTTCATTTTTTAATTGCACTTAGTCACGAATATCTGGAAGCTGCGCCTGAAAATCGCATCGTTCGACGACAGACCAATCATAAGTCATCCAAGCTTCGTATATATACATACTTTAGTTTCAAATGTAATAAACGAAGCAAGCGAATGATGGTAATCGAATAAAGTAAAGAAAGAAAAAGAAAACGAAAAAAAAATAAAAATAAAAAAACCAGTAAACACGTTCTCAATGATTCTACTTTTTTTCCTTTTTTCTACATTTCTCTACCGCATAATTTTATGTTAAATTAATAATGTTGAAATTAAGTTAATAATGAATTGTAAATTTTTTTCATGGCGAATGAGTAACGCACAATGAATTCCATTTTTTTTCTAAAAATAGACACTTTTGATATATCATACCATTCGTTGCAAACGAAAAGAAAGTGTCTATTGATCGTCGTATAAATTATCATTAATTATCGTTATTATTCATTATACAAATTCGAGAAAAGCGAGTATTGCATTATGAATACTTCTCTTATACTTATTATTTCATTATTATTATGAAGATAATTCAAAAGTTCGCAATCTTATCTATAGATGATGATAATGATAATAATGTTTAAATCTTATTGATACATACTTAAGTGACATTTTATCTATAAAGATAATTTTGAAGTTTGAAATTAATCTGTCGTGTAGTTTATTAGAAAAATGCATTTGAAGAAACATAATTTAATCACTGTTTGCAGGAAACTGAATACTTTCGCAGTTGTTAATTGAAAATTAAAAACACAATCGAATGCACAGTTTATAATTCGTTTGAAGAAAAATATTAATGACTTTTATTTAAACTCACTATAAAGCTTCAAAATTCAAAAAAAAAATTAAACCAATGGGAATATAACGATTCTTTCCTACCGGATATGGCAAAAGCAATTTTATCCGATAAAATAATAATAATTATGACTTCAATTTTTATGAAATGCTAAAAAAATACTGCAGATTGACTATTATCCTAAAGGTCATACAATTACTAGAGAATATAATAATCTTCTACATCAATTAAATTAAACAATTCTGAATAATAGGCCTGATTTATAAAAATAGAAAAAAAATAAATGATAATTTTATCAACAGAATAATAATGCAAGAAGCTATACAAGAAGTTTTACGACTACAACAAAATTTGCTTTCAGATTTAGCTCCCTCAGGAGCTTCTATAGAACTTTTTTTTGTATATTATTAAAAAACAAAAGTAATTAAAAATTAAATAGTAACGTTTTCTTATTAAAAAGCAGGAAAATTTTTAAATTATTCTCATTTTTCTTTACGAGTTAAACTCAATATTTAAATATAATTTCAATACTTTAAACACATACAAATACACTCATTCGAAGTACCTGTTTTAAACATGCAGACATTTACATATTTATCTATATGTCATTAAATTCTAAAGAATATAAATTGCCAGTAATTTCTACGCGTGTATACGATCAAGGGATGACAACGTCAAACAAGATCATTGTGCTTGCTTCGTTGAGTTTAACGATCAGGCTCGGCTACTCTATCATTTGCTTGTTCTCGATGTTTTGCGTATGTGGTTCGGTAAGCTTTTCACGGAAAAATTTACCAAGACGAGAATAGTTTATTCGTTACTTTTGTTTTTTTTTTTTCTTTTTACGGAATAACGTTGAACTTGCAGTGAATGCATGCGTACGTCTGTACATAGATAGCATATGTATACTTGTATATAAATGTGTAACTGCGCGATTTCTATCGTCGCTACATTAATGGATATATGTCGTTCGGTGAATAAATTACAAAGTAAAATTACGAGATCTAACGTGTATGTACATATATTTCACATAAATATAAATATATATGTATATATATATATATATATATTTATGTATGCATTACATACGTAAGTGTATACATATCCTCTGTGAAGTCGTTAATATTTGTTTCATAGTATTCGCAGGAACGCATTTAAAGGGGCGAGGTTATTATTACAACGAATATTGGTGTGAGATACACTATGTACGACAATAAACCGATACCTATCGGAAGCCATTGTAAATTCTAACAATACACCACCACTATATGGCTCTAATTTATACTCATTTTTATAACGAGATGTAACGTACTTGAGAAAGGTGTCCTTGCCGTAAACTTCATAACTCTCCTATCGGGGCACCGACTTAGGCGCTAACTAAACACGTTTCTGACGCAATATCACAGATAATCGGCAGAACGATATTTAAAATTTTTCAATAATTTCCGTATAAACACGTATAACCCCCCATTTGATGAAGTGAACTGACAAGAAAGCAAAAAAGAGAACTTTTGCTCATTTGTTCGTGTTTGGCGATAGACGAGGGAATCGCGTGTCTGGCGCGTAAGCGAAAAGTTTCAGAGTTTAACTCACCGGAAGCGTATCTATTGCTACGGTTTTTCGACTCAGCGGGGACGCAGCTTATAGGCAGACCAATTGCCGAGCACGTTCTGTGGGCTACCAGGCCGCAATCTGTCGAAAAAAGAAAAAAGAAAAAAACACATACCATTTTTATTTCTACTTGCATGAAATAAAAAAAACAATTCTAACTCTAATCAAATGAAATGAATATTGAACGTTCTCTATTATTATAAATAACTTCCTCCTTTATCTTACAAATGCTCCCGTATTCGTGAATAATATGTAAAGTAATGATTTAAAAAAAAAAATTCCTTAACTTTTTACAGATTAATTAATCAAATGCTTTTTATAAGAATCACATATACATTTGTACTACATATAAATACACGTTGTGCAAAATTCAAGATCATCGTGAAAGCCAATATAAGTAAAAATAGTCATTCGATAGAAAATGACTATTAATATTTGACGTAAATCTTCATAAATAATGAATGTTAATTACTAAGCACGATATGTACATGATTAGAATAAGATGAAGATAAATGATATGCGTAACGAATAATTAAATCCAAATACAAATGTGACTTCTCATTTTCCTATATAATTATATTAGAATAAATTATATTATAATAATAATAACAGCTTTCATTGTATAACAAGTAATTTAAATAGAACAATGTTAAGAATCGTTTTCATCGAAAATTCTAACTCTAAACGTAAAAAAGAAAAAGAAGAAGAAGATAGGTTTTTACCTCGGCAAAGAAAACCTTGATGCAAGAGACCCCTGAGATATTTACTACACTTGTCACACTTTTGCAAAATACTGAAGCTATGCAAGACAAGATTATGACTATCGTTGGTCGTATTGTTGGCTGGATGAAGGAGTCCACCAATAGCGCAGCTCGCATTGACGTTACTACTACCGGTTGCAGCTGATGTCAGTGCTACTGCTGCTGCTGCTGCTGCTGTAGTTGTTGTTGTTATTGTTGTAGACAATGTTGCTGTCGTCGTACTCGCCGTCGTGCATGTCGTCGGGCTCGTTGTCGTGGAAGATGTATTCGCGTCCGTGCTACCAGGCAACGAGAGGGGAGCTGACGTCTGGCAGAGTTCCTCGATACACACCAAAAGAATCTTCTGGTCGAGTTCATCTTTTATACCCATATGCTGTAATAAACAAGTCGGAAGATCAGAAAGTCAGCTAAATAACCGATCAATTTCGAATCCAAAAACATCTGCTCGAACGATTAATTTCATTACATAATTGAACTATCGCTATGTTCTTACATAACTATATATATATACAAATTATATGGTAAATATAGGGTTACCATATAATTTAATCGTCTTTCAAATTGTTTATTTGATAGAAAAAAATAAAGGAAAGAAGAATCTTGTCAAACATTTTTCTCTCTGCATTCTTATCTTCATTTTTTTCGTTTTTACAAAATATTCAATTTCCTTGCAAAATATAATGGAGATAAATAATTTTAGTAACCAATTCAACCAAGGGAACACCAACCCTCGATTGGTAACATATTACTCCCTTACGTGTCAATATGATCATGTTATTTCATCGAAATAATAGTAATAGTACTACTACTACTACTACTATATCGAATAACACAGTCTATATTTTCATATTCAAAGTAATAACGAGAGAAAACAAACTATTTACGGAGTATTATAAATTATGAAAAAGAAAAGGACACGCGTATAGAAATAAAAAAAGAATGGTTCACGGTTTGACATATTACTCGAATATTCATTGAAAACCGAAGCCACACATTGGAAGGATGTACGACGTCTGTCTCGTAAAAGAGAAGTAGGAGAACTAAAAAAGGGGGTTTGGAGAAATAGAGGTAGAGACGGAAAAGGAAAAAAAAATGAGTTGGAGGTGTTGGAGGAGAAGAAAAGGGTGAATTGAACGCTAGAAAGAGAGAGAGAGAGAGACATTAAAACGACAAAGTTTTTAAACTGGTGTGAGAGAGTCGGGTGCGGGAGATGCGCTCATAAAAAAAGTCAAATGAGAAAGCGTAATTTATGTGCTACGTTACGCTAACTCCCGACTGACATCTCCTTCCCCGAGCGATTAGCGCAGTTGCTGCTCCTACGAAGGCGATTCAACAGGTGTCAGTTACCACGTAGATATACGAGAAATGCAGCATAATACCCTGCTGCATTTCACAGAGACTCGAGTACGCTCGCTCACTCGTCCGATTAAATTAACGGCTTTGAACTGCTCATGCCCATCCAGAAAGTACTCAAAATGGAATTAAAAATATTCTTTTAAAAGCAGCAAGTAGTCGACGTACCAAGTTAACGTGAGTGACCGAGAAACCAACCCCTTTCGTTTAAAATCTTCTTTTTTTCCTCTCTCTTTCTCTCTCTCTCTCTCTCTCTTTTTCATAAGTAATTGAAAGAAACTGAAAAGCATTGTGAAGAACTTATTAGTAAATTTGTATTTTACCAATAATGATGTTTTTTTTACGTTATTCATGAATATTTATTATTACTGTTGTGAATCGGAAATAGTTTTCTTAATATATTAATATACGAAGATTACTTTTAATTACATTTAAAAATGTTCGATATTAAATATTAATAAATAATGAAAAATTTCTTACCTAAGTTTTTTTTAAATTTAAATTTGTTGTCTATATTTCAATTATGAAATCAGCCCCATACCTTCTCTCTCTTGCTCTTGTTCGCACGAAAATACTTGAGTTCACGTTTATACGAGACAGTATGTAACGATTATCAGCGCGAATTGTGATGTACACGTGCACAATTTTAAAATACATCGGGTTGAGCGCGTAATTTTCTCTCGCTCTCCCTGTTTTTCCTCTCCTTTCTTTCTCTCTCTCTTTCTCTCTCTCTCTCTCTCTCTCTCTCTCTCTCTCTCTCTCTCTTTCTGCGCTAGGACGAAGATTGGGCCAAACGCTATTATTAGTTAGACGTGGCAGAAGTAAGGATCGATATATTACGCATATTCACGCGAGAGAGCATAACAATAAAATTTAACGCTGGCGTTAGTTTATTTTACGTTTGATCTATAGCAAAAAAAAAGAGAGAAATAGAGAAAGAATAAAAAAAAAGAAAGATAGAGAAAGAATAAAAAAGATTAGAGTTAGTATGTATGCACGTCTACGTACAAAGTTCAAACTTAAAAGAAAGAGTCAAGAATAAAGAAGAAGAGAGAACGCTAAAGTCAAGAATATTTTATATTCGTTTGTGAGACAACGCATGGTGAATTTTTTCAAGTATTATATTAAAAAACATAACACACTACTCGGATGATTTAGAGTCTCCTATATTCGACCCGATAACTCTTTACGATGGTCGAATCGATCGATTTTAGAATTCGTTTAAATTCACTGAAAGCCTAAAGCGCCGTTGTTGTCTCACATAGACCGAAAGGAAAACCTTCACGAGTAGAAGAGAGTTTTACGAATCGAGTAGAATTGTAATACATATATTATACGCGACTGAACCAAACTAAAAAAAAAAGTTAACAAGATTTTGTCCTTGTTAATCTTTGTTCTTATAAAATCCTTTCGTGGTATGCAATACGAGAATAATCGAACAAAATACAATATTTCTTTTTTTTATTTGAAATTTTTTGTTTACGGAAGAACCGAAGGAAAGAACAGATGGATCGGGACTCGAGATCAATCAAGTATGAAGAAAAGTGCATAGAGTACTTTTAATATATCTGAAGAAGTTACGATTCCTGCTGACAACTCTTCTAACATAAGAGACATGAGTGCGCGTATTAGAAAGCGCATGCGTGTTTTACACAATAAGACGCTCGATCGCACAACGAACGCAGCAATAGGTGGTATCGCCGTTTTATCACTAATTTACGTTTTCAATGAAATTTCAACTATACGACACTAATTAGTATACCTATTACCCTGTTTACTTTATTCATTTTAATTAATGTTCTTAGCTTTTCTTCTCTCAGTCCTTCTTCTGAGCTCGGTCTCTTCCACTTAGCTTGCTTTTCCGCTATTTGCCAATTCACAATCCCCCTTCTCATTTTCAACTCAATTCCTATTCTTTCTTTCTTTAATTGCCATAAGTAGTTGCCTCCTCTTAATTAGACGACGACGACGACGACGACGACGAGTATAGGCCAAGTAGTGGAAGTAGAACTGCCGAGAGTAAATCTTTTTTCACGCGCAATACGGAGGAGTCTGAAAGGCCGCGTGAGCCTCGAAGCCACCTAAGCGAGAGACTCATTATGATTATGATAATGCCGACGACGACGATAGGAACGAGCGTATGTACGTAAGTACGTAATGTATACTATATATATATATATTGAAGTTGAATCGTTGCACGAACGTCGAAGAAGGTCCGATGCGATGAATACGTATGTATGTATATGCTTTCTATGTAAAGCGTGTCTAGCTTGTCTAACGTCTAGCTCGATCTAGGAATATTCATTCGATTTTAATTTACGTCCACGTCACGTGGTTATACTGAGTTGTAACTTTTTTTTTCTTCTTTGTCGTTATTATTATTATTATTATTATTATTATTATTATTATTATTATTATTATTATTATTATTATTATCATTAATTTTTTTCTCCTTCGATTTATTTTCATTACATTTTCATTTTTTTTTTTGCATAAACTGTAAAAGAAAATGGTCTTATTGATGGATGGACGGATTCCACCGAGTAATATAAATATTAAAGAAAAAAAAGAAATAGACGGTAAGATAAGGCACGCTCGATTGGCAATAAAAGCAAATGAAGAAAAGGAAGAATCGATAAATACTCCTACTACGTGTGGTCCAAGTCAGACGCGTTCCATAGCAATTACAAGGCCAACGGGCCAAGGAAAAACATCGTCCAGATAATAGTATTCGCTTCTAGGTCATCGTCTTTGCCCTACAAACCAAAGAATTTTCGATGATCTTTACGAAACCGTTGTGATCGACCCTTCTTTTTCTTACCCAACTCTATTATCCTGTCCTACCTATCCTTCCCTCTGACCCCAATCGCATACTCTTGCTGATATTTCTAGGTAATTCATTTAACTTTCATTAACGTGCATTTCTGTATTTCTCATGTCGTTAAAAACGCGTATATGGAGAGCGTATAAACCGCGAATAAGCTGATAAACATTGCGAGTATCCAATGCGGATTAAAATAAATATATCGATATAGGTAGGTATATAAATATGTTAATATATTATCATAGAAAACATTGATATGACTTACCATGAGTTTGTCTCGATCCAAATACCGTAGATCGCTGCCTTTGATATCTTTAGATTTAAAAATATCCGCATAGCTGTAGAGATTTAACGCTGACATCCACTCGAGTACGTCTAACGATGTCCATTCACTGACGGGCTATAAAAAAAGATAAGAGAATTCGGCTTGAATAACAGAATTGCTAATAAATTGCAATGGCGATCGATCAAAATCCGATTCGTTGTCGCATTCGAATGTATAAAAGAGAGAAAGAGAGAAAGAGAGAGAAAGAGAAGAAACAAAAATGATATAACAAACACTATTCGTAAAGACGCTTTGAATTGAAAAATGAAAATTAAAAAAAAAAACGATAATGATAAAAATCTATCGCGACACACACCAACCATATCGAAATAAACTACGTAAGGAATACAACGTAAAACGTATGTAAAATAATGTAAGCGAAAATTCTGGAGGTTATCGTATCGCGGATGTCAATTCAATCGTGTTATTCGACTCCCCCTCCTCCTCCTCCTCCATATTCATAATTACACAAAACTTTGAATATGGACATTTAAGCTCGCGAACTTATTCCTCGATTCCGAAGATAATGCGATGAGTATACCACATCCGCACCGGAACGAAGAACATGCTCGTAACTTTAACCACACGACCGAAGACAGATTAGATAAGTATAGGCTGCCGTGGCAGCTTTGGCGTGAAAGACATCGTATATACATAAGTAGCATATATGTGCATATATTCATATACCTGGGTGCGTGCCTTGTACTCTATTAATGTGTGTGTGTATAATGTATATTGTATAAATGTATGTGCACAATGGTGCGAGCGAAATATTGAAAAAAACCGACTAATCGAATGCTTAAAAAATGAGCGCTTGAAAGAAAGAAAGAAAGAAAAAAGAAATGAAGAGAGAGAGAGAGAGAGAGAGAGACAAAGAGAAAGAACGCAACCTTCTCTTACTTATAACCTTAAGTGTATAATCGTGACGACACCAACGAGATAACACATTCAACGTCTTCTTCTTCTTTTCTTCTTCTTTTTCTTTTTCTATCACTTGTACATCTCTTTATTATTCTTTACTTTATTACATGTTTCCGTAAGGAGAAAGAAACCGATTATAATTATTAAGAAATGTTCTCTATATATATATATATATATTCATAGACCAAAATTTGGACCAAAAAAAAAAAATCTGTTCGTTTTTTGTTTTCTCTCATTTGCAAAACTAAACATGATTCTTATCGAAACGTTTCATAAGTTTCTTCGACATCTATTAATTTTTTGTTTCTTTTTTACATATAGACGAAAAGAATATTTATCTCAAAATAAAATTTTATTACTCGATACCATCAAAAACGTCTTTTTTTACCTTCTACGTCGAAGTTTATTACAAATGTATTTCCAATTCATTCGCTTCGTGCGATTTTACATTAATACGTACACCTACATATTTAATTATAATTTTAAATAGGATATCATTCAACATTTAGAGTCAATTTCAAGGCTTAACTATAAAAAAAAAAAAATGATAAATAAATGATACTAAATTTTATTTTTCAATTGTAATCGTATTATTTTGTCAAATAAAATTGCATCTCCTTTGAAAAAATATTATAAGACGTTTCACATATCTGTCAAAGCTCGAATGCCTCAAACAGTGATATAATAATCCTATCTTGTATTAAGGACTTTCATTGTATTTGTATCAGTATTTAATCCTTTGAAATTGATTTTACATAAATACATACAACAGCCTGTATATCGCAAAACTCGTGATCACAGTCGATTAAAAAGGCGTCGGCGTTATTTCCTCGGCACTTCGCTTTTACCCAGATAGATTTAGGTCGTTACGCCATCGGGCTCAAGCAGGTTTCGCTCTAATAACAAAATGTCGCTTGTGTGTCTGAGAGCGTATTAAAGTCGACTTAGAAATCAAGGGGGGCCTAACGTTGAGATGGGTTTTCGTCACTAACTAAAATAGACCCATAATAATGTAAATCGCTCGATTCACTTGTCACTGATAATTTCTATCCCTTTTTCTCTCTCCCTTTTTGTATTTTTCTCTCTTTCTCCGTGTTATTCTTTTATCCTTTTTCTGTCTCTCATTCTCTTCACAGCTTCAATTTTAACCCTTTGCACTCGAGAAGTGAGTCTCGTTCACCAAACCATTCAACGCTACAACTCTAGAGGTGACTCTCGTTCACCACTTTGTTTGGTGCGGAAATTCGATGCGATTTACAAGAGTACTGGTCACGGAATGATATCAGTTACATTCCTTTTTATTCAAACAAATTTACCAGAGACAGATTTAGCCAAATTTTTTGGATGCATCATCTAAAAACAATCCAAACAAAAGATGCAGGTCCAAGAACACGTTTACAGATAGTAAGCTGCTTTCTTGACTATATAAATTCTAAACTTTTGAAGTATTTTACACTGGGAGAAGTAATTTGTGTGGATGAGTCCACTGTCAAATTCAAAGGTCGAATTTCCTTTATTACTTAAAACCCAAAAAAAAACCAACTAAATGAGGTATTAGAGTTTACACAATGGTAGATTCAAATATGGATATATCTGTAATACTTTTGCTTATTATGGAAGTCTTACCACGGAGAAATTTATAAAATCACTAAACAACAGAGAGAACAGCCGTTTAATCACGTGCGGTATGTGAAAATCTTTATTTCGCCAATTGACTAGAGATTTTCATCAGACACGTGTTCGAGCTTCGACTTCAACCTCCAATTTCGAAAACATCTGCCTAAATGGAAAGCTGCATAACATTCTAACAGGAGTTAGGAAGAATTGCAAAGTCTATTCTCAAAGAAATAACCCCAGCAAAAGATTTTAAACAACATACTATTGTGATACTTGTCCCGAAAAGCCCGACAATTGTTATTACATGAAATATCATACAAAGCAAAATTACAAAGCTAATGTTTAAGAAATTATCTTCGTAAAGATGTAAAGATACATTAAATATTAAAATATACAAATTTTATCCTTTCATTTTTGTGTGAAATGATTTTAAGTTGGTGGTGAGAAATTCACCAAAAATGCTGTGAAACGGTCTCGAGTGCAAAGGGTTAACAATCCATTATTATGTCTGTAGATTCATTTAATTTCTATATGAACATATGTGCTACTTATTCACCTTATTATTCTATATAATTAATACTATATGATGAAAGAATTTGTTTTCATTAAGAAAAAAAAAGAAAAAAAAACTAATATTCATTATAATAGTTAACAGTTTATTTACTTGTAATATTTATATTATCTATCGCGTGATATTTCTGCTAAAAATTTGATCAACTATCTAACGAATTAATCTTGAATTAATCTTCGAATGTAATAGGTGAAAACAATTGAAAAAATAATAATTTCAAAAAGTTCACAAACGAGGAACGATCGATCGACTTACATTTGTGAGAGTGCTGTCAAGAGTTATTAGACTCTGAACAATTTAAGTAAGACATTACACCGTTTCCTTCGATCCGCAGTTATGTCTAATAAAAAACATGAAACAATGGGCAGCTGATAAGAATGATAGAGAAAGATGCTATAGAAAAGAGATGAATTTGAAGTTCTTATTTTTATCCATGGTGCGAATCGAATTGTTGCGAAAACAGTAAGGCGCTCGAATTATTACGCTTTCTTGAGCATTGAGTTTGAGAGGCATTGGTCGATAAGATTTTTAACCCTTTGAGTATCAGCAAAACAATACAATTATTTTTCCAACAAAAATTTATAAATACGAAAGTTAATTTGCCCATCACCAAAAAAAATTTGTTCTCTGGTATTAAAATTATTTTACTGAAAAATTATAATTTTTCTATGATACATTCATGAATGAAAAAATAAAAACCAATAATAAAAAGTCAGATTTAAAGTGATAGGATTTAAATGTACCAACCTATAAAGGATAAAGTTATATATTGCTCGCTGACACTATAAGGATTAAAAAGGATTAAAGTATATTAGGTAAAATAGGATATACTGACCTTGTCCTCATAAAAAATTTGACCGGGTAGCGCGTGACCCTTGTTACTCCATTGGCACAGGTGCTGTCCGCTGTAGACCGAACAGACGATGTGGAAGCACGCGCGGCAGTCTACAGGACAGAGCGAAGCACACATGCAGCAACATGCGGACAATCTTCCAAGTGGCACCCTCGAGGCAGCGAATGTCCGCGCCTCGAGGATACTACACGCATTTTTGCCCTTTGACAAGCGAGCAGTTTTATCGGTGGACAAGTTAGATCCAACAATCGCATCGTTCACGAGTCGATTCGAATCTACGTTAACAGTGCTCTCGATCTCCCACGATTCTTTATTCGATTGAAGAAATTGCTGTTGTTGCCGCGAGTTAACAGCACCAGCATCGATGCACCTACATACATATCGATGAAAGGAAAACACTCGGGCACAACACGGGAAACTCGATTTGTTATCAACTTCAATATCGTTCTCGCGTTTATCGTCGTTACATGCACGCAAAAATTGTTGCTGTTGCTGACAATCCAATTTGTTGTTGCCGTTATTGGAACTATTCAACAAGCAACGAGATTGTTGTGCTTGTAAATGATTCGCGAACCACTTCTGCGGGGTGAATTGATTTGTGTTAGCACAAGTCAC
Organism: Polistes dominula; assembly: GCF_049000335.1. Classification (NCBI taxonomy): domain Eukaryota; kingdom Metazoa; phylum Arthropoda; class Insecta; order Hymenoptera; family Vespidae; genus Polistes; species Polistes dominula. The sequence goes on from NW_028301147.1 coordinate 5,823,769, forward strand.
CCCTGTTGTTTTAAGTCTTGAGTCAAATGATTGTTGTTGTTGTTGCTGCTGTTGTTGTTGTTGTTGTTGTTGTTGTTGTTGTTGTTGTTGTTGTTGTCTCGTCTCGTTGTTATTATAACCAAGAATTGAGTGCATTTGCAAATCGGTATAGGTGCCACTTGTAGGAGCGTTCGTTAGAAAAGCTCGCGTTACTCGAGAACAACCGACGGTTTCTATGGACGATGACGTTGTCGATGTCGTCGTCGTGGGAGCTGTCATCGTAGTTGGGTTAGACGAGGAGACTCCGTTAGTACTCCCCGCACCTTTCCTAAGCATATAATTGTCCGAATCAACAGCCAACAGCCGTGGCATGGCAGACGACTTAGCTTTCGCTTCATCCTTCGACGTCACCGTAATGGATGACGATGACGCTGTAACTAACGATTTAACACCTCCAATACCCTTCAATATCGTAACTTCTTCTTCCGTACGAGCATTCAATGGATTAAGGAGAAGATCGTGTATCTTCCCCTGAAGCGCGACTACCGGTTGTTGTACCTGCGACGCGCAGGCCGCGGTAGCGCTCGTCGCTCGCTTCATCGCCAAAATCACTCGAAACCATCAAGACTTTCCTATATTTTTACACACTCTCTTCCACTATCCTTTTGTTTGATTTTCTTTGATTTTTTTTTAGTTCCTTGTTTCTCTCTTCCTCTCTCTTTCTCTCTCTCTCTCTCTCTCTCTCTCTCTCTCTCTCTCTCTTTCTCTCTTTCTCTCTTTCTCTCTATGGAAAAATGTAGCAAGGACTAGGTTTCGTAAAGCACTATCGCAAGCAGCAACGAGCAATCCCTCCGTTCTTTCCACTCCAAGAGGACAGCTTCACTTTCTTCGAATTCGACCATTTTGCTTTTCTCGCTCCTCAATCTTCGTTGATTTTCTCCCTGAAAGTATAAGAGTCCATTGGAGAATATGACGTTTCCATCGATGCTAACTTCACCAGTTCCTCTTGAACGTTCTCGCAGAATAAAATCGTATCTTTTCGGTTTTAACGTGGAACACATCAGCCTCATAACGATTTAAGATGAACCTTCTTTGGATTCGTCCAACCAGGTATCACTGCTGAAGCAAGAAGAAAGAGTTCGTCGATCCTTTCTCAAAGTTTATTATCTCTTTCTCTTTCTTTAATTCTCTCTCTTCTCTCTCTCTCTCTCTCTCTCTCTTTCTCTCTCGCTCTCTTTCTCTCTGTCTCTCTCCTTCTCTTCCGTGCTCCGAAGGACACCTGGGTCCTCGTTATCTTTCTTTCTTTTACTTTTATCTTTCGGTTGTTCAGACTCAACCGATTCTCTTAGCAAGGCGCGTACTCGGGAACGCGTGGCGCCTTTTTAACATGATCGTTGCGTTAGCGCCGTTGTTATTATTAATAAAGAGAAGTGGAAATAGACGTGCCAATGTATAAAATGGATAGAGAGAAAAAAGGAGGGAGGGAGAGAGAGAGAGAGAGAGAGGGAGGAAGGAAGGAAGAGAGAGCGAGCGAAAGAGAGCCGCTCCCGTGGGTGTGACCTCGTGTAAATTCGTTTTCCATAAATCTCACTCCTACCGCTCTCTCACGAGTGAGCACACACGACCTTTGTATAAACGCCGAGATTTGCCGAGCCGAACAAAACCGGTTCTGTCAAGCAACGACACCGAGCGATTTTCAACGTAGTCCCACGAGTACACCACACTCGTAGTGCCAAGAAAGAGAGGAAAGAGACAGCGAGATGGGGTGGGAGAGAGGTAGGTCGAGAAAGAAAAAGAGAGATAGAGAGACAGAGAGAGACAGAGAAAGAGAGAGAGAAAGAGTGATCCTCGTGGTTGGCTTATCGAACGCGATTCAAAATCGTCGAAGGACTCTCTTTCTTCTCTCTCACTTATCGTATTTCCTATTTCTCTTTTTTTTCTCTTTCTCTCTCTCTCTCTCTCTCTTGCCCCGCTCTCTTCTCTTCTTCGATAAGCACGAATCTTCTCTACGAGACGAGGGCGCTTCTTCTCCTCTTCCTCTCGATCTCATACGCTGCTACTCTACACGAACGATCGCCCCACCGCTAAATCGATCTATCATCAATCAGAACTCTATTTCAAAAACCAAAGAGTTTCAACGATTCTATCTTTTTTTCTATTTTTCTTTCTTTCTTTCTTTCTTTCTTTCTTGCTTTCTTTCTTACCTAGGTACACTGTTACTCCGTGTATTCTTGTATTCCAAATGATAGATATAACTTTTTCGTGCTAACGTTGAACTAGCGGACGAATTCCTTAAATGAAACGTGCTTCCGTGTCGCCAACGAGAGAATAAATCGCTTCCGTCGACTTGAGACTTGGTAGCACACGACCTTCGATCCACTCTTCTTTTAGCTTCTTTTAACTTCTTATTCTTATTCCGTTACTACTTGTTCTTTTTTTTTTTACTTTCTATTTCTTTCAGTTCTATTTTTTGCGTGATTAAGTTAAAAACGATTAAACTGTTCCTTCTTACGTGAGTTTTTATAGAATTAAAAATCAGTGTAAAATTTTAAGAGTATCACGCGCAAGAAAACAGTCTCTCTAACTGTTATCACGTTAAGCGCGAATTCGCGACTGGTTGGTTGCAACCGGCTCCCTCAATAGCCTCTGTCCGTCTTCCATCCTTCCTCCACTGCGTGGCACCGCACGTGACACTGTTTTACCGACCGACGTATTACCTCCTCCTTCACCCCTCGTATTTAAAATACTACGTCGGTAATGTAGAATTCACACACCAGATGAGAATTTTGTCGACCTCATTCACTTTTTCCTGTTTTTTTTTTATTCTTTTTTTTTTATTTTTCTTACTTCCCTTTACGTACGTATTTAAAAAATCCACGCGTAAGAATAAATAATAAATCGTACAAAAATGTTTATTACAGTCTAGTTTTGAATTTTTTTTTCTTAGTCTTTTCGTAAAATATTCCGCCGAAATCGAGACTATCCACATCAATTCTATCGTATCGTCATGGTTCTTCGATTTTCGACGAGGCCACACGAGAAATACGACATATCCCTACTAGTACTAGACTAATACTACTATTACTACTATTACTACTACTACTCTTCTTTCTTCTTTCTTCCTCCTCTTCCCACGGAACCTCTACGATTCTTCTTCCGGCGCGAGAGGAGTATAGTTACCGAACGAGTATCTCCCTACTTTTCTCCTTCCTCCTCCGCCTTCTTCTCCACCTCCTCCTCCTCCTCACACCTCCTCCTCACACCTCCTCTCCCTCTAACTCTCCTCGTCACTATCCTCGTCACCGTCCTCGTCGTGTTCTCTCTTTCGTCTCGTGGACGAAACTCAAGCGCGAAATAACGTACAGTTCGTGAGCCACCGGATGGAAAAGTCCACTGGGCAATGCACTTTTTGTACCGCACACCTGCATGCGCGAGCTCTGTACACACTTTATTACTTGCTCATATGTGCAACAGCGACGCGGACGATCGCCTATCTCTCCTTTTCTCTCTCTCTCTCTTTCTCTTTCTCTTCCTCTTTCTTTTTCTACTATACTTGCGCTCGATCTCTTTTTTCTCTGCCGCTTCGAAGTCGTCGTTCTTGTCGTCTTTATAAACCTCTTTCGATGAAGCTTTGTAGCTATTCTCGTAGCAACGGTACGAATGTCTTTTTTTCCTTTATTTCTTTCTCTCTCTGTTTCTCTTTTTTTCTCTCTTTTTTTATTTTTTATTTTTTTTTTTTTTGTTTAATAGAAAAAAGCTAAAAAGATCAGGGAAAAATTATCTCCCATTCGAATCCTTTTACTTCCTCGTATCGTTTTTTTTTTGTTCAATCGTACGAGTTAGATCAGAAGTCTCCTCTCGTTTGACAGTTACATACATCCTCTTCTTCCTAAAAGCTTCCTCTTGATACGACTTTTTCTTCTACTTCTGGTCAGTTGTTTTAATTGTACAAAAGCTATAACGAGATAGTGGTGGTGGCGATGGCCCACCTCGTAGGAAAATGAAAATTATGCCGATGAAGGTGAATTTCTTCTAATGCAATAGAATATTTCCAGCTCAGTTTTTCACGTTAACAACGCCGACAACGACAACGAAAACGACGACAACGACAACGACGACAACGACAGCGGCACAGTGCACAGCTGACCGGCCGGTCTGTCAAGTTCGGTCAATAGCCATAACCGGAGCCAGAGGCAGTCGTGACGGCTCTCTCGCCGACGAGCCGAACCTCCTGCTCGATTGTCGGCGCTCGGCTTCGCCCCTTTTCGTTCATGCTCGGCCCTTTTCGTAGCCTTTAACGCTACGAACCTCAGGGCCGTCTTGTCTCGGCTCGGTGCCCCACCTTTCTTTTTCTACCCTATCTCTTCACCCTATTCCTTTTTTTTTCTTCTTTTTTTCTTTCTTTCATCTTCTTTATATAACTCCGAACTATCTATCTCTTCACTAGGAGAAGATCGAAACTTCGAGTAAAAACAGCCGAAAAATAGTAATATATAATAGAGTTATATGCGCGTATTATTAATTAATTGGTGATTAAATTATAATCACCAAAATTATATAGTATTTTAACGAGATTAAAATTGTTTCATAAAAATTTATCGAATAATCGTGAGAGATCGTTGGTATGAGCACATATGTAATAAAAAACTTGAACGTAAATGAGAAGACAGCTTAAAACGTCTGCCGTATAATACTTTAATTATACTGATAAATTTAATCACTTATTATTAGTTCAATCTTCAAAATGATTTCGTTCGTGTCAAAGGTCCATAGATAAAAGATCCATCGATATATCAATGGATCTCGCCGCAGTAAATTTACAAAATTTATATATATACATATAAAAAAAAAGAAAATTCAACAGATTAAATTTCAAACAGCATACCAAAAATCTAAATATCTCCTTGATTGGTCAACAACGTGTGTCAGGAAAGCAATATCGGAAACTAATCTTTCGTCGACGTCTACTACTAACCAAGAGAGCGTTCGAACAAAGAGAAAGAGAAGAAGAAGCTTTAAGGAAGACGATTTTATGGACTAAAAGTACTCTCTTCTTACTTGAAAAAGTACCTATATATGATGTACTATTACTATATATAATATGCACAATCGCCGTTTACGCTAAGTGGCCGATTTTAAATGCACCGTTTAGGGACGATGAGAAGAAAAAATAGAAGCAGAAGAAGAAGAAGATGATGATGATGATGAAAAAGACGAGACATCCAACGGTGTGTCTCAAGAAGTATTTTCTACGCGAAAAATCGCAACCACGGTCTTCCTCCTTCCCGTCCTTTTCCTACGCATTATACCATACTACGGTAGTCGTTAATATACCGGCAGTAGCACAGGTGTGAGCTCTCTTTTACGATCGAGCTTTTTACTCTTCTCACTCTTATCGTAAAGTGCTCTCTTCCAGAAGAACTTGCTTTTTCACCCTTTCCGTCTAGTATCTCGTCGCACACAACGTCATCATCATCATCACCATCATTATCATTATCATCATCATCATCATCATCATCATCATCATCATCCTCATCATCCTCATCATCTCCATCATCATCATAACTATCATCATTATCATCATCATCATCACCGTCGTCATCATCATCATAACTATCATCATTATCATAGTTATTATCCTTGTAATCACCGTAGTCGTCAATGACGTCAACAACGAGGACGCCAAAATCGTCGAGGAAGAAGTTCTCTAACCCACGAAATTCAATGGCGTGTGGATCGTTTAAGGGTCGGCTTAAAGGAAGGGATGTGAAAGTGAAAAGCGACTTTCCAACGTATAGCGTGTTTGCTCGGCAACGGGGTTGGGAGATCGTAGAAAGGGTCCGCGAACGTGGGATGATCGAATCTAGTCGCACGCATGCGTACTACCGGGAGAGCTTCCTGTTCAAGGTCACAATCCCGCTAGTACGCATACGCGTCGCCCTGCGCTATCGCCATTGTTTAACTTTCTTTTTTTCTTTCTTTTTCGTCTTTTTTTTCTTCATTACCATCGGAACTCTAAGAAAAAAACGTTCTCGAATTATATGGTATTGTAATTTTTTATGAATAAATATATTCTATAAATGTTCCTTAATAATCTTCCATCTTAATATAATAAAATTTGTAAAATTGAATAATTTAAAAATTAAACGATTTTTAAGAAAAAAAAGAAGTATGATTGATTTTTAATTAAAAGAAACATTCGATCGTCTGGTAGGATTTTCAAAATAAATTCTACTATATTTATTTATTTATAGGTGAAATAAAACAGAGAATTTCGATTGCAGAGATATACACAGTATTGTATCATATTGTTAATCTTCTAAGAAAACGGCTGCTCGTTTATAAGCTTGTCGTCAGAATGTTAACAAAGTAAAAACATAGATACATAAATTCGGCGCGTGTGGTTATAGAAAATTGGCCGTATTCTTCGGCACGTGTAGGAATGAAGGTATATTATGTCGTAATAGCTTTTCTCCGCTACTTGAACGGTACGATCTGGTATATAAAGAATACTCTTCACATGCAGAAAGTATAGCAACGAGAAGCTGCTACTTTTATAGATCCACGAAAAGACAGAGAAAGCGGTTAGCGAGAAGCGGTTTAAAGGCTCGTATCTTTCTCCACCCGATACTTTCGTCTATTGCTTCTCTCCCTCTCTTTACACCAAGAGAGTAGATACTTTTCGTACGGTGAAAAGCAATAATACCAAATGGTAGGATAACCCTTCCATTTCCATTTCCAAGTTTTTCATTTGCACATTTACATATATTATTTTAAAGCACCGTTTCTATCTTATACTCAATCAATATTACTATATAACCCTGCGCGACCTTTGAATGTATGCAAAATATGAGATTTTCATCTTCAAGATTGGTCCCCCGACCGAGCTTTTTATTACTATAAATATAAAATAAAATTTCTCTCTCACATTCTTTCGATAAAGAATTTTTTTTATGTTTCCTAATAAATTTTACTAGTAAGTGGGTACATAAATTATCCTATAAAAACTGGTTATCAATGAGAAATAAACCAAAAGTCGAGAAACATAATCGCAATTCAGGAGCGTGTCCTCTTCTCCTCTATCGAAGAGACATGCTATATATGAAGGCGATTGCGTTGACGCATTTTGAATTTTATTTTTGTATCGAAAGAATATGTATATGTATATGTATATGATATGTATATATATGTATATATATGTATATATATATATATATACATACATACGCGAGATTGCACATCTACGTTCACGATCGTGTTCGGAAAGACAAAAAAGGAAACAACGTCGTATAACAGCTCTTCCTCGTCGTCGTCGTCGTCTCGAACAAATGATCGAACGACGATCATTCGGGAATTGTTGATTCTATGTTCGGATCGATTGCTCGATCTATCGATCGATTGATCGTTCTCGTCACGCCCGAACACGTGCACGCACGTATAGAAGGGGGGAATTACAAAAGAAACATTGTCGCCTCGATTCCACTTCTCCTTCCTTTTTCCGTCCTTCAACAACGTCGCAAACCTTATCTTTGTCTCCCTCTGTAACGTTAACGTCATATCTGCACTGTATCATTGAGAACAAAAATTTCAAGCTTTTCCATATCGCAAAAGAAATAAAGAAGAGAAAAAGGGAGAACAAGTTGGTAATTATCATATCTTTAAACGTTTGTGAACAATTTTTCTATAATTCTAAAGAAATCTACTATTATGATATTAAAATAAGTTTATATTAAATTTTCATTTAAACAAATGTTTGATCTGTTTGTATAAATTAGAATAATAATTTTTTAATATGTCAAAAAAAAAGGTATAGCCTCTTGACATTTTCGAAATATGTAATAAACGAGTCATATAAAAAATGCATTATGATATCGATCGGTATTCGTGAAAAATAAAATCGAAACTCGAGCATCCGTTTAACTTTCTCCATTTATTGTTAGTTAACTTTCCAATCATTATCGTGTCCATTGTTACGGTGATTAAAACACAGAATAATAACCTTTACATGTATTCATACATATGTAATATAGAACGTTCACGTTATATTCGCTGCTTTACGACCGATTTTAAAACGAACTTGAATTTTAGCTAACAATACGAATTTTGTACGATTGCTCGGGGTGTATAAGTATTTGCACAAGTAGTCCAGATGCTTCAGCTAGAGATTAAATACAGCGAACATGCCAATGATACGTTCGGCTTCATATTCTTATTATGCAATTAACTTCGTTTCGTGTTACTCATATGTATAAAAATGAATTAAAATTCAACTAAATTTATATTTTATCAATGATTTTGATCGAACTTTACAATCAATGGTTGTAAAGAACAAATACAGAAAAATTTATTCAAATCCGAATTTTTTTCATATTTTTGACGTAGAAGTCTCACCATGAAATGGATAAAATTTATGAAGTAATCTTAATCTCGTAAAGCGAAATCCACAAAAGCACCACTCGTAGCCGCTAATAGACAAAAACTATATCAGAGTAGGAAATCACATGTAAGCTATTCTCATACTCAACGCTCCCTTCTGTCTTCCAACTGGGAAATCCCGAATTTCCCATAGCAACGTGACGATGCACTCCATTACCCATGACCTCCGCACCGAGCTTGGGGAGGCCTATACATCTGCGAATCAATGCAGCTCCATCGAATGCATCCCGGTCCTTCCTTCTTCCATCGCTCTCTATATATCTCACTCACTCTTATATTTTATTATTATTCAATTTAAATTATTCTATATATAATATTAAATTGTACTATATATTTACTACTTCTTTCTTTTATGTATATTTCTGGTATACCAACAGGTGATATATTTATAGATATATTGTTTCCTTTTAAATACTTTGCCTTTTAATAAATTATATACACATTTAAAAAGTATAACAAATATATTTTTTTTTATTCTTCTTCTATGTATGTGTGCCGACAATTATAACATTGGACTAACTACAAGTTATTAAATATTACAATGATATATATTATAAAATAAGTAATTAAATCAATTTTAACTTACAATTAGTCTACTGTAATAATTGACGGCATACATATCATTTATAATAATTTATAACTCCATTATTATTTGTTTTCTCTTTTTATATATTAATTTTATTATCCTATAGAAATATTTCGTTTTCTCTACCTATCCATATTAATGTTCTCCGAAACGTATATAGATATATATATATAATATAAATATGTTACCTCTACTCTACTGTTATTAGTAAAACGTCGTAATAAGAAGAATTAGACAATGTCGACGATAATGTTTCAGTCGCGTTGTGAACTTGACGCGAGTCTTTCTGCACATAATTCTCACAAAAAAGTAAAGACAACGAGGAGAAGCCGTCGAGATGAACGGCAGCTGTAAAGGCGGACTAGTCGAAGAGGAGCCCGTGTACGACACGAAAATGTTTCGGTATATATCCTCGAGAGAAAAAGCTCTCGATCAAACGAGAGGAAATCATCGATCGGTTACGACTCGAACTTTTACGAACAATTGACTAAACGAATGAACAAACGTTCAACACAATCTCCTACTTAACATCAATCGAATATCATGTCAATGTACATAATACTACATATGCAAGTACGTACAGTATAGAAATATTTATATATATGGTAAAAAAAAATAATAGCATGACTAAGACTAATTCTTACATTTTTATTTAAATTTCTTTTCAACGTATTATATAGAACACGTGTAAATGTCCTTTTGACATTACAAAACTATAGTTCGAAATTAACATTAATTTAACATTTCCATTACATTACGTGAAATCATCGAACAAAAAAAGAAACTCTTTATTTCTAAACATTATTATAATGCATTGAAATTGTAGAGATTTAAAAGATATTTCCGAATAACGGTATTAACTTATAAAACTTCTTATCGGTTATACGCACAAACAATGATACTGTTTGCCGTAAGATAAAATAAGAAGAAGGAGGAGAGCTTGAATAAACTGAAAATAACAAAAAAATTATAAGTATAAAGAAGCACTTCTAACCAGATGCTATTACTGTTTCTCACTGTACGCAATGCAAATGATAAAAAACCATAGCGCGATATGTAACGATGAGACGTCGCACGGACAGTCGTAAGAGGGTCAGAGGTTTATAACGAGTAAGGGGGAGAAAGAGAGAGAGAGAGAGAGAGGAAAGAAAGAGGGGGAGACGAGTCGAGGCCGATAATTCAAAGCGAACCCGTTTTTCTCTCTCTCTCTCTCTCTCTCTCTCTCTCTCTATCTATCTATCTTTCCCTCCTCATTCCCTCTTCCCCTCGTTTTCAGTTTATCGGATAGTCCTTTCAGTAAGGAAATCGAAAAATGAGAGACCGAAAAGTACAAGTCCAAAATTTGCAATGTGAAATTGAACTCGCAAAGGTGCAAAAGGAAAGATGGTACGCGTTCACTCGAAGTAGAAGAGTTAATTTTAGTATAATCGACCGACCTGATATACGTGCGCCGATGCACGTATGCAAGACTTACGAGTGTACGCGTGCGTGGAAGAACACGATAGCGCGAAGCAAGTTACCTTCGCACCTACAAATACGAATTTGTGTGTACGTTTGTAAGTACACATTATATACACACCATACACACACTACACACACACTACACACACACATACACACAAGCACACTAAGGATAAGTTTTCCAGACATTTAGCAGATGTAAATAAAATTTACGACTTATAAGAATAGGTATATGTCGGTGCATCTTATTTGTCAATAAAGATATAGAAGAATTGTTAAATATGAAAATACAATTTCCTTTTTAAATTTATATATTTAACGGTTGAAATCATTTTTATTATTTCTGAATAAAATTGTAAATAAGTTTTAATTTTAATTAACTTTCTCATCTTAATTTTATTCTTAACCTTTCATAATTTACCATCGTTGAATATAACAGTAGGATATTATGAGAGCATTAAAAATTAAACAAAAATGAAAACCTCTTTGTAATAATGCATATAACACATTATCGCATAAATACTATTCAACTTGTTAACGGAATCGATTAGAAGTTTTCTCAGAAAGAAATTATTTTTCTTTTAAGTTCATCCATTGGCCAATGAGCTTCCTATCGATGAAAACGACTTTCTGAGTTTCTTGACCAAAAAGAAGAAAACTTTGCCGGTAAACGTTCAACGCTCGCCAAAGAGAAGCTATTTCTTCTTGAAGGAAACGTCCTCTTTAATGCATCTATAGATATTGCGATACCGACTCATAGTGTTCCTTTATGGAGCTTTCGTTACTTCCTTTGTACCAATATTCGATGCTTTCCTTTGGCCATGATATATCTACAGCTAAATTTTGCGTCAGAAGTTTCTAATTGCCAAACGCGTTAGGTGCCAGTAAAATATTGCATAAATCATTATAGACTTTAAAATATATAGTATATATAACATATCTAACGCAGTTATTTTGAATAATTTCATTGAAAATGTAAATATTTTGAAGACATTAATAATTCAACAAAATAAATATTTACGTAATTTCAAATGAAACAAACTTTTACACATTAAAACGTGTTATCATGTAATTAGATGTATTAAAATGTATTTAACACGTTGACTAGAGAACACTTTTCATATGATTTGCCTGCTACGCCTATATGAATTTTTTATTATGGGATGTATATTTTGTTGAAATTTTTTTACAGTTGTACAATTGTGTTTACTGCATTATTTATGATGAGGTCACCGGTGATCCCCGAGACGATGTAGATCATTTTCGTGATTATCAATTGTTTCAATCTATCCAAAAATGGTAGTAAATTATAATTTATCGAATTCTTAAGGAAATCCTTATTAGGCTAGGCGCGTTACTTACATTAGTATCAAAGAACAATTGGGTATCAGTCATCGGTGACTGACGCGCAGTAAATGGAAAGTTCAGGCCATCGGTGACGTGTTAAATGTATTTAGAAATGAGAAGATTAATATTTTCATATTTTCATATGAAAAGATGAAGAAAACATGATAGTTGATCAGAAAGTAAAGGAATATAAGAACAATCTGTAAAATATTAGAGAAAAAGAGATAGAAAATATTCTTTGTTCAATTTCTTCTCAAGGAACCTGTTACTTTCGTTCAACCACCAGAGATTATATCGATCGGAGTATCTTTCCTTCTTATGTTTGCATTATCTGATTTTAACGAAATACCGTATGAACCACCACACGAGACTTTCGTACCGATGAGGCTTCCGTTCCGAGGGCTAAAGTACATCGCGCGGATTCGCTCATTATTAACGGGGGCTAGAAAGAGGGGTTCGAGGTCGTACATTCGAAATTGCTTGATTAAGGCCGCGAACACCGTACATCTACTGACTCCGAACTTTCACGAACAATTTTTTATATACAATATGAGAATGAACTTAAAATTAACCCAAAATTACAAATATTTTATTTATGAAAATATTCTAAGAAATTTTTAAGTTTATTTCGAATTTTTTTTTTTTATATTTTAATATATCAAACCACTTGAGTAATACTTATTTTTTCATATTACAAATAAATATCCCTAATTATTAGGTTTATAACCACTAAATGAGAAAAATTTTGGTGACTTTTCAATAATGAATTATAAAACAATGTATATTACTTTATTTAATTTTCTTTACCGTTTATTTAGTTGTATCAATCAATTTGGCATATGAGTGGCTTTATTGTTATATACAATTTTTAGAAATAAACGAAATTTTTGGTATAAATTAAAAGAATGATTTGCAAACATATTTTAAAAAGTTCTTAAATGGAATATGACAGAACTCTAAAAAGATATGATAAATAATATAAGAGGCTAAAAGTAAGATTGATTGCTCAATATTTAAATGAATTTATTGTCGTCTACAAGACACATTAAAGATACGATGAACTCTCTTTTGTTTAAAAGACAATTCAAAAACTGAAGAACGGGGAGGTGATTTTACACAGACGAGTTACTTTTCTCATTGGCACGTATTATCGAGTGTCGGTATATTTGAGTGAGGATAAGTGCATTGATCTTATGTTAGGACCGGCATGGAAAAAACGGTTCGAGGTCGGTCGTGTGTATATGTAGTTGGTCGATTAAGAGCGACGTCTTCGTCACCCATATGCCAAAAGGCTATCTAAACGAGCGAATCGAAGTCAAACGAAAAGATGCAACAAAATTGCAAATGAAAACTTCAAGAAATTGCTCTTCCCAATGAAAAAAAAAAATAATTTAAAGAATGTTTTTAGATAAAACCTTTGTATCTATTAAATAACGTTGCAATAACGAGAATTAAGTTTGATTTGAATATGGTAGTCAAGAATCGTTGAACTTATAAAAATAGTAAAGAGAGAATACCAAAAGAGAGAGAAAGAGAGAGAGAAAAGGAAAATTTATTTCAAAAGAAAAACGACTTCGTCGTATGTATACAAATAAAACAAGAAGCAAATGAAAAAAAGGGAAGTTAAGAAAAATTAATATCTTTTTACTATAAATAATAACAACTTATTCGTCGATACAATTAAATAAAGAATACTTGTTTATAAAACAAGAAAGAGAGAAAGAGAGAAATACAGGAGGAGGTTGTTACTGCCGGAAATGGAAAGAAAAAAAGGTAAAAAGGGGGAGAAAAGGGGGGAAAAAGGGAAAAACGACGGAAGAACGGAGCGCTTGCGCGACAAGCTCGTTTCCATGGCTTCGTTCGTTTCACGTAGCAACAGGAGGACTTTTGACCCCGTTCGATTGTCCTTCGAAACGACTGGATGTCTCATCGTTTTCTCTCGGTTTACGGTTGACGAGAGAAACGAACGAAATGAACGAAACAGCGCTAGCCTTTAAAACGCTTCCCGATTATTCTCCTTTTTCTCTCTTTCTTTCTTTCTTTCTTTCTTTATTTCTTTCTCTCTATCTCTCTTGAATTTATGTCTACGAAAATCTTAGCTATTAACTCTTTTACGATCGACGTTCCGCGAAAGAGAAATCCCTCGTTCGATCGAACTTCCCTTCTCTACTGCAATCCGTTTTTCCAATTCTATCCTCCATTTTCTCTCTCTCTCTCTGTCTTGCTCTCTTTCTTTCTTTATTTCTTTCTCCTGCAAATTCATATAAACGAAATGTTTCGCATCGTACTAGATAATAAAAATTTATCGACGAGTCACAATAGCGAAAAGAATTGACACAAGCCATATACCTTCGTCGAATGAGTTACAAAGTATCGAACGATTTCGATAGAGAACATCGATCTCGAATAACGTACGGCTTTAATTTTACGAAGCGATCGATCTATCTTTCAGAGTAAAACTCGTAGGATAGGAATGAGACACGACAAAATGAAAAAAAAAAAAAAAAAAGCATATACACACACACATACTCGATGATATACATACATCTCCCATCAATTAGTGTGATTAGGATTTGTGTCAAATATATTACTCTCTTTCTATTTAAATATAAGGACATTTTGCATTTATTTATATATTTTCATTATACAAAAATAAATTAAAAAAAAACACGAGAAAAGACGAAAAGACGATAGGAAGGAGGAAAGGAATAAAATGAAAAGGAAAGAAGTAGAAACACACAAAAAACGTGAAGTTCTTCTAAATTAATTCCCAATTCGAGTTAAATATACGATTCTACTATCTATTAATACATGTGACTTGCGAAATACTTTGTTAGCCGATGATCGAATCGAACATTAAAATTCGATATCGCGCCGGCACGATTAATAAATCGAAGCAAAGGCGTAATATAACAACTTATTCATTATATTTTTTTTTTTTTTTTTTTTTTTTTTAGGAAGCTTTTCAAACAAATTCTTCTTCGTTGCGCTGTTACTTGTACAAATTTTCCTCGCAAATCGTGTGAGTCGTTCACCACGCATGGTCTGCCAAATTGCGATCAGCTGCTTCAACATAAATCCCAGCTGGTGTCAACGGAATTCCTTCGTCGAATAACCGCTCTGAACGCGAAGGGGGACATATTTTAGGACCCTGTCCTTTTGAATTTTGCGATATAGACGCGAAATTTTTTTTCTCCGAGCCAAAAATATACGGAAAAGAGAAAGAGAGAGAAAGAGAAAAGAGAGAGAAAAGGGGGGAGAGAAAGAGGTATTCAGACAGATCGATAATTCGCGAGCTACTTCTCGAAGCATACCAATAGCAAAACATCGAATATACGTATATGTATATACATTAAAGTGTTTAAATTGAAACTTCTTTTTTTTTCGATAATTACGAATCGATCAAAATCATTGGTAATGAACTCGAAAAATGCTCTTCTGACATACATTTATATATATTTTTTTTTAATTATTAATTATATTTATTCAGCTGATTTTATTAAATTTTTTTCTTCTTTTTATACTTCAGTATTATTATTGTTTGATTTTTGCATTATATTTAAAATTTATTACTTACATTCGTTGCTTTTTTTTTGTTGCCACACTTGTTACTCTACTTTTATAATTTCTTTTTTCTTTTTTTACTTCTTTTATTATTTCGTACTAATTTTTTTTAAGTTATAATTCTTTTTTCTAATTAATGATTTTAATTTTATATGAAGCTTTTTTTTCTTTTCATAAATTTAATTCAAAAAATATATTTATTTATAATACACAAATATCTATACCATTGTATATTCGTTTCTCATACTTAATGTGGTTCGAATGTAACCAATGTAATTCTGTAATCTATGCCAATGATGCGCAAACTATAGGTCGCGACCTTTCCGAGGGGGTCACGTTAAAATTCTTGAGAGACGAGAAATTTTCAGGAATTTTGTACGTCCAACAATAATAAAATGTAAATTCAATAAAACCTTTGTTAATACTTTTTAATAAAAATAAAGTAATATACATTGCTAATTTTATATATTTTTTTAGATTTAATTTAAAAAATGTTACAGATCACATAGAATTGGAAAGAATAATAATCATAAATATATACAATCGATTTTTCGCTTTATCGTCATACTCTTGTTAATAATATGAAAAAAAGATTTGTACTTTATAATATCAATAATACCATTATCAGTATGTTCTGTATAAATTATATGTATTGGTTCATTTGCTAAATCGATTAACTCAACAAAAGAAAAATAAAGAAAATTGATAAAATGATATACATTTTATTATAAAGCATAATTATGAAATATCTTTTTGTTTCCAATTATAAAAAATTAATGATCAATCAAACGTATACTTTAGTAGAAACATTTGGAAAATATTCTAAAATATAATCTATTTGCCTTTTATAAACTGCTAATAAAAAAGTGAATTGAAAAGTTTTCAGCCTATTCTTTTCTGTTGTATTTATACTGTATGAAAAAATACAAAATTATTATAGAAAAATATTGAGTCGAAAACTTTATGAAACATTATACATATATCAAGTATGTATCTTTATCCGTTTGTTATCAAATATTAAAGAAGAAATTACCTAGATTTTAGAAAAAAGAGAAATCTTGAGCGATCGCATTAACTGTATATATATATTTTACAGAGATCTCGTGTACTCGTGGACTTAGGAGTGCGAGCGCACGCGCGCCTTACTCGGAGAGAGTGAAACGCTTAGACCGTATAAAACGGACATTACGCGCGTAAGCGAAGTTGCATCTAGATTGTCGCGACTTTAGCGTTTCGTAGGCCACCGCCACCGCCACCGCCACCGCCACCGCCACCGCCACCGCTACCGTCACGGTCATACCAACCAACATAAGTATACGCGCATAAAACGTGGGTAAAATCAAATGGATCAGAAATTCGATACGATCCTTCTTTCTCTCTCTCTCTCTCTCTCTCTCTTTCTCCTTCTCTTATGTCACAATACAAAAGAGAATGATCTTACATCTAGTCGAAAGAGACTGACGTACGCCAATGGGATGATAATCGAGTTTTTTAGTCTTACCTCTTTTCGCTTTCTTTCCTGCCACTTTAGTTAATCAAGGTCGTTTACCGATCTTTAAATATAAATTGCAATCGTTTCCATCATACTAGCTGTCGTGAAAAGGCTGCTACTGAGTTCAAGATTGTTCAGAGGAGCACAGAGAGAAAATCGGTGCGAAATAACGGTGCGTACGTGAGGAATAAAAAGAATAAGAAAAAGAAAATAAGGAGGAGGAGGAGGAAAGGTGAGGGAGATCGGATTAAAATTTTGTCGAGGTCGTACGGAAATGTCGATGAACAAAGATACGGCCCTGAATCGTACGATGCCAGTGCCCGAGGAAGGGATTAAGGAAGAGAGGAACGGGAGGGGTCTTTTAGAAAAGAAACTGTCGAGCCGAGTTAAAAAGATACGCGGGGTAAGAGGTGCTTCCTCGCGATAGAGCGCCACTCGAAAATGATACGGCTATGTATGTTACTATACTATGGTGCTGTCCCCTAAATCATCTTCTGTAGAATCAATCACAATTACCAATCGTATACCTTATATCCTGATCTCCGAATTAAATGCACAGAGTACTAGCTTATGCATTGTCGGCGTGAAACGTTAAGACCGTCGATAATGTAGAGAACAACAAAATCTCTAAATTAGTAAAATGCGAATGCACTTTTATAACTTCTCACAAGATTGCCTTCTTCATCGTGATGCATATGTTACAGTTAATGTATAAATTCCGGACATTCTATAGATTGTCTTCTAAAATTGGGTAACAAATATATTGAGTATGTATTTCATGCATTGCCTGGCCAATTTACAAAATGTGCTTCAGTTGGTTGTGTTTACAGCACAAAGGGGGTGGAACGAAGTGATTTTGTGTTCATTGTACATTAAACAAATTTAAAAGTGTGTACACACAATGTCATTAACAAGTTTCGGTTAATTTATAAAATGTTTCAGTGTGAGGCGTGTTTAAAGTACAAACTATAGATTTTGCTCATAGGATTATGAAATGATCTTCACTTTTCATACTGTGCACGCGCTTTCTCAACTACCTGACTATACAAACTTAATCTTTCTAACTTCCACGTTCTAAGGGCAGAAGGAGGTAATATAGATACATACTCTAATACACCCCACTAAAGAATATTTTAATGATTGACCGAAACTTATTGATGACATTGTGTACAAATTTTTAAATTTCCATGATTTGTTTCACTTATGTGATTAAAAAGGCTTCACCACCCCTCCGTGATTTAAACACAGCCAACTGAAGTATATTTTATAGATTGACCAACACCCTCTGGGCATCCTATACAATGTCCATAGTAATATATTAACCGTAATATATACTTAAGAGATTATTCGGTATACAATGTTATATATGGTATGTAATACATAATCATATATGTCATATATATATATATATATATATATATATATATATATATATGATGCATATTGCGAATCATTCATTGAAATTTTAACCTTATTAACGTGGCTGAACGATCGAAACTTTTGTAGGTATAAAAAATATACCATGTATGGTAAGTTCGTCTTCATCATACCTTCCTTATCTTTTTCGTCGTGACAGCCATATTTGTAAACTTTTATATTAAAATATCTTGACACTGACACGAACGAAACTCAGTACATCTACTTTCGTTCTTTTCATTATTTAATTTTATGCAAAATAAAAAACGTTACTTACCCTTACACGCCACCCCAACCTTTCCTGAACCCCAAATATAATCTTCACCTAAAACGTAATATAAATAAGATTGTAATTACACGATTAATATAATTTTATTTGTACTACCATGTAATATTATAATATATTTGTACTACGTACAGTGTTTACACAAAATTGGTGTTATAAAATATACATCTTCGAAATTGTGAATATAGTTTTCAGGTTCTGTATTAGTAGACTCAGCTACATAAGCTGTAATCAATACAATAAATTAGTTGAGTTAAAAACAACCTAAAGACTAAAATAAATTGAAAATGTATCTCCTCTTACTATGAGGTCCATTGCTGAGTGTCATATAAAACGAATCATCCTCATTACGAGTGTCGAGATACGGTGGTAAGCCTCCTTTCAGCATTAGGATTTCCTTCTATGTACCTTTCGTGTCTGAAAATTGAATTGCCTACTACTACGCTGTCTGAAAACTAAATTATTACAGCCATCGATATTGTCTTAATAGTTTAACAGATTTTAAAGTTGGTAAACAAAATAAGCCTCCACAATTCTTTACCGAATAGAAATTCTTGCTATATTTCAACTATCCATATAACAAGAGCGGGTTTCTTCTTTTGCTTCTAATCAAAGCATTACCCAATTTGTAATAGATGCAAACGCATTAAGAAATGATTTTTCCATAGGAAAATATATTAACATTGAATCTCGTGTCAGTCACATATGGTAAACAAACACAAATGATTTTGTTCAATACTATCATCACAAAACATAATTTCTTATGGGCTCTACACATCCTCTTTGACGTATTATAACATTTCTTTCAATATAAAAACATTTCATTAACTTTCTTTCTCAAATTTAATTCCACTTCAATGCTTCAAAGCAAATTTGGCATTATGTAGAAGATTACTCGTAAATGTTTCAACATTTTTTTCAATATATCATTATTTGATTCCTGAGACTTTGATACCTGAATCGGCTCAATTTGATTTTTAATGGATTATGTCACTGTCAGATTACCATCATTTTATATTACTTCCAAGTTAAGTGAGTCATATTTATATCAATGCAGAATTAATTTTAAAATGGAAATTCATACCATAGATATTCAGATATATTACAACAACACATTGACTGTCCATATAAACCACACTTAATCACAAGTTTATCATTCTTTGCACTTTTTCCAACAATATTTTTCATTTATCTCCGATATTATATCCCTTCTTGTAACAATCTCAGATTGTTTCATATCTAAGGTATCTCTTGAGCTTCAAAAATAGTACTATCTGAAACAAGCAAAATAGATCATTTAAAACAAATATAGATATCAAAACAGATTAATTAAAATCTTCAATAGTACTCTCAAGATAATTAATTAAATTTGTCAGTTTACTAAAGTCAGTTTTGATCTTGTGAATATTTACGCACGTTATGTCAAAAAAGAAACAACACAACTTAATGCATATTCTTTAACATGAACATCACCATCTTTCCTATTTTTAACATTTTATATTAGTCTCCTAGAGGAAAATGTTAGTATAACTTAAACTTGTAAAGAAACTAAATCACTATAACTGAACAAACTGTATATGTATGATTAAGTAGTATAATGTGTATGAATAACGTATTAAAGTAATCTTATCATATTTTTATTTGCGATGAAAACATTAAAACATGAATTAAGAAACACATTATATTAATCACATAGCGGTTATATTTACACATGCTCACAAAACCGCAAAGCATAAACTTTTTTAGAATGAATTGCAAAACACAGTGCTCTGATCGTTCCTTTCAAAATACAAATAATTATTCTGAAAATAACTTTCCAAGAAAAATTGTCGATTTGTATATAACGATATTAACACATTTTTTGGGATGAACAAACTAACGAAAAGAAACACATCATTTCCAACATTGGGCTTCTTCAAAGGAGAAGAAAAACGAAGTAACAATCGGTAAAAACGCAAAGTAAAATGTTGAAATTGAACAATTTCTCACACTTAAAAAAAATCACTGACATTACCTTTACGATTCGGCATATTAAATAATAGAAATTTAAATGTCAAATCTATCGATATTTGATGAAAAATCTTGAAAAGATCAAAGAGTGACAAAGAATTGTTTCATCCGATCACGACACGACCGAACACGATTAGGCCAGACTGGACACCAGATGACACTAAGATCGTTTTTATATTACGGTCGGCTACCTTCAGGGTAACCTAATTCCTCATACTTTCGATAGTAACTTTCGAGTATTGCATGGAATCGAGTTTTCAAACGTACCAATCAACGATCACGATAAATTCTACATCTACCAATATTTTAACATCTTACGGTAAATTGAATATTTTTTAATTATTCTTTTCTTATATTTATAATCAAGATTTAACAACTATTTTCATGAATAATTATAATCGATTAGTTGATAGTCTCGTAAGTAAATAAAATAAAAGTTACCAGGAATGGATTTTTGGTAATCTTTTTTTTGTCCTTAAAATTTATCTAGAAATTTTTGTTTTCTTTATAGTTTAAAATAATAGCAGTTTAAATTTTTCTGGTTTTTTTTTGTTATTAAGTTGATTTACTTATTTTCTTATTTTTATAATTAGAATACAACTTTTTATTATATGGAATAAAAAAGAATTTTTATTTTAAAGGTTTTGTTATATTTATTATATTTTTTTTTAAAGCTTTCTTTAAAATTATAATAATTTTAATAAATAAATCTTGTTTATATTTATTCTTTAAATTTCTTTTACTGAGTGCATTTTTCTGATTCCAACCAATCTTATTCTGCGTATGTGCATTCATTCGAATGAAGTTGGTCTCATAAGACTAAAGTCTAGAGTTATCGCAACGATTTGCCTAAACTTTTAGATGTGTTCGACTATCGCGAGAGCATGATAGCGTGCCTAATAAAGGTGCTTAATAAAGAGTTGTCCATACGTACACGTGGTGAATATAGTCACTCCATTTCCCCTAGTTTACGTGGGCCTAACATACCCACAGATGGTTATGTGTAAATTATTATTAAAAAATGAAGGAAAGCAACAATTGATCACATTACTGAAATACAAATTTTTATTTTGTAGTTTGTTAACTGTTGATTAAATAAATTTTACACTAAAAAGAATAACTCAGTTAGAGGTATTTTATAAATAATGAAATAGAATATTTTGCAATTTTATATTAATAAAAACAAAATAAAATATTGTTAATAAGTAAAAGTTTTTGAAAAGGAGTATTGGTCAATTGTTAGTCAGTCAGAGAATATATTGTGCTTACTTCCGTGGTAGCAGCACTTGACCAGTTCCTAGATACGGTATACAGGAAGGGAAAGGAAAGGGGAGGTTGAAGTTTAGTAGCCCGCCATGTTTTTCACCAAGTGGGGTGTGTAGAAGAGGCCGGGGTGAAAATCATCTCTCGAGGCATGCAGGTATGTCCAAGATTTTTCAATTATTTTTATTACTTATTGTTTATAAAGTATTCAATTACACGTTGTACAGTGTTTCTAAGTAGTTACGTGCAATCGTTTATTTTATTTCGTAATGTCATACACACCGAACACTGTTCTTGGCGCACCTATGACTCAGGGAAAATGCATAGCGCAATCAGCAAGGTTATTTGCATTACCCGACCAATGTCTCTGCCAACAATACATACATGTATATATTAGTCCATTATTTGCTTAAATTCAGATTCTTAATATCTTTCTAGCATTACGAGAGACATCTTCTTAGTAATTCAACTACTTAATACCACAAATCTCTTTATCCATTTCTCGTACTTTCATTTCGTCTATGTGTTTCAACGGATATCTTCAAAATTTGTAACTATATCTAATGAGTATGTTTTTAATGTTTAAAATTCATAAAAATAATATGTAGATCTTTTGTCATTATATATAGATTAGCTTAAAAGTTATAAAAAATTATTCCAACAGTGTTGGAGTAAAATTATCAATCTCACAATTAACCACAGAAACTAGATAATTACATGATTTTTCTAATATATTATATATGTATATATATGTATATATGTATATATATACTCATACGCACACATGTGCGTATATATTATAATACATAACCATTAAATGTAGAAATGTTAGGTATGTTGTATTATTGTGTATTTTTCTTGTGGAATTAAACTTAATTTTGTGAATTTATTATTAAAAATCGTGATTTGTCCCAATGTGATAAAATTTAATAATAATAATTATTAAAATTTGTC
This sequence comes from Polistes dominula, assembly GCF_049000335.1. NCBI lineage: Eukaryota > Metazoa > Arthropoda > Insecta > Hymenoptera > Vespidae > Polistes > Polistes dominula. The sequence continues at coordinate 5,846,563 of NW_028301147.1, forward strand.
AACAGTAAAGGAAGTTTAACTTTCAGTGTCAAAATGGGAAGGAGACTATATTTGTTATCCTTCGCTAAGACCTGCCAGCCTCGCCTTATCAAGAAATCCACCACCTCTGTACAAGAACCGAATAACATTTAATCAACACACAACTAAGACTAAAAGGAACGTTCTTATTAATTGCGAAGAAGAAACTTGTAACTGAATTCTTGAAATTAAGAGCAAGAAGAGACAAAAAAACAAATATATGGTAAACGTGATAGTCACAAGGTGGTGGATTAAATAGAATTAAAATATTAAAGGACAATAATATTAAATTGTAATATTGCACTGTAAATAAGTAAGTCCCAGAGAGTTATACAATTTTATATTTTATTTTTTATTATATAATAATAAATAAATGGATCTTAAATTATTTTTTATAGGGAAAAAGATGATTACCCTGGTGGCAGTGGAGTTTGTGAGAGTTCCTGAGACTAGGTGGAAATTTATTAAAAGGGAATGAGGAATCCGGCATTGCATTTGGTCGGGATAGCGGCGTCCCCTGGAGGTGACAAGATCTTTGGTACAAGGGCCGAGGAGGAGTTGCGCCAGTGGCTTGAGACACGCTTGGACGCATTGGGGATTGACCCGGTTGCGTACTCGCGTTTTGTGCTCAGCCTATTGCGCCGCCCCGACTCGGCCCTAAGTCCTCCAGAAGAGGCAGTAAGCGTTTATAAGAATATAGGACGTCGCGTTCAAACCCGGCCTAAAGCAAAATTGCCATCGCAAGGAGAGAGGGAGCAAAGACAAGCTGTTGTGCAATGTCTTAAAAGTGCTGCCGAGAACGTAAGATAAATTTTATTATTCATTAGAGTATGTACCAAAACAGAAAAGAATATTTTTTTCAAAAAGCAATTAACTCTTATTTAGAAATGCGGTGTAGAAACTTTAGTTGATGAATTGTGCACGAAATTAAGAGATTTGGAAGGAGGAGGTTCACACGATGAAAAAGAAGAATCCACAAAATTAGATAGGGAATCTAAAACAAATTTGGAATTTCTTACTTCACGCGACAGGACTCTCAGATACTACGCAGAATTTCCTGCCTTACAATCTACAAGCCTCAAAACATCTTCTCAAAAAAAGGATAAGACCTTTAGGAACAATAATAACAATAACAATACAGATAATAGTATCAATTATAACAATAATAAGAACAACAATAAGGCTTGGAATAAGAATACAAAAATGCCAATTGTATGTCTGCTATTTATTATTATCTTTTTTATTGATAATTTTTTCATTCATTCATATTTATGCTAGCAATAAAATATTTCTTTTTAGACCATTGAGACTCAAAGAAGAGAAGATAAAGAGAGCTTTGGATTCGCTAAATCTATGGAAAGAGAGAGAGAAAAAGAGCGTGAATTAGAATTAGATCAATTGAGATTAGCACAGTTGCAAGCAAAATTTGATGAAAGTTTAGAAGCACTTTGGAATTCAGGACCTGGCAATGCACAAGATACAGCTTCTATCTGGGCAGCACCTACTCTTTCTATTCCTTCTGGACCCCTTTGGCCGACAGATACTACCGATACAACTTTTACTTTATCCACTGCAGATAATGGTCATGTTGCTGATACACCACATCAGAAACGTGTTATTGACTCACCGCTTATTCCATGGGATCTCGATTTAATCAGCATCGAAGATTATGCAGAGGAGTGTAGTAATAAGAATAAATCAGGTAAGATATTAGAAAAATTAAAAAACGCTTAAAATATTTTAGGGAAATCAATCGCTCTGTATCCGGCTAAGGATATCTAATTTCCCTGTGTTGCCAGTACTACTTAAGATATAGAAGATATTTCTTTATTCAAATCTCTATCTATTATAATCAATACACAATAACCATTCGCAATCTCTCACACTCGCCAATCATTCACTAATCATTCTCTAAATCACTCGTATCGTATCACTTTTGTCACTCGCTCTCGTCTTTCGGTTCTCCACACGTAACAACCACGCGTGACAGCCTTTTCCTTATATGTTCACACCCCCATCCTGCATCCCTGGGGGTTGAACCATCCTTCAAATCGTTCTCGAATTTTCCTAACGTTCAACTCGATCTTGTAAACAAAGCATCGATATCGCTCGAGAACCTTCTAAAGTCATACGGACTTACACACACAACTATGCCTATTTACTTATTTATATTTACTCTTTTCGACACTTAAAACTCCCCTACAATATTTAGCAAAATTACTTCAGACATATATTTATTTTTACAAATAATTATAGAAGGCAATGTAAACTGGTCAGATACGGTTATGGATGGACCTTGGTGTTGGAAAGGACTTGGCAGCAATTTGACTACCTTGAGTCATAGTCCTCAGACAGGTAGTTGTTTCTTTCCAGTTGCACCACGTAAAACTCCCATTGGAACACGCAAAGAAACACGTTCAAATCTGAAGGTACATAGCCTTCCTGAACCAGACGAAGATTTACTCACTTCAGCTAGAACACATTTTCGTCCTATAAAGGACGATGGTAATTGGGCTGATGGAACTACTTTTCCAGTAAATAATGCATTAGAAAGAGTTGCATATAGAAGGTCTGAGTCAGGAAATTTGTTATATCTACCTGGTGGAGAGAGTCCTTACATGGAATATCGGGAAAGTAACTCGCCAATTCCTTCTACATCTTCGAATTTAACGTTGAAATTCCGGGTGCGTCAAAGCGACAAATGCGTTCAAACCGAGCCTATTCGGTCTCCGATAAAACGCAAAATTATCTCCGAACAGGATCATTTTCACTTTTCTCCGGTCGAAAGTGAAGAAGAGACCATTGCTCATGAACAAGAAAAGACGGAAAAAGATTACTTTTCTTTGAGTCAGCTGGGCTGGGTACAAAATAATGTACCTTTGCATAACGATCGTAAAAGGTAATTTAATTTTTAATATTTATTTTAAATATTATATACATGTAGCAAACTCAAATATTTAATCAACATATATTATGTTGTATCTACGAACATTACAATAATCTCAAACTAATATTTAAGAAACCTGGATATGTAAAATTATTGACTGGGTATCTTCTTGTAATTTTTTGTTGCACTTTCTATACCCTTATTCAGCTAGCCCTCCCTTCTCTATAAAGTTTAAGGGCAGGTACGTAATAATAAAATAAGTTATGAATCTGGAAAGATCACACATTATTGTTCTGATGGTGTACTCCTTTTTCTGTATTAGAAAAGAGAGAGGCTTAACTGAATATGGTATATGTTAGTAATTAATGTAATGAAATTGATACTTTATTTACCTTTATAATATGTACGTAAATATGCTTTACTGATTGGTTTCATAATATAATTTTTTCTGGTAGAAGACACAGTAGCAGCATAGGATGCCAGCCACTGACGGTTTTACGTCCTTTTACCTTGTGAACTGGATAATACAAGCTGCTTATATGTTACACGACTGGAGACTTCAAATTTAGATATACTTTTTTCAAGATAAAGACAAAAATAGAAGTGTGAGACAATGGAACCTCTTGGCATGTGGAATTTGTTATGCATGTATCCAAGAAGGCACGATTATTCCATTGTCAATTAATTGAAAGAAGTGTTAAACGAAAGAGAATGGTGAAATGAATATTAAATGTTCATTTAGATAATTATTAACCCTATGACGAATAAAAAGAAAAGGAACAAAAGCAAAAAAAAAACGTATATCTTACACCGCGTTTGAAGATGATAAAAAAAAGAGATGTAGCAATTTTCAAGTTTTCATTTGTAGCTTGTCTCTTTATCATTTAATGTGAATTTTGAATGAAAATTAGCTTCTTGATTTCGATAGTCACTTTAGTGAACAGTTTTATTTCTCATCCACTATGCAGCTCTTGTGTGTTTATTTGATATGAAGATAGATATGTTATATACAATTGGAAAATTGAAAAAAATTACAAAGAGAAAAAAATACCAGAGAAAAAGAAAAAATAACAGTGGAGTACTTATACAAATACTGCACATCAAAACTGGATATAAAGGCGTAAAAGTGCTGTTCTATTTTCTTGTTGTTTTCTATAATTATTAATGAATTATCTTAATGGTATTTTCCCTAATTATAATTTAACTCTCCCGAAGATTAATCTCCTTATGCTCCAAATGTCCCTTTATCCTATGCTTTTCCTGTACTCCCTACGAAGAAATCTGATAACGAAGAATGTACATATGCGAAAGTGAATTACGAAAATATGCATACATTGTTGAATGTATTGCAAACTATGCAAAAAGTGTTATTGAAGAATGATTATACTTCTGTAAGAGCTACGAAGATAAAATGAAAGAAAGAATAGTGTAACTTATGAATGATGCTGGCGAAAACCAGAAGAATATGTATTCTCAATGCGAAATAATGTACGCAAAGGGAGTAACCAAATAAAAGCATTGCAAAGCTCAAATTATGTTTTTTAATTGAGTGCGTTTTTTATTATAGACTAGATTTATAATTGTAATATTTTTATAATAAAATATAATTACTTTGGTACATTTATTTATTTATTTTTTTTTATTTAAAGAATGATAAAACAAAATTTGAAGAAAACCAAAGAATAATATTAAAATAATTTTTCTTAATTTATTTTCTATAAATTCTATGAATAAAATTACCAACAGCCCAAAGAAATTTTTAGATAGAAAGATAAGTTTAGTAAAATTAGTCTAAATGTGAAAGGTTAAGAAAATATAAATATTAATAAATTTATATAAGCGTTTTGCGGATTACCGGGTTGAGGAATACCGTTCTATTAGTTGCCATAAAAAGAATGGTTAATACGCATGCGTAATTAGAAGCACGTGTCAACTGCACAGTGTAATAGTTTTAATCAGAGATCAAATAATTTCAAGTTAAAGAATAAAGACGACATTTTTTATTCGTTATTTAAAATTAGTGAAGGAATTGAGGATATTATCAAGATAAATGAAATAGATCTTTTTAATAAATATTATTGTGATGAAACTAACATAATTAGAACTATATAACCTAAAAGCATTGTAAACACAATGGCTGAAAGAAGTGATTTGATCTCCAAAACATTTCAACGTGCTGAAAGATATTTACAGGAAAGATTAAAATCAGGATATTTACAAAAATATGATCATCATATGGTACCAGGATATAATTTAAATACATCATTTGGTACTGATGATCGGGATTTGAATTATATTAAGCAATTATATCAAAAATTTCCTTACGAACATGATTTACCAAAACCATTATTACCTCCAGCTAAATTACCACGTACTGGTAACGTTGTAATGAAATATGTTATATTTAATCCTATACATATATATATCTTATTAGAATTGTATTTGTCAATTGTTATTATGTTTTTGAAATTTAGTATTACACGAAGAAGATCCTACTTTGGAACCTGTTACAGTTAAATCCTATATGAAAAGTGACATAAATAGAATTTTAGATTATTATGAAAAACATAAAAATGGTATATAGAATTGACAATATATTTTTATTATTAATATATTAGATTTAAATATTTATATATTCATATCTTATAGATTTTGGACCTATTTCTAAAAAGGGAGTAAAATGGTTCAAAAATAGTGATAACTTAAATAGTACTGTATTACCTAGATATGTTGCAGAAATAGCTGAACTTGTTGAATTAGATCCTGACCCTTATTTAAAAGGGGTAAATATATTATTAACAAAATATATTAAATTATTTAAATTTATATGTCAAAAATTCTTATGATATTTTCTATAATAATAGGATTACAACTGGTACTATACAGGAGGAAGTTTAACTAATGTTACATATGGTGATCAAACTATTTTAATCTATCCTTATGTAGGGGAATTAGGTACAACTTTTGCACAAGTTATATTTTTGTAACATATAAAGAATTTGATTCTTTATTTTGAAGTATATGTAAATGATTTCAGTTGCTTCTCCATTAATGCCTATGGAAAATGCATTATGGAAACCAATATTGCAAAAGTCTGATAAACTTAATCTTGATGGTACATTATATGAACTGAGGCCTAACATTATTGGTGACAAATGTATGCAAAATATAAATTCGTAATTTAAAAAAGTGATACGTTAATTTATAATATAAAATATAATAATAAATATAATATAATATATAATATATAATAAATATAAAATATATTATGTTTCTATAATTAATTAGAGTAAAATTTACTCTAAATTAAAATTCTTTTTTTTTTGTTTCTTTCTCTTAGGTATAATTTTAGGTAGATACAAGAATCATTGTATACTGTATAAGCTTATTTTAGGAGAAAATAAAGTAGAATTATATGAATTCCATAAACAAACTTCAACACTACCATATGTTAGTGGAGAAGTGTGCCCATATAGTGAAGATTATTTCTGTACAGTAGATGTAAATCGCACAGTATCTTTATGGAACGTTAATAAAAAGTAAGTGCATATCGGAATTAAATAATACATAATTTATTAAAATATAATTTTTTTTTATATATTTGATAGAAAATATGTTACAAGTCATAAAGTAGTTCATTCTAAAGTTCTGGACGATTGTTGGGGAAGTATTAAATATCAATTACTAGATGCACATGTATTGGTATTTATTGACAGATGCTGCCTTCATTATCTTGACACTAGGGTAATTCTAATAAATAATTTAATAAATCTTTCAGCTTAGAATTATTAACTTGAATTTATGTATATGCCAAAAATTTTATATTTCGTAGACACCTTTTGATCAACCATCATTATCGCTTTGTCCTAAGCAATTTTTGGAACAATGTGAAAGTTTATCAGTAGAAAAAGCTAGTAGACATAACTCATGTAGATACATAGGTACATATCACAATCTTTTTTTATGTGATAATCGTTCTCCAAAAAAATGCGTAACCCAGAAGTGGACACATCAATTTCGAAGTACTCCTCTTTTACTTTCTACTATCAATCGGTTAGTAATAATAACAATATCACATTGTATTATGGCAACTTGACAATTATTAAGCATTTATTTGTAGGAATAAAGAGGAAATCCTTGTTTTATCAAGTCCATTGGCTGCAGAAAGTTCAATGATTTTAAACACATGGACTTATGAGAGTCCTCATTCTTATCATTTACCAAAAACTTTACCAAGTATAAAGGAAACATTGAATGATGCGCAATTGCAAGGTTTATGTTTAGATCCTTATATGAAAAATAGATTAGAGTTATGTAAAGCTGGTTCTACATTAGTAACTAATCAAAAAGGAGATGTATTCTTCTTTGTACAAACCTCTATAGGTATGAGATAATATTTTTAAAGAGAAATGCTGTTTTGTATTTGGAAATATAAATTTTGTTTTAATGTGTTCAAATATAATTTATAGGTGATGTATTTTATCAATGTATTACTCACGAAGATATACTTGACAAAAATTCTGAAATCAAAGTCAGAGCAATTTCTGCATTAAATGCTTGGGAACATGCATTAATGACACAAGATAATCCAATTGCACCTCTTACTATGACAAGTCAATGTGATATGAAACACGTATATAAAAGTAAGTTAATAAATTATTTATTATCAGTAGGAATTTGATCAATGGAATATATGTGTATATATATCTAAACTTTGCGAAATTGAATTTTAGGTTTTAAAAATAGGCATTTACAATTAGACCAACACGAAGAATTGGATGATACTTTTGACCAAAGTTGGAGAAAATCTATTGAAGAATTAAACTCTTATGAGGATATTTTGGCGCCAGAACTTTTAGCTGTATGGGGAATATCTGAACAAGTTTCCATTTCGTTGTCAGCAACTCCTCATCAAAAAGTTTTAAATTGGTTAGAGATGAATAATGATAAAGCTGCTTCATCTGCTCCAGAAGAAACGGAATATATGGGTACACCAGACAATACGCAGGAGTTAATAAGTGTATCTCAAAATCCAAATAGTAGACATTTAAATGATGTTGATAATACAGAAGAACCATTTTTACCTAAAGTCAGAACGAAATCAATCAAAAGAAGAAAAAAGAGTGCAAAGTAATGTTGTTGTTTAAATATTGTTATAATATAAAGTTTATATTTCATCAATATGCTGTTACATCATAATGATAATGTATTATAATTTGTAAACTGTACATATTTTTGAACATTTTCTATACAATATATATTCGTTAATATTTTTATATGGTATATTCGCGAAAACTAATGTTTATATAAGATGTAAAGTAAGGTAATGGTTTACTGATAGTTTATTCATTTTCCAATAAAAATTGTACACTTACTATTGGTAAGAACAGTTTTGAACGAAAGGGTATGATGAATGTAATCTCTCATATTTAGTTTTTATGCAAATATCTTATATTATAACGTAATTTAAATTGACTAGCGATTTCGTAGAAAAGAAGGACTCCATCTTGAGGTAAGGTGTTTGCCATTTTCCTTTTGGGTTTTATTTTCTTCTTCCAATTGCTCCTAAAATATTTTAATATCAAAGTAATAATAAGAGAAAAATTTATAATTATATTAATGATTTATATTATACGATTTTGATTTTAAATTTACCAGTAATTTACGTTGATTTTCTCTAAATGCCTTTAACGGATCATCAAATTGTCTGTAATAATTTAGAACTTCTCTAACGTCTTCCACATTAGTCACTGATATAGCTAAAGAGGACAAAATAAACATTAATGCATAGATCATAATCATTTCTGATGCTAATGCTGATACATTTAAAGAATATTTTAAAAATTGCATATATACTTTGCAAAATAAATACAATTATCTTACTTTTAAGGAATGCTGCCAAATGATATAAATCTTTATCATTATCATCACCTGTCCATCTTTTAAGTTTTAACGTGTTTTCAGGATAGTATTTAATACTATCATCATCCCAATCAACTACAATAACCTATTATGAATACTAAAAGTTAGTAAGATGTATTAAAATTAAAGTAAAATAAATAAAAAATGAAGATAATTACTTTACTAAGATCACGATTAAGAGAAGTCAAATCTTTAACATGATGACCATCCGTAAAACGTGTTGCATCTCTGAACAACCTATACATTATATAGCCGTTAGGATCCAAGGCATCCAAAATAGGAAACAGATTCTGAAATTTGTTAATTCAAATTTAGACCTCCAAATATTACTACTGACCTAACAAATAAATTTAGTAAAGCAATACCATTCCCTGTTCCGCTGTATAGACCACAACTTCAAATTGTGGAGGTGCAACAGCTTCTAAGAATTCATCCACATATGGTCTCTTTTTAAATCTCCATCCTGTTTCGTACTAAAATGATAAAGAAATGTTTAACTAAAAAATTACAAATAAACTATTCTACAATTGACTTATCAAAGTATCTTAAATATTTCATATATTTTTTGATCAAAAACTTACAGTCCAATCCGGACATAGAAGAAGATCTTTAACTTCTAGCACTAATGTGTACGGAGGTTGAATATAAGGATATTTAAGTGGATCAGGAAGCAATTTTGGCCGACTGGGTTCCTGTATAAACTACAAAAGAATTGATAAGCAATATTAAAAGAAGAAAATAAAGGTCTTAGTGTTGATAGATTTTTAAAAAGGATTATACTTTTCTATAAAAGATTATTTCTCTCCTAAATCTTTTATATATCATTTCAACATATGGTAAATGAGAATATTCATCTTCTATTATATTTCCATTTTCATCATATATTGGTTGTCCAAGTTTATAGACTGCATATGCAAAACTAAAGCTTGCTGATGCACCAAAGAAATAAAAACTATATTTCATGAACTTTTTTGTACGTTCCCGTTTCTTTTTCTGTTCTTCCTCTTCTTGACGTTCTTCTTCTATTCTTTTTTTATCCATCATTTCTTGTGCTAATGATTGTGCTGTCATTCCTAATGACTTTGCAAAACTTCCTGTTATTTTGGGATGATCTGAGGCTGTAAATGTATAAGTTTTTAATTTATAATAAAAACTTATTAGTTATTCTCTTATATAGGAAAAAATGTAAATTTTGTAATTTTGTATAATTTAATATACATAATATTGAAATGATTACATGGAGAGATCAAACATCATAATTATAATAAAGCATGCAATGTTCGATCTAGACATGAAAAGTAAGGTTATGTTATTATGAACAGGTTTACCTTTGGTGTTGTAGCAATATTTTTGGGCAGTCTGAACGAGAGATGTTCTTGTGACTGGTTGTCGGAATATCGAGAAAGACACACGACATTTTCCATTGTATATTTTACTTAAACTCCGTAAACTTTTTACAGCAAATGCCATTATTCAAAAAAATCATGGAGCTTTCCGGCAGATAAACGTTAGAATCCCATACTCTTGCCCCGTAGTGTGTAACACATACAGTTGATACGGTAGAAAACTGACTTACCATCTTTGTTAATTAATAAAACACAAACAAACAAAAATTAACAAATTAAGTAGATATATCAAAGTTATTTGAAACATCTGACGTTATATGTATGAATGTACGTTGATTTTAGAAGCTTTTCCTTTTTTATATGTGTATGACGAAGATGATCTATCTCCGTCGATTAAAAATAACAAAAGTAGACATTAGATGTATCAATCTATCAAACAGAAAATTTATCGATTTTTCAATTTATAATACGAAAGATAAATTTTGTTTTTTTGATCTCAAGATTAAAGAAATAACTAATACTCAGACATTTATTTTATTAATACAGTAATTGATACTTCCAATTTTTTTATGAGATAAACTATAACCGAAGAATACAGAATTATTTGGTATTAACGTACATGTAACATTCGATATTGCACTTAAAAAAATTTTTCTTTAATTTACTTTTATTTTAATTGAAGTCGATATTATCGATATTGAATTTCAAAGTTTGCGTCACCACAGATAAGGTTTAAAAGCTTCTTGCTCTATAAGATCCAAAGTTTAATCGGATCCAAAGTTACCGTTGTTTTTTTTTTAGATGGTTTTATCGGTCGTTCACTTGAGGTAAAATAATTTAGAAAAAATAAATCTTTTTAGCTATTCATTTGGCACATATTTAAATTATTGAAGAATAATTGATGCCAACTGATGATGGTTGAAGAAGTAAATTTTAGATATTAATTAATGAATATAATTTTCTTAATATTTCAGGAGTTCATATTTCACACCTAGATAGAATATTATTGAGCGGTTTAAATATGCTACTACTAGATTATGAAAATATTGATCAAGAAGGGCATTGACTTAATAAACATAATCCACATTTCTTGTTTATGAAATGCATTTTATATGAAATTATTCTATTTTAACGAATGGGACCTAATCTTTCGGAAGAGAGATAATGTAACAACGCGTTTGTTAGAATTTTGATGTAAGTCTTGATCTCGTATCGCGACAGGTAATTTTTATTCCACACTTTAAGCTCGTTTTCTCACGCGATATAGCCACATTTTGTAGTCGTACGATCATTACGTCCTGTAACTACATAAGCTATATCTATTTAACGTAAATTCGTCTTCTTCTTTCTTTTTCTCTTTCTCTTTTTCTCTATTTCTCCTTCTCGAGGTTTCGTACGTTTCAAAATTACTGCCATGTTATCGAAGATTCAGTAGAGAGATAGCCGACTAATCTTCGTGTTTACGAATGCTTAGCTCGACTTAGCTTTCGTGCCGCGTACCTAGCGTGCGAGAAACATTTGTATTTAATTCGAGTCCCTCTCTTTCTATTTTTATTTCTTTCTTTTTTTGAACAACGAATAGAATTTCATAGACGAATATAACATAGTCGTGACCTATCGAAACTAATAACGAACAATACGTTATTCCTATCTTGTGTTAAAACTTACTCCTAGAAAGAGGATTATTTCGATGATAATATCTATTAATGAGAATTTCGATCTAATCTTAATATATTCGTGATATTCGAGTTTAAAAACCAAAGATATTTTCGTGTATTTTCCTCAAAATAACCAAAAATAACTCATCGTATAAAGTTATTTGTTTGAAGGTATAAAAATGTCGCAGTGTCAAAGATGGGCTTTACGCGTACTCGGTCATTCATCGAAACGAAGTAAGCCCGGGGAGTGGTGGGATGACCTCGACGCGATTCAGCCAAAGGTATTCTCCGAGACAATTTAATCAACTTCGGGAAGTTTGCGGGTAGCAGCGGTTGTCGGATCAGTGCATGCATTGTATACTAGCTAGGGGAATTTTGTGGACATTGCGCGGTCAACCACTATAATATTAATAGCTTCCGTATGAAATTTGCTTAATCATGACTAACGGGATGACCCAATGGAATCGGGCCGACGGTTCGTCGTTGTCCAGCCGGCTCAATGTGCCAATCTCCAAAGCGTCAGATTCTCGCCGAGCGCAACCGCGTTAAATTGACGCCAAAATTTGGCGAATTTGTCTCGGACACTAAAAGCATCCCCGTTAGTTCCCCTCGTTCAGAGTAATTCTTGAACAAAGTACGCACTGAAAAGAATTCGTATCTTTACGAATCGTTCGTTCAATTTCTCTTTATTTCTCTTCTATTTCTCTATTTCAAGAGTTTTTATAATCGATATTAAAATTTGCCAAATGGTAGAGGGAAGTTAAAAGGGAAAAGGAAGGTAAGAGGAATAGGCAAGGAAGGGTTTGTCGACAAGGAAAGAGAAGGAAGAAAGATAGGATAGAGCTTCGGTGTGTCAGCTGCCGTTGGGATGGTAATGAGAGGTACCATAACGTTAACGGGCGAACGCATACATTCGAGCAATTACGGTGCTCCGACTAATTTCCGTCCCTAGGCAAACTTGAGGAATTTCAGGGTGGCGAGTACGTGGCTGCCGAGGACGACGCTACCGAGTGTAAAAGGGGCAAAGCGTGCGTTGGGAGGTCATCCTAGGGCCGTGAAAGGAAGGAAGTAACGGGGAGGGGTTACGAGTGACCATTTCGCTGGATCTCCACATTTTCACGTTCTCGCGAACGTTCACGACCGTGGTCAGGAGCATATATATATATATATATATATATATATATATATGTGTGTGTGTGTGTGTGTGTGTACATAAGTATGGGTATACAGACACATAGAAGACGCACGGTAGTCGCGTTTATGCTCGTCGCACGGCAAACGAGGGCTGCTACCAGAACGTTCGTTGCCTCTCACGGAGAAACGAAAGGGTACGAGGCCGAGAGGGATGTTTGTTAAAAGAATTTTCAGCAGCGAACACGCTCAGCCGGCAGCCGGTATTACGGGCTGGATTAATTCGCAACAAAAATATGTGAAATATTTTCACCTCGTAGGGGACGGTTTGCTTCGGAGTTCACTCGAGGGATGAGCAGACGCACGCGTACGGCCTGAACGGCAAAAAGTTCGTTCTCGCTTCTCTCTTTCTTTCTTTTCGATGCACCAACACGTCCTCTTATCTATACATCTATCTACCTAGATATATACGTATTATACTAGCATATAAAACACTGACTGACCTGCTCTCGACGCGTGTTTTGCTTTCGGATTGCGCGCCAAGTTTTTCACGATAAATCGTCGTCGTAGTCGTCGTCGTTGTACGACGAGGGTCAAAGACCGGAGAGACAAACGTGCTCCGGACGAGTTTCGACCGCTTTGATATCGGACCTCCTAATGATGCTGACGCTACCGAGAGAGAGAGAGAGAGAGAGAGAGAGAGAGAGAGAGAGAGAGAAAGAGAAAAGCTTTTCGCTTTTCTCCAGTGAGAAACGTAAAAAGCACGATTAATTATGCTACCGTGTTTTATTTCTTTCTGCTGCTGGAATACGCTTTTCTTTTGTTCCTCTCTTACAAAATTTCTTTTTCTTTCTTCTTATTTGCCAAGAAAGAGAGACACGTAATAATGTAATGAGACTTGATTAATGTTTCGTAATATTTTACCAAGATTCGTACTAATTTTATAAACGAATTGTTAAGAGTTGAACAAAATTTATGTTTTCTGTGAAATATATAATCTTATTAAACAAGTATTTTTTGATTATATATATATGTAAGATAATATCTATATATGATAAAAATATACACACACTCACATATAATATTTTATTTACCTATGTCACATATAAACAGGAAATGATTATTTATAATAATCTGTTATATTCATAAATGCATCGTCGAAAGATTTCGTTAGAAATTTATTTATGTATATAAATTGCAAAAAATTTGATTTCAGATTTCAAGATGTGGCGATATTTTGAGTTAGACGAATGACAGGAAGAACGTTCTTCGTTTATAAATATAGAAACGGTATGTAAATAGAAAACTCGTGGCATCTACGAATCGTTCTCGTACCGATATCGTTGCTATTTGCACGCGTCCGGGCATCGTTCCGCATCCAAAGATTCCTCAACGGAATTCTTTCGCAGGTGCTGAGAATAGTCAAGTCATTCAAGATATTGATTCGAGTCTAACCATTCTTCTAACTTTCGCGAGTATCTTTCCTTCCGCTTTTTCCTTTATTTTGGTAAGGAAGTTGACACTATAAATAATACTGTACGGATTAGCGCGTTCACGCAAACAGACGTTTTGCATTTATCAATGAGCCTTAAATATCTAACATAGACTTGAATATATGTAACTATTTACGTATTAAAAAATGATTATTTCATTTTGTGACAAGATCTATATATTATAGTAACAATTAGACAAGTCTTGTACAAATTCGTTTATATAGGTTTTCTTTCCGTTCATCAAAATGTTCCTTGACAATTCATACGTTGTAAAACAATCATAAATGATACGACATTATTGAATCATAATTCATTTTAAAAAATATTAATCTTTTTATCGTACAATTTATTACAAAAGCGAAAAAAGAGGGTAGGAAAAAAAATTAATCCATTTGTCGAACAACTCGTCGCTCGGTGCAATCGACTATGTTTTCTCTTTTAAAGATAAAACTGGATAAAAAAAAAACGTTCCTGCAAATTCGCGGTCGTGATTAAACTCGAATTACACGCATCAACATTGGGAATAGGGTGTAGGGTGGAGTATGTATAGGGGGTGCATTCGACGTAATCGAAATATCGCGTGTGGCTTTACTCCCGGAACGATAATTCCATTACGCGAGAGAACAAACGTACTCTCTTTTTTTTCTTCATTTCTTTCTCTCTCTCTCTCTCTTTAACATGTGAAAGCCAAAGGCAGGACATTTTTATCGGCGGCGATCTGATATTTTTGCCGATCGAGCGACACGACGAGTGAAAGAGGAGGAGGAGAGGCTTGGTAAAAGCTGTTGCTGCGTGAGATACGCGAGTAATTCTCATCGCATGGGAAAGCCACGTTCCGAGGGGCATAAATATATCGACGAACGCCATTCTACGGACGGCTTCTCCACGACAGATCGACGAACAGATCTCGTCGCCGCAACCGGTTTCCAACTGCTACCCTCTTCGGCATTTCGCCACTATCACCCTCTCTCCACCTCCTTCTCCTTTTTCTTTTCCTATCTATTCTTCCTACTGTCTCTATTTATGTTCTCGCATTACTTTACCTGTCGTATTTCGTATCGAAAGACGAGTACAATTCATCGGTTTGGATTTAGAAACGAATACTCTCACGGCGCATCTTACATCGATCCGATATCTTCCATTTCATCCATCTAATATTCGGATCGTTCAACATTCAATTGATCATTTGTTTTCTCCAAATTACATTTTTGATTTCCTTAAAAAATGATATTTTTATTAACATTGGTTCGAAATAAATGTATTTATCTATGTATATCTATATGAATGAATTTATCTAGAGTAATGATTAATATTAAAAGTTAAAGATCATTATATTATTTCTTTAGTTAGGATTTATCAGCAGAGAATAATATAATTTTAGATTTTCAACGAGAATATAGATATGTTACTTAATCAATTATCAATCGATTTTACGTTGAATTACTCACTGTACCTTTCAAATGTACTTCCCACTCGTCAAAAGTTACCTCGTAATGGGTTTTACAAAAAATTGGTTTTTCATCTTGGTGAAATGTGAAAAAGAAAAAAAAATAGCAACGGAGATTTATCTTTTTCGTTTCATAGTCTCGAGTGATTCGATACTACGATATTTACCTTTAAAAGACAGTAATCCGATCGCTTACCATGTCTGTTCTTTACTCATCGAAGAATCGTTTTATTCCAGCTCTTTTCGTCTCGAAAGCTCTTGAAAAAACTATCCTTGTTGGCAAGACACTCGTTGTTGTCGTTTTTATACTTACTTGAGTTTCAAATAGAAACTCACTAACGTTTCTTTACAGAAAGCAAGTATAAGTTGTCGAATGTCTTTACAAAAATTTATTTATTTGATCGTCTTCTTTGGACCAATCTCATATTTGCAAATATTTTATTGAATTTTAAATAGGAGTTTCAACTCAAATATCGTATCCTTAACTTTCTAGAAGAAATTTTATCGATTTTAATAAATGATTAAAAGATTTATTCAAAACTAATGCGACAGGTGAATACGTGTTTAACAAAAATATACAAATATATTAGAATAATAAATGTCATTCAATTTTCTCAACACAAATATGTTCTCAAATTTTGATTATACATTAACGTATTACAATTATTATTATTATTATTATTATTATTATTATTATTATTATTATCATCATCATCATCATCATTATTACTATTATTATAATAATTATTATTACGGATGAACATTTTTAGAATTGTCTACTATTCGATGATGAAAGTTTTTATTCTCCACTCCAAACTTCCTGCTTTTGAACTTCTCGCCGAAATTTAACGATCCTCTTTATCTGTGGAACACAATCGTGCACGCATCACGTTGAAGAGAATCGAATCGAACGAACGAGGTCTCTTCCTTCTTTACGGGCCTCGCTTTTTAGAGATCCCATATAAACCCGTTGGAATTGTCAAGCTCGGCAAAGCGAATCCTAGTAATAAAAATCGGCTCTGCGTATCCGTCCATTCACGCACCCTTTCTTTTCTCTCTTTTTTTCTCTCTCTCTCTCTGTCTCTCTGACTCTCTCTCTCTCTTTCTCTCTCTCTTTTTCTCTCTCTCTTTTTCTCTCTCTCTCTTTTTCTTCTATCGGTACCATCGCTGCATTCACGAGAGACGATCGATTACAGTACGTCACAGACAATACCATTCCGAACAGTACGAATTTCATTCATTTGTTCGTATCGCACAGGGCGCACGGCAAAAGTCAAACTGCTATGCGCTTTCATATTTCCTATCTCTCTTTTTCTCTCAGCCCCTTCACCCCTGCTTTTCCCCAAACCACCTTTCTCTCTCTCTCTCTCTCTCTTTTTTTGAGTAGTCTTGCGTGAATTCTCATCGCGTCGCGTCGAACGCAGGTATAAAAAGTTATTCGTCGAGTATTATTGCCGATATGATCCTTCTTCGCCATTGTTTCACGCTTTTCCCCGTATTTCTGAACCCCGGATGTCGATTTTACGCGCTAGCTTTTCCAAACTCTCTCTCATACAACCAGTTGGGATTTGGATATGCTGTAAGTTTCAACCAGATACGAATCAGCACATTTTTTGTAAACACGTTTTAAATCGTATCTCTGCGACATGCGAATCGATAAGGCAACATCGTTTATAGATAAAAAGAAAAGTTCGTAAAGTATTTCTTTTTTGTCCTTTCAAATGGTCAACACTTTCGATCAATTTATTATTATTTTACTTGTTTATGGTTAAATTGTTTCCATTAATACAGCGTGTATACCATTAGAGTGAAATACATGTTTTATTTTGAGACGGTATTTTATTAATTTTTTCTCGCGATGAAGATTCTCGACGATTTACAAACCTTAAAAGCAAAACGAATTGATTCGGTAGTTTCTTTTTATTACCCGAGAAGTAGATCTGCCAGGAGCAACATCGTTTTCTTGTCTTTTCTTTCGAGCTAGCTTTCTTAAATATTACGTGGTCGTGGCTGTTGCAGTTGAAACGATGCTTTACGAGTCTCCCGAGCTTTACACGTACGGAAACATTAAACTCTCGTCCAGGTGGTAACCGCGTAGTCGTAACGTAGCAAATGAAATGTTGCTACTTTTACGAAAGAACGACCACGCTTCTACGTTTGCCGGGGAAGAGAGGTCAAGAGACAGGAAAAAATAGAAAAAATATGTAGGGACAGGCAAAAGACACGTTTAAATTTTTACAGTATGTTTTGAAAGAGATATATTTGTAAATTCTTGTATTTCTTTTTTTTTTAAACATTCAATGATTATAATAACGTTTAGTTCGTATTACTAAAAATAAAATATGACAAAGAACATTTTTAACGTGTTTTGTTATCTCTTTAAAGAAAAATTCAGAATATCTATTTACGAATGAGAGAAAAAAGTGATTCATTCTACTATATCATTTTTTTCTATAGTTCTTTTTTTGCACAGTTATTTATTGCATAAAACATTGGTAATAAGTTTTCGAAGAGAGAATATTAAAAAAAATAATCATATGATTTGAAAATTTTCCTAAATCATTTTCAATTCCTACATAAATGTACATATTATTCTATTTTGATACAATATAAGTGTATATGAAGTATACTATATATTGAAATAGGTTATCCTGTATAAGTATCCATACTCGACTTTCTCGGATACACGGATATGATAATGTTCGACGAATTCCGCTTGACGTTTACGTTGGATGCGTTTGGCGGCGAATGCTCTTATATGGAACGAATGATAGATATACGAACGCTTGTTAAGCATACGCGAGATACATATGGAGAAATATGGTCGGCCGACGAATAATGCAATATCTACTGAATACTAATCGCGCGTTCACCGTGATATATTCGCGCTACACCGAGACTCGCATAACTTTCGTTGGGTATATGTCGACTAGGAAGACGCGTGACGAAGGATAATTTATTTATCGTGATAATTATTTGAAATTCTCTTTTCCTGAACTATGGCGAACGAACGAACGAACGAACGAACGAACGAACGAACGAACGAATAAACGAACAAACGAACAAACGAACAAACGAACAAACGAACAAACGAACGAACGAACGAAGTTTCGGAACTATAAAATGACTTACGTCGTTGTTGTTTTTTATCGTTCCGGTGAAGTAGAAAATTTTTGGACCGAGCCTTTTTGCTCAACGAGTAACAGTGACTGATGGCCCATCATCGCGCGCCATTGTGTTCGGAAACGAATGGCTACATATCTTACTCTCCTTCGGGATAGACGGTGCAACTTTATTCCCATGCACGCGCGAGCTCATTCGCCCACAATCGTCGTGGTATCGACCGGTCGACCAATTTCTAGCTGAAACCACGTGGTAATAACCTCCAATGCGGTGACACAGTTTTTCCAAAGACGTGAAAAGGAAAAATAATGATACGTGTCGTAGACAGAAACTCGATATATATTTCAGATTTAACGTTCTGTGTAACACGACCCATTCTTGGTTAATATAATATAATAGAAATTTGGCTTGTGTGAATCATTGTAACATTTAATATTGACTACTTTGTCTTCTATATCAATTTCTCATAATGATCATCGTATTATAATTTCCTATTTTATAAAAAAAGAACCTCCATTATTAGTCTTTAAATCATTAATTATCCATATCATCTAATGTCACGTAATCATCTTGTCAAAAATCAATTTTCTTATTCATTGCACATTAAAATTATATATAAGCTAAACGTCTATGTGCATTGGTAAAGAGAAAGATAGGAAGCAAGGTAGGTACATATACTCCCTACGTGACACTTTCGCGCGGAAAGTGTAAATCATGAAGGCCAAAAAGCCGTACGCTTTCTAGCGTGCACACGGTTGACCAGATGGATCGTTAAACGCGCTTAATATGCAGGTAATGCGTCGAGACAGCGTACCCACCGCCTGTCCATATTAAATTCTTAGCGGATTCCACGCGTCGCGCTTAATGTCGTTCATTAATCAATGCTTTGTGCGAGCTCCACTAAGTGGGATCCAAATGTTTCGACAAGACGAGCTTATTTTTATTTTCACATGCACGCTCCCCTGATTTTCTCTCTCTCTCTCTCTCTATATATATATATACATGTATATATCTTTCTCTCTGTCTTTCTCTCTCTTTCGAAGAGTTTCGCCCCCATTGTGCGTCGCGTCGTAACGTTTCACCGATACAACGTTGCAGCAGACACCGGCCAATGCTTGTCCCGGTATATTACCGCCTGAATACATTGTAAGTTATGGGGCCCCATTATATGTAAAGCAGGATGTGTCAGGTCAGCTATACTCATCCGTTCTCCCATCCGAGGAGAGCGAAGACGTTGACGTGGGGAGCGCCTCGTCATTCTTTGAACGATCGCGTTAATGCGATGAAGAAAAGGACTTTCTGTCACGTTAGAAAACTTAACTTATGTTACAGTTTGGGGTTAAGGATATAACGTTGTTTGGATATTCAAATTTTCATGAATTTTCTTCCAAATTTCTAATACAATTTCTTTTTTTTCAGTTAGAAGAGAATTTTGTCTTAAGCAATTTTTTTAATGAGATAATAGAATCGAATTATTTTTGATTAAACAGATCCGATTACGAGATCCTTTTGTTTATAATATTTCTGAAGAAATGAGAACTCGTTTTAACGTATACATTTTTATTTGGAACCAACCGGAGTTATTATTTTAAGTAGTGCGCGCTCTTTTCATATTCATCAGATATTAAAAGAAAATAGTGGGCATGGTGCACGCCTACAAGTATAATATTCATATTTATGTATATCTCTTTACTTTCTACAGGGAATATGAAATACGTTTTCCGCATATATATTATATTATTCACTCGTAGTACTTTTTGTTCGTTCATTTTCTCGGCTAGTTTAATCCATATCAAGATAATTTCATTGCGTAACGAACGGAATAACAATTTATTATTGTTTCTTCATATATTCGTGACATTATTGTTAACTCATTAATAATCATGTTTTACGTTTGTTTATTATTTTATCATTATTTGTTGTGCGTATATACTTATCCGAAGTCATCGGTGAAATGCATCGCGTACGTGGTGATGCAAACGAGCTTTAATAGATGCCGCCACATTTTCCTTTCTACCTTTATTATAACGTTAGAGGACGTTCAACGAAATTCCAGGTCCAAAGTATTTACTAAAGCTACGTCATTTTTATTGGGAATATAAATGAATTCGAAATTGTTTGAGCAGTTGGAAATATAACACACTCTCGGGCAAACACAATGATAAAAAAATAACAAAAATATATGAGGTTGAACAGCGAATACCGAGGACTTATTTACAGTCGAATCGTCGATGTACAAAGTGCAAACCCCATATACATCATTGGAAATCGTTAGGAATCTCCTGCATTGATGTTGTGTTTGATGTTGGACGTTGCAGCGGTTGTGGCATGCGGCAGGAAGGTTAATATCAATCGATACCGAGGGCAGAAATTTTTCATTTTTCCTTTACCCGGTATTTGTGTACGTCTACTACAACCTGGTTCATTGGTTGATCCTATACGACTTGTGTGTGTGTGTGTGTGTGTATGTGTGCATACACGAGACACGCCAACTGACCATTATGCAGATTTCTAATGATTAGATATATCGGTCCTACCTCGGTAAAATGAATGTAATGTACCTTTGCAGAATTCAACCCTTACTACGTTCATCCTGCCCCGTTGGTACTTCCCTAATTCGTTATCTTGACTAACGACCTCTTGTCTTTTACTTGAGAGAGAAAGAGGAGGGTTGGTAATTTAAAAATAAGTTGAAGAAATTTCCGAACTTAATTCTGCATAATCTTGAAACAACACACTTCACTATCATAAGGGATCAAGCAATTCATATAAAGATTTCATTTAATTGCGAGATTATTCTTTTTGTTTTACGATGGATAATTTTGCTACGAAGATAATATTCTAATAGTTTTGAAATAAATTATATTTGGTCAGTGTTTAATACGTGAGTTGTAAATTACCTTAAATTCGGAATAAAATACTGATCGAAAAGAGTTAATTCTTTTCGAATAACTGGGGAAAAAAACTAGTTGATGTTTTTGATAATCTTGAAGTCTTGTTCGATTACATTTGCCGTACTGTGGGAAGTACGTGCCAAAGGCTAAAGAGTTAATATTGTCGCACAGGTGTTGCCATAACGAGGGTCTTCTCGTGTCTCCTTAATACACAGGTCGTTGGAAACACCAGCCAAGTGGAAAAGCAGTACGGCGCGGTCTCGAAGCGTAACAACGGTAGGAAAGCGTCGCTTTATGCTGTTTACGAGTACAGTAATCTTTAAAGCGGCCTGCTAACTGTGACACCAAAAGAACGTTTCGATGCTGCTACCAAGGAAAGAGCATAAGGAAAACATTTTCACGATCCTTGCCAAGAATATATATAGTATCTTGAAGGTATTCTTACGAAATATGTAATACATCTAGCAAAGTTGTGAAACATAAATTGCTGGCAATGTTAAATAAGAAATAATTCTTTGTTCTTATCTTTTGGCTCGATCATTTTTTTCTCAAATATTTTCGCATATAAAACAAAAATAAAATGTCAAAATGTTCAAAGTATGTCTGTAGCCATTTTTTTGTCTTTTTTTGTTGTCATTAATTTTGACCAGTTGGAAAAGTAGTTTGTAAGGAGATGCTACAGTGTTGTGGGTTCCTTTGATAGAATCCGTGAATGATTCGTCGAATGTTAATGTACCATCACATTAATATTCATGAGTAGTCTATCTCTCGCGCGTCCCAACATTTACAACTGAAACGGATACGTATGAGGCTGTGCTCTCAGGCACCCTCTTTCTCTTTTATCTTTCTCTCTTTCTTTCTCTTCCTCTTTTATTCTTTCTCTTTATTTTTCTTTCTTTCTTTCTTTCTTTCTTTCGGATGCATTTCTCGAGAACCGAGTACGGTGACATCGAGAAGAAACGAAGGAAGGATGCGGTCGGGCCGACGCGTTCGCTTTTTTGATGAATAAAGAATGTCAGAGTAAGATTTTATTGAATCTACTAGAAAAGATACGTCATTGCAGAATGATCGGCTCTCTTAAAATTTCCTTCCAGGTCGGCGACTTTTTCATTGGATTACGTAGCTCGATATAGCGGCTGTAAGTTATGCTCAATATTAGCATATTTCAAGCTGTATAATTTATGCATCCATTACATCACCAGGGAGAAAAGGGGAAAAAGTTAAAGGGGTGGACTTCGTACATTACGTTGGATTCAAAAAGGGGACGACGACGACGACGACGACGACGACGACGACGACGACGACGACGACGACGACGACGACGACGACGACGACGATGAGGATGAGGATGAGAACGAGGACGAGGACGAGGACGAAGAGAAGGCTCACTACCGAATCGAGGAAGTCTCGTTTATTGATTTTATCTCCTAACAAAATACGTACGTTCGCATGATTAATTGCCTTAAATTTGGACGCATCAATTACGTCGCCTCGAAATATTCCAGATACCTATATAGTCTCGTTGGGCTACGATACGAACACGCACGCGAGAACAGGTTTAATGCTTGCTACGCTTCATGAATAATTATTAAAAGATTTAAATTATCCTTTTCGATAAACATCGAACCATTAGGAAAAGTTGTAAATAAACGAGATCTTCGCGCCGTTCCGTTGTACATATATACATACATACCCTACACAAGTAGGTACTGGTAATGCGGCGTGTTCCTTAATATGTAAATACCTATATATATATATATATGACTATATATTACCTACATATATATATATATACTTACTTAAATACATAGACAAAATAATTAAAGTCGTAGTTCAAATTCGCTAAACGAAAATAGGCCTGGTAAGATACCCCTATACATGGATTTAGATTCGATTATTATTATGAACTAAACCATACCTATATATACTTTATTTCTGCCTGTGTGTTCCTGCATTTCGCATTATTATCTCGATGATAATACTAATTAAAGTGCCTCCGGCCAATCGTAATAACACTTTCCACGTAATATGTGCACCTAATCCAAAGTAGCGGCATATGGTCGAACATGCCGTGCTCTTACGAAGAGCCTGTAATGCTCTATACTCAGTTACGCTTCTTATTTCTCCTAGACTTAAATTTTCCCATTAAAATATTATACCGTTCGCCATTTACAGCTCGTACAGAGGATACTTCGCAAGGTAATATTATCGATCAGTCAACTTCACGGGGGTACAACATAAAAGCAGGAGGAGAAATGAGAAGATGAAGAATTCCGATTTATGGTCTTCCTTTCTCGGAAATTATTTATCTTATTATTGTTGTTGATATTGTCCTACTATCATATCTGTTCGAATATTTTTTGCGTTACAGTATCTTCGTAAAAATATCAATGCATATAACATAAAAAATTATTATTCCTTTTGTTCAGTACCAAATCTTTTGTAGGCGATAAACTTTATATTTGTTATTTTTTATAATATTCAATTTCTGTGAAACACATCCTGCGATAAGCCTATGAAATAAAATATCATGAAATACAATAGGCAGCAAGTATAAGGTATTGTTTACCTAAATATTAAGAAATTCCAAAGGGCCATAAATTCCCAAACTATCTCAATGATCAAAGAAACATATGGTGCGATGAAAACCCTTTAAACCGTGTCGGGCCCTTCTGAAGGTTTTTGATTCATATCTAAGCACGTACGATTACCATAAAAAGAAATAACATTCCGATGCTCTAGATCATGTTTCTTTATGCATTGTTTCCCTTTCCCAAAAACATAAGATTTTCCTTCGGGAGACCCTGGTGGGTGGACCTTCCTACTATTGGCCAATAAGTCCCATTTAGGTCGTTCCCTCTCCAAAAGGGTGTAACTAACTTATGTATAAAAATCAGTGAAATAATATAAGAAGGGTTCTGTCCATTAAGTACTCTTGCCTGTAATACACATTGTCTGTTATACATCATACATTTATACAGTTTACATCGAACAATTGTAACATAATCGCCAAGACTCAAATTAATAAATCATTGTTGACTAAAGAAGTGTCTTTAGTATACTACAAAACCACTCACACTGTATTAATTTACCGTCGTGAGACTTTCCGTACAAACTCGTGTATAATTGCAACTTAAAACCTGTACGTTAGTTTGAAATGGATTCGCGTCAGCATAACATATAGTGCGCGCGAACACCTCTAAAGTACAATTTTAAATAAGGAAAAACAAAGCTATATACCTTTTATTCTTCTATTTAAGATGTCAGATTTTTCTTTTTTCTTACCGTGTTGATAAAATTAAAATGTCATGTACTTTTCCCTTGTAATTCTTGATAATTTGACCAAGAAAAGGAAAACTACTACGTTTAAAGATAAAACGAAGAAATAAAATAATCGTTTCGATATTTTTAAAATTAAAATATATGTATATGTATATCGTTAGTAATATAATTGTGATAAAAATAAGTTGATACCAAAATCAAGTACTTGAGTTATTACGAATTATCAATACGTCAGAACAACACTTATACCTGCTTTATAAGTGGTATGTCGTGCGAAATAGCACTCTCACCTTGTCGTGTACTCGTCCGATCTTCCGTGTTGTACCGTGATAACGTTCCCGATACTCTCTCGTTAATTGTGAGCGGAAAGCAGTCGAGTCATACGTTATCCTAATTATGCACATAATAAATTACATGCAAAAGCACGCGTCGAGTTTT
Organism: Polistes dominula; assembly: GCF_049000335.1. NCBI lineage: Eukaryota > Metazoa > Arthropoda > Insecta > Hymenoptera > Vespidae > Polistes > Polistes dominula. The sequence continues at coordinate 5,872,202 of NW_028301147.1, forward strand.
CTCCTTCTTTCTCTTTCTCTCTTTATACTGTTTTAGTCAATGTTTGCTTATGTACATAAACACATAAAACGAGCATACTCGTTTTTTACGTTAAATAACATTGGACAGATGTGTATACATGTACTTACACAGTAGTGAGAGAAAGAGAGGGGAAAGAGTAAATGAGAGAGGAGAGTTGGTGAATTTACTAAGAACCATCTTCGAATGAAATCGTTAAGGCAACGGCACTTTTGCAATGAAAACGAAATAAGTAAACGTGCTCTCTTCTACCCTTCTATCCTTTCTTTTCCTCCTCCCTTTTCGACTCTTCCAGCTTCTCTCCTCTCTCTTTCTCTCTCTCTCTCTCTCACTTCCTTCTTCTCTGTACTGTGGTCATGGTAATTAGATATGGTATCTTTGAGCTAATTAAATCACTTTTTTACTTGATTAATTAGTAGTCGGTTGAGACTCTCCTTCTACGTTTCGTTACACGCCGAGGACGTATCACGAGTATGACCCTGTGCACGATGAACAAACGCTATTATACATTCGAGCTGTTGCGATTCGTCGAGTTCTTTGCTTTTAAAGAGTGGTGATACTTTTGCCGGCATTGGTTGAAAGGTGAGACGTTGTTCGATGGTATTCAGGCCGATATACCGCAAGTAGTAGCCGTTTCGATCTGATCATGGATAAAATCCAATCCCATCGTGAGACGTATGGAAATACAAGAGACGTTTCTAAGGAGGAGATCTTTATGAACAGAAAATAAGGATGAGAGTATAGGACGTGCACGCGTGTCGATACGTTACGATTTACGATAAAGATAAGTGGGTAGATAGAAATTGATAGATAAATTGCTTGATTCTCAAGGAGGATAAAATCAAATATAGAAATATTACTAACAAAGATGAAACTTCCTTTTAACTTGGGGTTCTTAGAAAGACTTCAATAGGTTATAATATGCAAGATGATACGATATATATATCCAATGTATAATAATAATAATAATAATAATAATAATAATAATAATAATAATAATAATAATAATAATAATAATAATAATAAAGATAAGTTTAAGTATAAAGATAATAAACTAATAACCTTTTTATGCAAGCTGTTCCTATGTAGCTCGTTGAAAGTATTTCTTTTTATTTCTTTTTATTTGACATTGAAGGAAATAATATAATAAAAAACATGTGTACAGATCACACATGATAGAAATGAAATCTTCAAAAAACCCAGCTTCGAGAGAATGAGAAGAATGCACAGTATTAAAAGTAAGATTGTACGGTTTATTTATTATAATATTGTTACCATATATACCAAAGGAAACCGGTATGATTTGGGGTGGGAGTATCTGACAAAAACTATGACTTTCCAATTTTTAGCAATTAAGATGGAGTGCCGAATGCGATAGCCATAGATAGACACAAAAATTGTAGAATGTTTGTCAACGGAAAGATACATCATCCTAACTTAAGAAAATATAATATATCCTTTTATGAAACTCAGGTATATAATAGTCAGATATAGATAAAAATAAATAGAGAAAGTCAGAAAGAGGGAGAAAATGGAAGATCTTCTCTTTTCCATTTCTTTCTCGCTTCGTTGTATCGTATAATGGATTTAGGGGACGAAGGTCGAATAATCTTGCGAATACATTTTCTTCTGTCTCTGTTTTTCATCGTTGAACGTGATTATAATTCTCTGTCGAAGAAACCTTCGTTGACTTTCTCCAAAGCCCTGGGATTCTTTCGGTCAGGATGAAGCAGCCGTTATGCGTAGAAATGAAAAAATTTTCTTTTATTGGTAGTATGGTAATAAAGTTTCCATTCTTGAGTTTCTTCTGCTTTTCTCGAAGGATGGATACTGAAACTTTCTATGTCGGTGGCTCGACTTTACCTTACCGATCAAAGTACAGATTAACTTTTCCCTTGAAGTGTGACGAAATATCGATTGCATTGTTAAATCGATCTAGAAATTTTTATTTTTTAGAATGAAAAATAAACTCCAATAATTACATAATCTTCGTAATGCAATAATGTGTTTATGTATTATATATACCTATTTATGGTTACAAGAACGAATCGATGTATAAGAATTTTTTATTAATAAGAAAATTAGGAAATAATCTTTTAAAAATCGTGTGCCATTGAAAATATCATAAAATAAATTTTAAAAGAGGATGATTGATTCGACGATTAATTCATTCTTAGTTGCCTGGTCAACTTTATTAGTCGAAGTACGTTTCAAGGGTAGCGCGAGTAGTGTTAAAGGGGTTGTTTCGTTGAAGACGACATTAACCAGTCGACGAGATAAGTGAACTCCTTAGAATTTCAGCTGACTCCAATGCCTTTCCTAGTTACCGTCGCATACGTTGCAATCTGCATTTTTAAACATCTCAAGCATCTTACCAAATGCCACCTGCTTCATATCTAAAAAGAGCCAAGGAAGAAGAAGAGGAAGAAGAAGAAGCTTCTTCAACGTCTCAACGTCTTTTGAGATTGAGGTCGTACCAAGATAATTACGCTTATTAACATCGTCGAGTTGTGGGCGTTCCTTTCCTATCTTTCTATTATCATTTAAACTGATACACAATCGACGATTCAATTGCTGTCATATGACAAAAATTTTAAATTAGCCCAAAAAATTTGCTTATTTTACTACTGTAATACTAGAGTATTGCACTCGTGTGTATTTTATTAGTAGTATAGTATTTTATTCCATAAAACAGTTTATGTTTAGTACTAAACATGCATAGATGTATATTGCATTTGAAATATTTTATTTTTGGAACCCCTCTGTAATAAACTATATTATTTATAATTTTGTTTTAAATAATTTTCGAAAATAGGTCACATATTATAGTAGAGTGATTTGGGACTTCAAGAGATTCTCTTTTCCAAAGATAATAAAAAGTATTTATTATTTGAGATAATGATTGAAAAACAATTTTTTGTGATTCTAAATTTTCCTCATTTGATTATGATTCATTTATAAATTTATCATTAGGTAAATATTATTGGTTAATTTCCATCTGTTTGCGAGTCAGAATTTAATAAAGAATTTACTGACTTGTTACTACTAATGCTTCTTATTTGTAAAAAAAAACCTGATAGTCTGGAATCATTGCATATTATTTTCAAAGATCTGACTGCAACTGTGGTATTTTCGGCAACTCGTAAGAATATTTTACGATTTACGAGAACTTTTCCGAAAACCTCTTACAAATTAATTACTTTCCTTGTTTCGACGTAAAGTAGAAGCTACAATTTTGAAGTTTAAGCCCATTAAAAATGTAACGTAGGTTATAGGTTAAGAAAAGCTGTATTATATATATATTTTTTTGACCCTTTTACAAATGTGAAAAATATAAAACTACATATTTTACACCAAAAGATTTCGAGTTTTATTCTTATTCTTTTATAACTTTCACATATTTTTTTTCTACCTGTTATTGAATTTTTATCGGATTGCCAAAACAATTCTTGTAGTATAAAAATAAATAAACTAAATAAACTAAATAATAAAGACTAAAGTATATCGTTTGGTTTTAGTCTATAGTCCTTGCAATAAACCGAGTTAATAATAGAGGTAAACAAATCACGTACTTGAGACGTGAGAATGTTCATCACCTTCGGATATTGTAACATTGATTATGATGCAATCCTGACAATAACCTGTGTAAATTCGATTCTGAATTCAACAATTAGCTATCGTTCGCTAATCAATAATTGAATTTCTTCGTTTCTATCTCGTAACACTTAATACGTGAATGTTTAGTGTACCACTAATTCGATTCGTTGTACAGACTTCAGTTCGTTGTACAACAATTTGATTACGACTGATAAGGCCACTGTACACGTTGGAATATATAGCGATACACGTATAGATTTCTGTTTCATGATACATGTTGCAAGGTATATATGTACATATTTATGTAGTTCGACATCAGAATCAATCAGCATCGAGAAAAAGGAATGTATTTCAATGTTGATATAACACAACAAACTAAGAAAAATTGGTATTGTAGAGAGAAATTGAAATTGATACGGGTTTTATGAAATTTAACAATAAGATTTCCATCTATGCATCTCAACACTTTTGTTCTATTGATTATTCCTTTTTAAGAGAGAAATATAGAAGGAACAAACGATATTAAAAAGCCATTAAATTCTTATAATTAGTTTTGTAAATTGTTATTATTGATGTTATTAAAAAAATAAAATAAATATTTAAAGTGTGTTATGGGTATGTATCAGATATTTTCTTTTTCTTCACTTCAGTTAGAGTTCAAGGTGGTCCCATGTGCTTTTCTTTTTTTTTTTTTAAATAATTCCAAAACAATTGATAAACAATAAAGAAAGCAAGTGTATTAAAACCGATATGCTTTCGAAGACCGGGAAAGAAATGAAAAGGTACGTGAACAGCGAAACGACGTCAAAAATACCATAAATGTGTGCATATGGAAAGAAGAGGTTGAACAAGAGGGGGTGTGGCGTTGATCAGTTTATCCCGTTTTATGCATACGGCGAACTTCCACGGTGCATGACGAGAAAAATCTGTTTTCCTAGAAAATATTTTTATGCGTGCCGAGATATTATTTTCATAGTACTTACGTAAGCGTATCAAGTACGCACTAATACGTTGCACTGCTTTAATCTTTCTTTATCATATGTAAAAAAAGAAATCTATTCTCTCTATTATATTCAAAGATAAAATTAATCAAAATGATTTCCATGGTAATTTTAATACAAGATACTCTGTTATTACAAATAAAAATATTATTTTATGAAATATTCTTATATTATTATAATTACTTTTATCGCAATAAATTCCTTTGAATTCATTAATAATGTTGAAGTATCTCTTTCGTTTAACTCTTTGCGTAATACCGTAGCATATTTGCGTTCTACGTAAACCATCAATTTATCCAAGGAACTCATATTGTATGTGTTTGGTGAAAATAATTGATAGGTCTGAAAAAGGTTATATGTGTTTTATGTAAGTACATCGATATTAGCGTGTAGGCAGAAATTTGAACTGGCAATTTGAAAAGACTATCGTGACAGCGGCTTGTCCTCGTGGAACGTTTAGCTTTGAGCCGTCCTGTCTTCAAAAGGTTAAAGAAAAGTTACACTATTCGAAAATAATAGATAAAACAATTTTAAACAAATCTATAAAAATTTCAAATTAATTCTAACAGTTAAATAAGGTACTTAAGGTATAAGTCAAGTAGGTAAGGTTTTTATGTTTTTATTCTTTCATCTTTTTCTTCCACAATTTTCGTAACTCTCACTTCATCGTTTTTTTCTTTGCTTCTTTATTTTTTTCTTTTATATTTATATCCTTAGCTTTAGGTTAAGGATATAATACACGCGAACGCCCACGCCAGAACAAAAGTACGGGTACCAAAGGTACATAAAGGCTCAGAGTCGAAGCTCGATACATGTCGTAGGTTGTACACGGTCGTCGGTCGTTACCTCGCTTTTTGTGGTAACAGAAATGAGGCGTCAAATGACTAAGGCTGGAGCTCTGTCCGTACCAGACTTCGCCCATTTGTTGCAGAGTTTCTTTTTGACGTCCAATCGAGTTTGTGGTTTAACTCGTTGAGCCGTACGAACGCATCTGTGTTACTCGAACTCTCGCGTTTTACTTCCGCTTAAATCGACCAAACGGGCGCTCAGGGACGACCGAAGTTTTGCGCGAGAAAAAAAACTATTGTACTAGGACTATTACTGGCACGTTGTGTTTCATTTTAAGATGTAGGTATAATTATTCTTTTCCAGAAAAAAGAAAATATATATATATATATATATATATATATATATATATATATATATCTTATATAAATAAAGATTGTTTTCTATATTTTCGATTAGATATGACTAGAATCAAATTTGATGATAACTTTGTGTGATACGACTTAAGATATGCATATGGGTTGCATATATCCAACTTTCAATTTTTTATTCAAATGATATCTTTATTATTTATACGATTAATGTGGCTTAAACTTTAAGTAATAAAAAATTAAGTCGGTATAGAAAGAGTTTATAGATAATACAAACTTCATTCATCCATTTATTAATAGATAATGCAAGGAAATCGATGTTAATTAAAATTTATTAAATAATTAATACACTGCAATAACAACGTTAAGAAATAATTTCGAAACATTAATTTCGTCTTAAGGTTATCCATATTTATGTCGGCTTTAAGTAAATTCGTTATATCCGTTTTCGATCTACGATACGGTTTACAAACGATTGAAGGTCTGTCTATAAAGAAGTAAAAGGTAGGAAAAGGTTGGAGAAGGGAGGAGTAGAAACCGACGATCGAACCAATATCTTATCGAAGCGCGAGTTTCCTTTCAGACCTCATTACCTTTTCTTCAAACGATTGTTCCGCTAAACACTCAACGAGCAAATTGCTTGTCATTAACCATGCCGCTTTTCTCTCGGACGAATTATACGTAGTGAGACGATTTGATGAGCTCGCGGGAAAAGGAAGCGGAGCGCGATAAATTTGTCAATTTTAAATACGATTACCGGTGCCTCGGAGATTTGCTTCGACGCAACTCAAGGAGAACGAAGAAGGGGACGATAACGTTGCTTGTAGGTGGTGGTGGTAGTAGTAGTAGTAGTAGAAGAGGTAGTCACAGAGCAATTATTTTCAGGAACTCTTGCGTTTCTTTCCTCGTTTTCCTTTATTTTTTTAATCTCTTTTTCTCTTTCTCCCTTTATCTCTTTCTCTTACCCCTTCTCGATACTTTTCCTATAGTTTGATCTTTCTTTTTCAAACCCACCTCCTTATCTCCATCTTCCTTTTTTTCCACTTTTTCTCTTCATTCTACGATAGTACTTGATTTCCTCTTCGTTTCTCCTAAATTTCGAATTATTTTTGCTTTTGTTTTTGTTTTATTTTTATTTTACTTTACTTTATTTAGACTAAGAGAAAGAGATGCGCGATGTTTTTGTCTCTTCTATTCCATTTATCTTTTCTTTTTTTTACCTTATCCCTTTTTCCTTTTTTTGGTGCTTTATACCCAGACTTTCTTAGCAGTCGTGGAAATACCACCATTACGTTTTCACCAAGGCAAGAACAAACGTTAATCTATTTCTTGTTATCCTCGTTCATGGAATCGCAAAGTAATCGTTTCTACGTTAACCAAGTTACATTTGCGAGGAATGTTATTTCTAATGAAAGTTTCATGTTCAAACTCTACAATGGATTTTATACATTATCATCATCATCATCATCATCATCATCATCATCATCATCATCATCATCATCATCATCATCATCATCATCATCATCATCAACAACATCATCATCATCGGTGGGGTGCCTATCAAAGATAGTTTGTGGAAAGGTATTTTCTTATGAAATTCATTATCTCGTCTTGTCTTAAATTTGAACACTCGTTCAAGGAAAACCCTTAAGATTTGTTACAACGAAGAAAAGAAAAAAGGAATAAGAATAAAAATAATAATAATAATAAGAAGAATAATAAGAAGAAAGGCTAACGAGAAGGAGTCGAAAAAAAATTCTCTTTCGAGTTTCGCTGAGAAAATTTGCATTTCCAACGAGGAGTCGTGAGTCGAGCCTTCTCGCTCAAGAGCTGAGAGAAAGCGAAAGAGAAAGAGAAAGAGATAGAGAAAGGAAAAGAGAAAGGGAAAATAAAAAGAGAAATACAGGAATCTCAAGAAGAAGAAGAAGAAGAAGAAGAAACTTTAAGAAAGATGGCTGAACGTTTCGCGAGTTCCTTACAAGGTTACAGAGCAATTATGGAATTCGTACGATTTTAAGTCGCAGAAAATAAGAAAGGAAAAAGGGGAGAAAGATATAGAGAGAGAGAGAGAGAGATGGACAGAAATACAGACAGACACAGAGAAAAGGAGAGAGAGAGAGAGAGAGAGAGAGAGAGAGAGAGAAAGAAAGAGAGTATCGAGCTAGTCGGTACCGGCTTTTTCTTTGCCATAGCTCTTCACCGGGATACTGATCCATTAATAACTCTGATGTATGTGAGAATTTCTCGTTACGACTGGTACAGGCAGCGCACGCCATAAATTGACAGTTTCCCTGGGGGCGCGCAATAACTTCTACAACGTAAATTAACGAATGAGTTGCAGTTTGTACTTTGGAGTGACGTCGCCTGCTAGTTCCGCTGCTTTGACAAGCTTAAACAGATTCTCCCGTTGCCGAACGACTTTCACAGTTGGTTCCTCCCCCTTCCCCTCCTACCTCCTCTTCCACCTCCTTCGCCACCTCCTTTTCCTTTGCTTCCTTCTTCGTTCACTCCTTCAAACGTATCTCCTCCTACCGTCCTTCTTCTCTCCTCCTCCTTCAACCTTTTACCATTCTCCCTACCCTTCCCTTGCCTTCCCTTCCTCCCACCCACCCCCTCCATCTCTTCATCATTATTTTAACGCCCGTCTGATCTCTCACCGTGTAATTATTTTACAAACCCTTTCTTTTTCGGGCCGCCTCTTTACGAACCTCTGCTATAAACGACGATCGATCGTTTTGTTAAATGTTCCAAGTTCTTCGTGTTCCTAAGTATTATATACATATATAGTCGTTCAATTGACAGAGTTATATATTATTTTACTCGATATTTTGATTGTTTTCTTAATTTATGATATTAAGTCACGAAGTTAAACATTTATTTTATCAACAATCAAACGATATCTTTATAGATTTGTGTGTATTATATTGTTTAATTACAAATTAAACGTTACTTTTTTCTATATTACGATACAATCGATCGCAGATTATATTTATTTTGATATGTTATATATATATACGATATGTCTGACCCTCACTTTTATTAGGGATTTACTCTTAAAGGGAAAATATAAAAAATTTTGGAAGACATTCCGAAGTATGTGATCGTTTTTAATGATATAGGAATGCGAATGAAGTATGAGTGTCCCCCGAAGAGTGATGCAAATCGTCAAAACAAAGGTGCCCAATTGACGAATGAAGGGATGCGCGTGAAATGTAGTGATGCTAGACAAGGGACACGCTTAATATATAGATAACCTTTAAACGATTAATAGAATATATCAATCAATCAATCGTTCTATCAAAATCAGTCGCTTGCAGTTTGATGACCCAAAATTTTGTTGGTTGTTGAATAAGTCGATCTTACATAGGGGTTTATTTTTCTAACTATTTTCTTTTCATATATCTCGTGATGCATAGAAGCGCGATTTTTGATGCAATGGTAAAGAGTATGTGAAGTCAAACTGTTCTATAGAACAGGAAGTATACGAAGAGAGCAAGCAATTTCAACACCGAGAATAAACAAATGTAAAGCAAGACAGAGAAAGAGAGAAAGCGTACTCGTGCATTAGCTTGTTATACGAGGAGATTTTCTCTTTCTCTCTCTTTCCCTTGTTTACACTCATTTGCTTACCCCATTCTACTGGACTTGGATGGACACGCAACCGAAAGCAACAGTCGCCGATAAAAAGACCGATAACGAAGACCGAGTAGGTTGCACTTACTAAATTTCTTGCTCGCTTGTAAATCTAGAGGGTACCAAGGGACTTCTCTTTGTTTACCTGGTAAAACGATTAATTAAAGAACTAGTAATTAGGTAAGACAATCTGTCAATTTATTGTAGCCGTTATAAAATAAAATAATTGTAGTTAATATATATATATATAATTGTAGTAGAGCATTTATTTTATGACTGTGAAATCAATTTGATCGTGACGTCAACTATTGATCGTACCGACGACTTTCATTCGATAAGTTATATACTTTAGGATTTCAATTTATTTTGTAATCTCGTTAGACGTAGATATTTCTCATTAATGTTTCACGCGTTATTTATGCATATATATATATATATATATATATATATATATATATATATATATATATTTCCAAAAATTCCAAAGCCGAGTTAGTAGTAGTAACAAGCATGCGTCGATTTACGGGGGATGCAATTTTGATTTGATTCAATATAATTTGTTCCAATGATATGGTTTAATATGTACGCAAGTCTCTATCCGATATGTTTAATTATATGAATAATATATTACCACTCAACGTTTTGTTGGTTATTTGCACCGGTGTGTAAAGCGAAAATGTGTGCACCGTGCAAGATAAGCGATGTGAGTATCAAAGATCCTTATCCGCTTGAAGGAACGAAATTTCAATTTATGTAGATAATATTTTTCATTAGATACGTTTTGATTGCTTTTTTTCACCAATGGAATGCTGATTGAAATCGATCGAGAAGCAATATTTTTAAAATAGAAAAAAAAAGAAGCTCTCAATGCCAATGTTCATAAAATTTATCGTATGGGGGTATTATATGAGAATTACAATTCTAAAAATAACAAATTATTTTCTTAGGATAGTCAGCAGTCTTGATGAGATTAATTTTGAGATTCGAAGTAAAGTGTTGCTTTATTTTACAGTACTCGAGCAAATTTCAACAGATGTTTAATACTAATGATAAGCCCTCGATAATTAAATTCCGCAATCCTTAGCGGTGATTACTTTCGGTACCAAAGCTTTATATAATCGAATAAAACATTCATTACGCTAGAGAATTTCTTCTGTCGTCCGGCGTAAAATTTAATTGAATAATTAACAACAACGAGTCTGAACGTGCTTCACGTGGCACGTCAAATAGTTTGGAACGGTGGGTGGGCGTATATACACTCGCATCAGAGACAAAAGAATTTCGTTATCATTTGGTATTTTTTGATAAACATATATTCCTCATGTTAAATTTCATTCACGTATCGTTGTTTTTCGATTTTTCTTTTCTTTCTTTCTCTGTATATCCTTCTCTCTCTCTCTCTCTCACTCAATCTTTTGTTGGTTGTTTTGTATTTTTACAAAAAACAACAAATTTGGTCGATGGATTTGGCACAATATCGTGCATTATTTGTATTCTCGTATTTTTCTCGTGCCGATTATCTTTCATTTTTCGTCAATATCTATATCTACTGACAAATTAATATGCAGGCAATAGATGTATGGCTAACGATGCAATATCCTTGTGCCTTTGTCCGAATAATGATGAAAAACCAGCATTGTTTGACTTTTATCAAGATCCGTTGTGATCGAAAAACCTTTTTCCCGATCTTTCTCCGTTTGCAACGATATAGAGCACCCCCAACGATGGCTCGAACGATCCTATCCTATCTTCTACGACGAGGTTACACTTGATTACACCGTAAATTATCTCCAAGAAGAAAACCGTAGAATTAAAGTAAGACTTTACTCGGTAGAGGAAAGAAGATTCGCTGTTTAAATTCTTTCTCACGTTCGTTCGTCGCAAGTTAAAGAACAAGTTTGCGGGTTTGCCCGAGGATGAAAAAAAGAGAGCGGTCGACCGTTTGCGATATAAAGTTAAATTCCTCGCACGTTCGATTTCGATTTTTTTCCCCCTTTCTTTCTTCTTTCTTCTGTTCCTTTTTTTCTTTTTCTTTTTTTTTTTGTATTCTTTTCTTATACCCTTTTTTTCTTACTCTATTGGCAAAAAAAGAAACAAATATCAAGAATGTTGAGTGTTACCAAAAAACGAAAAGTTTTAAATGTAACGATACCCCTATTGGACAATTTAAAAGAAAACTTTAACTAATATTTCGCGAATGAATTGTGTTTTGGAAAACATCAAGAACGTTCACCATAATATTTTTAAGAATCGAACACGACATTTTTTTAGCTTCGAAAAATTTATTGTTCTCAATTCTTCAAACTATTACAAATTTATTTTCACCATTATTTATAATATTTTCAAGTGAAATAAAGATTTTATAAAAATAATTAAACGCGTACAAAAATTAGAACCAAAGTACACCTAACTCGAACTCGATATGATTACTTTGTAATCACTTGTTACAGTACGTCGAAGACATTTTTTCTTTTTCATTCGTTCGATTGAAAAGTGACATTGACACCAACGTTATTCGAAGCGTCGAATGCAGAAAAAGGTGAGTACCGACTAAAAGGACGATCAAAATCACGCGTGGCACGTAACCGTCGACGAAGGTCGTTTGTGCGTTTGATCGCTAAGAAGAAAAGCACACTGGGGGGTGCAGTGAGGTAGAGTATTCGGAAACTTGAAAGGGCCTCTTCCACCAACACTAATTTACTATAGGTATTAGTATTCCTCTGAAACGTACCCAAGTCTCTCTTCCTCTCTCTTCATCTTTTGAACATGTTCGTTAGGTCGTGTATCATATACGCTTGATCTATGTAGTACGTTTGTGCGTAATACCATAGCTATTCGGCTTCTGTTACTCGGCTCTGACTAACCTCGATTTCGTAGTAATTTCCGGTTCATCTGCTGGCATATCGTCATTGTGTAAAGGCGATTGTAGGTAGTTTGTGTGAGAGAGAGAGGGAGAAAGAGCGATGAGAAGAGAGAAAGAGAGAGAGAGAGAGAGCGAGAGAGAGAGAGAGATAGGATGAGATGCACGTCAATAAGGACGAACTACTCAGGATGGCTAGCGACGTCGAGGGATTCGTCTGGTTATGATGCAGGAAATAGATAATCATCGAGCGCTTAATTATCTTTCAGCCATGTAGCGAAATGAAGAGACCCAGAGTTCCCTTCAACGTACACATTTATTGATGTTACTCGTTTCAAAACTTGTTTTTATTTAATAACGTTAATTATTTATACGTAATCGAATAGTAGTTAATATCTTTTGAACAAGAAAAAATATATATAAGAAATACGAGTTATTTGCGTTTTCTTTTTTCTATTTTATTTCTTTTTTCTATAGCAAAAGGAAACGTTGCTTGAACCATTGAATCTAGCGTTTAAACTTCATCTTTGGATCCTTAAATTTTAACGGTAATTCGACAGTAACAAGGCTGAGCTTAATTAAATCGCATTCGATATCGCGGGTTGATCGTGTGTCTAGACTAAAGTGAGTTATTCGGTACTTAAATCGAATAATTCAACGAATAAAATGGATTTGGGCATAGGTTCGATAAAACGCACTGGCAGTGAATTTACGACGAGTTTAATGATCGTCCTTCGAGTTCCTTCCACGAGGTGTAAGTAATCGTCAAAGAGGTGATACTTCCTTCGAAAGACGAAGATAGAGTCCTATAAGAGGAAAAGAGAAGAAAAGTCACGTAAATAATAGGACAAATTGTTAAAAGGTTAACATTTTGCATAGTATTGAAACAAATAATGCTTTTTTTGTTTACTTTTCGTTTTCTTTCTTACTATTGTTTAAATATAATATTTATAGATATTTATCCTTACAGATAGTTAGATATCATAGAAAATGAAAAGAAACAATAGCGCTGTGTAGTTATTGTGCAATGGTCGACATTTAAAAAAGTAAGTTAGGTATAAACCGAGCAGTACGTATATTCGTTTACGCATATATGTTTTCATGTGCGCGCGCTTCTTGATGTAGAGAACTAGGGTGCGAGGTACGGGACCGGCAGGAATGACTAAGGTACTGAATACAGGGCAACTGAGATAATTATTTCCGTGGTCGGTCGGCCAGCCCATTTAACCTATAAAATTTGCATATACGGCTCTTAGGCAGCTCATGGCTCCCGAAGTCTTCTTTCTCTTTCTCTCTCTTTCTCTCTTTCTCTCTCTTTCTCTAATTTTTTTCTTTCTCTTTCTTTTTCTAAAGTTAACGCTCACGCTCGCTTGCTCGCTCGTTCGTTTTGCGTTTTAATAAAAAGTCTTTGCGCCTGGCGTGTCAACGAACATTTCAGAAAAATTTATTTTTCTTCTCGGTCGTCGTCATCATCGTAGTTACGCGGTCGGAGTTTATTCGACGTCGCACGAAATGCCTTAACTGAAAAAAATCTACGATTCATTTCTTTAATTTGCACAGCTCAAACGAAGATGCGAACAGCTGTGCGGGAGCCCAGAAGGTTTCGTTCGTTTAACTTCCTTGAACGTTTCATAATGAGATCTATCGGGTTAAAGATTAAGGCAGGAAAAAAAAACAAAGAAATAGAATAAATTAGAAGTTGGTTGATATGTAACCGATTTATTAAATAATTTGAATATCTACTTACTATTTAGCGAAATTTATGTTTTAATGTTGTTTCTATTAAATAAAATGATATAAATAAAAAAAAAACTAAATGATTTTATTCACGTTTTAATAATAAATCTGTAAAATGACTTTATCGAAGAATAAAAAATGTATCTATAAAACAACTATACCAATACAGTTTACTTCAAAATTTGATCTATTCTTTTCGATATCCTTATCGATACTTTATTTGAATAATATCATATTGGATATATATCTAAATGCTATATTTTTCTATTTTCGATTCATATCAATTTCCTTTTTACGTTTTTACTCGATGATTTCACGATTGCGATAATATAAACTCGCAAACGGTAGCGGTGAATCTCAAATTTGTGATTCGTCTTTTCGTATGATTGAGTACGTATGTATATATGTACGTAAGTACTTACACATATGCAAGTATCGCCAGAAGGCAGAAGTGCCTTGCATCGAAACGTTCCTCAGAAAACGTATAGCGGGTTTTCCAGTGCCTACATTGAAATTCCTCCTGATTGAATTTCGATTACTCTTCGGTCACCAACGGTACCGGTAGCGGCTGCAAATAGAGTATGACGTACGAATGTAGGTAATCGGAATTTCATAATTTTCACAAATATATGCGTATTTTTCGTAAATAGAATGTTGCGCAACATTTATGCGTTCAAAAATACAACGTTTCTTTGCAAAAACTCATTTCATAATTTTCTTTATTTTCTTTTTTGTTTATCTTACTAGTTTGGTTTTATCTCATGAGAATAATACCATTAAAACCAACGTTTAAATTCTGATTGTTCCTGTGAGGGATTAATTATGTGCTGGTATTAGCATGATTGCATTAACGTATATATTAGCTTACATCAATGATGAACTTATTATATCTTATTATTATACTTTTGACATTATTATTTTTTAATATAATTAAACTAGATTATAATGTCTCATTTTACGTCCGTACATTTATTTGACATCATTATACCATTGATTAATATTTGAATATTAATGAATTCTATTATAACTGACAATTTTGTAATAAGATTTTACTTCAATTTAAAAGCTATATTTAATTATTCAATTTCATTTTATTTAATATTCAGAAGATCGTGATTGCAGATAATTTCCGAATAAGCATTTGATAATATAATAAAGTTAACTTTTTGGCTCGTTGCGTATTGTCGACCAATTGCCGGAAACCATTGGATTCGAGAGAATATATGAATTTATAAGCATTTGGTTGCAGCGATCATGAAAACATAAACGATTGGTCGGAATGTGTGAGAACCATGAAATGAGAATTAATAGTTGGCATATCTTTTATATGAATGTTTATTTAATTTGAAATTAGGATTAGACGTATAAAGTATGATCCTAAAAAAAGAATATTCCAGTTCTTGTAATCTTCACTTTTTTCCAATTTATTTATCTTCGGAATGAAAGAAGTTAATCTTAGCTTGTAATAGATTCTCATCGACTAAATTGTACACATCATGATGTACTATTTGATTAAACGTGTCTGTGTAAGTGTGCATGTTCTGTAGATTCTTAGAGTTCATTGATCATTCAAAGCTAGGATAGTTCACAAGACATATTATATAACATAACCTTTACTTTTTATTTTTCTAAAATGAACTAAATTATTAGAAAATAGAAGCGTGCTAGAAAAATTAGAAATCATATTTTAAATTGTTGCCATCGCGATGCTATATTATTTTATATAATAATATCTTTTACGTAGAGTCGAATTTTAAGACCTTGAATTTTTACTTCTCGCTATGTTAAGTGATTAAAACAAAAATAAACCAAAATTGAGTAATTAGAGTCAGTTTTTAATTAGTTAATTAATTATTAACTAAATCTTTTAATTTTTTCTTAAAATAAAAAAATATCAATCTTAAAAAGTTGTAGAGTAAATTTTCTTCTTCAAAGTATAGTCGAGTTCTTGCAGTTTTCTTCTTCTTCAATTAAAGTTGTTCAATTCATTTTTAAAGTAAAGTCGAGTCATCGCCTGTCTTTCTTATATATTCAAATAAAATAAAGTCGTTTCTTGTAGGAGATTTTATTTAAAAATGTAAAGTCATGCTCGTTACTTATACGAATTTCGTTAGGATTGTAAGACGGTTTATTTTCGTTTTTTATTTCTCGTTAAAAATTAGACTTAATTTCATAATAATAAATCTGATAAGAAACTAAAAGATTAATATCTTATATAAACGTCAAAGCTTCTACAAATTCTCTTAATAATAATATGATAATGAGTTTTCATGTATTTTCAGTCTTACAAGTTGTTTCTACCCTAATAAAAAATTCAAAGTCCATTTTGGCGAGCGGTCATCCTAGTTGTAAATAATTCACAGGAGCACATGCGACCAAGGAAGAATTCAAAAGCGTTCCCGTATTAATGTATATGAGGTGTAATTAGTTTACTGATTATTAAATAGGTTACCTCTTCTCCCTTAAACTTGCAACCCTTTTTGGGGATAGCGCGGGAATCAAAGTTTGGATAGAAGGAGGATACTCGTTGAGCGTGTTTTCGATTTCGATGACAACGACACGCAAAGCTTACCGATAGGAATTCGAATTGTAAGCCCTTTGACTCCATAAGTTACTCCACTCTCTTTTTATATATATATATCTGCGATCCTATGTCGAGCATTTCGCAAAGTTGTTTAGCGCCAGCAATCGTTAGGAGTTTATCGTCTAAACTTGGCATTCAGCGTCGTCGAAGCATCGTCGAAGGTAGCGAAAGGAAAGTTAAGCTAGCGAGACTTCCGCGGTGTTGGAAACGCCCTCTCGCTTCCATTTTCCTCAACACTGCCGGTCCTTACCTTTCAACACACCAATACCATCATCACTATCACCCTTTAACCCGTCCGTACTTCTCTCGACGTTCCTCTTTCCGTCACGTAATTTAACCATTGTTCTTGGCGTATTCGTGAGCCTCGGCGATATTCTTTTTGGAGGAGCAATTAATATGCCCTTAATTCCGTATCCGTTCAACGCGTAATATCCCTCCTCGGATGATCCAGGAACGAAGACGAAGTAGAATTAAACTTCGAGGATAGGATTTTGTGCTTTCGTGATCCCCGACATAAATGAACGTCGATGTAAACTCTCGAAAGAGGGCCCGAAAAGGAGGGAAGGAACGGAGGAACGAAGGAAGGAAGGAAGAAAGGAAAGGGTAGATGAATCGTGGGAGGTTTCTTCTTTCTTTTTCTTTCCCCTTCTAATCTCGTCTAATCAATACCAAAGTCTTGCGCTTACTCAATGTCACCGTCAGGGGCTATGAAGCTGGAGTTACTCTTGACAACGATTCTCTCTCTCTCTCTCTCTTTCTTTCTTATGAAAGAGAGAGCGAACAGCTTCTTCCGTTTCCCGCAGCGCAAATTCGTTAAAGTTCCTCGCACAACGTCGTCGCTGCTCTCGTTTTCTTCATCATCGCTTCTCAGAGCTTCTATCGCTTGCTTCGATTCGTAGATTACTTGCTACCACGAGTACGTCGTTCTTCGAATACTTCGCGATGTCACCTCGTTGCCGTAGGCCAACTCTCTTAAGTTTCCGTTCTTTTTCTTTCTTCTTTCTACTCTCTCTCTCTCTCTCTCTCTTTTTCTCTCAACTTGTCATCCTTCGTCTCGAACCTAATCTAAATCCAACCTTCGATAGGTCGCTTCGATAGATCGAGATAGATCGGGAAGGGTTTCTTCGCCCCTGGCGACTATTTTCAACCCTCTAGTTCAGTGGTTCTCAAAATGTAATTCCTCAACCCTTCAAGAGAGTAGAGGTCCTTTCGATTTCAAGAGAATAAATCCTTTTAAGAGAATGAAATTTGACAGAATCTTCTATCACCTTTTATACGAATTTTGTTGAACGAAGAAATCCAACAATGTAAAAGTTAAAAAAAAGTAAACGTTTTATTAGTGAATTTATATTTGAAGATATTTTATACGGAAATTTGGATCTCCTTGAGGTCGGATATTATATTTTTTGCTTTCTTTACCTCTGGGAATAATAACGAAAGTTAAGATGATCACCAGTACACATATAATAGTTTTCTTCAAACCATGCTTTCGAACGAAACGTCTGAGTATGTATGCAGGTTAGTTTTAGTAGATAGGTATATATATAAGTAGGTAGAAACGTGTACGGCAATTTTAAGGTCGCTTTCGACACCGGAAACAGGAAGCTTCGCTTTGCGAGTTTACGTTGCGAGATACACTTCCCCGACTTTGCGCACGTTCCTGGGGTTGCACGTTCATGAGATAAAGAGCAAAAGAAAAAAAAAATATAAAGGATGCAGAGAGAGAGCGAAAAAAAAGAAAACAAGAGAAAAAGAAAGAAAAGAAAAGGGAGAAAGAGAAACAGCTTTTTCGTCCGGAAATTGTATGCCAATCTCGGAAAAAGACAATTACACGTGTAGTCGGAACAAAACGGTATCTTTGCGCGTTGTTTCGATCGATATTCTATCATATTGGTTAAGCTACCACTTTTCAATCAGTTTTCCATTTGCATCGGCAGTGCTTTTACACAACAGCGTAGATTACCTTTCCAGGTGACCAATTCATCGGTCGATGAGAAAAGTTCGTGATTTTTACGAGCGTAAAACGAGGAGACTTTTTCTTTTTGTCTGTAAAAAAAGAGAAAAAAAAGAAGGAGAATAAAAAGAAAAAAAAGAAAGAAGATAGAGAGAAGGAAAGAGAAAGAGAGAGAGAGAGAGAGAGAGAGAAATAAAGATGAAAAAAAAGGAAGAACTTTATTCGACTCAATCGTTTTGTACGATTTAATTTTTATCCAATCGGCTGTGAAAGGTGAATCGTATTGTCGTTAAAAAATTTATATTCGTCTGCGTCTCAGTGTTGATAACGATAAATAGAACGATTTTGTAAAGTTTTGAATTTTATTGGATAATTATTAATACCATTATATACGAGCATTAGAATCGTTAGAAATTTCTTTGATTTTTCCTATGTGGTAGAATTCGTTGTGTTATAGAAAGCAATTAAATTCAAGAGCAGGGGGAAAAGGTTCTCGTTTTGGGTAACACACGGCATGGGCTGTATTACATTAACGACGTTTCTTTCTGTTTAGCCTGTTGGTTTCGGATAGCAGTCTTTACTGTAGTCAAAAGAGAAGGAAACGTAAGAGGGGCCGATCGTTTCCAATCAGACGTGGGGCTATTAAAGGCCAATCGTTTCCCATTACGAGCAACCCTCCGTACTACGCTGTGAGCGTAGTAATGCAGTTTCCTTGCCACGCGGAATAACTTTCGATTTTTTAATCGGTCCTTGCTTACTGTCGTATACTTCAACAATTGCATTGAAAAATTTAGTTAAACATACACAGGAATGATGAAATCATTGATTACGTGAAAGTAAACACACAAATACTTTGAATCTATAATTGTTTAAATACGTATATTTACCGAATAAACGATAGCTACGTTTTTTTCAAATAATTAGAATAAAAAAAGTCATGATTTGCTTTATTACACATGATTATTTTTATTTTAATTTAAATTCTTTTACTACTTTAAGCTTTAAATTCATACCAAACTCGTGAAAATGTTCTTTATCCGGCTTCGCTATTGATTTCATTTTTTATTATTTTTATTAATTTCGATCAATAAAATACGGATGAAATTCGTTATAGGTATAGGAACGCATATAATTTGACAAAGAAGTATCGATTGTCGATTTTGGTCGCAGTCGGTGAAATTTATTAAACGGATTGCGATTCAATGACGTTCGACGATAGGATTCCACGAGAGAAACGTGAGAAAGTCCTCGGTGTGTCTGTGTAACTGTAGCGAAGCGACTGCTTTAGTGCATTATGCAACCAAGAGAGAGAGAGAGAGAGAGAGAGAGAGAGAGAGAGAGAGAGAGAGAGAGAAAGAGATATATATATATCTCTTGAAAGTTTTATCAAGCGCGCGCGATCTTCCAAACTGCACCGTGGAAATGTATGCAACGTGTGCACTGTATTCGGTAAGAGGAATAACCGTCTCGCGTTATACGTTTCTCTACGATTCTTCGAGACTTTTTAATGGCCAACATTACTTTCAAAACGTTACCAAATGCCATCAAAATTTTCTCGTAAAAAGATATAACATTTATAATTCTCTTTCGACACGTTGGACTTCCAGTTTGTAAGCACCAACTTCTTCTTTTTTTATTCTTCTTCTTCTTCTTGTATTTTCGAACAAGCAAGCACCTCGTATAGTTTTCTACGTGAAGAAAATTTATTCTCTCCTCGACTTAGATTTATTTTCTCAAGAGAAGGCCGCAGCCGGAAGTATGTATATTCTCTCACGAAACGGTTAATACCGGAACCGGTTGGTATTCCTCTCGTGGATTCTTGAGTTCCGGTCCAGTGGCCTGTACAACGACTAGATTTTCCACTATCAAGTCGGAAGTATTAAGAATTTTCAAACAAATATTAATTTGCTTCTTAGTTTTCTGTATTACAACGTGGGTCCAATTATGTAGCAAGGTTCGCAATTAAATAGAGGGTAATTAGGGGACCTGGGTATGATATTATTGAAGTTTCAGAGTACTAGTGCAAAGCAACTAGCGAGGAAACTATATTTGTTTACGATGCTTTTGTCGTTCCAACTCTGAAAATATGCGACACGATGGGGGTATAGAAGAGGGGATGCTGTCGTTGAAAGGGTTACCCGATAGAGGATGACAACAACATTGCAGGAAAACGTTCTGCCTTATACACATACGCGTTATTCGTACATTCGATGTTACCGAAAGGGGTCTGGTATGCTTCATGCATATGCTAATCATATTCGGAGATATGTGCTACCTTCTAGGATAGAGATGAGCATCGGCCAATTCGACCTTGTCATTCCCAACCCTTTCTATCTCTTTCTTTTTCTCTTTCTCTCTCCCCCACATTTTTTTCTTTTGTCCCCTTCAGCAGTTGTCGATAGTATGCGATATACGATATCGATTTGTTACACGTCCACTCGTGTCTTTTAATAGATGATATGAAACGTTGAAATTGAAAACAGGTAGAAGTATTTACAAAAAAAATTTCATTGTAAAAATTGATTAAATATATGCTTCATGTTTGTATTAAATATAAAACTTTATTTAACTGTGACGGTAATTATGACATTGAACTAATAACGGAGAAGGCTCGAGTTGATAAAAAACTTATTTTTTTAAATTCTACACAGTTATAAGGATCTATCAGGATCATACACAATAAGACCCAATACTTAACCGTTTTAAATATAATAAAACGAAGGGGGAGAAATTTCACTTGCATTCTCATATATTAGTTCGTTTCATGTTAGATGGAAAAATATATTTTTTACAGTTTAATTCAAGAAAAAGAAATTATATAGACATGGATAAATTGAAAAGTTTTTCTTTATATTGCAATTATTTATATTATATTAGGACCTTGAATAAGTTCTCGCTGTTTCATCAAAGATGGCAATAACAGTACTCTGTACTTGAAATTTCGAATGGTAACGCACTTGCAAGGAAGTACTGTATCTAACCTGAAATTTCAGTATATGATAGTCCATTTTAGTGTAAACAAAGTAATTTTTTATTAGTTTTGAAAATGTCTACTTTTGTGCCAACTAAAGTTGCGGGGAAATTGCGGGGAATTTTATTGCACTATTACTTTATTCAAAAGAAATCGGCAGCTGAAGCACATAGAATTCTTGTTGAGACTTATGGTGACAATGCTCTGTCAGATACGACATGCAGAGACTGGTTTCGACGCTTCAAAAATAATAATTTTGAACTTGAGGATAAAGAACGTTCTGGCGCACTAAAAAAATTTCAAGACAGAGAATTGGAGGAATTACTCGATGAAGACCGATTTCAGACGCTAGCAGAATTTGGAGAAACATTATAAGTTGATGAGTCAACTGTTTCAAAACGTTTAAAAATGTTAGGAATGATCCAGAAGCAAGGACATTGGGTGCCATATGAATTGAAGCCAAGAGGCATCGTACGGCGTTTTGTCACGTGTGAACTACTGCTTCAATGGCAAAAAAGAAAAGGTTTTTTGCACCGTATCGTGACTGGCGATGAAAAATGGATACACTATAATAATTCAGAGCGTAGAAAATCATGGGGTAAGTCTGGCCATGCATCAACATCGTCCGCAAAACCAAATATCCATGGTTCGAAGCTTCTTCTCTGTATTTGGTGGGATCAGCAGGGTGTAATTTATTATGAGCTGCTCAAACCGAATGAGACTATCACGGGGGATCGCTATCGACTTCAATTGATGCGTTTGAGTCGAGCCCTGAAAGAAAAACGGCCGCTATAAGAGAAGAGACACGACAAAGTGATATTGTTACATGACAACGTCCGGCCTCATGTTGCAAAACCAGTGAAAACCTACCTGGAAACGCTTCGATGGGAAGTTCTACTCCACCCGCCGTATTCACCTGACATAGCCCGTTCCGATTTTCACCTATTCCGTTCGATGGCACATGGCTTAGCTGACCAGCGTTTTCATTCTTACGAAGAAGCTAAAAAATGGGTCGATTTTTGGATACCGTCAAAAGACATGTCGTTTTTCCAATGCGGAAGTTTTTATTTTGTAAAAAAACAGCAAGAAATTATTCAAGGTTCTAATAATATAAATCATAATATCACTGTTAATGATTTTTTCAAACTTAATACTACAGTAACAATTATTAGTATAACTATAATATAAATTGAATTGATTAGGATTTACGAGTGTGAGTCATGAACTTGATTTATTCTATCCTAAGGAAAACGATGTAGTTCAATGACTAAATATCTTCTTCTTCAGCTAGTAAATGCTACCAAGTTTCTCTATCTATCGATTATCCGTTCATCTAATCCACAATCTACTGATCCGCCGTCCAATCTATCCACCTATCCGCCTATTTAGCCGATCGGTTATCTATCGATCTTCTCTATCTTTTTCCTTTGCTGATGTCATCGTTC
The DNA here is from genome assembly GCF_049000335.1 of Polistes dominula. Classification (NCBI taxonomy): domain Eukaryota; kingdom Metazoa; phylum Arthropoda; class Insecta; order Hymenoptera; family Vespidae; genus Polistes; species Polistes dominula. The sequence continues at coordinate 5,895,159 of NW_028301147.1, forward strand.
CTCTAGCGAGACAGTTTGTCTATCTACTCAGCGACCTTTCGACCATCACGTTGCCTATCTGCGCTTGCTAGGCCTGCCAATTACCGTTGTATCAACGCATTCTTCGTTCTAGCGCAAACGACTCTAGCTTTCTAAAAGAGAAAGAGAACAAGAGAGAGAGAAAGAGAGGAAGAGCTCGTCCTTTCACGATACGTCCACGACTCGCGGCTCGTTAGAAGTGGGTTTCTCGTGGATCGATATCCGTTAGATCTTCGCTAGATCTCCGTTAGATTTTCCTTACCCTTTTATAATGTTTCCTGCTTAGTTGAGATTCTTACTCGTGGAATTTTATGTTCTGTACACTCGTAAAGAGTCTTTATATATATATACGCTTACGAGAAATTCTCGTGGAATTCGCTTTAATCCATTGGTATTTTTAAAATGGCAACTCTTTTTCCATGAATCGACTTTCTTTTAGTTGTTCATTTCATCCCACGACTAAGATATGTTGGTAAGTATTTTCAGGTATTTCTATATCTGATTGATTTCATTATATTCCTAAGGCTTTGTAATTTTTATCGTTTGATACTTCATCGTTCACAGTTTTTTTCTTCCTTTTTTATTCTTCTTGCAGTTTAAATATATAGCCTTTAAGGGTATCCTCGCAAAAGTAAAAAATAAAATTAGCTTTTCTCTACTTCCAAAACATTGAGCGACAGTGTAATTACTTTACCGAATATGCGATATGTACCCTCGAGCAAGACCGAGTACGGATTCGGAGACGTGGTTAGCTCGTTGTAAGTTATATTAAAATATTACGTCGACCTTCGAATGAGAAAAAGAGAAAATGAATAAAACCAAGATAGCAACCGGCACGGCGTAGCAACCAGTGGTGGTGGTGGTGGTGGTGAATCGCGCGCTTCCGAAATTACCGGTGAATAACTTTGCGATAAATTATGATACTTTGCTTGTGTATTAGCACGATTTATCGAGGTTGGTAAGTAACCCCTTCTCCTTCCTCCTCTTACTCACTTCTCACTAATATTATTTTCCTCCTTTTCTATCTTTTATTATTCAAACATATATTTTCTACGTGCCGTACAATAGTTCCCAACTAAAATTGTATCTACAGTATATGATCTAGTTAAGCGCAAACGACGATAAATATTACCTTTTTTTATTCAAAGGATGAAAGAATTAACGTAGTTTAATATTTTTTAAAACACTTCCGGTAAATATACAGTTTCGTATGAGAAAAGCAAGACTGAAAATTATCTCCGTACCTATGCTCGTGATATTGCTTGTTAGAGTTTGTTCGTAATTTGCGAAGTATTTTTATTATATCGGCTATGATATGAGAGGATCAATGATACTTTATTAGTCCGCGCACTTTTCATAAAACATTCTTGTTTTAATCATGGAAAAATTACTGGAATTTGATTTAAACCACATATAACTTTAAAAGATTTTTCTCTTATTAAAATACTCTTTCTAGAAATAATTTATTTGTTCATTTCAGTTATTCGACTTTTTAAATGGAATAACAGTAATTCGGAAAAAAATTCAAATATATTATTAGTGTCATCCTTTATCCAGTTTTCTTAGATTTACTAATCATATTTATTATACTTTTACAAGATTTCTCTAAATGAACTTAAACAATATTAAATTAATTTTCTATTTAGGTACATGGACGTCTCTTTAAATCGTTAAACGTTTTTTGATATTTTCACTTACTACGGAAATAAAATAACTACCCAATTTCTTTGATCTAATCTGAAGGTGTAAAATGATGAAAAGTTTATTGACCGAAAGATATATAGATAAATATAGAAAAATTAGAAAAAAAAGAAATGTTCCACCGTGAATACGTTCTAATGTTTACTTGCAATTCAAACCTCAGCAAAATCTCAGCGAAATGTCGTTGAAACGCGAGGAATCGAAACGCGCGGCTTTGCCTAACCGTCAAACCGGTCTCATTTCTCGTCAGATCGGTTTCTCCAACGACAGGGGCGTTCTTCTTTAGATGCGAAGGCTACTTGGTAGCAAAAGCAGGATCGCTTGGCTCCTTCTTCGTTCTCTTTTCTTGTTGTCATTTTTGCAATGGTCAATAGCTCATTTGAATGCGTCGTGGTTCCGCGCAACCGCCACGGTCGACGTTAACGATTCTTTTGTTTTACGTATCCGCGGGACCCTGGACTTGGCTCAAAGTCAGTCACAGCAGTTGAGAGGTAGAGGGACTTGATTTAAAGCCAGCCCGATATCTCGGGGGATCGCACTGCGCTTAACGAGCGCCGCACCACGCGTATGCGCAACCTGAGCTCGAGCGCACATACAAGATCCAATGAAAAAGAGAAAGAGAGAGAGAGAAGACGAGAGAGTATATGTGTGAGTCAGAATGTGCAACGAGACTCATCGAAAGATCCCTTATATACTCTTTATCTCTTTTTTTTCTTTTTTTTTTTTAATAATCCTAATCAATTTAATGTCTAATCCTATGTAGTTGCATATAACTTTAAATTTATAGAATTTTATATGTATATGTGCCCATAATTATGAAATTTCATAATTATGAAAGTGGTCTAAGTCATATATCTTTTGAATCGAGATATTTAAAGAATTACATTTGAAAATTAAAAAATTGAAATAACAAACACTATCTTATGGTTCAATTTAACAATATCGTGAAAATTACATTGAATTAGTTTAGTTTAAAATAATCAAAATAGTTTGAAATAACTAATAAACTCATTTATTTTTAATTTTGACTTTGACCACTTTTATAATTACGGGCACATATATCTAATTTTTTTTTTTGTCATAAAATTAATTTTTACTTCATAAACAAAGATTTGGTACATATAAATTATATTATAAGTCTTTATAATTTAATAGATATAAAAATAATAAATTGGATTATAAAAGGTTAATATTAAACCATTCTTTCAAGAGCCGAGGAATCCAGCTATTTAGAATCAATCTACTACATCCGATGATATATAATTTATCTATTAAGTGACTCGAGAACTGCTTGGAGGTGCAGCAAGTATTTGGGGTCTCTCAGAGACCCTTCTTGTTAACTATTGTCTCGAAAGTTCGGTCGGAAGGTCGAGGAAATGAAATTCTCTAATTAGTGGAAGCAGCGAACCATGCAGTGTACTGTATCGAAGATCGTTTTGCAGACATTGTCGCAATTTAGATATAGTCTATAAATTTTCCTAAATTTCAACTGCTATAGCACATAAACACAGTAAATGATTTTTATTTAACGCTACTACCTTTGTTATGATAACTAAAGAAAAGAAAGAAAGAAGGAGGGAAGAAAAGAAATAAAGAAAGAAAGAAAGATGATTCAGAAATAAGCCGTATACTTAAACACAGAACGAAAGCAAATGGCCCTACTAACAAAAGTTCCGTGTTTTCGGCTTTAAATGTTAGCGAAAGGAGAAAAGAGATATATACGCGTTCACGGACAGCTCCATGATAATTTTACGATGGTACGTAGCACTTAAAGATCATACTTTTGCACGGATTTCAGGTACAAGCTGAGGGAGAATGGAACCACTAACAATGCCCGGTCATACATCGAAATCGCGAAAGACAAGGTTCTCCTGCATACAAACGAAACCAAGAGAGGACATTCGGGTTTTCTTAATCAGGTATCGATAGCTCTTCTCCGTCCTTTTTACGATCTCTGTGAAAAATACCGCTCGGTTATAAATCCCAACTGCGTAAAACAACGGTTGGGCTCCTTTAAGAAAGGGAAATAACTTCCTTTGAATTCTATTCGATTTATTCGCTTTTAGTAGCGTTCGATGTCAAGAAACTTCGAAAAGAGAATTGAAATACTTCTTTTAATCGTAGATACTAACGCGTATGTACCTGTGTTAAGTTTCATCAAGAGACACTTTTCATGATCAGAGAGAAAGGCTTCTAGTAATTGTAAGTAGAGATAAAGGGTATTGCTGTTTGAAGATTAAGCGATGTTTTTATCACGAAGTTAAATAAGGGGTCATAGTATCCGGAATCGTTAATTGCATAGTTTTTACGAGATCCACGAATCGGTCTTAAACGAACGGATATTGCATCGGTTGGCAATTAAAAATTAATTTTATTTCGATCTCTATGCTACTTGTCTGTAATTGATTTTGAAACATGACATATTCGATTTGGCAAGATGGATTAATGAATGAATTTAATTTAATAAGTGTTAACATTTATAATACTAAATGTTAATTCGATTATAGAAGAAGAGATAACGATAAGAGATAGATAGAGCAGGATTGAGGAATAGAAAAAGAAGAAGAAGAAAATCGATCGTTCGTAGTTTTATTATTTTGATACACGGAAAACGACGGATTGGGAAGAACGAAGAGTGTGTGTCTTGTAGGCACGTAAAATCGTTTCCTATAGAAATTCCGTTCGCGCTTTTAACGCTTCGAGTAACATTACGATAGAATAGTATCGTTCGTTGTATTCGAGCCGGCTTATCGTGCGTCGTTATCAATGATTCGTAACCTTGCCGTCACGATAAATCTTTTTCGCTTTGCCGACTGAAATCGGCTTTACAGTTTAATCTTCGCTTCTATCGGTTCTATGGGGTTCTATTGTGAAAAAAAGAGAGAGAGAGAGAGGAGAGGGGGATATGGTGTAACGGAAACGGGATTCGATATTACGTTCTCTCTTAAAGAGACGGCTATGCTTGGGGATACACCAACGATAGAGCGTTTAGTTTACATTGGCTTTTCGGTTTTATCTACCATGCGACTTTATCCCATTCAATTGTAGGTTATCGGTATACATTTGGACTCCTGACGGTTTAGAAATAAGCGGGATTAGAGTAGGGCACGTCTTTTTCTTTTAAGTGATCATTAGGCTTGTTTTATTATTTAAAACATCGAGCTAAATTTGACTGGCTCTATCATTATGATATGTTACTGTATAAGTATATGCATAAATACATATGTATGTATTTAACAAAGTAAAGTCAATACAGCTGTTAAAACATCATTATAGATAATATGATAATATCTTGTTCTAACATTCTAATCTTATTTCTAATTATCTTTTAATAAATTTATTTTTAATAAATCGGCTTATAATGATAATTCTTTAACATATCAATGATAATAATAATAATAATAATAATAATAATAATAATAATAATAATAATAATAATAATAATAATAATAATAATAATAAAAATAATAATAATAATAATAATAATAATAATAATAATAATAATAATAATAATTGTAAAAATTCATAAATTATTTTCATAGAAACGTATAAATAAGATATTAAACAATTTTTAAATCATTTCAAACAACGAATTATATTCATAGATCGAAGAATAACCAGATGGTAGATGAAGGTGGGGATAAAAAGTAGAAAACGACGTCGTAGTCGTTCCATCTCGATTTCTACTTTCAGTACATTATCCGTACTGTCATAGTCCGGTATCGTAAGTCGATACAAATCCATAACGTTTGCATGACAAATAAACACATTGTAGGAACTGACAAAGTTGCTCGTATATACAGCTACCTCTAAACGCATTACGTTTCCTCTTTGTGCCATTTCGAGCACACGTTGACTAAAAATGACAAAACTTTTTCTCCTTGGTAGGAGTATTGTATACTTTGCTTTCGTTAGACGAGTATAACATTCTCCATTCCTATATAGTAGGTACGAAAGAATTTGTCCTCTCTTTCTCGTCGTTGGGTGTCAGCAACGGGGAACGATATTATCGCAAGAGAGAAGGTCACACAGGGACTTCGAATAATAAACGAACCGCGAAAATATGTTTATCCCGGTTGGCAGCTCCCATGCGATTCAAACTTTTTCTCGACTTTTCCGTTCTTTTCTTCTTCGTTTTTTCTCTTTTGTTTTTTTTTCTTGTTGGTCTCTCTTTCTTTCTATCTTTTTCTCTTCTTTTTATTGTTTATTCGGCGTGAACTTGCTGGTTGCGAAGAACGCAAAGAAGAAGAAGAGGTAGAAGAAAAAGAAAAAGAAGAAGAAGAAGAAGAAGTAAAAGGAGTAGGAGAATACGGAAGGGAAACCCTTCGATGAGAGCAAGTAGTTCGTTTACCCATGGGGATACCAACGACGACAAGCTCGTCGAAGCGCGTGAACCTCTGCTTGTCTTGTATCAACATCGAAATTAGTTTTTGATGGTGGTGGTGGTAATGGCGGTGATGGTGTAGGTGATGTAGTGACAAGAAATAAGTCTCCCCGTTAAAGAAGAAATTGTGTGACTGTTCATGCTAGGCCAAGGGTAAGATAGGCCAAATTTTCGCGAGGTTTTACCAAACTTACCTAACGTAAGTGTTTTTCTTTCTCTTTTCTCGATATTAGGACAACGGAGGGTTCACACGATCTTCTTGAAATCAGCATTCTCGAGCTTCAATGGCTAATACAATTTTACCCGAGGGTCTCGGTAAAGAAAATTATGATTTTCTTGAGAACTTGACGCGTTTCTTTTCGTGTATTTTGATATCGAGCCCTTTTCTTCCATCCAATGGAGAACAAAAAAAAAAAGAAAAGAGAATAAAAGCTGACTATGCTTAAATTTAGTTTAAACTTTTTTTTTCTCTTCTCTCTCTCTCTCTTTCTCTCTCTCTCAATCTTTCTTTCACCTTTTTATGTAATATCACGCTTTGAGTTTTAAAAAAAGACGACTTTGTTAAAACGATATTTGAAATGAAATGATTTCAACAAATATGTAGACTACGAATTCCAACTTTGATTGCTTAAACGGATTAAGCTTTCAATACTTTTCAATCAAGCAAATTGATTAAAAACGGATATTAATATTTTTGTGTAAATGTTGAAATTATAATTTAAAAAAGCAATTTATGATTACGTTTCTTCTATATCAGATTTTATCGAATAAGTTTTGTGAATTTCCTATTATATAAATTACATTTAATATATATCCATGAAAAATAAATAAGTTTCTTTGGGAATATAAATACGATCAAGTTACATGCTCATTTAATCCGTTTTCGAAGATTAGAACCCTACAATATTCTTAATTCTAATCTTCTTAACTTATCAAAGATATTTATTAAAAATGGTTTCGTATAGTTAGAGACAAAGATTGATTAGATTCATGGAGAGTGAGCGTATCCGAATTTGGGAGTTAGTAATTTCGAATCGATCGATGTTTGAAAAGAGAGAATGAGAAAAGGAGAATCAGTTTAGCCAGGAAGTGAAGAAGGAAGAAAGATATATAAGAATGAAAAGAAAGAGAGAAAGAGAAAAAGAGAGAGGGTAGGGATCGCTCATTTTGGAAAAGCCTTAATGCAATCTAGGCTCGGATCAGCAAAGGGCTCGTGCAAGCGAGCGAACGTTGTCGCTACTCGTCCTCTTTCGTTCAGTTGGTCGCAAAACGTTTGACAGAAGCCGATGCATTCAGCACGACATCGCGACTGTCCTACTGCGTCTCGTCTCCCCTTATTTATTGCTACGTGATCTGAGAGAGTGTGAGAGAGAAAGATGGAAAGAAAGAGAAAGAAAGAGAAATGGAGAAAGAGAGAAAGAAAGAAAGATAGAAAGAGAAAGAAGGAAGGGGATCGATGGTAAGAAGCTGGACGCTTACGGATCCCTGACATTTGGCATGTGCGTATTCAAATCCGTTCGGACGACTCCCCTAACTCACCGACAGCAAGCTCTCGACCAAGGGAGGAGAGATCCTCTCGTTGAGAGAAAGGCTTGACCACATCGTGGAAAGGTTTGCTTGCTTCCTTGCTTGCTTGCTCGCTTGCTTGTTCCTCCGACGACGTTGATTGAATTAAAAATAATCGTCCTCGTCGGCGAGATCGCTTGGTCTTTTCTCTTCTACCCTCTCTTCTTGGATCATCCGATAGTCGTGATTATGCGTTGCTCCGCGAGCTTAATTAGAAGAAGAAAAAGAAGACGACGACGAAAGTCGAGCGAAGCCCCGAGGGAATTGCCGTCTTCGAAGATGAGAAAATTCCGATACACATTCTCTCTCCGTTTCTCTCTCTCCTTCTCTTTCTCGATCGTACGAGGTTTAAGCGATCGAATAAGAAGAAGAAAAAGACGAAGACGAAGAAGAAATCGTTTCGCATATTTTTTTTCTCTGTTTTTTTTTCTTTTGCCAGTTTCTTCCTCTTAACGTACTTAGTTCTCGTACTTTACTTACTATCCATACCACTACTGAGTTTCTCCTTTCTACAAAATCAAAGTACTAGTTAGGTAAGTCTTAGAAGACTACGAGAGATCAGAATGATTCGACTAGGCATTGAATTAAGGCAGAGCATTAGAGTATCGTTGCGATTACTTGTAAACGAACTACGACAAGTTCTACGATCGCTCTGGCACTTTTCGTAATTACAAAAGAGAGAGCCCATAGTTTTTATCTCTTCTACTTTCTCTTTCTCTTTCTTTCGTTTCTTTTTCTTTTTTTTTCCTTCATGCGGTATAAAACCACGAAGCGTGATAAATTTTCATTCCTCTTCTCTTAAACATTCGAGACGCGAGGGTTGGCGAAACTCGTTTCGCGTGGTTATATTCCCGAAAGCGAAATGCCGCGCTCGAGGGTGAAAAGAGTGAGAAAAAAGAAAGAGAGGGTGAGAGAGAGAGAGAGAAAGAGAGAAAGGGAATGAGAGAGACAGATGAAAGGAGGAGAATAGAAGCACGAGGGAGGAATTGCTTGGGGGCTTGATGTCGGCCAATAGTTCATATGCCGAGTGTCGCATCGTTTTACGTGACCGAGCTGACAATGGTCGAGACTGTCTTCCTCCATACTCGAAAGCTCGAAAATTCGAACCTGTGTGCATTTATTTCGCGGCCCACCTTCTAGATTGGCTCCTTCGTGCATGACGAGCTACCCTCTACATCTTTGCCAATCTTTTTTCCCGATCTAGTCTCTAAGAAATTGTCCCGTCTTCTTCTTTTTTTTTTTATACTTTATTCAGTTTGCACTTTTTTCCTTCTATGTGTTAAGTCAAAGCATTTGTATATTTATTAGGGTCTCGTGTAACTTTATAGTTATATATCAATCGTGTATTTTATTTGATATATTTTCTCGCCACAGTGACCTACCACGTCTAATTCTATAGTTGATGTGTGATAAAAGATGCAATTCTTTGTAGCATTTATCATTTCCTGTTTGAGATATTAGACTAATTTTAAAATCTTTAAAAATTGTTGATTGATTATTAATTTTTATGTAGAGGTTTATATTCGTTGATTGATAATTATACATAGACTGTTATATAACCGCGGACAAAATTCAGATTTTATAAAGGTTTATTAATTAATTATTATCGAATATATAAGTAATTGATATATATATATATTAAGTAGTTATTTCTCTATTTTATTCTCATATTGCAATTAGATCTCGATCCTGCGAATATTGGCATTTGCTATTTCGCTTAGAATAATAATATTCATGTTATATAATTCATGATTAGTAAAATTAATTATCCAGGGCTGTGGATTCGACCTTCGAAAACGTGTGACAAGCAAATGCTCACACGTCTGGCCTATAGATTCATGTCGGTCGTTGCTTTTTGAATTACGTTGCATTTATAATGCGATCGCAATGATATGTTTCCGGCTATATTTGTGTCGAGATCATAATGCATAATTGTTTCTAATGCGTAGACAATGCTAGAGTATAATTATGTTTATCGTTGATTGATCGATTAAGCTTTCGGCGAAGCACATGTTAACTTCTGTTTATAGCATAATGTAATTGCTTATTACATACGCGATTGTTCTTTTTAACGTAAAATACGCTATCGAATTATGCCCATGAATCGATCAATCTATAATCTATTATATTATACTTCGTTGTAGGTTACATTTTTCTCTCTTTTTTCCAATATTTTAATTTTCAGTTTTTAATTAAAAATATTAGACGAAGAGATTTTTCCCAATATTTTTATCAAATTAAAATAAACGGAATGATGTTTCAACAAATTATTCTTTTATTCGTGAAACTTGACGTTTCATAAACTATTGCGTCTGTACTGAAAAGTTAGCTTACCTGGCACCTATAGTAGGTACGCATTGTACTGCCATGTTTGTTTCTCCATTTTGCGAAACGTATTTGCGGTTAAGAGACTGTGACGCAACATATCGTTCATTCATCGAAGTTTATCTCGCAACACCGCATCGGGATTCGATTAATTAGTCTACCTAATCATGTTCCTCCGTAACTCAGGTCGCGACTGACAGACACACAGACCCATAACTTCGACTACAAATCGTAAATTTCAACGAAACTTAATTTCTAAACGATGCTTGTTATAGAAATTGAATTTATGCTTCGTTTCTACCTTTACTTATCTCGGGATTCTAGGAAAGCCTGCTCTATAGTTTAGGAAATATACAGTCTATAATCGTGATTTGAAGTTATTCTATCCAATTATCTACAATATAAGAAAGATATAATAAATTCATAGATTCGAATTCAATTTAACGCAAAGAAAAATGATAATATATGATCATTTTCGTAAGAAGCTTGATCTTACTTTTATCAAATAGAAAAAGAAATTTTCTCCCTCTTTCCCTCTCTTTCTTTTACTTTCTGTTGCATTTTGTGCAACGTGCTACAAAAAGTACAAATGTGCTACTGGATTCGTTACGTTTCAAGCGGATACAGTGTAGCGTACATATTGTAACGAGAAAAGTTTATTTCGACGACGTTCTGTAACTCTTTGACGATTTAAATTGGAAAAAGTTTGATTCAAAAAATATCAAAGTTCACGGGGAAAAATAGATCGAAACTTGAAAAAATGTACATCGTTTAGCCATTCATCCGTAGATTTTTCTATATATACAGTGACATTGATAATCGAATTAGGTGTTTCGTATGGTTGATTTAATCGACAAGTCTTTCAGTAGCATCGTTTTAACGTCCGAATTCACGATTCAATTAGAAGTTAAACGCTCCTAGCTCTAGCTAGCTAGCTTCCTCCGTACAAGGTATCCGAGTTATCCCCTACGATTCTCCTGACTCTATCTCTCTCTATCTTTCTCTTTTGCTCAAACACACATATACACACGCACGCATACATACACTTTCTCCGTCTCTACATTGACCTGTCTTTTTCTCTCTCATATTCTGTGTCTTCGTCTTCTTCCTTTCTCTCTCTCTCTCTCTCTTTCCCTAGACTTCAACTAAGGGTGTCCTCTGTTTCTGCTTGAACATTGGCCGGAGGTCGATCTCATAATCTTGCAGTGTCTGTCTTCCTTCCACTCTAATAAAGTATGCTGCCTGAATAAGCAATGAGGTACGGTGTCACTTGGACTCCTGAAACTAACTCTTTAATAATCATGCGTCATTTTGATCGTTCTTGCCCGTCATCCTTCATCGGATCTCTTTCTCTCTCTCTCTCTTTCTCTTCGAACTTCCTAATATTTCATCTCAGTATTCTATCAGCATCTTCGTTAAAGGGATTTAAACTAGGTGTATTCAACCATGCTTAAAGTTTCTTATCGTAAACGACGTTATTTTAATAAAACAAGCCAGCGAATATCTTTCAAAGTTTCCAAAAATTAAAAAGAATATTCTTTGAAAATGTTCTTCTAGAGGTATTTGAAAGAAAGAAAAAAAGAAACAACAGTGACTTTAAGATTTTAAACGGAACAATATATATTTATACAATTTTAAATTGTAATTTGTTCTGGAAATAATTTCATACGATAAAGAATGATCACAATTGATTAAGTTTGAAAACATTACGATAGATGAAAAAAATTTATTATATACCTACAATTATTTATTTAAACATGTAATTAAACAGCTTTGAGTTATAGATGTTACAATAGTGAAAAGAGCAAAGTTGTACGGAGTAAATCTTTTATCCAACAGAAAGAATTTAACTTGGGTCGTCGTACCATAAGGAATTTCAGATTGCAGGACCGAAAGGTTCATTAAAATAAATCTTAATACGTTCCCGCATGCGTCAAAGGACACTCGCATTTTCTACGCGCTAATCCCGGTTAACCACAAAGTGGCGTTAAAGCGCGTAACCCCGTCGCTTGGGAGTGTCCATTGATTTATGAACCGCTTGCGGTGATCTTCTCCACATTGAATTTAAAAGAGAATAAATTATATAGCATAGCGAAGACGAAGCCCTCGAAGGATGGAAAGTACTCGACTCTCATAACAATAAATATCTTGCCTTTAAGTAATATCATTTAATACAGACAAAACTTCGATGACTATTTTGGATCAGGTTGCAAATATTCCAAAACGAAATATATATTAGGAAATGATCCTTTGTTTTTTAGATATATGATTATGAAATTAAGATACATATGTATATGTTATCGTAAAAGACCGAAATTAAAAAATGTCAAGATTTACAAAGTCGTTTGTCACCACATATCAAATACATTGGTGAAAGATCGAATATTTGGTCTTATTCTTATACATTAACATTTTCGTCATGTGGATCAAGCGACCATGTAAATATTGATATTTTCCAATTTTGCTTTTTCACTGTAACATATATAAATTATGAAGGAAGTAGTAGAAATTGAATTTTGTGTATCTATCGTATTGTGGGTGTGAGTTGAATTAATACAGATTGAATTATTTAATTGAATTATTACAGACATTATTTGGCCAATTTTTGTATCATCTATAAGTTATAAATTTTACAATTTTAGAATATAGTCGTATATATTTTTCTATAATTTTCTAAACAAAAGATATAAATCATACATTACAAAGGGTTATAAAAAAAATCGATTTATCTTACTTGATTCGTCAAGGATATTATTTTCGATTAAATATTTTCGATTTGTCAGTAAGGTTGAAATATTTTGAGAATGGAGCAGCACTGTGTGTGTTTACCACATGGGGTACTATAAAGTCGAAGCGAACGCATGCATGCCTCGATCCCGACGTCGGCGTCGGGATCCAAAGGGAAAAAGCTTTTTGTCGCAGCCAAATTAGAAAGCACCCCCTGGTCAGCGTCTACGTTCTCTTTCATACGTAGATGGATAGATTACGTTATAAAGAGAATGGGGTCGGGTAATTCATCGCGAGAGTCGCGTCATACAAGGTCTACTCTCGTTTTGAAATTATTAAAGAGTCTCGACGAACGAACGAACAATATTGTATCGTACCATCATCACGGTACTATGGTAAATGCTAAAATTTGTTGAAACGAACGAAGGCTTATACGATAAACGAATATTTGTTTGAACGTTATTGGAATTTCAACAGACTATTAATATACTCGGTTGATTGATAAAATAATATAAGTGCCGTTATAAATAAAAAGTTTATTGAAATAAAATAGCACTCGTTTATGATTTGTTAATACTTATAAAGTATATTTATTAGTCTTTTATTTTTATTAAGAACAATTCATACGAAAACAAGCGAAAACAAATATTATATTGTAATTAATTAATTCTATTAAAGAAATTTATTAAACTCAAACTCGAAATTTTTTCGAAAATGTAGATAAATGTTGATAATCCTGTTTAAACTTATAACGAATCTTCAGCACGAATGTCCATTGTCCAATATGAACTGACAAGGGTATGGCGTAGCATAGATATAGCAAGCACACGTATGCATTGACAATTGGGATGAGTGCGTACTTAATTAGGCTTTGTACAAGCACATACATTCTAACAAGACGAGTTAATCAAAATCGTTTGTGTCATCGTCGCGGAAAGCTTTCAAGCAGCGAGCTCGTACGAGTTAACCAACAATGGAGTATCCTTTTCCTTTCTCCAATTCTCCTTCTCTCTTTCTCTCTCTTCTTTTTTTATTATTTTTCTTTCTTTTTTAGAGGCAATACAATATGAGACACGACAAGCTTCTACCAGTTCGACATTGTCCGGTTGAAAATCCGATTGAAAATTTCTCGCTCTCGGCGTAATCTACTATTCTATATTTTCTATATGTGCGCGAAATATGTGGTTTTAAATACATAAAAAGAAATTAAAAAATATGGTAAAAAGTGATTTTATTTTCCATCGATATTTCGTTGTGCTGGTAATATTCCAAACGATCGAATATCTTTAAAACGAAACCTATCGTAATGGTCGATCACGATGTTGCTAGTTAACAGACGTGCGTGCTTTAAACAAAAAAACATTTCAAAAATTTTCAGTTTTTTTTTTATCATGTGACAAACTCTCATATCGTAGGAACGGTTCGAGTTGTCCCACGTTAAAAGAGAAATATCATCAAAGGAGCTATATGTATGTATGTACAAATATATGATATATATATATATATATATATATATATATATATATATATATGAGCGTCATTGCCAGTTGAAACCAACGTTGACGATGACGTGTGAAAATAGCAACCAGCGTTGGACGGTGCAGCAAACGCTCGTTGCAGAGCCACCTGTTCGTTTATATAAAGAAAGAAAAAAAAGGGAACTTGTGGAGCGACCAAAGGGTTTAGCGTCACTGAAAAAGAGGAAAAGTGAAACGAAGCAGTGTGATTTAAAGTGAGCGTTTTGATATTACAAAAGGTTATTGAGCTAGAACGAGTATTATAATTATAAAACTATATATGTATGTATATTAGAGTCCTTTGAATTTTGCGAGAAAATGTTTAAATAGCATTTTTTATTAAAAAAAAAGTATATAAGCTACTGATTAAACTTATGGCGTTTATAAAACTCAATAAATTCAACGTTAATAATTTGTGTTTAGGAGACAAAAAAGTAGTGAGAAAAATAGAGAGAAAAAAGAGATAGAGAGAGAAAGAAAGATAGATAATAGGCTCAAGGAACAATGTATTATCGATTTCCAACGATGTATCGATGTTACTAGGTATTGTTCGTTGCGTATGTCGAACTTTATCCCCGATTGTATATATTCTATTTTTTCAGGGGTGGGGGGTTGGAAGGAAAAAGGAACGTTACTCGCCTTCTATGCGATCTGTACGAAAATATTGGCTAAACGATGGCTTTTTATTTTTTTTCGTTTGAAGGTATGTTTCTAGCAGCAGTGAGAAATGAAACAAAGCATTCTTGCCAACAGGAAAGAAGAATGAAAGCGATGGCAGGTTTGTGCGAGTAGTCATAAAGTAATCCCTGTGACAAAGTATTCAAAACGAATGTACTCCGATGTGTCAAGGGAGCCATGACTTTGTTGGCATAGCAATAAAAGATCGAACCGATTCTCTCAGCTTTGGAGTGGTTAGACATTTTGATTTTCCCGTTGGAACGGAATGAAAAATCTTACAATTAGATATTTATCTAAATGTCGAAGTTGCTTTGTTTGGGAAATCTGTTAATTCGTGAAATGATTAGTTAATTCCTGAAGTAATTATACTGACCTGGTTAATTATGAAAGAAAGTAGAATTATGTACAGTAAAACCTCTTTTTGTGCGGAGGATAGGGACCGAATAAAAGAAATCGTACAAAAAAATATTTGAAAATTTTATAAATACTTACATATAATAAACAACTTTGTACGATATATTAAATAAAATTTTTTTTATGCGGCGGACAGGGACCGCATAAAAAAAGTCGCACTTAGAAAATACATTAATTATTTACGAAATAGATAAGAAAATGCTTTCAAACCAATTAAATAATTAAATTAGACCTGGAAATATTTTATAAAATTTTAATTTTTCATCGTACATATACATGGAGAAGCTTTCAAAATGCACATTAAATAATTCACTGCTACTCGTCGTAATCCAAAACGCGCATCTTCTTGCGATGAATTGGTTCAAAATCGCTTTCGTCGCTTGAAGATACGATTTCAACTGATTTATTTTTCGGCACCATAAAGTCAGTTATTAGTTTTTGTGACAACGGTCGATTGGTCAGTTGCTTGTAAACATCACGATAGCGAGACATGCATGATCTTAGCTCTTTTTGGAATTTCAAGCTTCTTTCGGCATTAGTGTCTATTTTAAGAAAATGCGTTTCCAATTTTTTAGAAATCTGGATCCCTGCATATATTTTATCTGCTGTAATAGATTCCGGTTCTTCTTGTCCGTCTTCATAATCTATCAAATTATTGATAATGTCACTATCATTGAGAGTTTCGTCCTCAATCATTTCGTCCAGATCATTTTCGCAGAAAGTATCAAAGCCTTCTCCGCTGATGTTATGTGCGAGCGCAGTTATTTCTGATAATAACGTGGACGCGTTTTCGGTTACATTTTGATTCGCGCGTCGAGCGAGAATATGTACGTAACTGACTGTACGTTGTCAGAAGATTGTTTAAAACAAATGAACAGAGCGTCGCGAAGTGCAGATGCATTGTCGTCAAGGAGTCCCCGTAGTCAGGGTTCGTCCACAACATGTCTATGTACACTGATAGGAAACATTAAACTGGTGCCAACGCCGCTGAGATTCATATACCGCATAAAAAACCGCACAAAAAAAATCGCACAAAAATAAAATCGCACAAAACAAGTCGCACAAAAATAAAATCGCATAAAAAAACACCGCAAAAAAGAGGTTTTACTGTACTTCAACAAGGTAAAATATGAATTTACAATAAGCGAGAGTAGTTAAAGGATATGAAATTGAAATTTGATCTGTAGATTAGATCTGATAGAACAGCATGACTAACAGAATATTGGTTTTCAAAGTAGAAGAAGAGATAAGAACGGATAATTACTAGCATTGTTGTAGAATGAAAAGCAGACTTTAAAGATGGATCAATTTTCAATCTCACTACTTGCCTCTTGCGAATTCATATATTACATTGCTGTTTCTTAAAATTACTAGTTTTAGTGTAGAATAAAATTTTTCTATATGTTTTCCCAAAATGCCTAATTAGTTTGGGTAAAACCTAAGGTTTTTTGGATTTAGTTGAGATATTTAACGCTAATATAAAATATACTCGTATATTATTAAACGTTGAGTAACATTAAATATTTTTCATAAATTTTCTTTATTATTTCATTAATTCCTTATTTAAGATCTACTTGCGCGTATCTTTCATCTTTTTAAGAATAGTACATATGTAGAAGTTGATTTTAAGTTCGGAGTCGTGGATCAATAGGACGTCTAAAAATACATTTCATTCTTACGTCTTTGATACTATTTTCTATCTTTTCTTTTTGCACTCTTTTATCATCTCTTCAGGTTCCACCTTAAGGATGCGCACAATTCCCTCAACGCTGAGTGCCTCTTGATACTGACGTAAAGCAACCGTGTGCCAACATCACGCGAGTGCAGTGCGCATTCAGCTTTGAAAATGCACCCAACAATATTGAAAGTTTACAGCCGAGACGCGCGCTCTCGACGTTTCAACGATATTTTAAACATTTACTCGGTAAAACAATGTGTCTCTTCTAATGCTAACGCACAACCAAATATATACATAAACTTTAATACCTTTTGCAAATTTAATAAACGTGGGAAAGACGATTTTTTATTTTAATGGATAAATACTTAACAACGGCTTTTTACGCTCTTTCTTCCCACTTATTTTCTGCATTTCATAGCGCGAGAATACGGAAAAAATTATTTTAAGTATTTGAATATTTTCAAGAGTTTTTTTGAATATTCTTTAGAACAAATTCGTGAATTAAATCAACAACGTTGAAAGATTAAAAAGAAGCCTGCTTTTTTTTAAAAGAATTTTCGTTTGATTTAATTAAAATAATAATTAATTAATCTTTTTAACTATATAACAAATTCAAAGAAAAAGTAATTATATTTTATTATAAATTTCTTTATTTCGAATCATCATCAAAGATATTTTCTTCAAAGAGAAAAATGCGATTGATGATGAGAACCACTGTAGATGATTCCGTCCAAGTTGGCCACGTAAAGCCGCAAGACGAGACGTGCAATAAAACCAAGTGGAGCTTCGATACCTGCCATGGATTCGCTATCACAATTGGTGGCTCCGAATTGAGATGTAATGATTTAGAAAATAATAACAATGGCTTGCATGAGTTTTGCATGAAAGTACGGTAAATCAAACATGCGATAATGAAACATTAGAAGATAATCAATGAATATCGATAGAGTTTCCGCTTTAAGTATTAAAGGATAAGTAATACTATCTTACCGAGAGTTTCGAAGAAAAAAGAAAAAAGAAAACAAGAAAATAATTACAAAATCGCGTTACACGCTTTGTCAGGAATCACTAGATAATCCCCAAAGCGCTCGTACTACTTCTTTTCTCGGTGGGTCCTGTCCACTCTTGGAAACTTGGGATTTAAGAAACACAAGCTGGAAACTAAAGTCGACACAGGTCTCCTCATGGTAAATCGTTGGCTTAGACTTTTGACTTCGTTCGATCGTCTTTCCTCTCGTACTAGTTCATTTTCTTTTCTTTTACTTATTCACCCCTAAAAAGAATCTCTGTTGTAAAAGTTGTAAGTGTGGTGATACTTTCTGGTCTTGCGTAAATCGTAAGTATACATATAGGTGTACATTTTTCGATGGATTCCAGAAGTGATCGAACGATCACTCGTCCACGATTATCCCTTCTTATGTCTTTTTTTTTATCCGCATTGTTTAAATAACGCGACTCTACTGTTTTTAACCTTTTTTCTTATTTAGCTTCGAGAATCGATAAATTGTTTCTATAAAGAGAAATAAAAAAAGAGAATCTTTTCTAGCTAGAAAGAAAGGAGAAGTAAATGAGAATAAAGAGTTAGCTTAATTCCTTTCGAAAAATCTCGAAGACGGTGGGGGGACAATGACGAGCGCAAAATCGCGGCGGCGGCGTTTGCTTGACGAGAGGGACACCGCTCGTGGAAAAGGACGAGGTGGACCGAAAACAGGTTCTTTCTTGGTACATTCTAAGAGGACGGCGTGATTCGACTTCGTTGCTGGGATATCAGGGTACCGTCCTCCTTCTCGTTCCCCCTGAATCCGGGAGCCGGCTGCTGGTGGCCGGCTTTTATAATGAAGCGATAGAATGCGAAAAATTCGCTAGCACGACAAGCGGACGCGCGTTCGAAGCTTTTCGAGGGAATTGTAAAAAGGAGGAAGGCGTGTAAAGGAGAGAAGGTCTGCCGAAGAATTTAGAGAGGATCAAGAATGAGAGAAAAGAGTCAGGAACGATGGCTTTGTAAAGTTGAACGTGCGAGAGGGCGTGCGTGCTAGAAAGAGAGAGAGAAAAAAGAGTATGAGGGAAGCATAAACGACGCGCAAGCGTCGTCGAGCGTCGATCGAGAGGAGGCATTCATAGAAGACGATTTGCGGACTTGGTTCTGAATCTTTGGTACCTTTTTACCCGTTTCCATCACTGGCATGGGGCGAAAGAGTGGCTCTCCTTCGACGGGAACGGAGGGCAGGGGATGTTATTAGCGAGTCGGCCCTGGCGGCTGCCACGATGGACCACACACATCGTTTTGCCGCGTAGTGAGAGAGACCGAGAGAGGATATCAAAAGAGAGAAAGAGACAAGGATGTTCCGAGTCAGTCTCGAGCGTTGTCGTTCGAAGAGAACCGACCGGCTGACTTGTTGTCCTTTCTCTTTCTCTTCCTCCTCCTCCCCCTCCTCATACTCCACCTCTTTTCCTCATCCTTCTTCTTCTTCTTCTCTTTCTTTTCTTTCCCCCACCATTTCTTTCTTTCTTTCTTTCTTTCTTTCTTTCTTTCTTTCTATCTTTCTTTCTTTCTTCCTTCCTTCCTTCCTGCCTTTCCTTCTTTCCTTTCTTCCTTCCTTTCTCGGACCGCCTTTCAACCGTTTCCCTTGGTCCAACGCAAACTACTATTATGCACTCTCTTCACGGACGCCCGTTACGTTTTATGTCTTTATCCCCGCATCAGTGTCGATCGAGATGAAAGTGCCGACGACACGATCTCCTCTACGAGACTCCTGCTACCACGAGTTCTCTTCTCCTTGGTTCCAACTCACCAGTTTTACTGATAGCATAATTGCGTGAAAACTGGCTAAGATCTCGCCAAGAGTTTGGACCTGATAATCAGACACTTTACCGACAGGAATGTATACCTCCTACCCAGGTCCCATCTTTCCAAACGATAGAATTGGGATTTACGCTTGAGATGCGTTTCGATATCATTCTAGGGGGAAACACACTTTGATAATTCTAATTATATTTCCGATAATTTCATGGTTTCTGCGAAATAAGTCTTTCTCAACAATGGTTCATTCTTTCTTCTTACTTCTCAAGTTACGTTGACTTTTAATGACGAACTCGTAGGATTTGTTGGTAAAAAAGTAAAATGCATAAATCGGTGATGTCTCTGAAAACAAGGATCGGCATATAATGCATACGCCGAGTTCTATCTTGAGCGCGTGATTACCTTTGCGATGTCGCGAGACGTGTCCTGACCGCAGTTATCGAGGATTACCGTCAACCAGACTGGACTTAAGCTCAATTTTAATTGCACGACGATGTTTCGGAATGTTACCGAAAAACTTGTTTATCCCTATTTCGAGCCGCCATGTCGTTGAATCATTCGCGTTAGAGCCACGGACGTAGTTGAAAGGATACGTCATATACGGTGTTATCTTCTGGAGGATGAAACTCGGAGAATATTTCCAGGCTCGTGTCCTCGCTACCGTTATCGGGGATTAACGTCATCAGACTAACTTTAAGGAGTGGACCCAGAAGGTGCTGGTGTTTCGAATAACCAGACAATCCTTTTAATTTTTAAGGTCAAATTTCTACCTCTTATCAGATTTTTTCTTTTATATTATATATTTTAGGTTCAGACGTGAACATTCAAGAAAGCAATGATATTAAGTTCGAGTAAAGAATAGAAATTATATTCAGATATATAAGGTTTATTATTAGATTGGAATTATTAATTTGTGATTATAATGAATTAAGAGATAAGAGACAGATCTTTACTTATGTGCGGTATTATATTTTAATGGCTCAAAACTTATACATACCACAAAACAGAACATCAAATTAAAAAGGATGAAGAAAGGATAAAGGATAAAACTTATAGCAAATGATCGTTCGAAAACAAAATACTTAAGAATGTTTACAACTGTGATTAAAGTAATTCGTTTAAAATCAGTTTCACGAACGATTGTTTCGATAGGATTAGTAAGCAAGCAAACATAATCTCTCTTTCTCTTTCTTTAGCAAAAGTAGAAGTTTAGCTCTATCAAGGCAAGGCGTGCATTCCATTCGAGATTAGCTGTATTCCTTCGTATTTCAGCGATTTCACCTCTCTCCGAAAACCATCTCCGTTCCATATTCCCATCCAAATTCTCGACGATTGGGTGTCTCAGAAACGCTTGTCCTTCGCATACCACTAACTTCCCAAAGATTAGCAACGAAAGACAAGCGTGACATTCACCGTATGACATCGATAAGCGAGGGACATCAAACGAATAAATATATTAAATCCGTTAAAATCTTATAAAAACTTTTATTCGACACATTTCCTTTTAATAATAGAAAACTTAAATTTAATATTAAAGTCAATTCTATTTTATATAAATATGAGTTATGCGATATAGAAGAGATACAATTAAACCAATAAAAAAACCGATTATATATAATGTGAGATATAGATAGAAAATGAATAACGAATAATTGTTAATTATTTAGAGTAAAGAGGGTAGATGGTTATTTAAATCATATCGAATTAAATTAAATTTATAATTCTTAGTGTGGTAATTGAGCCACTCGAGGAGTTTAAGATTTTGCCAGTGTAAAGTATAGTTGATTTTAATTATCCACTCGTCCTTGTCGTTGTCGTTGTCGTCGTCGTTGATGGTGGCCCCAAAGGATGCGCGAGAAACACGGATTGTTTTATTTCTATCTTTCTCGCACTCATTATCGTTTCTGTCGGAGCAAGGAGAATGGAACGAATTGTATAGTCGTCTATCTCACCGCAGACCTTCGGATGGAGAAAGAACAAATTACTTAGTAATACTCCTCACCGAAAATTTCGTGCCACCTGCGGTTTTGCGGTACAGCGCCGTCCGCGCGTGAACCTTACTGCGGTGCCATACAAACTATAAACGAACCGCTTCATGTCTTTTTAGCCTCATTTGTAGGTATGTTTTACCTATGGGAAGCGTGTTCTGTACAATTGTAAGTTATTTGTCATCAGTATTGTTTTTTCAGCGTTAAGAATTAAATAAATATACCTCCATTTTGCAATATAATAATAAAATGCTACTAAGGGTGATTATATTTAAAGTAATTTTATATATAAGAATAAAATTTTTTCGTTTAACAGTATTAACTTGTCTTAAAAGTTATTTAGATACATGTATCTAAGTAGTAAGTAAGTGTATCCAAAAACTGAGATGAATTACAACTTCCTTCCTTTAGCAGATAAAAACCAATTTTATACTGTTTAACAAACCTTATCATTAAGTAGTACTAGGTTTTTTAAAAGTGCATTGGTGTAGGAATGCAACCACAAAAGTTTCCTCTACAATTTTGAACGAAATTATAGCACGTCCAAACTACTAAATAAATCATTTATATGTATGATAAATATATCAGTTAATGGAAAATGATATTAAAACTTATTAAATGATTTATTTAAATTTTGTATCACATTAAAAATGCCATAAACAGACACCCCATACAAACTTTCTTGACAATCCAATAGTTTGAAAAATTCGAGATATAGTATAAAGTTGCGAATGAGAATTTAGGAAATATCCTGACCACTTTTGCTCTTAAATTTTCAAAGCTTTCTCGAGTACTAAGAAACTTATGCTAGTAGGTGAAAAAGTTCTATAGGCTTTTCTACTTTTTCTTTTAAAGAGGAGCAGCACACTCTTTTTATCTCAAGTCATAACGTTTCGCGTTACCGAGTCGTTCTTTCCACGCCGATAGTCCGAAAAGAGAGGGCCGAGAATTCAAATTAAGGAGTATTCGTGAGCAACTGCCGTCGTTGCTAACACCATCAATACGACTACTACTACCACCATGACCAAAACCACCACCACCATCACCACTACCATCAATAACACCGCAGCCACTACACTGCCGTCGTCTTATCCGACTTTATCCTCGAAAGTTCGCCGAGGCCATAAAGCGCGAACGAGTGAGCGAGCTGTACATTTTGAGTTAAATCAAATTCGTTCTGCGAAACGGTCCCACCTTGGGAAGCGATTCGCACACGCAAACGAGATTCCGTAGCGACATTCCCGATCGTTTTTCGCCGCCACGCTGCGTCCATCGAATTAAGGGCCACTTCCGCGACTTCTCTTTCCATTATCTCTCTTTCTTCCCATTTAGACTGATGGCGGCAATACAATAAAAGAGAATCGAAGTAGGGACCGTGAGAGGCATGGCTAAGCGTGCTCGGTTGAATCGAATTATCTTACATTAGTCATATGAAATAAAATGACTTCGATTGTAATTAACAGTGATAGGATTCTTCAAACAGAATTAAATAAAATAGAGGAAAAAAGAGAGAGAAAGAGAGTTTAAAATTCGATGAAAATTATTATACGTTGGTTGCGATTTCGTACAAATTCTTCATAAATTTCCGAACACCTAAGAAAGAGATGGCTAACAATAAGTATCACATAAAGAAGGAGTTGCAACGAGTTACGATGTTCTACAGGCGCGTCTTCCCACGAGTATTCGGCGGTTTCTTTTCTCGAAGAAGAAGAAAAGAAGTAGAGAAGGTCGCGAGGGTTGCGAGAAGATCAGAGTAGAAAAAGAAATATGCAGCCGCGTATTTTGTCGCTCTCCTTCCCAAGGACAATTGACTGTAGAGTAGCAAAAAAGAGAGCAAAAGAGAAAAAGAGAGGAAGTAAATAAGATTAAAAAAAAAAGTAAAGAGAAGAAAAGTAGGAATAAAGATTCAAGCTCTCGTCGGTTCTTCTTGTCCCGTTCTCGAAGATACTGTACTGGGTTCGGGGTTGCAGAGGTCACGCACGTAGAACGCACACGCGCCGCTGTTCAAGATGAATAAGAGAGAAAGAGAAAAGAGAGAGAGAGAGAGAGAGAAAGAAAGAAAGGAGAGAGAGAGAGAGAGAGAGAGAGAGAAAGAGAAAGAGGGTACGCGAGTGAAGAGCATAACCTGGCGGTGGTCTGCCGATGGCCCGGCAATATTTCATAATTAGCTTTGAGGGCCGTAAGCGTTTGCTTGCTCGCGGTATACTGGCGCGTTCGTGTTTACGTGCGAGCAAGTTCGTGCAGGGCCGTTCCGCGTCCCTCCGTCATGGTATGCCACGATGTTGTGCCCACACATCCCCGATTAAATGCCATATTAACTCCGAGGCTTCGTCATATTTTAGGACCGGCTAAGAAAGAGAGAGAGAGAAAGAGATACAGGAGATGGAAAGAGATGCTTGGTAAGTGTGATGGTGAGGGAAGTAGGATGGGAAGGGTGAAAGTCTCCATGCGAAAAAAGGGGTTGAGTCTTCTCGTAAGATCTTCCAAGTTAAAAAGAATAATAGAAAAAGGTGGAGAATGGGAGAAGCATCACGCGTCTAGAGGTATCGTCGAGTGATTTACGCGCACAAATCTGGCGTAGGTACGATAATTAAGCGAGGAGCTGAGTCCCGGTCGCGAAAGGCCTCTTCTCTCCTCTTCTTCTTTCTTTCTTTCTTCTTCTTCTTCTTCCTCTTCTTTTTTTTTGGCCCTCTTCTTTTTCTCGCTCTTGCCCGCGTGGGCGGTCTCTTCGAGCCCCGTCCAAATTTGACACGCGTATCATAATCCTTCCAACTTGGTACGCCGCGTGCGTGTACACGCGTACCTACTCGTTCACGACCGGTGTGATGAGGTGGGAGGTGATCCATTCGGATTCACATATTGCTGCCTCGAGCCAGAACCTTTCCATGCATGTCTCTGCACTAACTTTGCTTGTATCTGTGGTTATGTTGTATCTTTTATGATTTATATATATTTGGCATCAATGTCAATCATATCTTTTCTTTCTTTTATTCTATTTCTTCTGCAACGTTGGTAGTAACCATATTATAAAATTCTTTGGTAACTAATATACCAAATTTTGATCACTTTATACCACAGGTTATATTTTTCGACTTTTGGTAGAATTCGTTATACTTGTGTAGAATAAAAATCAAGTAAGTATGAATATAAAACTATTTTTTTAATGTGTCACATATATGTAATGATTATAGCGACCAATCTAAATGGTAGAGAAATATATTTTATGAGGCTATGATAAATTTTGCTTGGATTTTGAAAGATCTTTAAAACGAACTGGGTTCGGAAATAGCTCGTGAAAATCGTTGAGATCGCGCTGATGTAACAATTCCTACCTCCTACTCATCTTCTCTCGAATATCGTTGATCCGTAAAACGACGACCCAATGGAACCCGATGAAAGATTTCTCGACTAGATCGGCTCGGAGTCACTGTTTATGATCCGAGAACGTATGAGCGTGTTTTTCTGCTAAACGCTACGATCTGACAACTCCAACAACAAATTTCGTCGTTCGTTTTTCGACTAAAAGCGTCGTCGTGGAGTGATATACGAGTGGCACCACTGTTGTCTGATGTCATCGTCGAGTCCGTCGCGACGGATTGCTGTTAGCGATAAAAGTTCCGATTGGAAATGGATTAAACGAGGCAAAAGATCGATCGGCTACGTTTACTAAAGAATCGATGAATTTTCCAAATTGTACTTGTAGATCGAACGATGGTCAACTTCGTCTATTCTCTTACTCTCCTACCTTTCCTTTCAACATTACTTTTTATTCTATCCCTTTCTCTCTCTATTTTTCTCTTTCTCATCTCTCACCTCTTCATCTTAAGAAGATAAATTAAACTCAGTAATTTAGCTTATAGTTTATGTACTGTGATTTTTCTTTATATTCTTTTATAAAATGCAGATAATATTATTTCATCCATTAAAAAATAACATTATGCGAGACAAATTATTCATATACGTACGTTTATTTTTTAAATTGATTAAACCTACAAAACAAAAGTGTAAATAAAACTAATAAAGTTATATACATCGTTATAATATAATTTATGATTAAACGAACCAAAAAAGCATACATTAAATTTAGATATTAAGAAAATTAATTTTAAATATAAAATCTTAAGTATTAATTAAATATTCTGTTGCTAAAATTAAAAAATTTTCTAAAAGTAGAGATAATCTCTTTAATAAGCAACTCATGTGTGTATATATATTTTTATATGAGAAGTATTCTTTTTTTCAACGAATCCAAGTTTACTTATTTACTTAACCCAACTTTAAAATTAAGTGTTGTTTACTTAAGTTTACTTAACCCTTGCTTTAACGACGTTTAATCCTTCTGAATGTACAATACTAATGAAAGATTTTTAACGTTTTGTTTGATCTTTGCGAAATCGAATCACAAAAAAAACGAGTTTAACTACGAGATGAGAGCTAACTGAATTCGAAGTGTTACGGTCGTTTCGAAAGTGTCCAAATTTCATCACTGAAACGTTGTTGGCTCCGCGGTACTTCGATCTCTCTTCGTACTTTTTACTAGATGAACACCCGTTCGAATTGTAGTTCGCGAACAAAGTCCTGATTGGAATTGGATCAAACGAAGCGAACTATCGATCAGTCGACGCACTTTACGAGGGTATTTGCTCGTATAGTGTCCAATGTTACTCGTAAAGGGATGAAGAAAAGGAGAGGAGGGAAGAGAGAGAGAGAGAGAGAGAGAGAGAGAGAGTGTCGTAGAGGAATTCGTAGTGAGGTATAATTTTGAATTGGCCTTCGACGAATCGATGCTATTGGTTAGCCATGTGTCGGAACAACGATGTTGAGATTAACGATGTTACAACCCCCTTTACATGACACGTAGATATTTGCACGCACCACCGATAAGAGCATCATAGACACGCAACTATCCTTAATGCATACAATTTTATGTGATACTTGCATTCCCTTTTCTTTTATTTCTTTTATTTCTGTCTTGGAAAATTGATTCCGAAATATGGTTAAAAATAGATTTTGGCTTTGTGAGGTTCAGACAGAGAGAAATAATAAAATATATGTGATATGATAGTTTATTTAATTATGATGTGATGTCGAGCGGTATTTACATAAGTTTACAAAAAGTGGCGTGGTTACAAAAATACAGAATGCAAAAGAGTTACTAATATAAGACCAATTGACTGACCGATTGATAAATTGACTGATTTGCAGAATAACAGATAATACACAGACGGATATAACAGACAAATACAGACAGATTGACTTGAAGACTGAAAGACTAAGCACAGATACAGACTAAGGACTGAAGACTAAGGAACACTTTCTTACTTCTTTTCACATATTTATATCAGAAATGAGCTACACTCCTTTGGAGAGGGAAAGAGATTATGAATCTTATTGACCAATATCATAAGGATCCACTACATAGTTCACCGATGGGTACAGCTTATGATTTTTGGTAGTGGAAACTATGCATAAAGGAACTTTGTCCAGAATATCGGACTGTTATTTCTTTTTATGGTATCGTACGTGCTTAGATAGGAATCCGAAACTTGACACTGCACAAAGGGTTTTCTTCACACCAATATATCTCGATAATTCTTAAGTTTGATTATGGTTTTATGGCCCTCCTAAAATATTTCTTTTAGTATCTGAATAGAGTTTTCTTTCCAGAAAATAAAATATAAAGAAAAGAACTAAATACTAATTTTTCGTCTACTGCTTAAAGTAAAACAATGGCTTTCCTTATAATAAACTCGATAAATAAAATCTTGTTTATATCGTAGGAAGTGAATTACAGCATAATTTGGAGGACACTATTCGATACGTCGTTACTTAAGATGAGTCTTTAATCGCAAGTAAAAGTCGTTCGTTAGACGATGCCATATAATTCCAATTTCGAGTAAATAGAGATGCATCAAGCTTTAACGAATTGTAATGATAATGAGAACGAAAATCGATTTTCCATAGCACGTAGGGAGAATTTTACGAGAAGTAATTTTGTCGTAGCATTTTACGAGCTATCGAATCTCTGCTGGAATTATTAAACATAGGTCAAAACGTATATTTGGCAGGATATCGATTAGAAGACCTCTTGATATTCTCGTCTTTCGAGATTAGAGTTATAATTAGTTATTATTTAAATTTAACTGAATTGAGTTAATTTATGATAACGTCATATCTATATTATTTTATTACGGATAAAGAGATGGACGATAATTGTGGTGGATTTGGAAAGAACAAAGAAAAAGATGAAAAAATGAAAAAGAAAAAAACAGAGAATGAAGAGACACGTGAGAGCAAAGTGAACACTAACGTGCTTACATAGGGTGGTCCATGCACCTATGCAGTTGTTTTTGTTCCTATCGACTATGGAGCTCGGGCCGATACACGGGCTAGGAATTCACGAAATTCGAATGCAACTGGCAAATTGCCGGCGGAGAATCCGATGTTGGAATTCCATTGAACGAAATGCCATCATCACTGTTCTTACCTGAGCATGAAGGAATGAAAGCAAGCGACCGATTTTAAGAGCTCATTTTACCAACGATGCTGACTCGTTGGTATCGCTTTAAAACGGTGCCGATGGTCCCGAGAATTCTCTCATTAACGACGGCTCATCTCGCACCGTGTCACGAATTTTCGGTCTTCATTATCTTTAGTCTTAAATTCGATGTTTATTTTCAATATCTTTTCTTTTTGGAAGAACTTTTTAATCTGTGCTTTGTTCACATCATCGTGATGGAACAATATTTATTAGGTAAGTATATACGTATATACGTATCCACACGCATCCACACGCATAAAGAATATTTAAGAACGACTTATAGTTAAGAACATTATAATGGTTCTTCACTGTTATCCATCTATACACGTTCTCTATTGATCATTCTACCTTACTAGTTTCTTTCCTTTCTGTTTCTCTCTGCCTCTATCTTTCTCTCTTTCTCTCTCACTTTTTCTCTTTCTTTTCACCTTTCTCTGTTTCTTCCTCGTCTTCTTCTTCATCCCTCACTTATACTATACTTCGAGTACGATGGTAAATCCTTCGAGCTGCTCTTCAGCCTCAAGTGCTATGAAGAATTGCCTACGGATTAGAGTTCGGTAAGGACTTGGCAAAAGTGGACTCCAAATTTAAAGGGCACTCGAGATACACGCGCAATGACTAAAGAGCAATAAGAAAAACAAAGCACGCTGTTGAGATGGCTAGAAAGGAAGAGTAATAAACGAATGGTCACATGATGAAATGAAGTGAAGAAAAATGAAAAACGAATATCTAGCGAACCTGAAACTCTTTTGGCAATTTTTTGTCATTTACCTATATTTTATTGTATCCTAAACGTTTAAAATTTTTCACAATATTAAATTTTTTTTCAATGGACTGTAAACTTGAAGTTATTATTATTATTATTAGTTAGCGTTAGGAATTCGAAAGTTCATTGCCGCAAATACCAAATCCCGCTATTGTTCCCGTCCCTGAGCGCGATCCTTCCATTCGCAATAAACTTGAAGTTATAGTAAGAAAATCGCTGAAACGTAAACACAGATCGTCAGATGGATACCGAATATATCTGGCGTTCGTACTGAAAGAGTTAAGAAATATTTTTTATTTTGAATAAAATGATTCATGAGATGACCAATGTAATATTAGATGTACTAAAAAAAGTCTTTTCTTATATGAAAGTTTTGAATTCTTAAGTTTTGATAATGTCACTTATTAAATATAAACTTAATTTTTGAATTATTTTTATTTCAAGTATTATAATAACAACCAAAAGAATTTTCGATACTCCTAGTAATTGATTTTACATTTTAATCACATTTTTCAACTCTTATTAAAAGATATTAATCAAATATAAAGAGAGAGAGAGAGAGAGAGAGAGAGAGAGATAACTCTGTTAAAATAGATGATAATCGAATGCAACCAAATTACTTATGTACTTCAGTCTAATATATCTTTTAGATGGGTAATTTAAAAAATAAAGTATATATATATATATATATATATATATATATATATATATATATATATATAACATATAAGAGAGACCTAGACTCCAGATACGTTTGCAAAAATTATGGGATCGAATGAGGATGGGAAAGTGAGAGGAATAGGAAGAGGAAGAAGAGGAGGAGGAGGAGGAGAAGGAACGTAGAACATCGAGGTAGTATCGAGTCGAGGATCGCTGGTCTAGGTAACGGCGTCCATTTCATGAGCGATATTTTAGCGAGGCGGCTGACAAATGAGCGGCAATTGCTACTTGGTAAACTCGACGCGATACACGATGAACGGTGCAAGCAACGCGAGTGAGTATGGTGCAACGATCAGTTGCAACGAGCTATCAGTAGCGAATAGCCGACACAACTTTCTAGCCTCAGTGCCACCCTATACCGACCGAGACCAGGCAAATGATTTAGCCGGCAATACCAGTATCTTTCATGATCGATTTGTACATTAATGTTGGATCTGTCGATGTATGTAAAGGTATGGTTCTTGTTTGCGTATCCATATTACGTTTCATATCAGAATTTAGTTCGTTCGATATTACAGAGTTTGGAGAAAAACGGGAGATTTTATACTGGATGATTTTTAATGACTGAAAGGATAAGGAATAGATTTTTTTTACGAATATAAATTTAAATTAAAATATAAATTTAAATTTAAATTAAACTAGTTCTTATTGTAAGTATTTTTTAAGTTGAACTACGAGTAACTTTTTCCTTTATGCAAATGGTCTCTTTATGTTATTACACATTAAAAAAGAAAAAAGTGAATACTTTAGGAAATATTGTAGATTCTATGTTAAGCAAAGTATACGTATGCACTTGGTATATTATATAAATACGAAAATGTTTAAGCAAGGTTGTAGTTCGATCTACTCATCAGAATTACTCTGTATATGCTGATTCATGTTTATATGCACAAATAGAAATGATGGAGAGAGTGAGAGAGAGAGAGAGAGAGAGAGAGAGAGAGAGAGAGAGAGGAAGGTAGTGTATTTACACATTTCCTGATAATCGCTCAAAGCTGCTACTCGATTTGGCTTTGAATTACAGCAACGGAGCAGTTACTATTCTTTCTCTCCCTTTCTCTAGTAAATCAACGATTTCTCAGTGAACCGATATAACCTAGTTTATCGAGTTCTATCTTCATTCAGAAGAGTATTCACGATTAACTGATTTTATTTATGAACAACCAATGAACGATAAATGATATTACGAAATATATTCAAGTTCTATAATCTTTTAATTTTTCTTTGAAAAATACTGTTTACATTAGAAAATTGAAATTACTTTCATTTCTTAACATAGATACAAACTTATTACAACATCAGAACCATAATTGTATATCAGCTATGAAGAATTCTTTATAAATTTATTTTGTCTACATTGAAAAATAACAGATTCAAAAATAGCACGATTGAATAATTAATGTCTATCTTTTAGTGTTGAAAAAAGTTAAAAAGTTAGGATTCCAGATCAGTTATATAAAGAGAATAAAGAATCGTTTCGAAGCAGAAAAGAAATGTTTAAATACTTGTTATGATTGGTGATTTACCAGTAGTATTGCACTTTCATCAGTCATTTTCTAATAACCAAAAGAGATTTTTAAAGAATTTTTCACAACGGTTATACAACTATGAAATAGATGTTACGCAAAATTTATAAGATGATTATGTTAAGAAATGACAATAGTATTAGATTTCTGATGTTCTATTTTCAGATAATAGTAGGGGATGCTAGAATTTGAATGCATCTCATATACGAGAAAATACTTAATCGTTCTTGAAGAAGTATCTTTATATTTTTTATTCGTTAATTGTGGGATTCTGTTGATTACACAATCATATACGAGAAAATTGATTTTGTTGGCTGACGCAACGGTAATAATTTTACCATCGAGATGTCCTTATTTTAGAAAATAGTTCTTTTAAAACATGATTTTCCTTTATAAGCGATATTTATTTTCTCGAAGAAAGACATAATACTAAAAATAACCGAACTGTTGAACGATAGAAACGGATCTTAGATATCAGGGTAATTCAAGTTAGGTTTACATCGAAAATCCTGATGTAATCTAAAATAATCGAGACTGGGGGCTTGGTCTTGCCATCCAATCGAATCTTTATTGGCAGTCGGCGAGCATCCCGGCAATTTCTACGATCATTTTTCTTGAAAATAGAGTCTATCTCTTTGTATTTTTTTTTTTCTACAAATTTTACTCCGTACATTCGATTTATTTTTTCATAGGGAATCGCTCCCTCGTCGGTTGTACCGTGAGTTCTATAACGGAACTCAGCTCTCCCTTTTATCTCCGAACACGAAATCCTAAAACAAAA
The DNA here is from genome assembly GCF_049000335.1 of Polistes dominula. Lineage (NCBI taxonomy): Eukaryota > Metazoa > Arthropoda > Insecta > Hymenoptera > Vespidae > Polistes > Polistes dominula. The sequence continues at coordinate 5,927,289 of NW_028301147.1, forward strand.
GCTTTTTCTCTGTTAAATAATTTTTCTCTGTTAATAAATTTATGATCGAAGGATACTTAAAAAGGGGTTTTTAACACTAGGAGTCAGTGTAGTTTCATTGAGTCAATTCTATTGAATCTTTCAAAATGTTTCGTAGTATCAAATTAATTTAAGAATAGTGTAATTACTCGAAATAGTGTTTTTGCATAAATGGACCTATATAAATACGTGCTTATTATTTTAAAATTAAAATGTATTTATATAAAATGTATCCTAGGATCATTCATTTATATACATGTAGCATAATACCTGTACGCTAAAAGTATTTTTTTATTTCGATGTGTTATCCTTTCCGAAAATCATGCTAATTTTGTCTTTTTTCACAACAGCACGCTCCATAACGTCTCATATTTCGTCGTCTCCGAAGGCGAGGCTTCGCATTATTGACGTATTGCGGTAGCAAAACCGGTTTCCTGCTGCTCGGTCGCGGTCGGGTCACAAGTAAAATTATTCCAGTCATTAAACTGACGTCCCGGCGCCTTCGAGATGAGGGCAAGCCGTTTACCGCTTTTATAGGTACTTGCAGTTTACTGGTTTAATCTCTACACTGTGGCGTTCGCCTACGTCAAAGTCCATTCTTCTATAGTTTATCTTATGCCTAATATTTTTTCCAATATTTTTCGATCATTTCTTTTCTCACGCATCATCGATGAGATAAACGTCTATTATATTACAATTTACTTTCCTTGATAAGAACTTTATCCTGTTGTTATATTCTTCTTTCTCTTTATTAGTTTGTTTAAGATAATTTATTTACATTGGTAAGTATACTTTTTGTTTGTACTAATAAATTGTTTATCGGGATAAAGATTTCCGATTAAATTGAGATGGTGTTATTTTTTTCTTTGTATATACAATGGAAAGGAATAGAAAAGAATCAAAGATGGATGAATAATTTTAAATGAAGTTAGTTTAGGTGAAAAATTCTTTACTAAGTTTTTGCAACCAACCGAGGTTACCTGTCGACTTTCTTCTTCCACTATCTCGACTTACCCTCGGAAATTGGCCGTATCTGGTATCGTGACTACGAACACTATAAAAGCATCCGCGGTTAAGTTGGAGTTGTTAGAGGTACTTTTACGATGCACCTGCTTGTGTAAGATAGGAAGGTACTGGCAGATAAAACGATCTCGCGTAACGGGACATCGTTGAGCTTGCTGTGCGACAAAAGAACCTTGCTGTTATGTTTTTGTTTTTATTCTTATTACGATACATTCTGTCGCACAAACGCATTACGTCAGATCAATTATGAAACAAATGGACATTTATTAGATTATCGAGTTTATTTTGATTTAATATTATTGTCATTTTATTTAAATTGATAAAAATCTAACTTTTTTTTTAATAATATTTAGTTATTGTTAAATATTAAATGTCAATGAAAGATTTAAAAGAAATTTTTATTATCAACTATACATTATTTTCCTTACGAAAGAATCTACAATCGAATCTAGGAAACTAGATCGCAACGAGAGCATGTAACTAACATATTTCGAAGTAAAGTCACGTATAGAAAACGATCACGATCTTGAGCGATAAACCTGAAACGTTCTTCCGTATCATCAACGATTTTCGTCGAGTTTCGCGAACGATCGGAGTACCTTCGTGATTTTACACGACGAAATTTCTATTCCGAGCTTCCGTGCAACCTCTTAGACGTTCTCACGGCTTCTTTCGACGCTTTCAAGATTTCGACACTTTTCTTACCCACTCTCTCTCTCTCTTTCTCTCTCTTTCTTTTTGCTTAAAAGAGAAAAACAGAGAAAGAGAAAGAGAAAGAGAAAAAGAAAGAGAGTTGCCCGCATTGCCGGGTCTCGTACTTTAAGAGGCGAGCTCGGCTTTTAGAACAATAGCACTTTGGTCCTCGAGTGCGTAGCCTATTCTTCTAACCAACAGGATATTATATGCCAAGAGAACGGGCCCTTCCGACCCACGCCGCCGGATGCCATAAAGTGCCAGGGGAAAAAAAGTTTCGTCCGACTTACACGCAGCGTGGAAAAGATTTTGCGCTTGCCTTGCCACGGTCGACAAATATCCTGTTTGCCAATAGCGAGCACCTTTGTTCTTTAACGATCATGGTGGTTTCTATATCGTTAGGAGAAGGAGTACCTTTAAAATAAACGTCTAACTTTCGGTAGAGTCTAAGAATCCCTTTTGGATCGTTCGAGATTCCAGGATCAAGATGTCTCCGAGTGTTTTCACTCTGTTACACGGTGGCCCCGCCTAAAAATGTCAGTGGAGATGCCGAAAAGAATGTGTTCGCGGAGGTACGAGGGTGCTTTCGGTAGGAGACTGTCCTTAATGCGTTTCTCAGTCCTGACTGCCCACGTCGAAACCGCAAATTGAGCTCGAATCGTTTCGTAAACCGCACCGGACTCCCTACGATCGAGTTGCTCATTTTCGAAAACACTTTTCTTATATACTCTTCTGTTTTCCTGTTTAATGTACTCCAGCTAACTGCGACCACACGCGATAGTATAACGAAGATGAGACGATTAATCGATCGAAACAGAACTATTATAGTTACTTATTACAAATCAATCTACTCGAAAATCAAGAAGCTTGCTAATGAGCTACTAAGGTCGCTCTTTTTTTTCTTTTTTTAAAGGCAAGAGAATCTTCTTCTCACGAAAAGATTCACGTCCCGTCTTTCTTGTCTTTCCGTCTGAATTTGATCGTTAAAAGTTAGCGCTTGCCGTTTAACACGACGACCTACCGATGGCAGTTTTTAACGATCCGTTAAGCCCGACGACTAATTAGATCAGACACACTTTGAACGTAGCTAATACGAGCTGAGGAAGGAATGCAAATGATACCTAACGAACAACCTTAGCCGCGCCACGAAAGACGGATAAAAAGGGCTCGAAAGTTTTTTCGATTACCCATCCGATTCGTGCGATCGCGCTGGGTCTGCGCTCGAATGAACCTTGCATTTCGATTAGGTGCTTCTCGAAACCTTTTATGCATGCATTGTGGTCTCCACCTCCTCCTGCTTTCTCCTCCCTTTTCCTCTTACACCTCTTTATCCTCCTACTCGAACAGTCGTGGATAAAAGTTCTTGGCCCGCGCATAAATTCGATTTATCGATTCCCGTAAGTCGGCCGAACATGGGAATCGGGAAAATTCGTCTCCCACTAGTTGTTTTATTATCGTCCAACTACTTTACATTTTGACTACTTTCTTTCCATGTTCTTTCGCGAAATTTTATTTTTCTTTCTTTTTCACTCTTCCCAACACTTTCTACAATCTATATCTTCTTTCTATCTCTATTTTATGATTTATTTTCTGATGAATTTAGGATAAATATTTTTTGTATTTTTTCATTGGCGTTGAATTAAAGGCTATTTTTTGATTGAAATTTCTTTGGAACAATTTTCTAATTATACTCATTCTTTCTAAAAATTTGATTATACATGTGTAAGGTAATTATTATTGATTATAGTCTTATATTTTATTAATAAAAGTTTTCAATGCCTATATATATATATATATATATATTTCTACGTCTTCGTTTTAGTTTTCTCTTTCTAGTATTCGTTTAACAATCCGAAATAAAGTAACGCGTGAGGAAGATCGTATTTTAGGTCGTGTACTATACGAAAAGTCATTATGTCTCGCGGACTGACAGCTACATATGTATAAATGCTCAATTTGCGCGCTAGCGCGCGAAACATTAATCTTATTATTTTAATTACAAAGGATCGAGGGGGCTTCGTCGGGCGATGCCTTATAAATATAGATGTCGAGCGTAGGATTTTGACCACGGTACAGTCCAAGAAAGTAATCGCGGGCAAATCCTTCTCCTCTCATTCTCTTTCGAAACTATCCTGTTGAACGAGCCTTTGCCTGCTTCTTTTTCTTCTTCTTCTTATTCTTTTCCTCCTTTGCCTCGGGAAGAAATCCTGTTCTCGATCTCTTTCCGTTCTTCTCCTTGCACCTTGAGATGTGCTTTTACGAATGAAAAATTTTCGATCGTTCGACTCGATAATGATGATCGAGGTAAAACGATATTACACTGACTTATAAAATTTATCGTACGCTTTGTCAAGGCAATAAATTATTTCTTGAAATATGCAGTAGGTATGTCTTGAGAAACTGTATAAAAGGAATTTATTTTTTTTTATAGTTATGCGCTAAAGTTCTTGAAATAGTAGAAAAAATTTTTTCCTTTAATCTATTATATGTTTGAAAATAGAACACGTCGAAGACCGCGAAACAAATTTTTAGATTAGCATTAGTATATTATACTACGACAAAGTAGCGATCTTAAATATAATCGAAAACGATCTAAACGTTGAGTTAGTTAATTCTTAAATGGTAGAATGTTAGAATGAAAGCGTAACGCGACTCCTATCTACAAGGCGAAATTTATTTATTAACAACGGCCATCGATTAACGATTGCTTTGGCGTTTGAAGTGGCCGACGTTCGGACCTTTATCTCTGGCTAGTGTCTCTCGCATACATACTTACGACGATGTAATATCAACGACAATGACGACCTATACTGCACGTTACACGCATACATGCTTACTTTCTAAATTCTTTCCAACGATGTAAGCACGATTGCAAGCAAGCGAGCACGCACGCACACGTGTCGAATTAAAGCACGAGCTGGATATCGGTGTACACGTACGTATTTAACGTATGTATATACGAACGATAAGCGAGTCGAACGATCGCTTCCAATAATGTCCTGAACGTGCATTACCGAAGGACGTTCCTTTTTCTTCTCTTTTTCTTACCGCTAAAACGGTACACGCGCGTTCAAGCTATCGCGAAAGCTATCCGTAGCTTTCCACCGCAGCATTGTTCCCGTCGCTTAATTTATCTTACCAGCACGGAATATCGCTCGTTAACCCGCCACGTTTTTCTTCCGCCACCTTCTTTCTTCTTCTCCTTCTTCTTCATTCTCTTTTTATTTTTTATCTCTCTCTCTCTCTCTCTCTCTCTTTTGCTTTCATCCCTTTTTTCTTTTTTTTTAAGTCACTCCGAAGATTTTTAATTACGTCCGCGTGCGAAAGTGAAAAAGAAAATCTGTCCGAGAGAAAGATAGAGAAAGAAAAAGATACCGGTGAATAATTGTTTAAGTTTTTAATTAAAGAGCGAAAGAAAGATAGAGAGTGAAAGTGAGAGTGAGAAAGAGAAAGAGAAAAAGAGAGAGAGAGGCTCGTTCAATACTCTTTAACCAACTATTTTCCGTTCTCTCTTTGGTTAATGAAGATCGATGATAGATTCGAGTGCGTAATTGCGCGGGAGGTGATGCTCCTTCTTTCTTTTTTTTTCTTATCTTTTTATATCGTTCCTTTCTTCCCCTTTCTCTTTCGTTTTCCTATTTTTCACGACTACTTCATCGATCAAACACTTTTTCGTATGGTAGAAAGGCGATGGCACGCATTCCGTGCGGTCTTTGCGCATCTGTCGACGCCCATTGGAGAAGCCAGATGTGACGTACGGTAAATATAGACGAAGAGCTAGCAACCGATTTAAGAAAATAACTAACGCACAGAATTTTTGATCTGAAAAAAGTTGGAACGGTATCGACAAAAGTTTAGCTCGATCGTCAGAAAGCGGTCAGGAAGATTAAAGGGGGGGGGGGCTGTCTAAATTGTTAACTTTGGTAACAAAATAAATGACTATAAAATAGCTGAAAATGTACGTAGATATCCAAAAACATGAAAGAAAGCACTAGGAAAAATGTCAGAAGTGTAAGGGGAAGACAAAGGGGTGTCAGATGCTAGAAAAGTTGTGAAAATTTTTAAAAATTTATATATGGAGGTAAATTTCTGATAACTTGCGTATGTCTTGTTTATATATAGAGAAAACTATGTGCAAAATATCAGAAGAAAAAGTGCAGGCCTTTGTGAGAAATTGGGGTGCAAATTATGAGAGCGCGAAATGCGGTGCGGCGCGCCGGCTAAGGGGCTGCTCCAGTTTTCATCGCGTACATGATTCAACTAGTTCTGATGATTTACCTGAATATTTATAAAGATACAAAGAACGTATTATTAAAATGTCAGAAGTTAACTAAGAAGAATTCATACATTTACTTAACTTTTAATTTGAACTTTGACAAAATTTTGCAAAAATTATTAATCATATTAATTATTTTCTTATACTTTTGAAGTGTAAGAAAATATGAGTATATTAAAATAAAAATTAGAATAAGAAATCTTTGTATGAGAAAAATAGAGATGTACAAATTTCGTTTAGACGTTTACCTGAGTTTAAGGTATACCGAGCGTGCGTTTTACCTGAGCTAGCGCGCCGCGCTGCGTAACGCACTATCGTATATTGTAGGTACCTGAATTGCTCACGCAGTATTTATGTGCTCTTCCAAACATCAGATCCTTCGTTTGCTGCCTATTTATTTTTATATTTTTCATCATTTGCTCCGAAATGAAAGTATCTTATACGTGAATTATATTGTGATCTCTGACAGGGGCGTGGTTTACCCTAGCGGCAAAAATATGAACTAGAGACTGGAGGATGCTGTGCATTACTTATATAACCAAAATAGAGAACAACGTTTATAACATTATCATTTTTTTGTAATTAAATGAAATAAAATGAAATTTACATTGCAAGAAATTTGTAAGTTTGCTTGCACGAAACCAAGCAATAAAAATTTTGTTGGTGGTGAAAGTGTATTAAATGCTGGACATGTTATTAAGTTTGGACAAGTACCAAGTCGTGATAGTAATATTATACGTATTTTAGCTTTTTGTCTACAAACTTCACATATTAAAGATAATCCACATGAAATAACTGGTGAAATATTAAAAAATGGTCGAATAATTAGAATGAGTTGTTCATGCAAGGCTGATTTAAGTGGTATTTGTAAACATGTTGTTGGGAGTTATACTTTTTCCAATTTTTAGCGCTCGTACCCAAGTTATATGTCTATCAATTATTTCCTTATCACCAAATAAAACCGATATGTTGAACCTTCTATCAAGGATTATGAACGCTCTTTAAGGCCGGCGATACATGTAAACGTCTAAATTTTGACCGTTTTTCAGAGGCTTATTTAAAATGGAAGGAAAATAAATTAATCGTTTTGAAACTCAGCATGTTTATTCATTACATATTAAAATATAAGAATCTGATTTTTTTTCAAAATGGCCGCCGTAGTAACTAATCTCCTTAGGCCCTCGCGGCGAAAGGCATCAATCAACGTGATTTTTAGCTTTAGTTACAGCAATCTAAAATTTAAAAAAAGGATCGGAGCGTGTTCATAAAACATGTATCTTCTAGTTGAACGAAGGAAAAACTAAAAAGTCAAAAAATCGTAAATTGGCACGACTCAGACAAAAAAGTATGATTTTTGACCTTTTTTTTTTAACGGTTTTTGGGTCAAAAATGGCAATTTTTGAAAATTTTTGTGGCATTCTTAAAGTTCAACTAGAAGTTAATACTATAAAGAAAATGTGTGCTAAATTTCACTCGAAAAGGTTTCATTTCGAGTTATCTTGCACCACAGTTTGAAAAAAGTCGTTTCGAGAAAAACGTGTTCAAAGTTTAGCGTTCGCGTCTAGCGCCGAGTTGAGGCGAAGCACTTAAATGAATTTTTAATCGATAAATAATGTGAATTTCATTCTTAATATTTACATGCATATTGTTAAGATGGTAAACTAACTATTTATAAAAAAAAAAAATTTGATTTTTTTTTATTTTACATGTATCGCCGGCCTTTAGGGGAGGTTCTACCAGTGATCATGAATATATTATTTCCGGTGTAGAACAAACTAGATCACACGATTTTGCAAAAGAACTACGAAATGATAAATTCAAAGAAGATCTTGTGAATTTTCTAATTGATCACTGGCAAAGTAATGATACAGCCCCTTTCATAGATAAAAAGACTACTGTATTAAACTTTGAACAATGTTACTCGTACAGTGTCAAGGAAAAAGGTGAAGTTGTTCGAAAAAAAAATTTCGATTTTTTTTGTCCTGCGCACGAAGAAACTGATACGAAAATTATTTTTCATGCATCTAAAGTAAATGAAAATAAAACTGTTGTAGTTAAGTGTTCCGATACAGATATTGTTGTAATTATGTTAGGTAATTTACATCAAATAAAAGCGAAAAAGCTAAAAGCCCGCCCTCCTTTAATCTTTCTGACCGCCTTCTGACGATCGGACTAAACTTTTGTCGACACCGTTCCAACTTTTTGCAGATCAAAAATTCTGTGCGTTAGTTATTTTCTAAAATCGGTTGCTAGCTCTCCGTCTATATTTACCGTACGTCATATCTGGCTTCTCCAATGGACGTCGACAGATGCGCAAAGACCGCACGGAATGCGTGCCATCGCCTTTCTACCATACGAAAAAGTGTTTGATCGATGAAGTACGTTGTGAAAAATAGGAAAACGAAAGAGAAAGGGGAAGAAAGGAACGGTATAAAAAGAAAAAGGAAAAGAAAAAGAAAAATAAGGTCTTTTCCAACGAGTTGAATCATTGCTAATCGATAAAAATTGTAAAATGTGAATATGCGAGTAGAGAAGACGTTGAATTCAACGAATAGATAGTGGACATTTATAGTTTTTGCTTTCGAGTATACCTTCCTAATGGCGGTGCATCGAATTACACGCTCGTACGAACCTGATTTTCAAAATCGTTTTCTGTTAAGCGAGCTCTCTCCTCCAGACAAATGGCCTTTAATTTTATGGTAGACATCGCGATATAATGTGCCATAAACACGACGCGTATTCTATTTTACACCGAATTTTGCTGCGTAAGCGTGCTTCCTACACAAAGTACCGGTCTCTTTTTATTTTTTCTCTTTCTTTATCTTTCTTTCTCTTTTCTCGTGCCTCTCAGCAGACACGACTCGGTCGTACATAAATTATTATAATTCACGACGGTAACCCTGGGGGGCTTAGATTTTTATCGTTTGCGTTACTCGACGTACGCAACGCGTCCTCCCTCTCACGATTGCCGCGAATCGGGTTTATTAGACGCCACTCGAAACAACGTTCTGCAAGATCCATAGCAAGTTTGTGCCTACGTATATGTATATACGTATACATGTACTTACATTCCTTTCTTCAAGTTCAATTATTTTATTATCGGAAGATGTAATCGCGAAACTCCATAAAACAGGTAACACGTAATTAAGATAACAGTCTTATGTACGTAAAACAGATCTAAGGATTTCTAGAAACTAGTAAACAGTGCCAGTTATACTAGTCTTTTCTTTAAAAGCGTATTTTATTTCAACAACAGGTATGAACAAAATATGAACTACAAGTACAACTGGAAAAACAATTTCTCCATAATGCGCCTGTCATTTGTTGGTGTATAAGTATGTGTAAAATATACTCGTCTGTAATGTACCAATTGGATCGTGTTAGAAGCAAGTTTAGGATATGTTCGTTGTATGTGCGTGTGCGTGTGCGGCGTGAAGAAGCTACAAGGGTACGTAGCCTGGTAGCGTAAACAAGGGACAAGTTCGTGGAATGTTTAGTTGTAGTTATGGTTGAGTGTTCCCTGGCAGCGTAAATAGTGACAAACTTATTGCCTGGCAAGATTTTGCCACGAGAGAAAGTTGCTTAGCAGCCTAAACAAGGAGATGTTTGATATATAAAGGGGAACAAAGGAACGTGAGGGGGAAAAAAAGCGAGAACGATACGTGCGTGCGGAGGTGTCATCGAGTGTAAGAAAAGAGCGATTTATAAGCTGACGTTTTGCGAGAGATTAAATGCTAGAGTGTAAAAGTGAGAGCGGATTCTTTTAGAGCGTTTTGGCGCTTTGTTAAACAGTGTTTCATTGCGAGCGGGTTTGAGTGAGAGTGTTTGCGGGAAGAAGCGAAGGGAGTTTCTTTTGACTTTTGCGTGTTCGTTATTGTAAACGTTTTGTTATTTGTTATATTGTTAATTTAAGTGTTCGTTTTTCAATCTTTTGTGTGGTACCGGCTTCTCGGGGAATTCAGATATCCTTTACTGGATACGCATAAGTGTTTTCCCTACATATATATAACACTAACATGTAAAAGTTATTCAGAAATATTATAAAATAATTAATATCTATGAATAAAGTAAAGAGTCAAAATTGGAATGGGTGTTTGATACGATATTAAAGAATGATTTAATATTGAAATGAGAAATAGAAACAATAATGAAAATGGATTGTATTTGTGCAAACCTCGACGCAACCTTGATGCAAGAAATGTCTTTTTATCAATTGCGACTACCATTTAACAGGAAATAAAGAAGTATAGTAAATATATGAAAGCTATTACAAAACTGATTTAAGGGCATTAAAATTAATCCTTTTCTAAAACAAAGTAAAATAAAAATTAAATTTTAAACATTTTGGACAATTTCTGGTACTTGTAAAAATATCAAAATTATTTTAAAATGTGCCTTGAATGTCTAATGTAATTAATCACCTTCTGAAATAAAATAATATAAAAATTAAATTGGACATTGTTTCATTGTTCTATGTGGTATCTGTAAAAATATAAAAGTTATTAAAAAATATTATAATATAATTAGTTTCTATAGATAAAATCTATAGAAGCGATCAAGGAAAGAAATAAAAATATTATATTAACCCCTTGCACTCGGTTGTCCCCTCTGGTGGGACAATGTAAGTGTAGCATATCACTTGGTTGTCCCAGCTGGTGGGACATGAAAGTTTATTAGCGATTACGGAGAATGAACTTGTTCAACCGCAATTTTTTAAGAAACACGTGTTTTCCTGTAGTTTTCTATTAAAGTGGCACAAAAAAACAAATCGAAATATGATAAAATTTTCAAGATGCATGATAAATAAATCACCCGTTTTACACGTCGAATAAGAACGTGTGAAGTTCGTTCACGACAGACTATACACTTCTCTAATCCGTTGAGCAATATGTAGAATTAGTGGAGTAGGCGTACATAGGTATATGGATATGACTCAATGATTTGGGAAAACTTGATAAGATAATAAAGAAATCCGAAACCAGAAAGAAAAAATTTACAAGAACTCAGTTCCTATAAAATAAATTTTGATTTTTTTTTTGTAAATATGTGTTCTTTAATGTCTACAAATACATATATACCAAATTTTATTACAATTCCTTACTTGGTTCTAAAATTGTATTGTATAATATCACGTTTCCAGAATGTACGTTTTCGCGAGAAAGTGGCGTCGTGTTGCTGGTAGGTAACGTCCGAAACGGTGCCGAGTGCAAAAGGTTAATAAGGAAGTTAAAAGAAACTAATTATATATTTATAATGTTTATTTTGTAAGCGGTCTTTGGCAGGATTTTACTTGCAATAAAAAGTATAGCATATAAAATATGATAAACATTACATTGAAAGTAAAATACCATTGCCCGGGTCTAACACCGAGTAGGTAACTGCTTCTGAAGACCCACGAGGGATGTGCATCCTGAAGATGTCCACATCCGAATATAACTGAAAGGAAGGAACTTAACTCTTAGACCCCACTATAAGAGTCCCATCCCAAAAATCCTTTTATAATTATTATCGAGAATACAGAGAAAATTTTGAATACCAAAAATCCTAAATAATAAGGGAGAAGTGCAACTTGAATAGAATTTAAGTAACATCGATGACTCTATTGAAAACTAACACACCCTAGAATAATTTCAATATATGTAGTTACACATATAGTCCAGTCAAATTAGGAAAAAATTTCGGAATTTGAGATAACAAGCTATAAACTCGTATAAACTTGTATTTTGAAATTCTAAAAGATGTCTTAAAACCTACATATGATAGGATATACGCGACTATCAAAATCTAAGGTCAAAGGTCACAAAAATCGATTTTTTGCAAATATCTCGTTTCCTATGGGTTTTTCGCTATTTGTATTTAGTATTAATATTGTAGAGGATTAAATTCCCTACAACTTTTGTTTCCAAAATTTTTTATACATTTAATCGTTTTCGAGATAGATGGCGGAGAGCGCGTGGTTAGAGCATCATTTAAGATCACAATACACATTTGAACAATGTGTAAAACAATGTGTTTGTGTCCATGATTTCTCCGCGGCGCGTGGTGGGGGTATTATTTCTCCTCTGTCGCACAGCTACCTCGGCTTCCCTCGGCTTCTTTCGGTTTTCCGACACACCGACACGTAAATTTTGTTGTTGCGAGGCGTGCTGGGCTCGAGGGAAGGGGTAAAAATGTTCCACGATCTGGCTTCACTGATTGCTATGAGAGAGTGTTAGAGCGAGATGTGCGTTTGAAGTAGTATGATTAAACGATACAATAAAGTGAGTTTTGAACGAGAGAGTATGTGCGACTTAGAAGGTGATTGAGCGAAAAGTGTATAGCGAGTGACGATACGATAAGTGCGGTATAGCGTCTAAGTGTTTTACGAAAAGCAGCGGTGTGAGTGTATGTTATTGCGTGTGGATTGTATCTAACAGATTGTAACTAATTAATTTGTTAAATAAAAGGTGTTTTTCTATATTATTAAGCGGTACCGGCAACACAAGGAAATCAGATATCCTTAACCGGATACGGAATAAGTGTTTTTCCTACAGTACAATAATATTAAAAAATCATACATAATTATGATTTGTTTTATGGAACCTGTAAATAAAGAAAATATATTAAAAACAACTATCACACATCTGGGATGCTACAAGGAAAATTACAGAAAGATACAAATATTACATTTATTTTTACAAATAATTACTATACTATATACTATCCTATTACTAAGTCTTCTGCTTGTCTTCGTATGGTCCTCTTTTCGTCCTACTTTGTTCTCCGCTGGTCCTTCTGTGGTCTTCCTGTGGTCGTCTCCTCTTCGTAGTCCAACCTGCAACAAAAAAGGGGATAAAAAAGGAATAAAAAAGAAAAGGGATAGATAAGAAGGAGGAAGAGTTGGACTTTTAAAGTGGAACTTTTCGCGATTTTTTTTTAAGTGGTTTCCCCCCGGTTGGATTAATCTACTGACTCTAAATTCTATTTACGATAAATATACGCCTTACGCACAGTACGCTACTCGTACTAATAGCAGACTTTAAGAATTTAATTTGTACATTCGTCTTACAAATAGTATTAGGAGCCATCCATACAATGTTGCTTCAGTTTCTATGCTAAAAGCATATCTAAATGCATATCAAAACGCGAATTAAAAAATAAATAAAAAAAAATGTCGGTTGTTCCACTTTAAAAGTAAAGTAAACATGATTCTATCCTTAGGAGTAAGAGAGAATCATGGCTCGCGTGGGCAGGGTCGCATCCCTGAAGTAAATTCTTTATTTGTAAATGGCGCCCTTTGCGAAGAAATAATCTACCCGCTACCCATTAAAACGTTTTTGAAAACAAAAATTTTAATCTATATTAATACAATATTATTTGCAATTAAAACTGAATGAAAAGTAATGTAAATAATTGGAGCATTTTATACTACGTTCGGTCCAAGGACACAATCAAGTTGAAGACAGTCATCTGATAAGTCAAAAAAAATAAATTCATATTAAAATTATTGTCTATTTAGAGTACGTTAATAGGTATGTAACGTTTAAACCAATGTATTTTGGGGTTCAGACAGATAAATAACTGATGATGATGAAATATATATAGTGATAATAGCTTATTTAATTAATTATAATGATGTTGAGCAGTATTTACAAAAAGTTTATAAAAAGTGGCGTGGTTACAAAAATACAGAATACAAAAGAGTTATGAATATAAGACCGACTGACTGACTGATAAACTGATAAACTGACCGATAAAATACGCAGACGAATATAACAGACTGAAAGTATAATTAGTAAACTGAGAACTAAGGACTAAACTAAGGAACTGATACAGACGAATAGACAAACGGATATATAGATTGATACAGACTAAGGGCCGCTTTCTTACTTTTTTTCACATATTCATATCATAAAAGAATAACACCCCTTTGGAAAGGAAAGGAGATTATGAATACTATCGATCAATAGCAGAAGGATCCACCCCCCCCCCCCATAGTCAACCGTTGGGTACAGCTTATGTTTTTAGTAAAGATCGGAATGGAAATCATGCATAAAGGAACTTTGTTTTTAGATAACGGAATATCGTTTCTTCTTATGTGTCGCATGTGTTTACATAGAAATCCGAAACCACCCGAAGGATCCGATTGTGCACAACAGTTTTCGTCGCGCCAATAGGTCCCGATAATTCCTAAGTTTGTCTGAGAATCTATTGCCCAGCATAATATTTCCCTCATAGTCCAGTCAAAATAGCTTTGAAATCAAAATATGCACCAACTGCGTCTGGATTGATGCATTTTTGATAATTTATGTTTTTTGGCCCGCGGAATCGATTTCTGAAATCCGTTTTGAGCTAGGTGTATATGTACAGAATAATATTTATTACAAAACAATAAAAACATTTCGCAGGTGAGAGTAGAGAGTAAGCAGTGATCCAGCCCTACGTGGGAGATAAAAAATTTCTATTAATTATTGATTCTTGAGGAGGGTAGAAAAATATGGAGATGTATGACGATTTGTTTATCACCGATGAAAGCGACTGTACCTGCACCGTAAAAATCATTCCACCCAAGTGCACGCCGTGCACAATATACAAATATTAATGAAAAATAAAACTCTTATAAGGTTTCTAGTCATATAAGACATTTCATTTCCAACTTATTTAAAATCTATTATGTATCTTTACATATAAAAATAGGAAAAAACAAAGTTTACCTGCCAACATTCGAACCCTAAAGACTGGGCTTCTAACGGCACGGAACGCCGAACCGTTATCATTGCGCTAAACCTATTAGTTGCTATTGTTTTCTTCAGAACTAAATTTAAGCACTAGATGGCATCATGAGCATTTTTAATTGCAAATATCTCAAAAATTATTGAGTAGTGGCCCTTATAACCATATATATTCGTAAACAGGGAAGCAAAATCTATCATCCTGCAAAATTTGAACAAAATTCGAGAGGGCAAGACTTTGCACTCTCCTTAAGTACGAATTCTGAACACTTGAATGAGAACTCAACTGTCGATTTTGACGCGCAGGCGCGCCGTGGACGAAAGCGCGTTTATATACCTATATGTGGCATTTGAAAGTAATCTTAATTTAACAATACATTGCAATACACTAGCAGCATTTGAAAGTAATCTTAATTTAACAATACATTGCAAAGGTGAATAAAATTAACAAATGAGTAAACTTTATGTAAAATTTTACGCTCTACACGCTGGTATAGTAATTTTTTTATTTCGACTAGCGGTTTCCGAGATATTTGCAAAAAACACGCAATTTTCGTATTTCCCGAGCACCTAGTTTAAAACGGATTTCAGAAATCGATTCCTCGGGCCAAAAAACAAAATATCAAAAATGCATTAATTCAGACGCAGTTGGTGCATATTTTGATTTCAGAGCTATTTTGACTGTACTATCAATCTCTGAGTGGAGTTTTTTTCACTAAGATCGATATCGTATTTAAACAGGAAATAATATATAAAGAAAGAACTAAATATTAATTTTATCGTCTATAGTATATGCATTGAAAAAATCTGAAAAATAATTAGAGTGTATTAGGATATTAAAATAACTGTTAAATAATCGACAAGAATGCATATTGTAATTTAAAAGCACTGGGTATATGTTAGGAACACCGTCTTCTTCGAAATTCTTCTTCAGACTGAGTCTTTGTTCTCTATGAAAATACTTATATTCAATGTTGTTTATACGACTTTCTGAATGTTGCGCATGTGTGTAACGGTAATAATATTCCTAATAAAGAGAATTTAAGATTATAACATTATAATTTTAGCATTTTTTTCATTCTAATATAATTATTTTATTGCTTTTGCGCAGTGATGACCTCGACGGTTGAATTGTACTGTAATGTAAGTAAAAATGTATTAAAATATAATAAATATTAAATATAATAAATATAAGTATAATAAATATTAAAATTATTGTTATTTAATCGAAAAGATTAAAAACACTAAAATATATGAGCTAAAAAACACCAAATATATGATCAAGGTACCGTTTTCCTCGAAATTCACCTTCAGATTGACACCTGTCTTCTATGTGCGAGTTCCTTTCATAGTAAATCCCCATTTCTTCCCAAAACTAACCCTTTCACCAACCTTTCCCCCACTACTTTCTCAACTCTTTTTATTCGTCACTCTAACTCCTTTCCCACAATTTTTTCTCGTCATTTCCTTTCCTTCCCTCACCCCTTTATCCAACCCTTCCCTTTTCTTTCTCTTCCTTTATTTAAATAATATTTAATAAAAGACTACTGATATAATATTATTTTTTACTTTTTTTTTTTTAGGTTTCCGAGCATTGAAAAAGTCTAGCACGAATACATATATCCAGTCTAATAATTATGTTTAATTTTTTTTAAGTATATCTGATGTATAGAAATACTATTAGCCCGGGAGCCAGTGATATTTTTTTTGTCACTCATTTTACTTTTGACCGTAATATGTAGAAAGTAAAATTTAGTTGTGCTGTAAAGCATAGTGATCGTCAGCTGGCGCATTAGCGGTGGGTGGGCCAACGGGAGCACCGAAAACACGTCAAAACATTTTTGAGTTAGTCATTTTACTCCGGCTAAAATTTTTAAAGTTGATAGGTAATATAATTATTTAAATAAAAAAATCTTCAGCTGGCTGTATGTCAGTGGAAAAGCTAGCCATGAAAACGGGTAAAATGATAGTCTACATTATTATACAGGGTGATTCTTGGAACGGAGGCGGGTTATTTATTGTTTCTTATTTTTAAGAAACAATAGAAAAAAATCATAAAGGAAAAAGTTATATGGCACAACAAATTTCAACTTTCTGTGACCTTACTTTTTTTGAAAATGCATCGATGTACCCGCTAGATGCAGTTGCATTTTTTAAAAATGGAATCTTATATTTTTTTACACTATTTGATTCCTATTTTTATTCTGCGTTAAAAAGTATTAAGTGAAGGTCATTGAAATGCCAATTCCTTACGAGTTATTTGATGTTTTATATAAGCCGGCTGTACGTCGGTGAAAAACACGTCAGCTGATTATAGAGATATTCAGCTGATACGCAAGAGAGCGCGGGCGGCCAGCATACGATTTACGCGCTATACCTTTTACTGTATGGGAAATCAGATGACCGCGGGCCGAATTGGCTAGTTATTGACCACAGCAACGACCAATGAGGAGGCTGGACACGAGAAGAGATCTCGCCTTTTTTTACAATAGTAATTTCACAGCACAGATTTCACTAAATTTAAAACAGAGATTGCACACGATGTGAAGACAGAGAATTTACGACACAGAAAAGAGAAAATAAGACAGAATAAGATAAATCGACTTTTGACTGATAAGTTCGACGAACCGCACTAGAATGATCGAGATCGACGCAGCTTCCGCTGAATTCTAGATCATCGGTACGCGGGGGCAGACGCGCAGAGAATCCGTCACGTAGATCTGCCAGTAGAAGCCCTCGGTCGCGATTGCGTCATACGCTCCAGCCAATCAGATGCTGACACCTCTTGGACCGGCTACGTGGCCGGACAGATGGTGCCGCCGCCGGACGCGTGTACTTTAGGCGGCTGCTAGGGACATCTGTGAAAGTTGGTGCCGGTGTACAGGAAAGTGTCAGCACTGTCCTGGAGAGAAGCCATGCAACTAAAAGAATCAACCGAGGGGAGTCAGCACCGAGCAGGTGCGGGACGCAACAGTCACTTCCCCATCTGGACCGGACGCCGGAGGCGAACGGAGAACTATAACCTTCGAAGGATGTTCGGTCGATGACGTTGCCTAAGCTGTAAGCTATCTGAGGTGGTGAGACGTGACCGCGTAGCGGCGGCTGAAGATGATGGTGGCGAACCGATGACAGGTCTGGAGGTCGGAGGCGAGGTCTGCACCGTAGGTGGAGGTCCGGGTGCAGCCGTAGGACGAGAGGACGATGACGAAGCAGGAGCAAGTGTCTGCGCTAGCGCGTCGAACGTGGCGAAGTACGCCGGTTTCAAAGCCTCCGTGGACACAGTCCTTTCCTAGCCGTTGACCTCGATGACGTAGACCTTTTCGCTAATGCGGCAGATAACCCGATGAGGTCCGGAGTAAGGCTGCTCGAGCGGCTTCCTGACCGTGTCTACCCGTTAGAAGACGTGCGAACACGTCCGCAAATTCTTGAAAAAGAACTGGCGACGACGAGAGTGGTCAGCAGCCGGCGTGACACTCAGCGCTCCCATGAGGGCTCGAAGACGGCCGATGAAGGAGATGGGATCGGCAGGCGAGCTGCTAAGCGAGAAGAAACCGCCGGGGATCCTCAGCGGCGTGCCGAAAACCATCTCCGCTGGCAACGCCTCTAGATCTTCCTTAAAGGTGTTCCGCAGGCCGAGAAGCACGAGAGGAAGTGCGTCAGGCCCAGGCGCCTGGGCGGACATAAGCGCCGATTTGAGCGTGCGATGGAGTCTCTCGATCATGCCGTTGGGCTGGGGGTTGTGAGGCGTAGTCGGAATCCTGGTGGCCCCCGAGGCTTAAGCAAGAGATGGTGAAGAGAGACGACTCAAACTGAGCGCCCTGGTCGGATGTGATGGTGAGCGGACAACCCTTGTCCGCGATCCAGGTCGACGTAAAAGCCTTAGCGATGGTCTCTGCCCGGATGTCCTTGAGAGGAACAGCTACGGGCCATCTAGTGAAACGGTCGATTATAGTAAGGCAGTAACGATAGTCTCCTACCTGGGGAAGCGCGATGATGTGGACATGTACATGCTCGAAGCGGCTCTCCGTAACTTGGAAGGGGGAGAGCTCGGCACGATTATGCCGAGAGACTTTAGAGCGCTGACATGGAAGACAGGCGCGTGCCCAGACGGTGACGTCCTTACGAAGACCAGGCCAGACGAATTGCTGCGAGATGTCACGTACCGTGGCACGGACACCGGGGTGAGCAAGACCGTGAATAGCCTCAAAGGCGGCGATGCGAAGAGAGTGAGGTAGGTAAGGCCGAACTCGACCGCCGTGAGAATCGCAGGCCACCTGAATTCCTCCAACGCTGAGGCGTTGAAGATTGAGGGAGGTGCGTGCTGCGAGCGATGGGAGCGCGTCGTTGCGAGCTTGTGCATCTGCGATGGCCTTGAGACTAATAGCAGAAAGCAGGCTGACGGTAGCGCATACTGGAGTCGCCGCTGGAGGAGACGTGGAGTCATCCAATGGCCGGTCCGGAACGGGAGCGTCTTTCAAATTCCAGGAGAGGGTGTCGGCGACGACTTTGTTTGTGCCGTCTACGTGCTGGAATGAGATGTCAAACTGCAGTAGGAAATCCAGCTGTCGAGTAGAGGCCTTATCCGAGGGTTTGCAAGCTGCGTAGATCAGCGGCCGATGATCCGTCAACACCGTGAATGGACGTCCTTCAAGAATTTTCCGGAAATGATGCACTGCCAGGAAGACAGCCAAGAGCTCCAGATCGTAGGTGCTATAGCAAGCCTGTGCCGTAGACAGCGTTTGGGAGAAGAAGCCGATGGGCCGCCACTCTTCGTCGACCAGCTACAACAACGCAGCGCCGACGGCCAAACTGGACGCGTCTGTGGCGAGACGAAGCGTTACGCCGGGCCTGTGCGAGGCAAAAGGTGGTTGAGCACCAGCGGCGGGCAGCGAACCAGGAAGTGCGTGCCGGACGACACAGATGTCTCGAGGTGCGTGCTCAATTAAGCTATCGGCAGTGGCGGCCAACTCGTTGAGATCCGCCGTGCGGAGGAGGCGGAGGAGTTGCGAAATATGCGGGGAAAAAAGATCTAACCATCACACCTGGATTGCGTCATCGCCGACGCTGTTTCCGGCAAGATAGCGCATCCGCCGAGCGAGCTGAGATGGAGTCTGATCCCCCATTATAAACCCCGAGAAAAGCTTATGCAACCGCTGAGCCGCCGTGTCGCCGAACCGAGCCAAAAGCTGAGCTTTGAGATGCTCGTACTTATTTGCCTGAGGAGGGCGATTAAGCACATCCTGCATCTCCTTCAATGTGTCGAAGTCGAAGGACGAAATTGCCGTGAGGTAGCGATCGGCGTCCGAATTCATGTCGTTAACTTCAAAGAGCACCTTCAACTGGAGTATCCAAAGCTCCGGACTACGACGTGAAAAGGGCGGCCATGGATAATTGGACCGGCGCCTGACGTCATCAGGAGCGACAGTGAAAGCAAGAACGGAGGTGGGGGCGAGAGAGTCTGAGTGTGCAGAAACCACGTCTTCCGTAGCCAAGGCTGTGGTCGGCGCGGTGGCCGAACTAGGAGCCGGAGGGAGAGCCTGTTGACCGTTCAGGTCAACCAAGGACGAGCTCCTTGAAGCAGCCGCGTCCGACGATTCGCCGACGGGGTCCAGCGAGGCTTCGGCTCGCGTAATCGGCATTTCGAATACAAGAGAAGAAAAAAGAGAGAAAACGAACGAAAATCGCACATGAAAAGAAAAGAGAGAGAAAGAAAAGACGATACGATGACGTATTAATAAGAAGAAGAAGTGTGCGAGAGGAGACAAGAGAACGAAAAGAGTACAAAATGGTCGCCGAGGAAGATGCCACGAAGAAAATTTGCCGATCCACAAGGCAAGACCAGAACAGAGAAAGTGGCCGATCAGAGGCGAAGCCGTAAAGAAGAAAAAGGAATAGAAAGAAGTGGTCAAACCTGGTACTGAGAGTCGGGGTCACCAATATGGGAAATCCAATGACCGCAAGCCGAATTGGCTAGTTACTGACCACAGCAACGACCAATGAGGAGGCTGGACACGAGAAGAGATCTCGCCTTTTTTTACAATAGTAATTTCACAGCACAGATTTCACTAAATTTAAAACAGAGATTGCACACGATGTGAAGACAGAGAATTTACGACACAGAAAAGAGAAAATAAGACAGAATAAGATAAATCGACTTTTGACTGATAAGTTCGACGAACCGCACTAGAATGATCGAGATCGACGCAGCTTCCGCTGAATTCTAGATCATCGGTACGCGGGGGCAGACGCGCAGAGAATCCGTCACGTAGATCTGCCAGTAGAAGCCCTCGGTCGCGATTGCGTCATACGCTCCAGCCAATCAGATGCTGACACCTCTTGGACCGGCTACGTGGCCGGACAGATTCCTTACTTTTAGACGCTACAATTATATCATCTATGTAACAGGCACAGAAATCTAATTTGCTTAGCACTATATTCATAAAACTTTGGAATGATTGCGCCGTGTTACATAAGCCGAAAGGCATCACTGTGTACTCAAATAAACCAAAAGGGATAATTACCGCTGTTTTTTCTATATCCTCCTCAGCCAACGGGATTTGATGATATGCTTTTGACAAATCTATTGTGGAAAATATATTACAGTCACGAATTTGTTGCGTGACGTCGTGTATATGTGGAATGGTACCTGTCTGGTACCATAACGCTATTTAGTCGTCTATAATCCCCACATGGCCTCGGCCTCCATTCGCCATTTTTCTTGGGTACCATATGCAGAGTGCTCGCCCACTGATTCTTGGACGAGCGACAGATTCCTTCGTTGACTAGTTGCTGAAATTCGGCTTGTGCGACTCGCAGTTTTTCCGGATTTAGTCTTCTTGCTCTCTCTGCCATCGGAGGACCTTTTGTGATTGTATAATGTTTCACCGAGTGGCTGATGAGTTTCCTTGATGTTGGTTTTGTTAAATCTGCGTACTCCGTAAAAAGTTCTGAATACGGACCATTACTGTTAATGGTCAAAATGGTTGGAACGTCAATATTTACTAACTCTGCTTTTCTAGAAAGCAATGTATTGCCGTCCAACAACTTTTTGTTTCTTAAATCTGGTAGTAAATTATAAAAATGTAAGAAATCGGCGCCTATTATTGCCCTAGAAACATTCACTATAATGAATCTCCATGAAAAATCTCTACGAAGTCCAAGATCTGCACTTTGCACTACTTTAGCGTGGTTTTCTAGCCTTCTAGTAACTTTTAGAGGGCGCGACCTTTGGTCGTACCGCTACATGCGTGTAGTTATCGGGTATATTACACCCTGTATAAAATATATAATGTGACTTTTTACGAAAACTAAATTATGTGCTTTATACAACGTGGCGTCTGGTAGACAAGTGAAATAGAAATTTTTTTACAATCGTGCCAATCGTATTTTTCTTAAGTTGGCAGGACTTGCTACGAAACCGATGCGGGCGTCACTATATGTGTTGCAAGTCGCCACATGCGGGACGCCACAACTGTGCCAGCTGACGGCTTTTCCACCGACATACAGCCAGCTGACGATTTTTTTATTTAAATAACTATATCAACTGTCAACTCTATAAATTTTAGCTGGAGTAAAATGACTGAAACTCAAAAATTTTTTGACCTGTTTTCGGTGCTCTCGTTTGCCCACCCACCGCTAATGCGCCAGCTGACGGTCACTATGCTTTACAGTACAACTAAATTTAACATTCTACAAATTATAGTCGGAAGTAAAATGACTGACAAAAAAATGTCACTGGCTTCCGGGCTATATAGGAAAAATGAGAAAGAGAGTGAGAGGTAGAGAGAAAGAAAGAGCCTAAGAGAAGGAGAGCAAGAAGGAAAAAAAAGAATACAAAACATTCGACTTATTGTATGTACAAGCAATTATATTTCATCCAGTTCTCAATATTACTATACATTGTAGTTCCCTTCATCTCGCGAGATGTCACAACCTTTCAGCGAAACGTAATAAAACTTTGTGTGTGTGTGTCTCTGCGTCTCCCCCGTCATCGCTTACCACTGCATTTTCATATCGCTTTGTTGTGCGAGAGCGTCAAGATCTTTCGTGAACGCGTTCGCCAAAGTACATCAATTTTATAGTTTATTATAAAGTGTTTGTCATGTCTAAGAGGAAAATTGGTCCTGGTGATTATGAAAAATGGAAGGAGTTCCAAGCGAGAGATGAGCCTCAAAAGAAATATTCGAGAATACCTGAATTTGAAGCTAAAGAAAAAAAAAACTGAACCTTGAGGATAAGTCTTCGGTCTCAGCAAGATGTGTTAAGAGAGACGATAAGTTCTGTGAAGTGCAGAATCTCATGGGATCCTCACTGATTGCTATTGGTTGCGCATTAAGTACTTTTATGCTCGAAGATTGCGACAAATATAGTATAGTCGAGTATCTAAATGACGCAGCCAAGTTGGCTTTACAATCTCATCATGCTATTTCGTTGTTAAGAAGATCAAATGTTTATAGTCCAAATTTAAAACCTTAAATGGCAGAGGTTATGAAAAAATCTGAGTTAGGCGAATATTTGTATGCAACGAATCTCACTAAACGTGTTAAAGCCTGTTCCGTTGGCTCCTCCAAAAGTTCAGATAGACAGTAAAGTTTTTTATAGGTTTAGTACTGCTATCCAGAAATTGTTACGTATAGGCGCTATCGAAGCGTGTGAACCACACCCAGATCAGTTTCTTTCTCCCTTCTTTTTGATTCCAAAAAAGGATGGCTCAGACAGATTCATTCCGAATTTAAAAAACCTAAATGAGTTTATAGATACCCAGCATTTTAAAATGGAAGATCTGAGCACAGCTACGAAACTTATTTTCCCAAATTGTTTTATGTGTACGACAGAGGTTAAGGATGCCTATTACACAGTAGCAATTCATATAGTTAGTAGAATATACCTCAGATTTATTTTTAATAATGCTACCTATCAATTTAAAGTTTTAACCTTTGGGCTGTGTCTTGCTCCATACATTTTCACCAAGTTTATAAAAATCCCTCTCAAGCTCTTAAGATCCAAGGGTTTTACATTAGTATCATACCTTGATGATTTTTTTTTGGTCATCGCTAAGAATAGGACAGATTGTCCTTATCTTAGAAGTAATATTATTGAGGTTTTATCATCTTTAGGTTTCGTCATTAATTTTGATAAAGGTACTCAGGAACCTTTTCTTTGTCAGTTTTTAGATTTATTAATAAATCCTAGAGGTTTTACAATCGAATTGCCAGAGTCTAAAAGAAAAGATCTCGCACATCTCTTGCAGAGTTTTCTCAATAAAACAGCCTGCTCCATTTTTTTTCGACCTTTTCAGACGGATAGGAAAACTAGTTGCCACCCGTCCTGCAATCGAATTTGGTTGGATGTACACTAAGAAACTAGAGCAATTCAAAGTTCTTTCTCTATTAATTTATGATAGAAACTTTCATACTGTAGTCTCGATTCCAAAGTTTATCAAATAAGATCTATGTTGGTGGATTCAACATCTGAAAACCTCGGTAGGTAAAATAAGATCAATAGAATATGAATTAACTATTTTTACTGATGCATCGGACTCTAGGTGGGGAGCCACAAATGGTGCCAATAGCGTTTTTGGGATAAGGATCAGAAGACCCTTCACATTAATCTCAAAGAGCTTCTTACTATTAAGTTGGCTCTTGGGAGCCTTGCTTCTCATCTTTTTGACTGTCAAATATTATTACGCATAGATAATACGACAGCTATTGTCTATATAAATAAGATGGGGAGTGTTCCATTCTCAAAATTTAATGACCTTTCTAGAGAAATTTGGCAATGAGCTGAAGATAGACAGATCTTTATTTTTGCGTCATACAGTGCATCTGGGGATAATGTTGAGGCGGACTTGCTATCGCGTATTAAGAATCCGGACACTGAATGGGAATTGTGTTCTCAGGCCTTTGATATTATAACCAAGAAATTTGGTTAATCTGAGATAGATCATTTTGCTAATCAAAACAATAACAAATGTAAAAAGTTTGATTTTTGGTTTCCGGATTCCAAAGCCTATGTAATAGATGCTTTGACTATAAATTGGAATTCCTTTTTCTTCTATGCATTTCTTCCATTTTGTCTTATTCTAAAATCGTTAACAAAAATTTGACAGGAACAGGCTACAGGTATTTTAGTAGTACCAGATTGGCCTAGCTAACCGTGGTATCCATTACTAATGTCGCTAACTATAAAGAGATTAATTCTAAAACCAAAAAATGATTTGTTAATATCCCCTTGTAGGTCGATAAGACATTCGAAAGCAAGGCATCTTGCTCTGATTGTAGCAATGGTATCAGGGAAACCTTCTTAAAGAGGAATATTCCACCAAAGACTGTTGATATTATAACGGCTTCTCTCTCAGCATCTATTCAAAGTCAGTATAATGCGGCTCTGAAGCATTGGTTTAAGTATTGCAAGACTAAGGCAAGGATGCCTTTAACCCGGATACTGAATCGGTTCTTGACTTTCTGACTTACAAATTTCATGAGGGCGCCAAATACGGCTCACTTCGAAGATATTACTCCCCGCCCTAAAAGTTGATGCTATCTCAGTCCTTTATCATCATTTTACCCACCCTATTTTAAAAAAATTATACAAACAACGCTAAAGATATGAAGATGCAGTGATAAGCGACGACGGGGAAGAGGCAGAGACACACACACACAAAGTTTTATTACGTTTCGCTAGAGCACTATAAAGATGAGTACTCTCATCCGCCATTTTTGCTCCTACAGAGAAGACACCAGTATGGTTTTGTATAATAAACACGTTTGTTGACATCAAGCGAGATTGAATTATTTATTGATAATTGTATTAAATTTCATTAAAAAAATTATTTGATAGTTGATGTTAGTACTTAACCATTCTATTTTTAACATTAAAAGATAGATTAAACTACAAAATACTATTCAGTGATTGATTTATAAACATGGATAACCTCTCTATTTGGAACGTTTCAGTAATAATTTGGTAAGTAATGTTTTAATATTACTCTGAAAAATAGATTTGTGTCCGCTTACTCGAGGAGCAAAAATGGCGGATGAGAGTACTCATTTCTATAGTGCTCTAGTTTTGCTGAAAGGTTGTGACATCTCGCGGGATGAAGGAAACTACAATGTTATAGTAATATCTTCGAACTGGATGAAATATAATTAGGATCGAACTTCACTTACAAGTAAGTTCGTTTGATCATTCAATTATAAATGGGTACGTATATTTATAAGATATTTTCGAATCGAAAACAAAACAAAAACAGCCGAGGAAAAAAAAGCTGAGCGTTCGACACCACGGAGGATAGATACTAGGAGTCTGAACGATATAGGATTTTTCCCATTTTTTGTGGTAGTCATTTCTTGACTCAGATCATAGTTCTCTTTTTTGCCACTAGAATAATTTTTATTAAAAAATGGGAAAGTGTTGTGCCGTATATGGTTGCCTTACTGGCCGAAAGGCAGGGGAGAATTTAGGAAAAGTGGCTTTATTCAAAGCACCAAAAGTGAGTAATCTCAAGATAATATTAAAAATTTTATAACAAATTTATTAACAAATAATTGATTATTACATTTGTGTAGTTTTTAAATAATATTTGAAAAATGTTATATTTTTATTTTTTGTGTGTAATATAGAAGTAATTAGTTTTATTTTTTTTCTAAAGAATGTTGAAATTAAAAAAATTAATCACTCTAATTTAAAAAATAATTTTAAATTCTCGATAGCAATATTCCGGATACTCTTAAAACTATAATAATTTGGTTTGTAAATATTAAATATGTTTTATTTGTACTATTAATAAATAATATGTTTGACAATAACTTATTTATTATTTTTTTTTCAAGTATATTTATCATGATACTTAAATAAATAGGCATTTGATAATTTTTAAAAATATTTTTTCTAGTAAATTTTCATAGAGACAATTTTTAATAGTTTTACATGAAAAGGTTAAAAATGAACTATAAACTCAATTTCTTAAAATTTTTCTTTGCATAAATCTATTTTTTTTAAACAAAATGGTTTGGTGCCTACTGATTTTTGTATTATGATTTATTAATATCAGATGTTTTTAACTTTGCAGATTATTTCTTAAACTTCTCGATATTGCTGAGTTGAAAACGTTTGAGGTTTCTAAAAATTTCCTTAAACTTTTATTTAATTCCACATTTCTCAAAATATTTTTTTTTCAGAACTGTCAATAACAACAAGACTTCTCGCGTAAATATTTAAACGAGTACTTTGTGAAAAGCAGCGCGCCCTACCGGCAGAATATCTTGTCCCATAATTGATACCATTGATACCATTTTTTTAACATTACGTTTGGACTCCTGGTATCTATCCTTCGTGGTTCGACACTCTCAAATATAAATAATAACGTATCTCATTTCTCTCTTCTCTTCGACACGTTCAGATCGTAAAGAGTAACTAGGCAGTAAATTATTTAATAAATTTATTTCTAATATTAACGCGTTTTTATTTTAATACTTTAAAAAGTTTTTCATTACATAGAATAATATAAAAAACGGTTTATATTTAAGTTACTCCTTATTGAGTTTGCTGATACAATTATTGTTTTATTTGGATAATTTTAAAGATTTTTAATTAATATTTTTACTAGCAATATATACTCTATACACACATATATAATTTTATACAAGTAATGAGATTATAGCAATTGATATTGCTCCATTTTCTACATAGAAGAACAATGTAAGCATTATCAAGTAAATAGTTATATACTTTTGTACATTTCACATATATTTGTTAACTTTTACATTTAATAGATTCAATTTATTTATCAATTCAACATTGATTCCTTATGATAAAAAATCTAATATGTGTCATGCCTTCAGAAGTGATTTGCTAGAAATATTGTAATATAATATTTAATATGTTTCAACTTTTCGGTTTTTTTATATAATTTTATTGAATATATCGTCATCATAAGGGAAGAATACCCATCATGCAGTCATCAATGAAGATTAAAAGTAATTATATTTTTCTATCAAACATTTCTATGATAACTTTAATGGTTTTTTATTGTAACGATGATACTAATTATTTTTTTCTCTTTCTTTTTCTTTTTCTTTTTCAGAACATCATTGCAATCGTGCGTGTAGGCAATGAAGTACTCGTGTGTTGCATCGTTAATATAAAATATTTAAAAATCGGAAATTAGAGTTAGTATTGCTCGCTATATGTAGAAATTTCGTTTTTTCAGGTGAAGAAACATCGAAAGTTTCTTATATTCGGTTTAAACACGTGCTCATCGTCATCCTAAGGGTAGGAGACCCATCGGGCATTCATAACCGAAGATAAAAGATAAATTAATTTTTATATTAAATAGTTTTTTAATGATAACGTAAGATTTTTAAGTGATAACAATGATTGTAATCGTTTTGTTTTTCTTTTTTCCTTTCAAAAGGATAAGCAGTATTAGTGTTTGATAGTTGAACTGCGTGCAATGCAGTTGTAAAGTTAGAATTATTCTGCGAATTATTAAAATAAAATTTTTATCGCGAACTAGAGTCAGTATCGCGTTCATAATAAAAAATTTTGTTATAGTTTTTATTTACATAATCGTTCGGTCATCGTCATCCTAAGGGTAGAAGACCCGTCGAGCATTCATCAATGAAGATTCGAAGTAAGTATAATTTTTCTATCGATCATTTTCTACAAAAATTTCAATGGTTTTTTATAACGATTATTATTATAATTGTTCTTTTTCATTTTTCTGTTTTAGAATATCATTGCAATCGTGCGCGCAGGCACTGTGTTCGTTTATATTATATAGTTTTAAGACCGTGTATCGGGAGTGAAATTTTGGTGTTTACATTGACTGCGTGCAAAGCAGTTTTTAAAGTAGTTGTAGAGTTAGTTAAAATAAATTTTTTATCACGTAGTAGAGTCAGTGACCGGGCGCAAATCAAATTAAAGGCGAATTAGAGTCAGTGTTGTTTGCGTATAAAAAAATGTCAGTTTCGCAATAAGAAACTTATCTATAGTCTCTGATATTCGTTTACCGCATTGTTAGAGTCAAGTGAGTGCAAAGAAAAGTGCATCAAGGAATTCTCCGATTGGTCTTGATGAGTGATGCAGTATATCCATTTGCTTTAAAGTACGGGTGTTTTGGAACCGTCGTAGAACTTCTAATGTCAATTGTTTATGTTTTGTACGTGATATAACAGTTAACAAATCGTGAGTAAACAAATTTTACGTCCCTTCTATCACTTAATCATGTTGTAGATAGAATGTCTCAATTGGTACGAGTGATTTGTTGTAAATAATTGGTATAGTAAAAAGGTATGGGATTCGGATTTGAGACACCGAAGCGAGTAGACGTGTCACGCGCGAGTTAGAACGCGAGTGTAAACAAACCGTGATTATAGTGAATGGTTCAAGGTATTAATTTAAAGTTCCACTGTAAAATTTAACTGCTATCTTATAAGTGAATAAATAACGCATTCAAACTGCTTTTGCAGTTTGAAATGCAAGAACAATCCAACAACATGGCTTCTGACAACAGGGGTCAATTATATAAAACTGCACTACAAAAAAATACAGCATCATACGCCAATGTTACCTCTCAATACACCAGTCCAAAGAAAGAACAAGCAATAATACTTGACTCAATCGAAGGTTTTTCTAATGATGATTATATTGATGGTTTAGAGAATATTATAAATCCTCTGGAAATACGCTACATTTCTAAAATATCTGGCGCTCGTGTATGTATATTTCTATCCAGTGAAGCTTTAGTTGATACTCTTATAAATAAAACTGTGCAAGTTAAAAACATGAAATTAAAAGTAAGACCGTTAATTGAAAAAAATAAAAGAGTAGTAATATCTAACGTTAATCCAGTCATTCCGAATTCAGTGTTACTTGAAGAACTTAAACATGCAGGCATCAATCCAGTATCAAACATACATAGCTTAAGAGCAGGATTAATAAAACCAGGCAGGGCACACATTCTTTCCTTTAGACGACAATGTTACATAAGAGAAGAAGAAGAAAGTTTATTACCAGAGTCGCTTCAAATCAGCTTTGACAACGTTACGTATTGGATTTTCTTAAGCACAGATACAACACATTGTTTTCTTTGTAAACAAAGCGGCCATATAGCTAAGACGTGTAATAAATACACTGAAGACGTAAGTTTGAATACGAATAACAACAACGATACGTTAACAGCAGATAACTTAACGGACACTTTGAAACCAAATAAACTTGTAAACACATTGAAAAGGCCACCTTCTTCTACTGTATCAGAAGTAACTACAGAAAATCAAGTATTGTATGAAACAGCTAAAAAACTCTTAGAGAAACCATCTGAGGAATGGTGCTTACCTAAGCCTAAGTCCAAAAAAACAAAAATAGTTCATGATCATTCGAATGACTCTCAGTCAGATATGTCAGATGTGGAAAGTAATATAAATCATCAAGAGGCACTTTTACCAGCAAAATTAGCACTGGAAAATTCAAGAGAAAAATGTATTATTCCCTTTACAGAATTTGAAGAATTTTTCGCTGCTTCATATGGCGTTCATGACGTTATAGACTTAGCTAAAAAGTACACTGAAAACTCAAGACGCTTAGCTGATATGATTGATAAAATTTATCCTCACGTTATACATCGAAGTGCTAAATCAAGGCTTAGTAGAATTAAAAAAAAACTTTTAAGAATGTAAGTGCTGCCTTATACAATTTTAATACTTATTAAAATGGCTAAGTTGTGTGATAAAAATTTAAAAATACTATACTGGAACTGTCACTCTATTTCTGAAAAAGAAGAAGAAGTACGTCACTTGCTAACTGACTTAGACATTCTAATATGTGTCGAAACATGGCTCACCAAAAACATCGAATTTCCTGGATTTAGAACATTCCAAAAAAATAGGCTACATTCAAGAGGAGGAGGTATTCTAATTTTAGTACGCAAAAACCTGATATGCTATGAAATTAAAAATTTAAGAGTGCCGGACATAAGTGTTGAATTAATGGGAATAAGTATTCAAAATGTTAAACCTGCCATTGATATATTTGCGTGTTATAGAGCCCCAGGTGGAATCTTATCTGAGTCACAGTGGGATACGGTTATTAATAATATAGATAATACTAAATTTACTCTCTTCGCGGGAGATTTTAATTCACACCATACAATCTGGAATTGTCCAAAAAATGATTCTAATGGTGAAAATTTACTAGAAAGTATTAATAAATCTAATCTTTTATTACACAATACAGATACTATAACATACATTCGCGAACCAATTAACTATACATCCAATTTAGACCTCATTTTTTCTAGTATTAATCTAGCTGATAAATTACATGTACAGGTCAAAGATGAAACTTGTGGCTCCGATCACTTTCCTGTTAATATAGACGTAAATATTCAAAAATCGGTTTATAATAAAAGAAGTTTCAGACTTAAATCTATGAAAACTAATTGGACCCTATTTCTAGAAGTATTGGAATTAAATTATGTAAAATTATTTACTGTAGAGTATGAAAGCTCTAACGCAAGCTCAAAATATTCAATTCTCACTGATTTAATAGTTAATGCACTTCAAAAAAGCACTCCAGAGAAAAAACTTGTCAATAATAATATACACAGAAATCCTGTTTCTTGGTGGGATCCAGAGTGTGAAAAAGCCTTAAGACTCAGAAAAGCTTCTTTTAAAAAATGGCGGTTTTCCAAAAGTATGAATGATCTTATAGATTATAAAAAGAACTGTGCTATTGTAAGACGTTTATTCAAAACAAAACGTAGAGAAAATTATAAAAAATTTGCAGAAAAAATCAATATACATACTAGTCAAAGCTACGTTTGGAATACTTGTAAAATAATGAAAAATAAATACACAAGAATAAGGCCTTGTCACACAACAGAAAACCATCAAACCGATGATTGTTTATTAGGCACAGCCCTAAATAAAATTAGTCCATCTTGGTGCCATACTGATCCTAATTTTTTACCAAATTGTGAAAAGAATGAAATGCTTAGTAAATCATTTAATTTCTCAGAATTTAATATTGCCTTAGATAGTAGAAACATACATTCTAGTCCGGGTATGGATGGAATAGACTACGAAGTGCTAAAAAAACTACCTGTTAAATATAAACTTATCCTATTAGACATATTCAATGAAATGTATAGTACTAATAACTACCCTGTTTCTTGGACAGACGTATATGTACATTTTGTCAAAAAACCAGATGGTACAGGCATGAGACCAATAAGTCTAACGCAGTGTCTATGTAAACTCTTTGAAACGTTAATAAAAAATCGTTTGCAATGGTGGGTTGAGAAAAAAAAATTCTTCCAAAAAGCCAAATCGGATTTAGAAAAGGGCAATCAACATCAGATAATCTATTAAGTCTAGCCCTTCAGGTAGAAGAATCATTTATTAACAAAAAAGACACTTTAGCTGCTTTTCTTGATGTCAGTGGAGCATTTGACAATGTCAACATTGAAATTCTATTACTTAAAATCGCACAAATAGGCTGTCCACAAGAATTGACTAAATTTATAAAATTTATTACATCCGAAAGATCAATATACACTGATAAAACAGGTAATAAAGCTAGAAAAGTTTATAAAGGAGTGCCTCAAGGTGGTGTGCTTAGTCCCCTACTATACTGTATATATGTTTCTAACGTTATTGATAGGATTCCAAAAAGTGTAAAGATATCACAATTTGCAGATGACATTGCACTTTACTGCAATAGAGGTTCTTTTGAAACAAGTAAAAGACTGCTTGAAAAAGCGTTAAAACAAATGTTCGAAAATCTTTGTGAACTGGGGCTCTCTTTAAACGAGTCAAAAACAATTTTTATACATTTTAACAATCGCAACATTAAGCCTGGCGAAACTAAAATAAATATTAACAATACGATCATAAAATCTAGTAACCACGCACGATTTCTTGGAGTTTTATTTGACTATAAATTAACATTTAAAGAACATGTAAATAAAGTATTGAACAAATGTACAAAAGCAATAAATATCATTAAATTCTTGCGAGGTACTAAATGGGGTGCAGATCCTGAAACTCTAATTATTATGTATAAAAGTTTTGTACGATCAATCATTGATTACGCTAGCTTTGTCTACTTTCCCATACAAAAAACTCAAATAGAGAAACTAGAAAAATTACAATATATGGCTATAAGACTAGCCTTAGGATACAGAATCAGCACCCCAACTAATATTCTTATCTCCGAATCAAAACTAACCTTTATACAAGAACGTACTATATATTTATGCAATAGTTACTTGTACAAGATTGCCTCAAATACTAGTTTAAACATATATGAAAATGTTTTTGATTTTAAAAAACAGATAGAATGTAAGGAACATTTGTTTGTAAATAATAAACGTATTTTTGTGAATTGCATAAAAAATATCAATCAAGTAGACTCTCTTATATTCAAAAGCGATTACTATATCTGTTACAAGCATGCATATGATATAATAATAGGTGATATAAATATCGATTTCGAATTTGGT
This sequence comes from Polistes dominula, assembly GCF_049000335.1. NCBI lineage: Eukaryota > Metazoa > Arthropoda > Insecta > Hymenoptera > Vespidae > Polistes > Polistes dominula. The sequence goes on from NW_028301147.1 coordinate 5,960,515, forward strand.
AAAAAATTAAAAAGTTCTAATGATCCTAACTTGCTGGTGGACGAACTTACTAAAGATAGAAATACGTATGCAATATATACTGATGGGAGTAAATCAGAAAATTCTAACTCTGTTGGTAGCGCTTGCATCTGTCCGAAATTAAATATAAGTATTCTGACTAGCTCCAACAAACATGCTTCAATATTTACTGCTGAATGCATAGCCTTATCGAATGCAATCGACATTACTTTGAATCGTCCACACTGTAACTTTTTAATTTTTACTGATTCTTTAAGCACTTTAGTTTCATTAAAAAATTGTAAAAATAGTGTACATACAAACCCTTATATATACGAAATCAAAAAGAAAATCCTTGCATCAAACAAAAAGCGCAATGAAAATTGTAAAATTAAGCTTGTCTGGGTACCGTCCCATATAGGTATCAAAGGTAATGAAGAAGCTGATGCTAAAGCTAAATTAGTATCTGGAAAACCCTTCTCAACTCATGTTAAAATTCCGTATACTGACTTCAAAGAACTAGCAAAAAAAAAGCTTTTACGGCCACTAATAACATAATTATTGAAGAAGGTCGTACAAAAGGTTCTGAATTCTTCCAAAAGTATCATAACACTAAAGCGAAACTTTGGTTCAAAAATAAAAAATTACCACGTAAATTTATAGCTACAATTAACAGATGTAGATCTGGCCATTATAGTTTAAATGCATCGTTAATAAAAATCAATGTCACTAATGATCCGTCTTGTAATTGCGGTTACCAACAACAAACTCTTGACCACATACTTTGGCAGTGTCCTCTGTATGAGGAACAACGAAAAAAGTTTAAAAAGAGGCTTCACAAAGTTAAACTAGCCCAACCTCTAGCATCTTTTGTTTTGCTCCATTCTCCTACAAGGTATATTTGTAATAGTTTCTGTAATTACCTCGAAGACTGTAATCTTAACTTGTAGGCATGCGATTATAAAGTAATGTATTTGTATATCTTCTTTTTTCAATAAACTACACAAAATAATCTCTCTTTAGAGATTAAAATTGTTTATATAAAAAAAAAAAAAAAAAAAAGGTATGGAGTGTCCACTAGGAAATTTCAAAGATTTAGTCGTAAGTGGTTTTTTAATTTTTATTTACTGTTTGTACATTTACTAGATCAATATAAGGTCTTCTATTTTTATCGTTAAAATTCTCTTAATTATTATGGTTTTATGACGCTTTATGCATATTCTCTCGTTTAGGCTTTTGCATTTTAATGACAATATATGTGCCCAAAATTATGAAAGTGGATTAATTGTAAGTCATATATCTCTTGTTTCGAGATATTTAAAGATTTATACTTGAACACTATATGAATTCTATACAATATTGAAATAACAAACATTATCTAACGATTCATTTTTTATAATATCGTGAAAATTACATTGAATTTATTTAGTTTATAATAATGTAGTGCGTAATAATTGATAAACTCATTTTTTATTAATTTTGACTTAGACCACTTTCATAATTATGGGCACATATATAATTACATATGAGAATCGTGAAATGAATGTGTTGGTGTGTATTTTTTTGTTCTTTTTAAATAGATAATAAATTTTTTTCTCACACCTGGATGGAAAGTTCGTATTTTGCTCCCTGTTTTCAGGGAGCAAAGTGCCACATTCCCTCCCGCTTGAATGTAGTAACAAATAAGTGCGCGTGCTTCAATTTTTTAGCGCATGCGTACTAGTTTCTTAACCTTAAAAATGTTTTAATAAATTACTGCTCATGCTTATATATATTATATATTATGATATATAATTAATGATTTTAATGATAACATGTGTTGTCTCATAAATTTTATATTTTATTTATTTTTACAAGTTCTAAAGATATTTCTTTAGTTAAATATTACAAACATAAATAGGTTACTACGTATAAATTTAATTATTTTCTTGATTATGAGAGATGTATTTGTTATTATTTATTGTAATCTGTTTAAACTCACAATTCTTGAAAGTGACAAAAAGTGTATTGAAGGTCAAAGAATCAATCACTTCGTTCTCGATTTGAATTTCATTTAAATGCTTTTTTTTTGGACTCACACAGACTTACACACACAACCTCTTCGATTTTCAACACTCCCCACAATAATAATAATTTATAATCTCCCTATTTAATTAATTAAATTTTATTTAAAAAAATATTTTTTAAACTTAAACAATAATTTATATTTTTAATAGAATCTAATTTTATATTTTATTTATTTTTATATTAAAATTTTTGGTAAAATTTTTTATATTTTATTTTATTTTTATATTTAAAATCTTTTTAAAGTGGGGGGCTCCGCCCCCGACTCCCAGCGGGGGGCTCCGCCCCCTCAACCCCCGCCGGGGGCTGTGCCCCCGAACCCCCTGATTTTTTTTTCTGGGGGCTTCGCTGCCACACACCCACCAGGGGTTTCACCCCTGGACCCCTTGCTTGTTTTTAAATTTACATAATCTTCGCAAAATGTATTAATTGACAACAAATAAAATAGTATATTACATACCTAGGACAGTATAATAAGAAAGCAGCAACTTCGTTTTACACAGCGAGAAGAGAGGAAGGTGGAAAGCGGCAACTTCGTTTCTTACAGGTGCAGCGGGAGAAAAGTAGGCACTTTTTGCCCGGGAAGAAAATTAGTATATTATTATTTAATTACAAGCGAACTTTCGATACCGGTGTGAGAAAAAAATGTATACTCACCACGGGAGAAAAGTATGACATCCCAACCCGCGTTTTTTATATTACGCGGGTCGGAATGCCATACTTTGCTCCCTAGGTGAGTAATATACTAATAAGCAAGCAGGTAGCAAACTTTTTTGTGTTATTGCGAAAACTTTGTTAAGCAAGTAAAATCCGGGAACGGCATTGGTTCGGTTATATTTTAAGTTTTACATATTGACGTAGAGGCTTTCTTGATTATTTTATAATGAAATTAAACTTTTATTAAGATGTTTTCATTAGTTCAATTAGTAAAAACTTTTAATGATTCTCAAGTGATTAAATAAAGAGAAAAAGAGAGCGTAAGAGAAGGGCTTAGTAGAAGAAGAATCTATTTATTTAATAGAAATCTATGAAAATTCGTGTAATTTAAGATTCGTTTAATGATTGGATCATTATGAACTCAAAGTTGTAAGACGTAGTTGTTAAATGTGTACATACTTTAACAAAGATAAAATTGCAAATATGCAGAAAAGGAGAAGTCGCATGAGATTCTAGAACGTTTTATACAGAGAAGAAGTCAATGGTGGAGTCGCGTACTATTGTTCAAACTATCTACGATATAGAAACATAGAATACTCCTGGTGGTTCCATTCGCGAGTGGATTGCGCGTATTCGCAATAAATTAGTATTGTTCGATGTGCACGAGAGGGAAATCAAAAAGGATGAAAGGAGGAGAAATGAAGAAGAAGAAGAAACGAGAGAGAAGGGAAGAGAAATGATACACACAGCCACCGTTCAGCACCTGTTACCTTTTTTAGGTAGGACGAGAATCGAAGAAGAAGAAGAAAAAAAGAAAAAGAGGAGGAGGAGGAAGAAAAAGAAAAGGACGAGAAGAAATCTAGGCCAACAAGAGAAACATATACGAGAGAGAGAGAGAGAGAGAGAGAGAGAGAGAGTATACGAATAAAACAAGCATAAGAAGTGGAAAGAGAGAATTGCAAAGGCAAAACGACTGGAAAGAAAAGTAAGGCGCGTGGACATGGAGAACACGCAATGAACGGTGTCTTAATCTGGAGGACCACGGGGTAAAGCAGTCTCAGCTACACAATGGCGGCCACCCGGCTTCCTCTCTAGTTAGTAAATGTAGAGTCCGTAAACAGAATGACAGCCACCATTGCGAACTTCTCTCTCCCTCTTACTCTCTATTTATTTCTGTCTACCTTTAACTTTTTCTTTCGTTTATCGCGACTTCTCTTTTCTCATTCCGTTTGTACTTGTTAGTTGCCTTTACTGTGCGAAAAAGGCTATGTGATCTCGCCACAACGTGCCGGCAAAAAGTCATGCAAAGGACGCGAAAGAAAGGGGCTGAATGGCGTTAACATCGACTTCTTGTCGTTTATTCTTACAAAAATTTCATGCAAACGAAGTAAAGAAAAAAAGGAAAGTTGGGGAAACGTTTCATCTTCTTCCTAGTTATTACTTTTTATCGGAAATAAGTATAAGTTTCATCTTTCGTTAAATATTTCATTGGATTGACTTTCAAATCATTACCTTTAGATTTTTTTTGTAATATATTTTTTTAATTTTATTTATTTTCGTTAGTAAGTGATCATTCGAGATAAAATATTGTATAAAATATATAGCGATTCTACGTAGGGATTTATTTATAGCATTAAAAATGTTTTATTTGGGATAGTTTAGTACTTCGATAATATTTAATCTAATAAAAAATCAACTAATGTGCTTTTCATTGTATAAAAAAAAAATATTTCAAAATTTTATGTTTGGATAATAAATTTAATTTGTAAGAATAATCGATTCGTTATGATCGTTACGATACGCACGAAACGATGAAATGTAACGAATAACGAATAAAGAATAACGAATAACGAAAACGAATAACGAATAACAAATAACACAAATAAAAGCGATATCAATGAAAATACGAAGATATATAGCCAATTCAAGTCCAGCTATTTGAAACTGTTAGCGAAATAAAAAATTATTTGAAGTTTACATTTTGAAATATAATAAAATCATAGTTTTTACTCTAAAAGTTGGTTGAATAATATTTAATATAAAAGCATCTAAATCTCGGTTGATATCTAACGAGACACACACACACATACAGTGATCTGTTTTCGAAAAAATCTTCACGAATATTTCTCATTTTTCTCTTCGATCAAATTCGGACATATTCATGGCGATTGACGGTGGTGCAATAACAGCGTAGTTTTGTGGAAAAAACACGTAAATGGAAAAGCGTGCGCGCAACGCAAAGATAAATATTATACACGTTTATAACGCGTCGCAACGAGATGGATTGGTGAGTGGATAGAGAAGAGAAAGGAGAACGAGAGGTGAGCAGTGGTGGTACTGGTAGTAAGGGGGGCAATCACGTATATGGCAAAAAATATAGAATAAATATGGTTCGTTTTTATGTTCTTCTTTTTGTTGTTCCTTTTCATGCTTTCAATAGCTCTTTTTTCGTTACTGTTGTATTTTCTTTCTTTCTTTTTTTTTGTTTCTACCTGTCGTAGAAAATTACGCTACATGGTAGCCAATCGTGATTGGTTAAGCGTGGTTCGTGTCCCGTTAGTACCGACGCACGAGTGAGGAAAATAAATCGTTCGGGTTTTACACGGTAGTTTATTGGCGTCATAGTGGCCCGATGGCCGCTGAATATTACATCGTCCTACCTACGATTACGTGCTTCTTTACACTAGGATGTTCTATATACGCAAGGTATATACCATCGATACGAAAATTCAAAGCTTTCGAATTATTAATTATTTTTAGGATGTATATGGTAAAATAATAGACAACGATAAGAAATAAAATACGTAATTGGATAGAAATTATTCCTATAGAGAGTCAATGGTATTATTAAATAATTATGAATAAATATTGCTTTCTGAGTTTATTCTCTTAAAAAAAGATACATACAAATTTATTATTAGATTTATGATATAAATAAATGAAAAAGGAATATTTTAAAAATAAAGTATGAGTAAGGAAGTATTGGTTTCTAATGAAGTGTAGGTCTGTAATGAAGTGCATTGACATTTAATATGTTTAATGTTTATTGAACACAAAGAGAATAAATTTGCAACATGTTTATCGGGATATAATTGTCTATTTTGTATTTAGCTGATAAAATAAATTATCATCCATCTCCGATTCAATTTTAGAACCAATAAGCGTAATACCTACGTTCGTAGGGAAATCAGTTTCGCTCAAAATTAGGTGTAATCCGGGAAGCTTACGATCTAATATGCAAATCCCTCGGCATAACTGCCTGTTTGTTTTGATAATCACGAGCTGCCAGGGTTTTCGTTGCTCCATTTCACTCACGGATATTTCTATATCCATCGGATAAACTGTTTCGTCGTTCCTTGAGGATCGATCGATCTAAGGTAGGTAACGTTAGACAACATTTCGACCAAACGAACTGGAAATAAACTGTAAAGATTTTCGTATCACGGTGAAAAGAAAAGAAAGCAAAATCTTGTTGACTAAACAATTTTAAGATCTTTTTCCAAGTTGAGGAAGAAAAGCATCCTTGCTTTTGTGTTGTTTTCAAAGGAATGAGGTCGACAAAGACGATCTATAAGTATATCTTTCATCGCTCTAAAAAAAATTTAGTGCATCCCGAGTATCGATATGTATACCTATACCTATACATATACAAGATTCTAACGTTTCAGATTTTCCTACGGAAAGCATTTTCGATGCCTACTCAAATATGCGCTTATTTTTTTCTCTTTCTGTCTTTCTCCATCTCTTCTTATGTAGCTCGCGGCATCTACCTAAGTTCGATGAGCAAAGTAGACGAAGGAAAATGCGTTTTTCTTTCGAGCTTGTTACATTTGAATGAAGCAAGAAAAAGGGATAAGAAGAAAGGTAGAGACGAGGTTAGAAAAAGAAGTGGATGAGAGAAAGAAGGAAAAGAAGTCAAACTAGTGTAGACTCTTTTCGGTCTTTTCCTTTCTCTCTTTCTCTTTTACTGGCTCTCTCTTGCTCTCCTTGCTCTCTTTTCTATCGTGCCCCAAGGCGACAGCCCGTCCTTCTAGTTGTTTATTTTTTCCTGTTTCGCCGTGTTGCTTTATCTCTTTTCCTCCTTCTTTTCTTTTTCTCGCATCCCTGCATCCCTGCTTGTGATTTTGAGAAAGTCGACTTTGACGTCGCTCGGCAGCCGCCGATTTCTGGCAATTGGCCCTGACGCAAAACCTTGCCAAGGTGCAGTCTCCAAGGATTTTCCTCTTTCTCATCCTCTCTTTCTTTATCTTCTTTTATTCTTTTCTTTCAACGTTGCAGTTGTCATCGGACGCATCCTTCTCGTATTCTTATCTTCTTTTTCTTTCTTATATACCTCTATTTGATAGTATATATATATATATATATATATATGAAATTAATTAGATACACTTGTCGATTTAATATATCGGTATGCCTACTTTAACAATGCACAGTATACTTTGATATAATAATTTTGCATAATAATATAAATCTAGTTGAACTGAATCACCTTCACGCGAACATTACTAGTCGTTGGTACTTATGATAAAGTGACACGATCAGACACTAAGCGCTTATGCTATTCTATCGAAGTTATTACTCTTATAGAACAGGTTTCTAGAATGATTTCGCTACGATCTCATAGTGTTTCGTTACGGATCGATGACTTTGCCGTATCAATTAATTTATCTATCTGGTAAATTTTATATGTAGAAATTGTTACCGGACTGTCATCACTTCTTATTATATCCGTACGACGGAAAGTTTGTCTTTTGATTTATAGGCATCGATAAATATAAAAATCTTCGATTTCTATCTCAAAAGCTTTCATGATACGCCTGCCCAGCAACATTTCCATTTCTGATCTAATTATCGGCAACGACGAACATGTATTGCATCTACGACTACATATGTATTATATGATGTCAATAGAACTAGTTTCGGTAGGTCATACTGGTTTGGAATACGAATATTCTCATTATCGAATAGACGTGACGACGTATAATTCGGGATGAATATATTCCTATTGTTTCGAGATTTGTATTGAGTTTGTAATACAGATAGTTGTAATATAGATTTATATAAAAGCTATGCATCTTTGTATTGACAGGATATTCATAGATTTGGATATATCTAATGGGATTCGGACTACAGAATTCCAATATTTATATTTTGCTCGTTATTAAAGTATCGTAGACCAATGAAATCGACGAAAAAAAATAAAATATCGAATGCTTTAATGGATATTCTTGGATACAAAATAAAAAGAAAGCTTGTTAATAGATATAATCAAAATGGTACGTATGAAAAGAGCATTGAAGATTTCGATTTTTAACGTATTAGTTACGTTGAACGTACGTTATTGTAACGAGCGAATTACAATAGAATATTCGTAACAACGCGAATGGGCCTCTCCACGCGAATCAAAATATTCGAACTGTTCGTTTCGTCGTGGTTAGGTATTAATTAACCGAGGTTCGGAAAATATGTGTACGTTGTACCCACGCAATCGATATGCACGCTGGATGATGGATTTTGTTACGAAAATACTCGCTAATATTCGCAACGATTTTGCAAATATTTTTAAACCGGGTCTTGCGAAAGGCAGGTTCTTATCGTGTAAATATTCTACTATTCTCTACTCTTGATTCTATTCCATTTTCAATTTTCTGTGCGAATCGATGTTTAAACATATTCAGACTGCGAAAAAAGAAACAAGAAGGAAAACATAATAAAAGAAGAATCTGCAGGAATAGTTTTCTCTCTTTCATTCATTCTTTTTCTCTTTTAACATCCGTTCGTGGGAAAATATATAGAAGTCAATGTAGCTAGAGTAAACGAACGAATAATCTATCTATCGATCGATCAATCGATCGATCGATCGGATTGTATCGAATGTTACGCGTGAAGGACTACGATACGCCGACTTTGTAGGAGGACGCATTAATTGCGACTCTAAATGCACCATGAGTCGAGAGTACATAGTTAAAGCCTCGATGGGAACGGCATAGTTGATTTAATAAGGCTATATTTTGTATTGATTCATAAATACATCTCGAGAGAGGACGAATGGACGCACGTGGGTACCATTAAGGGATCGATCGTTGTGCGATAAATCTTGGGGGAACGGTTGCTATCGTTCCACTAATAGTGGATAATATCGTATTAAAAATTTGCCGCAAAAATCTCACTGATATATTCTTTTATTATTATTAATAATACTTTATCATAAGATTTTTGAATTCATTGTTATTTGTAAATGAAGCATTTTCGTTTTTTTTATGTAATTAACCAATTTTAAGCTAATTTATGAGATAATTTCTCTGAAATTTTTGAAACATTCACCATGTTCATTTTTTTTTTAAGATCTCCAAGCAAATTATCGAAACTCGATTACTGAATTGGATATGAGCAGTAGATTGACACGAGTCGATATTATCAAATGACATTTTGATTGATGGCATCGAGCTCGAACGCCGACTGATACGGATATTCTGATCGTTGATTGTAAAATTTAATTTGCAGTAGTCTTTGAAAGGCAGGCTGAGCGATTATATCGAAATTGTATGAGTATGTAGGTTGGTACATGTATCCATGTGGTAATACACGTTCGTAGTAGTGTATCATATAACGTTACTATATATAGTATTATATATAGAGTATATATGTATTTATTTATCCTCCTTCCATAACGTCCTTTTTTCAAAATGACAGTTTTTTTACTAGTATTATCGTCCAATAGATTAGTTTTGAGGAAACTGTATTTTTCTGATGGTATATATACATAAACACATGTATACATGTCTCACAAACTTAATTTTGCGAATATTTTATCAGCATGAAGTTTTATATAGAGGATGACTAATGTAAAGTGTTATAAATGTTTGTTTCTTTGAAAATGTTTGATCTATCAATAGATAAATGTTTATTTGTCTTAATGCATTATATACTGATTATATTTGACTTGACAGTAATCGAATAGAGTTTCACATAATCTTTTATTAAACTATATACTATTTTAAATTATAATAATAATAACATTTTATAATACGATACCGTTAAAAATATGTCTTCATATTGAAACCAACAATCTGTTCTGCATACAGTGTATTAATGATTGACTATTTAATAGAAAAATATTGAATTTTTTGATTTATACAATTAACGAAAAACTATATTATCTATTTATTTGTTCTTGACATAAACAATTGGTAACATTTTTAGTAGGAAGAAATTTGTCGATGATAAAAAATTCAGATGAAAAACACGTACAGAATAGATAACAACAAAAATGATAATAATTTCGATGATTGTGATAGTGATGGCAGTAGTAATACATTGTTCATTTTGTTTCTTGTTGCTTGTTTCAAAGTTCTGCCGCTGACGACGGCAAAAGTTAAACTATATACGTGCTTATTTCGCATTATGCATACAATTCAGGACGCGCGAGTACGTATTTTCTAGACTAAAGCGCGTACCATCGCGTTAGCTTTGTTTGCCAGGATGAGATTGTGCGAGTCCTTCTTCAGTTTTCTTCCAGAGAACGTTGTTAACGTTGTCTCCGACGTACCGTGACTCCTTCAGGGCGGAAAGAAGAGAAAAGACGAGAAAAGATGGGAAAAGATGACAGAAATGATGAGTTTGTAAATTTATGACGCGAATATACATAGAATACACACACGCGTGTGCTTTCATTTAAAGAGAAAATAAAATCATAGGATGTAGTAAGTAGCAGGAAAATTCACATTAAGATACATTTCTATTTCAGCATATTATGTAATATAATTCTAACTTTCATATGAACTTCAAAAATTATATTGACTTTTAATACAAAATAGAAAATTTTTAAAGATTTGTTTTTGAATAAATGTAGATAAATATTTTTAATTTTTAACATTCTCCCTTTAAAATAATAGAATAATATGTTATTACATTTTTTGGAATATTACTATTATACAAACTGATAAAATTATTTACATGTATTAATATAAATATTATGTAGAAAAAATAGAATAAGAGAAAAATTGAATTATAGACATACGTATTTATACATTTATATTATAAATATTAAAAAACGTTATATATATAAATGTAATATATATGTGTTTGGTACAGTTGCACACTAGTATACATAAAAAAGGTATTATTTACAAGTCAGTTTGAAATGAAATTCGCTGGTACACTTTATGATAACTAGTTCAAAAGTTACAATTTCATCATCCGTATAGTGTGTTTACGTAATAACATAAAAGAGAGCATCTTCTTTGTGAAATTAAATTTGAAAAAAGGTTAAAAATATTATCTCTACCTGGAGGCTGCTTTTATTTCTTTTTTAATTAAGATATATTTAATGTTTAGTATGAAAATAACTTAATATTAATAAGAATATATCACACAATACGTACGATATTTCAGATTAGTTTCCAAATTTCTAGACTACATAAAAAATTTTCTTAGCATATCATTAGTGATTTTCGAATAAAAGTAAAACTTCAATCAATAACCCAGAACTTTATAAATTGTACGAATATTTAGCGAGTTAACATTAAAATTAGTTTATATTGAAGCTACTGTCATTTAATATACCACAATCCATTATCTTGCAAAATTAAAAATTTTAATAACGAGCAGCGTAGCAATATACATCGCGAGATAGTGATTATTTAGAAATATTTAGCAGGAAATTATTATTTCTCTGTGTAATGAACAGAGGAATGCAGTAAATTAAATGAGTGTATGAAGCTATTATAATGTCTACCAATACACATATACATATATGCATGTACGTATTTGAATTCATTTTCAATTCATTCAATGGTTATCGCAAAATACATAATCCGACCGCAATGAACTTTCGTTAATCGTAAACAGCAATTAATTTCAATCTATAGGATCAGTCATCATAACAAGAGAAACAATGTTACTCTATCGTAACATCTTTTTTTGTGTATAACTAGCAAAGTTCTATTATAAAATAATGAATACAGATCGGTTTAGCAATTTTTAACAGATAAAGTAATATCTAGGTATGGTCGCAACCAATGTAATTTTCCGATGTCCACGAATTTATTAGATTCGTATTTGAATATAGTATACATAGGTCAATAAACATAAAGCTAAACAATGGAAACGTCAACTTTGAAGAAGCACTCTTGTTCTCGCTGACGCGCTAAAATTACAGTTCGACCAATTGGAATCACGGAATTCGTTACGGTTAATTAACATCGCATACCGTTTAATTACAGCGACAGAAACGTTGTATTGTTTGATTATCCGGAAGCTCTGTGAACCGCGGAGCGAAAAGCATTTTGTTGCGTTACGAATAGTAGCACACGGAACGGTTGTAAATAATTTATCATACATTCTCTCCGAATCGTGCGATAAACCTCTTAACCGTTCTAAATAAAAAATGTCCTATGAGGTAAAAGGAGAGAAAGGAAGATTTATCCTGAGGTAAAACAATTTCAATGGAATTTGACAAGCCATCTTAATTGATTACATTCATTAACGAGATTACATAGATTTAACTAAAATTGTCGGGGATAAAAGTTTTTTCTTCGTATTCATAAGTACATTTATTTTTTCCGTTCCGTTATCCCATAAAGTATTCTTCGACATACGTGTGTTATTAGAATTCTCTTATACGATAGTCACGAATTATGAGTCACATTATGAAAGTTCAGCATATCCTCATACATGCGAAGGGAATCTGAGTAACGTTCGTCTTAACTCTGTGGTTATATCGAACTGCATTGACGGAGATTAATCCGAGTAAATATGGATGGTTCGGTAGATCAGGTATGAGAGTTTACGGATAAAAATCGCGTATGTTCTTTAGCAGAAAAGGGAGAAGGAAGAGGAGAAAGGTTTCAGAGGGAAAAATTGCGATCACACCGGTTATGTATCCGAAGCATCGTACGTGAGTCACGTGAGGTAAATTCGAATACACAGGAAGTATAAGTTCCGTACGTGTTTAGTATATATGTATGCGTTTGGTTAGAGTGTAGGTGTGGGCCAAGCGTTCTTCTTCAGGGTCGATGCTCAAGGATTGTGCATGTAACGGGGATCGAGGCGAGTCGTGAGGAGTCTAGAGTCGACACGGCGTTGGAATTTCTCGACAAATAGGTGAATATGCACATAAATACATAACAAAAGTCCGTGACGTGTAGCTCGAATCGTATAAGGACGCCGACGTAAAAGGTGGACAGGGTGAGTAAGTGGGGGAGGATAAAAAGGACGACACGAAGAAGTAAGCGTAATTCCACGAAAAAACGAACGTCACGCGTCCTATCTGAGACTTGAACCCGCTCGAAATAACTCACTTTATTACCGGTATGTCTTCCGGAAAATGAATTATTGAAAACGTGCGCACGCTCTGATGAAAGAGAAAAGGGAAGGAGGAAGATAGGAAGGAAGGAAGGAAGTCTCTTACGTTATCTACTTGCGAAACCATTACTCGCGCGTAAGCGTTCTATAAGATCTTGCACGTATGGGAGACGAGGAACGCGTAAAGATAGGATCGATATTATTGGATACCAATCCCTTCGAAGATTTTCAATGTGCACGTTCGACGCATTACGAAGAGGCATCGCGAAACGTGTTTCTTATTATCAACTTTTCATATCACTACCATAACATTAAGCATTTTGAATTTAATTTAAACTTATTATTGGCTGATGTTAATGATGGGCCTTCTTTTTTTCTGTAATAATTTCGTGACATTAACACGCGACCGTTATTATAATTTTTCATGTTGAAAATAATTAAATCATATGGTAAAGTAAATCATCGTGCAGTAATTTTTTAAGACAACAGACATCGATTTAATTAGCGTGCTCTCGTGATTTGCCTTGAGGATATGAAGCAATCTAAGGGATCGGAGTTAGAGAAGGAGTACGAGAAGGAGGGATAGAGATAGATGAATAGATAGATAGATAAATAGATAGATAGATAAATAGATAGATAGATAGATAGATAGATAGATAGATAGATAGATAGATAGATAGATAGATAGATAGATAGATAGATAGATAGATAGATAGATAGATAGATAGATAGATAGATAGATAGATAGATAGATAGATAGATAGATAGATAGATAGATAGATAGATAGATAGATAGATAGATAGATAGATAGATAGATAGATAGATAGATAGATAGATAGATAGATAGATAGATAGATAGATAGATAGATAGATAGATAGATAGATAGATAGATAGATAGATAGATAGATAGATAGATAGATAGATAGATAGATAGATAGATAGATAGATAGATAGATAGATAGATAGATAGATAGATAGATAGATAGATAGATAGATAGATAGATAGATAGATAGATAGATAGATAGATAGATAGATAGATAGATAGATAGATAGATAGATAGATAGATAGATAGATAGATAGATAGATAGATAGATAGATAGATAGATAGATAGATAGATAGATAGATAGATAGATAGATAGATAGATAGATAGATAGATAGATAGATAGATAGATAGATAGATAGATAGATAGATAGATAGATAGATAGATAGATAGATAGATAGATAGATAGATAGATAGATAGATAGATAGATAGATAGATAGATAGATAGATAGATAGATAGATAGATAGATAGATAGATAGATAGATAGATAGATAGATAGATAGATAGATAGATAGATAGATAGATAGATAGATAGATAGATAGATAGATAGATAGATAGATAGATAGATAGATAGATAGATAGATAGATAGATAGATAGATAGATAGATAGATAGATAGATAGAGGGAGAGAGAGAGAGAGAGAGAGAGAGAGCAGCTGCAAGACGATCCAAACTCGCGGAATTCCGGAGATTAGTCGGCGTGGTCGGAGGATGGTTCTCGAGCACGCGACTCAAGCCTTGACCAAGGTCGGCGAGAATGTCGTGGATTCAGCACGGTATGACGATCACGTCGGTAATCAATCGTGCGCATAGTCGTGGTCGTTGGTTTGCCCGAGCATTTCGCAGTGGACGCGCGTAAACGTCCCTCCGTCTCGTGCCGAGGGCATCTCCAACCTCCCTCCCTTATTATCCTCCTGTTACTCCTCCTATTTCTCTGTCTTTTCCGTTTTCTCCTTCTACTTTGCAAAACGCAGCATGCGAAAAATTAATTTCGCTCATGATTTGCATCTACGCGTTCTGTTAACGATATCCACGTATACCGGCTTCTGTGCTTTTAACAAACTACGTGCCTGAACTTATCCAGTGTAGAACGTGTTCTACTGAAATATGAGAGATATTCAGATATAAAGATAGGCAGATATTTATTCATATATCAGAAAATATAGGTGTATATATACGATTTTATTATACAGAATGTGAACGTAAACTATTCGTGAGGTGTTTTTACAAAAAAATCCTTTTAATTTTCATCAAGATTAGATTCTCATATTTTGGGCGTTCTTTGTAATTTTTTATTTTTAATTCGTTGAGTAATCCGTCTATAAATAACGATGACAGCAGTAATATATCGTAAATAATGGTTATATAATATTAGACATTTTTTCCAAATATATCGTTATTCCAAATTTAATTTGTTAGATTTTAGTTACATCGTGCTTGCGAGTATTCACGTAGAATGGGATAATCATGTTATAGCGATTTCCAAGCGGTAGCTGAATTTATTTGTTACATCTATCCATCGTAATGGCAAAATTACCCCAGAGAATCCAGACAAATCCTGCCAGCGGTTTTCGTGATTTCTGTGGTTATTCGATAGTCCATGATTCGCGGCTTCTCCCGACTTGTCTCGAATTTCATGAGAAAAAATAAATAATTTACATTCACGAGGTTCGAATTTCAACCGAAGAATAAAGGACTATAAATTGGATAGTTTGCGTTCTCAAAAAATCATTTTTGATAACTTCATGCGAGGATGTTGATTGTTCTCAAAAAGATACATTTAATAGGACAACATATTTTGCGAAAACCTGTACAAAAAAATACATCGCTGAGAAAATTATACTTTTCTTCTAATATATTATTCAATTACTTAATTTATTTAAAAATATACACATTTATATACAAAGAAATACTGCAGGAAGCTCTAACGCAATTTTCATTTTCGTAAAACATAAAAGTAATTATACTTTTAAATATATGTACTCATATTGTTGTAGAATTATCATATATTGTTTAATATGTTACGTTAAATGCAACATATCTGAAACTATTTAGTTTATCGTAAAATTTCTTTAATATTCATTTTTAATATATATAGTTTAAATATTTATTTTCAAAAGAAATCATAGATTTATAGTATTGAGATATACAATCCGAGGATACGTTTTTCGATTACAAGACAAATTAGTTTTTACTCTATCCTCAGGGCTATTTGCTATTACGATGTTTCAATAATACCTTCTCAGCTTGGTTCTTCGTGGATCGTTTGTTTCCTTTCGGTGAGACGAATGTAGTACGTGAAATCGCGAACGTATTACGCACGATTATGATGATTATTTTCTTTAATCTATAGCTGGCGGTGGCTGGACCATGTTATTAATACAGAGAAAAGCATCAGGACACCCTGCTGAGGTCCTCACGATACACCACGAGCAAGGCCCTGACCTCGGACCGCTTGCCAAGCCCCAAGATTCCACTCGGCGAATGTTTTCTTTTTACGTGTATCTTCGTTCGCGATGAAGGCCACTCCAATGATTTTCATTATTCCTTATCCTCCTCCTCTTTCTTCTCCTTTTCTTCTTTCTTCACCATCTTCAACGTCTTCTCTTACCGAATCCTTCTTCTTCACAACGTAAGTATATACTACATACATATTTAACGTAACTAAGTACATAAAATACAAAAGGGTTACATAAAAACGATGAAATAAACAATTTCTTTCAACGAGATCTGATTTGATCAAAATCGAAACGTCTTCCGTGATCACAATGAACTTTGTCTTTGTCAAACATTAGCCAGACCACTTTCAAAAATTCGATCAAAATATCTTCTTGCTATTCTTTCTTTTATATTTTCTAGCTTATCTAATAGTAATATAATAGTATGAGATAGGGAAGAGAATAAATTGAGCCTCTTAAATAGTTTTTCTTTTGTGTCTAGAGAAAACGAAACGAAAAAGAGTATTTCTCTTTGCACAAACTCCGACGAGTTCGTTGACTTTGCTTTTACTATTAATTCGTAAGGGTTCCGACTTGATATATTATATTCTATGTATACATCTGTAAAGACTGTATCTTAAGTTATTTATATAACTCAATGGTTGAATTCGAGTTCATCTTATCGTTAGAGCTTGACTAATACTTGACACTATATATATATATATCTTTTTTTTATACATATCTTTAGAATATTTTTCCTGTTTCATTATTTATTTTATACCATGAAATTTGTAGGACTTTTAGGAAGATTCATGAACAGTCTAATACGACACGAAGATACACGAAGATGAATTTTTTGTTCCTCCAGTTATATTCACATATTATGGTACATTCTGCATATCGATATAAAGGAAAAATATCGTATACATTCAATTACGATTGGAATATTTACATCGAACCATCTAGTCGATCCGAATTCGCGGCGGCTGCACGTAGATACGGTCGACGTAGTATCGTATAATGGCGCAAAGCGCCTGTAAATAACGGGATGTGATCCTATATTTATTGCATCGATGAAAGCCGACATTGCAGTTATACTCTGTATCTTTCTTTCTTTTTCTCTTTGTTCATTCGTATACTTGTTGAGAAAAGTAACGTCCCATAATAAATTATTTTCTCGACAATGGAGGAAAGGTATCGTACTGTTGAAATCACGAGACGCTTTTGATTGTAATGAACGTATTATCTTATTACTACTTTTGAGTATTGTTTCTTTAATTATTTTTATGATTATTTCTAAGCATATTCCCACGAGGACATAATAATTTAAGCGATATTATAATTTTAGTAATTGAAATTTGCATGAATGTTAACACGTTTATATCTTGTCGAATCGGTTGAGGACATCAGATGGTAAAAGAAGTGGAAGAGAAAAATTTCAAGTTATTTAACGTACAATAACGGTTCTTTTGAGTGATAAGGAAGAAGGAAAAGGAGACACGAATGATCGAGTATAATCATAATTTCTTAACCGATCGACGTAAACTGAAAGAAAGAACAGCGGGTTGCATTCGAGGATGACGTCGTTTCGGGTCAGAAAGGAAGAAACAGATGCGAATGAAAAAAGACAAATACAGAGAGAGAAACAAAGAGAGAAAGAAAAAGGGGCGGGAGAGAAGAGAAGAGTGAGAGAGAGAGAGAGAGAGAGAGAGAGAATGAGAAAGAAAATTTGGAGAAGAGAGAGGAATGATGTGGAAATGATATAAGTTTACATAGAGGTTATATAAAGGTATGTTAATGCAGGGCATAAATAAGGAGGCACATTCGGTGCCTAATAGGACGCTAATTGTGATTATATACAACATAGCCGTGCGGATGCACAGCCTGAATTTTATATACCTATATAACATTTATCGCTGGCCGTCCAACCGGTCGAGTGTGGAGGAGCAAAAATGCTCAACACTCGGGAATTTATAGTAATGAAAGGATGGAGATTTATCGGGCGTTGCCGCTTTACAAATGATCCGATATCCCGCTTTGCGCGTTCTTTCTATCTCTTTCTCTCCTTTTTTTTCTCTTTCTCTCGTTCTCCTTAACCTTCTCTTTCTCGCGCCGCTTATAATGGTTAATTCGTGCGATGCGAAGTCTTACCTTCGGCTCCGTCTTGGGCATCCGCCTTTGGATCGTCGAGTCGATAAGTGAAATTACAGAAAATAATGAAGCCTAACGATCTCACTAATTATTTCTTTGTTTCTCGACCGATCTTGTAGACCGATGAACGATCGCGTTCATTCGTTTTTAGAGTACGTTCCATAATTCGTCGCAAGCTAAGTAGTAAAGAATACGAGTTTCGAGGTGTTGTTTACGTTTTGTACAAACAATCGATCGTTCGATCGATATCGATACCTTCTATACGATAAATAATTTTTTTTTGTTTCTTTTTCTTTTTCTTCTTTTGCTTCTTTCCAAAACAAATCCTCTTTCAAATTCGAACCAACGAGAGATGGAACGTTTTTCTTTTCCCCTAAATCGCGGATGTTTTCTTTCCACGAGTATGTCTAACGGATGAGAGAAGTTTATTACGACAACTTGCCATGCTGTTTTCGAAAGATCCAAGCAACATTTACACACAGGATGGTCCGAGTACCCTCGACCAAGTTGCTCGAGAGATGTCCAGACCAACTTTGCCCAAGTGAAGAGTTTATATCAAACATTCGTCGGACGAACGTGTTGTTTGGTCGAGTACGAACCATCGGAATAGGACCATTCATGACTATGATGGAAGAAAGTAGGGAACAGAGGATGCGCTTGAGACTTAGCCAAGTGGACTAACTTTGATGCTTCCCGATACGCTTGTTATTTGATCGTTAATCTATCGAATGAGTTAGAAGTCGACGTAAGTAAACCTTGATATTCGTCTTATTATTAGTTTTTTCTTCTTTTTATTCGATTCTTCTTATATCGTTTATACTCGGTTTGTAATTTCAAAAGGAAGATAAGACGATTAATAAGAATAATAATTTATCGTTAATGAGTTCTCGCGATGATTAATCATATCAGTTGGTAAGAACAATGGACCACGCCCAACTGATTTGTATCTGTCGGATTGTACATGGGCGATACTATACGAATTGCTTTATCAAAATTATAGGAAACGAGTTTGGGTTAACGTTGAGACGAAAGCTCTTATAAGCGCGTGCATCTTTCAAGGTAGCGTAACAGGACCGAATAACTCTGGACACTTTATGCGGCCATTACCACAGGTGAACGCCATGAACGATACTTTAGGTTTTCCTGATTTAGAAGTGCTCTTAGGTTCTCCGTACTTACGCTCTTCCTATTTCCTAAAGTTATCTTTTCTTCCAAAGAATCTTTCTCTCTCTCTTTCTCGCTATTTCTTTATGTCGTGTTAAATGTTTCCTTATTTTTCATTTTCATAACGTAACGTTTATATTACATTATACAGTCGTATATATAAATATGTCTCGAATATTTTTCTTTACGATTGGAATAAGTATAATTTATTTCGCTATTTTATCGATAATTGCGTTCAATAAATACAATTTTATAGATTCTAAAGAGTTCTCAAAGAGATTCGTATTATATCTATATGTAGTACCTATAAACCTGTCCTCGAAAAATCGAACTCTCTCACGGGCTTGACAAGACTCTTTTCTATTTTCTCTTTCTCGCCTCGAGTTTATTGCAAAAGATATATCTTAGTAGGAAAAATAATTTATTCCTTTCATCTGTCCATCTACCTACTCGAAAGAGAATCTTTAATTGACTGCACTCAAACTCTCGAGCGAGATACCGATCTAGCCACTGCGATCGTATAAACCTCAGTACTTTGCCCTCCTTGGGGCAAAGTGGTGATAAAAAAGGAAAGAAAGAAAGGGAGAAAATGAGAAAGAGAGAAGAAACGAGAGGGAAGCAAACAGAGAGAAGTGAATCGTAGATTTACGGAAAGACCGACGGGGTAACCGACGTCGGCATCAAGATATCGACCGCGAAGAATCACCTTCGAGGTTAACTTCCCTTTTACGTATTTTATCCTTTCTTTTTGAGAAAAAAATCAACTTAGACTATTTTCATAAATTTGACTTACATTTCGAAAATTACTCTTTCGTTATTTTCTTTTTATCGAGTTACCCTAAATATAATAATAAAATAATAATATAATAAATACCCTAAATATAATAAATATATAATGACGTACGTAGTTTGAACGATTTGATAGAAATTTTGTTTCATTTTTTTCTCTCGTTAATTTTGTCGAGTTCATCGTTGAAATTGACATTTTTTGATATTTTTTTTTGGTATAAAATAACAAAAATATGAAACTTAAACAATGGAAGTCATGCGAGCGAACTAGAAAAACAATTTTTCAACGCGACATTGAATAGCATTGCTCATCATAAAGCCAGGATAAAGCTTTAGCGCTCGTTTATATCACGAGAAAATACTGACCGCGATAGCTGTATTTTATTTTTGTAAACGTACGCTGTACGTTTCGGGAAAATGGATTTGTTTCGGAGGAATGCTATCTTTTCTTTCACGTATGGTTGTAACACGCAGAACATTGCTGCTCTCTGTGTGCTAGCCAGCTGTGGTGATCGAAGGCACCGCTTAAACCGAGCATAGAACTTTAGCAATCGCGAAGTGTGCTCGTTTGTTAAATTAATACGTTTCGCCGGATGAAACTATGCCCGACAGATTTGCTGAAAAATGAGATGGAAGGGAGGGGAACAAGAAAAAGAGAGAAAAATTTACGGTGGTGTTACCGTTTTGAGCTTTCCAGCGCAGTAGTACTCGTACGAAAGTAATGCGCTGTGGTTGAAAGAAATCCGTTCTTTTCTCTGGTGTATTTACCGCATTCGTGCTAACTTTTTTTTCACTTCTTTGACGTAAGTAGATAGATATAAATTCTTTGATTGTGTGATTGAGATTTCTAATACGTAATATTAAATAAATCGGTAAAAAGTAAGATCAAAAAGATGTTTTTGTTATGCTTTCATGTAAAACAAATTGCTCCATTATTTTATCTCACATTGAGCGGTTACTTTTAATCAGTTGTCTAACACATTTTTGCCTTTTTTAGTAGTCTTTTTTCTAAAACTACGAACTACGATAGATTTGTAAATTTATATACTAGAAATTCACTATCAGAAAGATTTGCGATTTGTATACTACGGACTAGCCTTATTGCTTTTTATTACTACTTTTAAAAGAATATACATTGGAAATATAAACGAAGATAAATTTTTTTAAAAATAAATGTAAACCTAATAGTAAGAGAAAAAACAATAAAAAAATTGTAAAAAGAGGATAAGAAACCAAAAGATAAGGAATGAGAGGGAGAGAGAAAGATAAGAGTTAAAGTCGTCAAAGTTTGCGATATTATTATTCGAACTCAATATATGTGTATTCAATATAAAAGAACATATTGAATTCCTGGTACAATAATATTGTCCAATACGTGGGCTTTATTGAATGTAAGAGCATTGAGCGTAAATAATCTTCTATATTCATTTTATTATGCGATTCGAGTACATTGCACTTTCGTTCGTTCGCATAATTTTGAATTTATTCTTCGACAAATTGAAAGGTCTTCAAATGAACATCGATTAAATTTATGTAAAATTGATTAAAATTTACTAAATTCTATATCTCTTCATATCATTTTTTATATTTTTATTTTCTTCTCGAAGAAATCGTTTCATTCATCTCAGAAGGAAGAGAAGATCAACGATATTAGACGATATATTGAAAAATTAATATTAATTTAGACATATGATTCAGCTCGATATATTCTGAAATTTCTCTTTTTTTCGTAGTTTTTCTTTTTTATTTGTAGGCGAAATAACTGTACGTAGAATTTTGTACGTTGATAATTGCGCGTTTGCGTTGTACTGGCCGAAGTATACTGAGTAGAGTTAGCCCGGGTTGCTTCGTGATACCAGATTCAAGTCATTATTCATTCTACGTTATTATTCGTCCATGTCTGAGTCACATTTTTTCGTACAATTCACTCGTAGCTTGCATGCTGATTCTCGCGACTATTGTTCGAATAAATGTGAGGATCCTTGCAGCAGCCAAATTTATAGTGCACGCGAACTTTTCAGTTATGATGCTTGGAGGCACGCTATTCAATGAGGAGCACCGCTTTGAATTTAATTTCATCGTATAGAAATCCTTGATTATTCTAGAAATGATGGGCCAGGTTTTCATATAGCTCATTCAGTTGATTGATTAAAAGCATCTCGATAATTTGTCGTAGTAATAGATAAAAATCTCTAGGAAATTGATCTAAAAGAGATTAAATTGAATATGTATTGTTATTTTCTAGGACATCTTTTTTTTATTTTCTAAGCTTAATATTTTCTCCGTTGAAAGCAATGGTCATAAAACACCAGATAGAAATTAAAAAGGACCCGATGATTAACATTCTGTAAATTTGCGCAATATCGTCCTCAAATAGAAGGCCATCCGACAAATGAACAGATCTCCGATCCGTATGCGTAAGCTCATATAAATTTGTGTATCCGAAGTCGTCTGGACTTTACTTCCAGAAGGTATATACTTCAAACTAATAAGCCTTGTAGGCTTCAATGTAATAATTCAATAAGGAACTAAGTTTTACATTCTACGAACTGATTTATCATGCAAGTAACTTATCTAAGAAGTGGGAGTAGGAATAAGTATAAAAAAGAAGATCAGGAAGAAAGGACACTCATTTTGAATTTTGAACTTAGAACTTAGAACTTAGAACTTTTCTGTAAATTTGGTATTTCTGTTTTAGTTAGTAAGTCTGTATTAATTTATTAAGTCCGTATTTCTGTTTTGTGATTAAATCTGAAATCTTGTTTTATTAACTAAGTCCGCGTATTCTGTTTTTGTTAAATCAGTAATTCAGTCAATAAGATTTATGATTCATTTGAATCAGAGAGAACAACGTTTCTATTCGTGTAAAGGGATAAAGATTAACGTTATTTCAGGCTGAGTGCCGGACGAAACTTCAATCTCACTACTTTCAATCTCTGATACGGGGACGTAACAGTATGTATGTATGCATCTTTATAATGCTCGATATTGTTCGGTAATTTATATACATACGTAGGTATGTAAAACATATAAGAAAAAAAAATTTCTACCATTTTGTTTGTAATTAATAAATTACTGAGTTCCGTGTTGACATCCGTCAAGTACAGACGTACCGTGCAAACGTTACGTATTTGTATACCACGAGTGCCTCAACAACGTAGTGGATAAGTTCATAAGATATCGAGTGTAAACTATAGATTAACGTAGGAAATCAGCAGATTGGGCACAGTGCTAAGTAGTAATCTCGTCGAGATGCAGTCTTCTGAGTACAGAAGGTTGCATACAGAGGCTACAACTAGCGAAAATGTAACTCAGAACCTAGGCATTAAAACTAACCGATTATACGCAAATGCAGCTGCAAACTTCACATTCCCTAAGAAAGATCAAGCAGGTCGTAATCGAAGCTAGAGAAGGAATCCCTATTAAAGATTATATAAGCGAAATAAGTAAGCTAACTAAACCTCAGGACATATGCTTCATTTCTAGAATCTCCAACAATAGAATATGTGTGTACTTCTCAAGTAAAAAAATAGTAGACGATATTTGTAAACATGAGAAAATACGTATAGGTGAACACGATTTAAACGTTAGACCGTTAATAACTCCTGGTATCAGAATCATAATATCGAACGTCTGCCCTATAATCCCTCACGATGTCATCAAAAAAGCCTTAATAATGAAAGGTATCACTTCTACCTCAAATATATCCTTCCTAAAAGCTGGATTTTCGGAACCAGAACTTACGCATATTCTTAGTTTTCGGCGTCAAATTTATATAAAACCTGAATCCCTCCCCTCTGTACCTGAAGCAATGGGAATAGAATACGAAGAGACTAAATATTGGATCTATCTTTCACCAGAATCGACAACCTGCTTCTTATTTCATAAAGAAGGTCATATAGCTAAAGTCTGTCCAAACAATAACATCAACAATACATCACTCACAATTAACGTTATACCAAACACTCATAACATAAATATAAACGATGAGGCCAATATCACCTATACTAAATTAACAGAAAATATTAAAGTAAACAATCATTTTACTTTCCCTTTTAAAACTAAAAGACCACTATCTATATCCTCTAACTCTACGCAAATACAAGAACCAACCATTAACGTGATAAACCTCTCCAACCCAAACTCCGACTACTCTGATGAAGACTACGAATTCATTGATATAGAAACCTCCATACAAAACGGTAAAAATAGAATAAATAAACGCAGGAAAATAAATACCACCGCTACTGACAAAATTAAAACAATTGAACTTCTAGAACCGGCCAAAGACACAATCGATGACACCAAAAATAACTTTATACTAAATTATAAACAATTCAAAGGATTCCTCGAAAAATCTGTCGGCTCACGTTTCCCCTACAAAAACGCGATAGAATTTACGGACAACATCGAAGGATTAACTCAAATGATGCATACTATCTATCCCTTACTCACTGAAAGAAGCATAAAAAACAGAATTAGCAGTCTGATTAAAAAACCTAAGTTAACAAAATATACAATCGATAACACCGTTTCCCAGGAGTGAAATATTTATAATACACTCATTGTTGCGGCCTAAATTCCTTAATTAAGAGTCCTATGGCAATTTCGTATATGCTATGATGTGGAGAATAAAGGGTTAGGTTCAGGGGTAAAATAAAACACGTGGTTGAGCCAATAAAAGATGCGAAGCTTCATTGGCTCGTCAGGGAAAAGCCTTGCGGCATAAAAACCCTGGATGATATTTATGAAATACAATAATGAAAATCTACCACGTGGCGTTCCCACGCGGGAAACTATAGTTCGCGGGAAAGGTATATATTGGAATGATCTCACCTCTCGCTCTTCTCACATATATCGATCACAACTTTAAAGGTTGTGGGTTGAATAGGCTTACGTTCACAATCGGAAAGATTGGAAGGTTCCCTTTGTTGTTCCTTGTGAATCCTCAAGTCCGTTGTTCCTTGTAGCTTCTGTATTCCTTAGATGCGGAAGATGTATCGTCGTAGGCGTCCGGTGATAGAATAGAAAGAATGTCCTTTTGTACTGGCCCAGCAGGGGATATATGCTAGGGGTGTGAGAAGTGGGGATGCGAGAGGTGGTGGTAGCTATAGTAGCGCTTCGATAGTCGCTGGTAGTTTGATACTTGCAACGAGTATCGATCTAGAATCATAATCGATAGAATTGGACGCGCGCGATTTGAATACAGCTAGTTACCGTACGATAATTTCGGTTCGTACACTCATATTATGAGTTTTTTAATACAAAGGAACATTAATGGATTCTACAAACATATAGAACAGCTAAAATTACTCATTCATGAAAACTCTCCTTTGATTATATGTCTCCAAGAAACAAATTTTAAAACAAACGAGACACCCAAACTAAAAGGATACTCACCCTTATCAAGGAATAGAAATACTCAACATGCCAGCGGAGGAGTATCAATATTCGCTCACAATTCCCTAGAATTTGAGGAAATACAAGTGGTGTTAATTTTGAAGCAGTAGCAATCCGTATCTTCTTCCCCATAAAGACTTGTATATGCAATATATATGCGTCCAATAATCAAAAACTTGAAATTGAATGTACGATCTGAAAGGATCGTACGGTAATTAGCGGTATTCGAAATTCGCGTGCGTCCGTTTCCATCGATTAGGATTCTAGATCGATACTCATTGCGAGCATCGATCAACTACTAGTAACTATCAAAGCGTTTCTCTAGCTACCCCCACCTCTCGCATCCCCACTTCTCATAGCCCTAGTATGTACGTCCTGTTGGGCCAGTACAAAGAGGCATTCTTCCTATTTCTTCACCGGACGCCTACGACTACACATCTTGAAGGATTATAGAGGCTTTAAGAATTCACAAAGGACAGCGAAGAGAATATCCTAATCTTCAAGACTCGTGAAAATGAGCCCATTCAACATCGCAACCCTTAAGGTTGTGATCGCTATACTTGAGGAGTGCGAGAGGTTAGATCTTTCCAATATATATATTTCACATCGACGGTATTTTCCCACGTGGTAACACCACGTGGTGCACTCTTATTGCATAATCAAATATCATCCAGGGTTTTTATGCCGCAAGGCTTTTCCCTGACGAGCTAATAAAAAAGGCATTGTTTCTTTGATTGGCTCAATCACGTGTTTTATTTTACACCTTAACCTAACCCTTTATTCTCCACTTCATATCATAAACAAATTGCCAGAGGACTCTTAGTTGAGGAATTTCGGCCATAACATTGAAGATCTACTCGACTAGCTAGGAAAAGGAAAGCTAGGAAAGTAATCAAAGAAAGTAAGAGAAAATCATGGTTCGACTACACTTCATCAATGACTAACCAAACTCCTACCAAAAGAATTTGGGATAAAATTAATAAGATTAACGACGGATATAAAAAGATCTCAGAAATTCCATACCTGAAACTGAACAACAATGAAATAATTAAGGAACCACAAGTTATTGCAGACGTCTTGGCTGAACAAATAGCGCTAAATTCCAGTGATCATAACTATGACGAAAAATTTATACACACAAAAAAAAAATCATAAACCAATCAAATCTACATTTCAACCAATAAACTCCATAGATGAGAGTACCAATATTTCAACTTCAATGTCTGAACTAACAGACGCACTCCAGCAAGAAAAGAAAAATTCATCACCGGGTCCTGATAATATCCATTATGTATTCCTTAAAAACCTCTCTACTGTAGGTAAATAGTTTCTCCTTAATATATATAATTATATATGGCTACAAAATATCTTTCCCGATCAATGGAGACATGCTTTAGTAATTCCTATACTAAAGCCAAGTAAAAAGAAAAACGTACCTGAAACTAACCTGTACTATGTGTAAAATCTTAGAAAAAATCATTAATAAAAGATTGAGGTGGTTCATTGAAACGAAAAAAAGCGGTCTCAGAATTTCCGTTCCACCCTAGACCACCTTAGTAATCTAGAGACAAATGTCTGTGACGCATTCATCAACAAAGAACATGTTATTATGATTAGTATAGATATTGAAAAAGCATATGATATGATATGGAGAGACAAAGTTACGGAAATTGTAGGTGAATTTATTGGAGGTAACATCTACAATTTATCAAAAACTTTCTTAAAGACCGTTACATTCAAGTAAAAATAAATGGTCACCTTTCAAAAAAAGTTAAAACTGAAAACGGTATCCCACAAGGTTCGATTATAAGCGTTACACTCTTCTCCTAGCAGTTAATTATAATACTAAACAAATAAATCCTCCTATCAAAAGCTTTCTATTTGTTGATGACCTCACTATTTGCTGCAAGGGCAAAAATATAGAAACTACAGCTGAACTCCTGCAAAGTGCCTTAAATAGCTTACAAGAATGGTCTAATGGTAACGGACTCAAATTCTCATCACTTAAAACTCAATGCATCCTTTTTAGTAAAAGAAATAACATCAGAACACCGAAAATCACCCTAAATGATGGTGATTTAAAATTTGTTGACAATATCAAAATTCTTGGACTAACCTTTGATAACAAACTCACGTGAAGTAAACACATCATGAACCTTAGGAACTCGTGCCTTAGAAGATGCAACATTTTAAAGGTTTTAGCAAATAAAAACTGGGGTGCAGATCAAACAGTTCTACTTAAAACATACCAGGCCCTCATTCGCTCCAAATTAGACTATGGTGCCATTATATATAATTCAGCTAGCTCTACTCTATTAAAATTATTGGATACCGTTCAAAATAGTGCGCTAAGAATTGCAAGTGGCGCCTTCAGAACAAGCCCTATTAACAGCATTCTATACATATCCAAAGAAGTACCACTCCAGCTTAGAAGAGATTTGTTAACCCTAAGATATGCTGCAACAATCTCATCATTTCCTGATAACCCTGTACACACTAACATCTTTAATACCCAATTTTTTGATGTTTATTATGAAAAACCTACCCTACCTATTCCATTAAAATTAAAGATACATAAATTATCAAGCAAATACAATAATGATATCCCCAAAGCAATACAAAGAAAACCACCAATTACCCCATCATGGACCTTAATAGCTCCTACAATAAACGTTAGGCTATCAGAAGATAGAAAGGGCGAAACCTCACAGTTAGAATACAGAGCCAAATTCCACGAATTACTAGAAGAAATTAATGATTATATCCATATCTACACCGATGCATCCAAAACTGAAGGTAAATCTGGAATTGCCGTTATTTTACCAGAAAAACAAAGCAAATATCGTATACACAATTATACTAGTATTTTTACCGGAGAAGCCTACACCATCTACTCTGCACTAGAACACATTGAAGAGTCGAACAATACAAAATTTGCCATTTTTAGTGATTCAATGAGTGTACTGTCAGTCATTGGAAACAAAAAGCTAGAAAATGATATCATAAAAAATATAATAGATAAATTCACTATAATCAATTCAAAGCTTAACAAAGAAATATGAATGATCTGGCTACCAGCACATCAAGGTATCCCTGGAAACGAAAAGGCAGATAAGGCGGCCAAGGAAGCTACTAACTTACAAGGAATCGAAAACTCATTACCTCCCCCACATACTGCCTTAAAGAAATCTTATTCTGGAATAATCAAAACTTATTGGGAAGAACTGTGGTCCAATTCAGTCTCTGAAAAACTTCGTCCAATTGTGGACACATTCTATGAAAAGGAAAATAAATCGCCTAACTTATGCAGGAAAGATTGCAACCGTTATAGACAGACTAAAAATAGGACACACTAAATACACCCATAGCTACTTATTTGATGGAATACCTAAACCAAAATGTGAAACATGTAACGAAACCATAAGCGTTTAACACCTTTCAGTAGACTGCCCCAATTACATAAACGCACGAATAAAATATCGAATTCCTTGCGATTTAAAGACGGCCCTTACCCTCACCGAACACCATAAAAATGTTATTAATTTCCTTAAAGCAATCAAGATGTATGAACACATATAATACTATCGTAATATTAAGTGTAATATAATTAATGTAAATATACATAATAATTAATGTAAAATATACTGCAACTAATGTATCATGTCGCTAATAACCTAGTTGTTGATGCGACAATAAACTCATATTAATAATAATAATAATAATAATAATAATAATAATAATAATAATAATAATAATAATAATAATAATAATAATAATAATAATAATAATAATAATAATAATAATAATAATAATAATAATAATAATAATAATAATAATAATAATAATAATAATAATAATAATAATAATAATAATAATAATAATAATAATAATAATAATAATAATAATAATAATAATAATAATAATAATAATAATAATAATAATAATAATAATAATAATAATAATAATAATAATAATAATAATAATAATAATAATAATAATAATAATAATAATAATAATAATAATAATAATAATAATAATAATAATAATAATAATAATAATAATAATAATAATAATAATAATAATAATAATAATAATAATAATAATAATAATAATAATAATAATAATAATAATAATAATAATAATAATAATAATAATAATAATAATAATAATAATAATAATAATAATAATAATAATAATAATAATAATAATAATAATAATAATAATAATAATAATAATAATAATAATAATAATAATAATAATAATAATAATAATAATAATAATAATAATAATAATAATAATAATAATAATAATAATAATAATAATAATAATAATAATAATAATAATAATAATAATAATAATAATAATAATAATAATAATAATAATAATAATAATAATAATAATAATAATAATAATAATAATAATAATAATAATAATAATAATAATAATAATAATAATAATAATAATAATAATAATAATAATAATAATAATAATAATAATAATAATAATAATAATAATAATAATAATAATAATAATAATAATAATAATAATAATAATAATAATAATAATAATAATAATAATAATAATAATAATAATAATAATAATAATAATAATAATAATAATAATAATAATAATAATAATAATAATAATAATAATAATAATAATAATAATAATAATAATAATAATAATAATAATAATAATAATAATAATAATAATAATAATAATAATAATAATAATAATAATAATAATAATAATAATAATAATAATAATAATAATAATAATAATAATAATAATAATAATAATAATAATAATAATAATAATAATAATAATAATAATAATAATAATAATAATAATAATAATAATAATAATAATAATAATAATAATAATAATAATAATAATAATAATAATAATAATAATAATAATAATAATAATAATAATAATAATAATAATAATAATAATAATAATAATAATAATAATAATAATAATAATAATAATAATAATAATAATAATAATAATAATAATAATAATAATAATAATAATAATAATAATAATAATAATAATAATAATAATAATAATAATAATAATAATAATAATAATAATAATAATAATAATAATAATAATAATAATAATAATAATAATAATAATAATAATAATAATAATAATAATAATAATAATAATAATAATAATAATAATAATAATAATAATAATAATAATAATAATAATAATAATAATAATAATAATAATAATAATAATAATAATAATAATAATAATAATAATAATAATAATAATAATAATAATAATAATAATAATAATAATAATAATAATAATAATAATAATAATAATAATAATAATAATAATAATAATAATAATAATAATAATAATAATAATAATAATAATAATAATAATAATAATAATAATAATAATAATAATAATAATAATAATAATAATAATAATAATAATAATAATAATAATAATAATAATAATAATAATAATAATAATAATAATAATAATAATAATAATAATAATAATAATAATAATAATAATAATAATAATAATAATAATAATAATAATAATAATAATAATAATAATAATAATAATAATAATAATAATAATAATAATAATAATAATAATAATAATAATAATAATAATAATAATAATAATAATAATAATAATAATAATAATAATAATAATAATAATAATAATAATAATAATAATAATAATAATAATAATAATAATAATAATAATAATAATAATAATAATAATAATAATAATAATAATAATAATAATAATAATAATAATAATAATAATAATAATAATAATAATAATAATAATAATAATAATAATAATAATAATAATAATAATAATAATAATAATAATAATAATAATAATAATAATAATAATAATAATAATAATAATAATAATAATAATAATAATAATAATAATAATAATAATAATAATAATAATAATAATAATAATAATAATAATAATAATAATAATAATAATAATAATAATAATAATAATAATAATAATAATAATAATAATAATAATAATAATAATAATAATAATAATAATAATAATAATAATAATAATAATAATAATAATAATAATAATAATAATAATAATAATAATAATAATAATAATAATAATAATAATAATAATAATAATAATAATAATAATAATAATAATAATAATAATAATAATAATAATAATAATAATAATAATAATAATAATAATAATAATAATAATAATAATAATAATAATAATAATAATAATAATAATAATAATAATAATAATAATAATAATAATAATAATAATAATAATAATAATAATAATAATAATAATAATAATAATAATAATAATAATAATAATAATAATAATAATAATAATAATAATAATAATAATAATAATAATAATAATAATAATAATAATAATAATAATAATAATAATAATAATAATAATAATAATAATAATAATAATAATAATAATAATAATAATAATAATAATAATAATAATAATAATAATAATAATAATAATAATAATAATAATAATAATAATAATAATAATAATAATAATAATAATAATAATAATAATAATAATAATAATAATAATAATAATAATAATAATAATAATAATAATAATAATAATAATAATAATAATAATAATAATAATAATAATAATAATAATAATAATAATAATAATAATAATAATAATAATAATAATAATAATAATAATAATAATAATAATAATAATAATAATAATAATAATAATAATAATAATAATAATAATAATAATAATAATAATAATAATAATAATAATAATAATAATAATAATAATAATAATAATAATAATAATAATAATAATAATAATAATAATAATAATAATAATAATAATAATAATAATAATAATAATAATAATAATAATAATAATAATAATAATAATAATAATAATAATAATAATAATAATAATAATAATAATAATAATAATAATAATAATAATAATAATAATAATAATAATAATAATAATAATAATAATAATAATAATAATAATAATAATAATAATAATAATAATAATAATAATAATAATAATAATAATAATAATAATAATAATAATAATAATAATAATAATAATAATAATAATAATAATAATAATAATAATAATAATAATAATAATAATAATAATAATAATAATAATAATAATAATAATAATAATAATAATAATAATAATAATAATAATAATAATAATAATAATAATAATAATAATAATAATAATAATAATAATAATAATAATAATAATAATAATAATAATAATAATAATAATAATAATAATAATAATAATAATAATAATAATAATAATAATAATAATAATAATAATAATAATAATAATAATAATAATAATAATAATAATAATAATAATAATAATAATAATAATAATAATAATAATAATAATAATAATAATAATAATAATAATAATAATAATAATAATAATAATAATAATAATAATAATAATAATAATAATAATAATAATAATAATAATAATAATAATAATAATAATAATAATAATAATAATAATAATAATAATAATAATAATAATAATAATAATAATAATAATAATAATAATAATAATAATAATAATAATAATAATAATAATAATAATAATAATAATAATAATAATAATAATAATAATAATAATAATAATAATAATAATAATAATAATAATAATAATAATAATAATAATAATAATAATAATAATAATAATAATAATAATAATAATAATAATAATAATAATAATAATAATAATAATAATAATAATAATAATAATAATAATAATAATAATAATAATAATAATAATAATAATAATAATAATAATAATAATAATAATAATAATAATAATAATAATAATAATAATAATAATAATAATAATAATAATAATAATAATAATAATAATAATAATAATAATAATAATAATAATAATAATAATAATAATAATAATAATAATAATAATAATAATAATAATAATAATAATAATAATAATAATAATAATAATAATAATAATAATAATAATAATAATAATAATAATAATAATAATAATAATAATAATAATAATAATAATAATAATAATAATAATAATAATAATAATAATAATAATAATAATAATAATAATAATAATAATAATAATAATAATAATAATAATAATAATAATAATAATAATAATAATAATAATAATAATAATAATAATAATAATAATAATAATAATAATAATAATAATAATAATAATAATAATAATAATAATAATAATAATAATAATAATAATAATAATAATAATAATAATAATAATAATAATAATAATAATAATAATAATAATAATAATAATAATAATAATAATAATAATAATAATAATAATAATAATAATAATAATAATAATAATAATAATAATAATAATAATAATAATAATAATAATAATAATAATAATAATAATAATAATAATAATAATAATAATAATAATAATAATAATAATAATAATAATAATAATAATAATAATAATAATAATAATAATAATAATAATAATAATAATAATAATAATAATAATAATAATAATAATAATAATAATAATAATAATAATAATAATAATAATAATAATAATAATAATAATAATAATAATAATAATAATAATAATAATAATAATAATAATAATAATAATAATAATAATAATAATAATAATAATAATAATAATAATAATAATAATAATAATAATAATAATAATAATAATAATAATAATAATAATAATAATAATAATAATAATAATAATAATAATAATAATAATAATAATAATAATAATAATAATAATAATAATAATAATAATAATAATAATAATAATAATAATAATAATAATAATAATAATAATAATAATAATAATAATAATAATAATAATAATAATAATAATAATAATAATAATAATAATAATAATAATAATAATAATAATAATAATAATAATAATAATAATAATAATAATAATAATAATAATAATAATAATAATAATAATAATAATAATAATAATAATAATAATAATAATAATAATAATAATAATAATAATAATAATAATAATAATAATAATAATAATAATAATAATAATAATAATAATAATAATAATAATAATAATAATAATAATAATAATAATAATAATAATAATAATAATAATAATAATAATAATAATAATAATAATAATAATAATAATAATAATAATAATAATAATAATAATAATAATAATAATAATAATAATAATAATAATAATAATAATAATAATAATAATAATAATAATAATAATAATAATAATAATAATAATAATAATAATAATAATAATAATAATAATAATAATAATAATAATAATAATAATAATAATAATAATAATAATAATAATAATAATAATAATAATAATAATAATAATAATAATAATAATAATAATAATAATAATAATAATAATAATAATAATAATAATAATAATAATAATAATAATAATAATAATAATAATAATAATAATAATAATAATAATAATAATAATAATAATAATAATAATAATAATAATAATAATAATAATAATAATAATAATAATAATAATAATAATAATAATAATAATAATAATAATAATAATAATAATAATAATAATAATAATAATAATAATAATAATAATAATAATAATAATAATAATAATAATAATAATAATAATAATAATAATAATAATAATAATAATAATAATAATAATAATAATAATAATAATAATAATAATAATAATAATAATAATAATAATAATAATAATAATAATAATAATAATAATAATAATAATAATAATAATAATAATAATAATAATAATAATAATAATAATAATAATAATAATAATAATAATAATAATAATAATAATAATAATAATAATAATAATAATAATAATAATAATAATAATAATAATAATAATAATAATAATAATAATAATAATAATAATAATAATAATAATAATAATAATAATAATAATAATAATAATAATAATAATAATAATAATAATAATAATAATAATAATAATAATAATAATAATAATAATAATAATAATAATAATAATAATAATAATAATAATAATAATAATAATAATAATAATAATAATAATAATAATAAATTACTTTTATGAATATGATGATTGTGATGAAAATGACGACTGTTACGACATAAAAACCACGTTAATGAATTTAATTATATTGTAAAGTCTTATTCCGACATATTTATGCTGAAAACGTAAGGTAAAGGAATTTCAAAGCACCAAAGCAAGGAGCTTATACTTACTAAAGTATGTAAGTGTGCATATATCTAGCACCAACGTATATGAATTTTAAACGAGCGTTATACGTAAACGCGAGAGCATGCAGTAACGAGATGAGAACGTTATCTATTAAAGTTCTAGGAAAGCCTTAGAACGTTAAGAAAAGTGAGGAAAGAGAGGGAGAGAAAGAGAGAGAAGAGTAGAACAAATATTTGTTGATGATTGGATAGTGCTATGTAATTCTAAGTTTATTGCTATTACATTGTTACAAAGTAGCGAAGAAATTCATGGTGATAATAATAGAAAAAAAATGTAACGATACGATATGCTATATACCTACATATACATAAAAAAGATAGACCGAAAAAGGAAAGAAAAAAAGGGGATGATCGTGGATGCGACGAATTTACAAACTGAAAACTATTCGCCGTTTGCTAGTCCGGTAACGTCTTTTGCGCACGTGCAAATAAAATCCTGAGAGAAAGGAAAAATAGAGTCATATTTTTCGTGGCAGCTGGCGCCCGTTTGTTCGATTCTCTATAGTATTGTAAAAGAAAGAGAAAACGAGAGGGAAAGACGGGAAAAGAAAGTGAGATTCTAATAAGAAGCGCATAAAGCTTAGGAATTAATGACCTTCGAACTATCTTCCTTTTCTTTTTGCTTTTCCTACTTCTTCTTTAAGCATCTAAGACCTTAGGAAGTTATCTCGATTTTTATATTTTCTTGTTCTCTTTCCTTTTCCTTTTCTTTTCTTTTTTTATACGAAACTTCTAGACCGACGTAATCGGACCCCATTGATTTGTGGGATGAAAGAATTACGGTCCAACGAGCTCTTTTTGTCGTATTAAATCTATCCCTTTTGTCCCCATCGAGACTCTTCCTTCCTTTCTTTCTTTCTTTCTTTCTTTCTTTTTCTCAACGTTTTTTACGAGGAGTCGTTCCTTTTTCATGCCTCTTAGCGGTACGATGAAACGTAACAAAAGGAAATTGATAAAGATTTTTGAGTGTACCTGTTCTTTAGTTTTCCACGTCTTTTCCACAATTTCTTTCCTTTCATTCTATGTATTTTTAAAAAGAACGACCGACGATAAATGCGATCTCGTCGACTCAATGGGATAGTTTACATCGATCAAAATCCTGCCCTTTCTCGAAAATGGCTCGATTTAACGAGGGAGCGTAATAAACTGCAGAAGCCGAGTCGCTAGTTTGCCGTAATGACATCCGGGCATTCCGAAAAACGCTGCCAGCGATAACATCTCGCGATCCTAAAGGTTTCCAACATGACCGCAAGAAAATACGGGGGATAGACATTTCTCGTCATAAGCTTCGACGCAAAATTATAATGCATTTTAAATTAGACCCTTTAATGAACGGCACGATTTATGAGATTAATCGTAAAAGTAGTCTTTGTTAATGATAATAGGTAATTGCTTAAACGTACTTACAATGAAACATTTTTGTTTAAAAATATTTTATGTGACATTATATCTATACGATAAGAAACTATTTAGATGATAACATGAAATACCATGCGATAAAAATTTAAGCATTTAACTGACATGTCATGCGATATTTTAATTAGGGAAATTTATCTGCATGCTTTTACAAAAATTCATAACTTGCAGGAAAATCGATAAATTGATCTGTAATGCAGATTTTTATGTTTTATACACGTTTGCATTAATTTTTTCAAAGTACGCTACTTTTTATATTTATTAAAATGATATTTTCAATTATATTGAAAAGTTAAAATCTAAAAATATAAATAAGAGAATAAGTAGATTTTTTGAAGCAGAGATAAGCTCGTTATTTATTTATATTTATTTTTTTACTTTCCAGAAGCCATCCGATACGCTTTGGAGGAAACATGTTTTTCTTTGCTCACTTTCGGGTCACCGGATCAACGAGAAACGCGTCGATAAAACGTGTATATGTACTCACCCTCTCTTCCAGTTAAATAATTTCGTTACGATCATTCAGCGTGGATTTAACGAGCCGTGCAAGCGTTTACCTTTCTCGATTTCATTCCCCTTTTCGAAGTACGACATACGACTGTGAACTATCTTTTTCGTGCATTTTTTCCTGCGTTTTTTTAATGCTTACTCAGCCCCACTACTTGCTTGCGTATATACATTCATGTGCCTGCGCGTTTTTTTTTGTTAATCAAACACGGTCGCATAAAATCGAATTTTCACGATGACCGATCTCTCTCTCTCCTTTTTTTTTTTTTACATGAATGCCGCGAGCTCGATGGCATTTATTGTTAATTCCCTTAATTGGTTATCGTCATTTGAACCCTCTGTGC
Source organism: Polistes dominula (assembly GCF_049000335.1). Taxonomy (NCBI): domain Eukaryota; kingdom Metazoa; phylum Arthropoda; class Insecta; order Hymenoptera; family Vespidae; genus Polistes; species Polistes dominula. The sequence continues at coordinate 5,998,910 of NW_028301147.1, forward strand.
GAATTTATAAATCCGGCTAATAAATTCGTTTCGATAATGTACGCATCCTCGTACATATGTGTATAGGTGCGTATATACACGTCTGTTCATTTCATTATATAATAGTGGAAATTTTTAGCTCGAAGAACGAGTATCGAACGAGAGAATGATAACGTTATCGATAAACGATGATAAATTTTTAATTTCATTTCTCATTTCTTTTTTTATTTAATTTTTCGCGAGTTTAGAAAATTTCGAAAGCAGCATACATTCTTTAAACGATATTGTATAAAACGTTACAAAGTATCTGGATTTTTAAATGTAATATCCCTTTAGGAATACTTGAGGCAATACGATAATTTTGCTGATATTTTGTAATTCCACTTTCTTGTATGGTTACTTTGAAGGTTCCTACCACTCGCCACGAAAATGGAGTTTCCAAGTTCGCTTTTCGAAAGGATAAGGAACACGTACTGTGACGCCCTTCGTCCTTTTGACCCGATTAGACACCGTGTTCTCTCCAAGAACGTGGCGTGGTTCAAAAATATCAGACTCGACTTTACCACTACCATCACAGCTTTCAGATTCTTATTTTTGAATTCTCGAATCTCACGGATCACTAAATATTACGATTTTATTGCTTCGCTTATGCAGCCGGTAAAATTCGCGATGGGAGGTGATGCCATGGGATTTTTGTTCTTTATGGATTATTATCTAAATAAATATATAGACTGTTTTGAAGCTCGTTTTATTAATTACTGCGTATTTTTTCACAAAAACTTATTGGACAAAAGATTGTATCTACATTGAAATAATTTAATATAATAAATGAGGAAAATATTGAAATATTAAACAAAAAAAAAATAAATAATTTTATAGTTAAAATGTTTCATTACTTGTTCATCAATTTGTCATCAACATATTAAGATAAATAAAATTTCCCAGCAAATATTGATCTTATTCTATTTCTATATATAAAACATCGAACGTGGTACGTATTATATTATTTATGACCGACTATTTATCATTCGATAATACATCCCCACGGAATTTGAGCGTCATCGTTGAAACGAACGGTCTCTTATGTAAGGATGCATATAGGGATACATATGTATATTTGATTGATCGAAATGTTTTACATTTGGTTCGTCACTATATCCACTGTTCGTTAATTATTTTAACGTTCTCAAATGACTATTATAATAGCGTTTACGTGAATGCGCTCGTGGAAGCAAAGCGATCCGTGTATGCACGGCAATTAAGCGATTTAAATGTCACCACTCCCCTCTTTCTCTTTCTCTCACTTTCTCCCACTCCCCTTTTTTCTCTCTTTCTCACTTGCACAGTCGTAACAAACGTGCTAGGGAATTATTATTTATCGTGCATTTTGCGCAATAGCAGTGTTATAAATCTGAATTCGATCCGCTCTTAAGCCGTCAAATGGTTTTGACGAATAGTCGGCTATCGTTATAGTATGCACACATACCAATACGACCTTTAAAAAGGAAGAAACGTCGTTTCTCCCTCTTTGTCTTCTTTCTTTTTCAAATACCTACCTATCCCTTACACACACACATACACCCCCTTTCACCCCCCCCCCTCTTCTCCCTCTCCGTTCCTCCGGATAGATTGATTGACGCACGAACCGGTCGATCGCATTCGGATAGCGGGAGAACGCTCCGGAGCAAAAACTTTATCGGCTACGGTACGGAAATCTGCTAACGGCCGAGCCGATTCCGCCGCAGTCGTATATATCGTTGCCAACGAATCGCGAGACTTTCGTTCGGAAAATCGTATAGCTCCTGCTATTATCGCGATCCTCGTAAATTTTTTCTGTCGATGGAAAAGCGCCGTGGCACACACCACCACCACCACCACCACCACCACTGCCATGCACCGTGCACCATGCACCGTCGAACAACGGCGCGAGTGGACGAATAAATCAATAATGAACGAACGAAACCGCAGTAGCTGGTTCATTAATTCGATTACAGGTTCGTGAAGCTCCCTGTAAAGTATGCAACCGAGGTGTAAAATAACTACTCGATGACGCCGAAGGAGATACCAAGTATACGTTGTATTATCCATCAACACGAATCCGGTAACGTGTAACAGCGTAAAGATTGGCTATGCGACAGTTGCAGCTTCTGCGGTAAATAGATTACGTACGAGGTAGTAAAACGATGTATTAACGTCGACGTGTGGCCGTAAATCCTTAAAGATATCTCGCCTTAACCTTAACGGCTATTCGCGCGAACCAACAACACACCTTCTCAACTCCCTTCGTCCTTCGCCTTTTCTCCTTTTCCTTTTATCACTTTCTTTTCCTTTTACAACTCTCGATGCTATTTTATTTGTCCAACGGAAATGCTTTATCGGTTCACTCTTACAATATCTTTTCTATTTTTTCTTTTCTCTCTTATGTTAGAATTTTTTCAACAAACAACTTGTTTCATCGACTAAATTGTTTTCGGTTTAAGTAATATCGTGTTCAACTTTGATCAACTTTCTTGATTAGAATTCAGGTATAGATATGGGTGTTGCGCTTTAAGAAAGGTTGAACGTGTAACAGTTGGTCTCATTAATCCTTTACACTTCTGTTATATTTTATTAAATTTCATATTTCCATTTTCAACTTTCGCATTAATTTCAACGTTATAGTATAGTAGTTTACAAATGAATCTTAAAGAAATTAAGTATCGACCTTTCCTCGGTCACTTTTTATTTTCTCTTTCCCTACGTACTAAATCGGTCTTTCACTATGTTTACAGCTACCGATAGAAGCCAGTGACGGGTGGTAAAGAACGATATATTACCATGAAATTCAACACCGTGGTACCCCGCTAGGCGGTCGAAGCTTTAAGCGCGTTTCGTGAGTTTTAATGTTCGATGAACTTCTCTTCTCTCTCTTCTTTTCATAGTTTGGAGAACGTCCGTCTCGGTTTTCTGCTCGCACGAAAGGCGATGTCCCCATGTCTCCTTCTCGAGGTCTCTTCATAATTCTTGAAAAGTTCATAACTTCCTTCTGAAAGTCTTGCTCTGTAGGAAGACGGTAAACGTCAAGGCGAGAAGTTCGGGCCGTTTAATATAAGGTCGAGGCTCGTTTATACGTGCCAACTGAACGTGTTTCCTTTACCCCCAACTACCAACCCTGCTAACCCCACCACATCCCTTCTTTTAGCCATCCTTTTGCCATATCGATAATATTAATAATAATAAAAGTGATAATAATAGCAAGTGCCAGGATTAAAAGTTCCTGTTAATGTACAATAATTTCGATACGTCGGAATCTTACTTCATTCGTTGTTCGAGCCACGAACAACGTGAATTTAATATCCCCTGGGCATTTACGTTTGCTAAAAATGTGATTCATTTGCGCCCTTTTTTCTGTATATTCTCTCATCTTTTTACACACGTGTACTGCGAAATACATGTAAATAAAAGCACTTGTCGCTTATCTCTAGGTTCGAAAAATTCCGAAATTTCTGCTGTGTGTTAATGTGTCGTTTCTTTTCTTTTAATACTTTAAAAAAAAAATTTAACAAAGAAGAAAATAATAATTTAGGTTAAAGTGTGAACATTATGGAAGTACATATGAAATGGATTAAATTTGGTAAACAATACGTTTATTCATATCATTTATTTGTTATATAATTTTGAAATCATTTATAAGTATATTCGTTTTATTTTATTAATGGTTAATTATATCCTAAAATTGATATTTCTTCAAATATAAGTTTTATTTATCGTAAGTGTAACAAAAATATAAAAAGTATATTTTGTTTAAAAAAACAAGGAAAAATTTGATTATAAAATAATATCATTAACGATTTTGAATTGTGTTGAAAATATTCGCAAAATCGAAAAATATAGAAAACCATTTTCGTTTTCGTCGCACCAGACGCAATCACGTCGAGTGTAAGTGCACGTACAGTTGGTCGGGCTTGACAGGCTAAAGAGAAAGTATTACCTCGCCCGCGGCATAGCAACGGCTGAGATTAATCCAGAAATTTAATTAACAAAGCCGTAAGCCCCATTCCACTTTTTCTCAAACTCTTCCTTCCGGCCGGTAATTTTCATACTTACCGGCCGCTTTCGTTCCGCTTGAGAAGAAATGAAATTCATTTTCATACAGGCTGATCGATTCGTAAGTGCATTCCGAGGAGGAGAAGTAACCAACGGCAGTCTCTTCGTGAATGAAAATAGCGTTGCGATAAATTCGGCACCATCCACCAGCCGCAGGTGACCGCGAATTTACTTTACGATTGTTGTAATAAAAACGTCAGAGAATAGCCGTAGTCCTATACATACGTTCTACTATTTATATATATATATATGTATGTATATATTTCATCCTTTCTATTTTTCTTTTTATTTGTTTTTTAATTGCTTCTCAAATTTTTTTTCACAAATTCATTCAAGATCTGAGACTCGATCTAGGCATAATAATTTTTTTTTTTTGAATATGAATGAAAGATTTTATATAATTAATATAATGTATAATATTATTACTGTTGAGGGATAATGAATTCTGTTATTCTAAACTAATAGCTTTGAAAGTATGCTAGAAGAATTTTTAAACTTCTCCAAGATTTATAGTTGTTAGTATAGGAGACATAAATTAATAAGAACAAATATTTCAGTAAGTTTAAAATTTCTGTTTTTAATAAAGTTGACATGAGCGTATAACTTACGTATATATGTATATTCTTACATAAATTACATCATGCTTATAAATTACCACAATTTGTCAAACACGTGTGGTGAAAATCCGAGAAGAGATAGACTGACAAATCTTCGATATCATATTGCATAAGTAGTAAGTTTTCATTCCTTTCCAAACTTTTCCTTTCATTTTTATATTCAAAGACTCTTGATAGTTAAACCTTCCTAATGCGATGGAAGTTCAAATAATAATTCAATGGGAATAATAAGATTTCGTAATTTATGTTTGCTCGATTGCGATATCGGATAGTCGATGGTGGTAATCGTTATTTATTAGACACGCGAGACTGTAAGTGTTTCTCCGTTCTACGAAGATATTAGCTTGTATAAAACGACGGCTTTCGAATAGTCTGAAGTGTATAAGTTTTCCGACTCCATTATTTTTATTCCATCGAATAATATTAACTCATAGTTTAACTCACTGTTAGTCATAATTATTTGCTTACCGTTCGATCCAAACTTATGTTTACGATTATGATAATATTTTTGTTTTCTTTGTTTGACATTTGTACACATTCAATTTGTAATTGTAATATAATTTTCTCTCTCTCTCTCTCTCTCTCTCTCTATTTTTATTTATAGGCACTTATTGTACATTCATATTTTCGTTCGTTGATCCACCCTCGTCAATTATTCGTAGTCAATAGTGACAGCTTCAATCACGTTAGCTGGTATATTGGTGTTAGTGATCACCAATGGTGGTTCGTGGTCGTGATGCATTTCAATTTGTCGACCACATCGACCCCGAAATACGGCAATAATGCGGTGCTACGCCGGCTAAATGTTTATTTTACTCCCGGAAAGCAGAACGAAATTTACAGAGGGTAAAGTACGTAAAACGGAGAATGTACGAATGTAGTAAATATTTTTTGGGTAAAATTTTTGTTGCAATTAGAAGAGAAAGAAGGACGTGGGAAGAGGGAAGGAAAGTATAAATGCTTGATATTTACGAACATGTTATCATCATTGTTGTCGTACATTTAAAATAAAATTATTTCACAATTAGCTTGTACCTATCTAGTCGTACAATATTGTACGCTGATTCACAAACAATGAATTCTATACAGTATTAGAAAATTAAAGGAAGAGAAAACAATCTTACTTATATCGTAAGAGTAAAACTTAATAAGGATCGAAGCAAAACGAGAGCTTGAAGATTATAGAAGGAAAGAAAAAAGGAGGTTGATAGGTAATTTGAAAACACGAAAGATTTATAAAGCGTCTTAAGAGTAGAAAATGGTAGGAGGAAAATTTGTAGATGTGTCACAGTATTCTTATGAATACGTAAACCTTCTATCGGGTTCATAGGTGCGAGACAATAACGAAGAATAATTGAAACGGCGATAGCTCGCGTTTTGATAACACCCAGCGTTGCTTTCGAAAGTACGAAAGGTATATCTCGAGGTTACTTGAAGAACTAATTCTACGTATTCGACGGGTATTTGTTCGCACACATGCTTATTTCTATACGTGAGAAGAGATGCGTTCGGATTCGCTGTATATCTCTACGTGGTTATGCTTCCTAACGATTTTTCGATATTGGTAGGCGATGCGTTTTTATTTGTTTTCTACGATAGAAACGTCCGTTGCAGACAATCTGCACAGGATAACGCGTAACTGCCCTCAGGAAAATAGTCCGGCGAATTTTATACTCCCTCCACTTCGTACTTTATCTTTCTCTCTTTCTATATTTCTCTCTTTTTCTCTTTCTCTCTAACCTTGGCGATACTGTTCGCCACGGCAAGCGAAAATTTATGAAAACGTTTATAGAGTCGTAGTCGTTCGTAGCTTCAAAGAGAGAGAAAGAGAGAGAGAGAGAATTAAAGAAGGGGATAGAAAGAGGAGTACAGGAAAAAATTCATGGCGACAGCGCAGAGCTTACGTTCTAATTCCGCGAAATAGAGGGGCCGATATATTTGAAGCACCTATGCGTCGCTCGCGGTAGTTTGACCATCGATTCGCTTCTACTTCGTTCATATTTTGATATATACTATACATATACTATAAAGAGAATAACGTTTGTTAAAATATTTTTTCATAAAACCTTTTTCCAATCTCTAATAAATTTAGTATACTTAATCACCGAGTTTCTCTCTGTTTATTTTAAATATAAACTATACATGTGTATTTTTATAACTATAGTTATAAGTTTTTTTTGTAGATACGTATAAAAATTGAATTAAAGATAGCTATCATTAACGAGTGTTTCAGTTTTTCTTTGTTTTTATATTCGTCAGATCTAAAAAATAAAACATATTTTTGTTTATTAAACCTTTTTTTAATTGCGAATAAATTTATTATACTTAATCGTTGAGCGTTTTTCTTTTCCTTTAAGATTTTTTTTAAGGAAGAAAATGAATTTAATTCTTAACAATTATTTTAGATAATCGATGAAATTATATTAAAACTATAAAGTATCGAAAGAATGAAATTGTGTTAGCTCTAAAAACGATTTTCTCAATCGCTTATAAATCAGATAGACGTGTACGAGCACATTCGTTTACGGAATCTCTGAAGAAAGCCGCGTGCCAAAAATCGTAGCACGTTGTCGTAATTTGTTCGATACTTAAAATGATGGAAGTAAGAAAAGTACGCTTGCGCGTACACGAAGGAAAGCTCTGTGGCGCGGAAAAGAAAATCCTCTACCCTCCATGTTCCTCGCAACAAAAGGGATCACGTGTTTTTACGACGTGTAAAACGTTTCAGAACTTTATTTGAGATCGTAGCGCAAAAAATATGTCCATTATTCTTGCCACTTTAATGACTACGCAATTTTCACGTATTGCTCGATGATCAACTTTTTGTTTTGTTTTAAAAAACATATAAGAAAAAAAAATGACACTAGATAAACATATAAAAAGAAAGCTAATCTAAAAAAACACGTAAGTACAATTACTGTATATGTATCTACATGTGTAGTATAAAATAATATAATACAAATAAATAAGGGAATAAAAATAAAATAAAATAGGCAAATAAGGGATAGGAATAAGAAAGGTAAAGAAAGGAAAAGAAAAAAATGTAGATGTCGAGTTTTATGTTTATTACCGTCTACGAGAGTGTGTGAAGGGGACGGAAGAAGAAAGTGAGCGAGACACGTCTTGTGGTATTCCGTAACGAAATACGGTGGTGGTAAAACGTCGTGAAGATACGCGATCGCGAATACGCAGTTTTGCTTTTTACGAGCTTAGAATCATTCTAGCGCGATATACGAGTCGCGTTTACATCCTCCTTTCTCGCGTAAGTCGCCGGTAGCCGGTTGGTGTGTTTCGTCTTGAGCATTTTCGTACCGACTGATATACGACTTTGAATTTTGAGAAGCGTACTCGGCTGAGAGCATCACCTTGTGAATCGAAAATGTTCGATTGTACCATTCGATTCCGTTACAGAACGAGTTCTTATTACTTTGAAAAAAAATGCATCAAATAAACATTTATGGAAAATCTACAATACATTTTAAATTGTATTAATTGATTAACCAATAACGATCGAAACTTGTTTGATGATTAATAAATCTCAATCAGATTAGCATAAATGTTAGTTAATTATTTTTGGTTGATTGTAGACGATATTTTGAAGAAAATCTAGATTATTGTAAGTGATACTAACAAGCAAAACGTATCAAATACATAGGTTGAAGGATTCGTATAGCAAGTAACATTATACCATTATAGCACGATTCGATGATAATATGGTAGTTTCAATCACTTCGTAGGTAGAGAAGTTGAGAGGGACAGAGGTCTTTCAATCACGTTTATTGAACCGCAAAGCTTCGAGACGATGCAATCTAATATCGCAGAGTAAAGTGCGTCTTTTATCACGGGACGATTCTATCGACCGACATCGGTCCTTCCTTTCGAGCTATTACGCTTTCGTCGGCTCCAAGGACTTCCTCCTTTTATTCAGAATTCTTTTCGAGGCATCGAACCATCTCCGGATCTCGTAAAGTAAGCTGAGACAAGGAAAAAGGGAGGGAATGAAGCAACGAGAGAGGATTCCGGTGCTCGGATCTTGTGTAAACGAGCACGCGGCAAGACTTCGATACTCATTATTCCATTGGTTACGATCCTGTCTGAGAGAATAAACGATCGTTTCTTCGACTACGATCGCGCCGGCCATGGTAATGCCATGAGCGTAACGTATCTCGGAGAAATAGAAAGTATAAGTCATGTAAGACGATTTTTATTCAGCCTCTTGACATATAGCGTACAAAGTGAGCTACGTTTAAAGACAACTTGCCTTTACTAAGGCTTACTTATTTAGATTTAAATGCGTCAAACTCGATATTTTGCATTAGTATATCAATAATGAAAATGTAAATTTGTTTTTTTAAACATTTTTATCCCTTATATTTCTATTCTTTCTCTATTTTTTTTTGTTTTATCATTTTTCAATGAACGTTTAACAAACGATTCGATTGATAAAAATAAAACTTTTTCTTAAACCTTTCTCTCTTTACCTCTCTCCCTCTCTCTCTTTTTCTAATATCAACACAAAGTTATTTGATTGTAAAATGAAAGTTCTCGATTTTGCAATCGATTGCCGCGAGTATATACTATGTCTGATTACAAATCGTTCAATCGTGTTTCATAAAAGAGTATTTTTCTCGTCTTTTCCCTATTTATTTTTATTATAAAAAATTAATATAAAAAACAATATTGAGCTTTTGTTGGTATCTATCTCGTAATTGTCCATTGTTCTTTTACCCTTTCGTTTAATTCTCAATTATTAACAATCCGCTAACCAAATTTATACACACACTCGCATACGAGAGCGCCCGCGCGTGCGAACACGTAATCCCGAAGTATGACGTGAAATAATTGTTTCATATTTAAATTATCAGCAGATTTTTCTTCGGACGTGCATACGCCTGACAGCCGGTGCATCGTGCATACAGAAAACCGAATATTAATTAAATAATAATTCTGAATACGAAGAGGAGGTATGCGCGTTCGAGTTTAATATTCTCTCTCTTTTTTTCTCTTCCACACCTCTCTCCCTCTCATTCTCTTTTTCTTTGCGAAATACGTGCTAATCCATTTTACTATTTCAGACACGAGCTATTATTCCATGTAGATGACAGTCTTATTCACTATTAATGACGTTACAAATTTAGCGTAAGGGGTGATTTGTAACATTAATAGATCAAATTATACATATTAAACTTAGCTTGATTTGAAGAGTTATTTTGAAACGCATAATAGATCGTCGCAACTTTCTTATTTCATTCGGGTTCATTTTCCTTTTCACGGCACTTATATACAAGTATTTCTGTACAAATGGTCTCTAAGGGAAAACAAATTACTAGTGTTTTTCTCCTCTAACCTTTTCTTTTGTATTTTCCCAGGATTTTTTGTTTGTAAATGTTCAATTTACCGAGCTACATACGAAGGAGAACATTTCTGAAAAGTTTCGTTCTACATAGAAACAATTTTATATAGTAAATTTCTATTTTCACGAATTCTGCTTGTAATTAGTCGACATTAGTTTCTTTATCGGCGCATAAAATTCGAAAAATTTGAATTCACTTAATTCATACATTCTATGGATAATATATTAATCGTATTTCTAAATCGCAATGAATTATTAAAGAAAATCAAAATGCTCTCGTACAATAGAATAAGCAAAGCAGAAGTAAGCACGTTCAGAAGATATAATTATACGGTGTCAGGAAAATGGAGGTCGACCTTGCCGACGTCCTCCTATCATTAGAGACGTTAACGAACGATTATGTCGAAAGACAGTGATATCGGACTAAATACAACGTCAGCGTGATTCACACCAAAGAAGGAGTCATAACGAGGATTTTGAGATCGGGGTCGCCTTAAATCAGAAACCCTTCGGACAAATCGGATCGTTGTCGTTCTTATTCGTCGTCACCATCTTCCTTCTATTTCCTTTCTATCTTTCTCTCTCTCTTTCTCTCTCACACTTTCTCGTTTTCCTTCTTCTTCTCATAGTCGTCCTTGGCTCGGATTCCACCCTAAGTTTACGCGAGAGGGACCATGAGTTCTGACATTAATAGTCTCGCCACCGGATAAGCCGTTTTTGAAATGACGTTCGAAGGGAATAATACATGGAGGGTCACTTCTCGGCCGCTCGACTCCCCTCTCCCTCCCCCTCCCCCTTATTCTCTCTTTCTGTTTCTCTCGTCCCTTTTCCGTACGAGTCGTTTGAAGTCCTTTCCTTTTCGGGCAAAGTGAAGGACCCTTCAACGAGACTTCCACCCTCCCGGAATCTCTTTCCGTTGTGTACGCGCTCACACTTTGCCGACTTACCGTATATGGATTTAGTTTCGTTCTCATCGTTGTCTTTGTAGTCGGTCCCGTAAGAGCACGCGTTTTCACGTGTCCGTTCGTTCTCGTTCGCAACAACCCTTTCTTCTTTCCTTCTATTTATCTCTCTTTTTCTCGGTCCTTAGTATTCGTCTGTCTGTCTGTCTTTCTTTCTCTCTTTCTCTTTCTTTCCCTCTCTTTTTTTTTTTCACTTCTCAACGTCGCTCCACCATCGCTCATGTCCGTTGCCAGTCTTTTTCTTTAGCTTTCATCTCGTTGACTCCACCATCCGCCTCCGTTAATTGCCTCAATTAAATCTTTGTTACGAGCAATTTGAAGTCGTCCCTTTTTGGAGGTAACAACGCTTTGCCGATAAGACTCGACGCGAGGATTGTTCGTTCTACTTGAGAGAAGAGCATCTTCTCTCGTCGATTGTTAGTTCCCAAAGTCACGAAGTCTATAAGGTTTCTCGAAAATGCCAATTACCGTATAAAGTTCTTAAACTTTATGAGTATATCGTCTCAAATATGACGTGCCTTAATAAAAATCTCGCCATTATTCTAAACTAATATAATTGTAATACAAAAATTTTATAAATAATTTCAAATTACATCTCAGTAGTATTTTCTGGATGTCTAAAACAATGTAAAACTTTAAAAATTGAATATGTTAAGATTTAAGATAAAGAGAAGTTATACAAAAATAAAAATGTGATGTAAATCGTTTCGATTATTTTAATTATACCAAAAGTTATGCCTGGTTAGATGTGATATTCTTATGTGATTAAAATTAAACAAAAAAAAAAGAAAGAAAAGAACTATGAAGGAGATATAGTGGTCTAATATAATAGAAAGTCGTAGTCGGTATACGCAGGTTAGCAAATAAAACGAGATTAATCGTGAATAATGGTCGGCGCAATATTTGCTCGTGATTTATGATTGGTTCTAACCAAGGTGGATTTTCAGTCGGTAGCACAGGTGCTACCTACGCTTTGATATAATATTTCCGAATATTTGACGATATGGTATTTTGATTGACACAACGTCTATCGTCCCGTTTTTTTTTTCAAACGAGTACTCGTTGCTGCTATAGCTGGCCACAAACGGTTCCATGTCTTTCTGATAATTATTAATTATGATAAACGCTTTAGCATCAGCGAACGCACGCGATACAATACATTAAAGAGAGAGAGAAAGAGAGAGAGAGAGAGAAAGAGAAAAAGAGAGAGAGAGAGAAAGACATAGAATCAACGAGGACTCGTCCATCGTTTCGATTTCTCATCGCAAAATCCCCGAAGCACTGTCCATCAGAACGAACGACGTGGTCAACGGCGTAAACTAATCGTTCGCAGGTCATGCTCGTTCACGTGTGTACTCGAAGTATACGTGTGACTACTCGATTGCTCGCACGCGCAAACTCGAGCCGCAAGTGCCACGATGCTCCGTGGAAATTGATTTCTCCTTCGAACGACCGAACGACATTCATCATATTCTTCTTTTTCCTCTAGTTCCCTTATCCTTCTCTTCTTCTTTTCTTTTCTTTCTTGTCATCGAACATGTTTTCTCGACGTTGATTGTGCTGACCATTCGTCACTTATTCGTTTAACTTGATTTCGTATTTTTTAAAGAGGGAAAAAGGAATAATTGTTAAGGTAATATAATTTGATATTCTTTCTATGCCAATTTTTGTATGAATGTGTTTCGTTAACAATATTTTAGCACACACACACACACACACACACACAACTTAGCTTTTAAATGAAAATATTTTTATCTCTGAAATAATAAATTGGTATGATATTAAAAGTAAATTTGTTATATTTCTTTCTTATTATATATATATTTTCTATTCTTGAAACAAATTACAAGGAATAATATATCGGTATACTAGTAAACTAGATTTCCTTGCAAACAGATGAGAAATATCGATAAGCAAACTATTCTCTCTGAAGTTAATTAAATTGAAAATATGCTCGGATTAACAATAAGACTGTTCCAATAGTTACCATGCTTCGCGGTTCAAATAAAGAATACCAAACAACTGCAATATATTTTATATGTACAATAAATATCAGTTATAATCGATCGTGTTTGTAACATTGATTCTGTTTTAATTTACATACTACGTTTTGAACTTCAAACATCCTGCATTTCTCGAATGGCGTATTGAATTTTCCAACGAAGCTAGAACTACCACGATAGCTATTTTATGTTCACACGTGCTCTTACATTTACAGATATTTATATATATATATACATTATATATATATAGGTACATTGGTGTACACATATAAGATATACAGAGATATATATACACATCGATGTCGAAGCGAACGACGAAACGAAATATTCGTTTGTATTTTCATTGTCGTAGTCGACCTCGATTTCCTTTGCCGATGGAAAAGCGAAGCGCGAAAGCATGGTTGTTATTTTACGCGCCGCGATCGTCCGACGGTGATAGCGGAAGGAGAACTCGCGTTGCACGTCGTCCATCTTTTAGCTTTATTACTCTTCGGACATCGACCGATCGTTATCGCGCGTATGGTGATAAACCGAAAGTATTTGTTCGGTAAATCGTTCGCGAACCGCCTTCTATGCTCTGACCATAAATATAAGCAAGCCGTTTTTCGTTCTTGCCTTTATTTAACCACCAACTTTTAAGATGATAACGACAATGGAAAAAGAAGAGAGAGAGAGAGAGAGAGAAAAAGTTTATTATCGTGCAAACATAAAAAGTACACGTTACTATCATTAATTTGCTTAAGCTGATTTCCGAGAATTTATGTAGGTTGGAGATATTTTTAATAGGTTTTTATAATAGATATCAAGTTTACTGATAATTGTTTATTAATGATTCTATGATTAGAAATAGAATTATTTCTTCTAAAGTACATGGATTTTCTAAGATGACATCTGTTAAAACCATATTGGTATGTTATTCATTTGATGATATGAGTCGAGTTCAGATAATTCGTACAAGTATTAAAAAAGAATAAGTTTTGCACTTTATTCGTAAATTGTTTTTAGAATTCTAGTAAATGAACATTACCCACCAGAGATATCTGTCGAAATAATGTACACTTTTATGCTATCTCTCATCTAGACTATCTATATAATTTCTTCATGCATGTTTGACATATAGGAAAATCAATAAAAAAAAAATACTTTTAAAGAGATACGAAACATAAAAAGAATCATTTGATAGTAATCTATTCAATTAATTGATCAAATTAACGATAATTGCAGAAATGAATTAGAATCTAATTCATTGGCTTATAAAATAGAAATACTAAGCATCATTTCTCATGAGAATAACGTCAGTGAAAATTAATAGCGTGTTAGAACGACACTTTAAAAAACTGATATCGATAGAAAATAGTTTCCTCGTCTATTATAATATTAAATAACGTTTAGTCCATTTTCCATCGTCTCTAGGTCGATGAAAATAATAGATTAATTCGTTAGCTTATAGAACGTACCTTCCATTATGCATCTTGCATTTTCCATCGTGGTAGAAAATGTGTTAGGAAGCCTTTCATGTCGCGTGTCCAAGAAAAATAACTCTTCGTGGTGGCTTCGTTGTTGGCTTGGAAAAGCTAGCTACCTATCTTGATGCTCGAGATTGTCTTTTTTACGAACTTCGTAAGACTTCGTTAGTGTTCGAAAGCACGAGCAGTACTTTTTCTTTAGTAAATTTAAGAGGATAGAATCAATTTTATTTATTCACAAGCCAACCTTTCTGTTTTTGGTAAAAGAAAGAAAGAGGGAAAAAGGAATATGTTCTCATCGTTTTGAAATAACTTCGAAGATATCAAAAATGACGCTCGTGCTAAGAATTGAAAGAGAAGAAATATCGAAAGAAATTTAATGTCCCTCTCTCTCTTTCTCTTTCTCTATTCCTCGTTCCCTTCAAATCGTTTTCTTTTTCTATTCTTCTGAGCAAGGCAATCTGCCACATTTTCCGGCTATCGATTTTTCAGGTTTTTGTAAATTAGCTAGACTGCGGTAGCTCTCGGAAAAGCATGCTAATTTTTTTTCTCCTACAGCGAGTTGCCCTTAGATTCCAGCCACGTATTCGGCCGCGGTTGCGCCACGCTAACGAATTGAAAACTGGTAATTAAAGTTACCGTAAGTCCTGATCGTGCCGCCACGACTTCCCAATCGACTAAGAAGACGACGACGACGACGATGACGACGGTTTTCTCCTTCCGTGTCTTCGATTATCGATACTACTTTTTTTTTTAATTTCCTTTTTAAAATGTTCGACGAATGTGCGCGTATGGTATTTTACTTGTATTTTAAGGTACAAAGATCTTAAAGGTTCTTATGTTAAAGGAACAAATAAATTATTTATCTCTTTTGTAAAGTATTAAATTTTCATTTCACGATTCATTAATTAAATTTTATTTTAAACACATTTCATAAGATCATATATCTTGGTTAAAACAATAAATTAAGTTACATATTTTTTTTATTATCTACTTAGAAAATTTATAATATACAGTTTTCTTTTTCTCTCTTTCTCTCTCTCTCCCTCTTCTTCAAGCAAGCGTCAGGATTGCTCCAGAGTAACGTCAGGGTAAATAATTGCATACTATCAGATATCCCCTCTCTTTAACAAATAAATTACCATATATTATCCTCTTACAGAACTTATAATATATAACATTTTTGTGTTCTTTCTTTATTTTTCTTGGTCTTTTTCGCACGCAAGAGAAGGTTTTCCCTTAAATTTCTCTAAAGGAGAATTAAGTCGAGATTTTACCACAACCTTGATTATATTTTATCCATGTCTCGAACTCTCTCGAAACCTTGAAACGTAATACTTGTACTATAGTTGTGTCCGACACGGCGCCAAGGATTGGTAAGAAACTTATAATTAGCGAGGTACCTCGAGGTGCGTTACTACCAGACGCGTATGACTAACGTACGATTTCTCCTAGCAATATCATAGCTCAACCAATCCTTTCTATAAAGGATCATTAAATTTCTTTCTTTCCTTCAAGGATATACGAGGTTCTCTTATTAACACAGAAAATTCGTACCAGCACGTACCTCCTTGGAATTTTGATGGAACTTTAAAATCTTATTGTCAATAATTTGTGACACTCAAATATATGAACTAAGAAATTGTTTTTAATAATTTGCTGAAACTAGTTTTTATCTTTATTTTTTTTTTTTTCATTTTAAATGAATGAAATTTAGAAGGGAAAGTTTATTGTAATAAGATCATATAAAAATTTCGTATATTTTTAAAGAGCAAGAGAAGCCTGAAAATGGATCTTTCGAATAAAGGTCGAAGAAGGGTCAGGAGGTAACAATAATCTCGAATTAATCCGATAGGATGGGAAGGAATGTTAATTGATAGCCTTAATTATAACGCCCTACGAACTTACGGATCGAGGGTGTGCCACTTACCAGGCTACACAAAGTTATGTTGCTCGTTGAAAAGCGTGCTTAAAGTTCTTGAAGTATACTGAAAGGAGTGCTTAACCGCTAGTTCAACGAGCAAATCTGAAATGCGAAGAAAGAGAAGACTAAAGGAGCTGAAAGGAGATAGGGAAAGATAGCGAATAAGAGAGGGAGAAAGAAAAAGAAATAAAGAGTGGGAAGAAAGAAAAAAAAAGCAAGAAGAAAGGAGAAGGAAAAGCTAAGTATACGAGTCAAAGAAAAAGATTCTTTCTTATCCACTTTCTTCCAAGTTCGTTGAAGATTTTAAAGGGTCACGTATTCGGTCGGAAGATCGTCCCCTCCCCTCCTTCACCCCTTAAGTCTAATTGTTACTTAGTTTTAATTGCTACGAGTTGCATTATGCATAAGTAGTCCTCCTCCCTTCTCCATTCCTCCCTTTGACGAGCCTCCTCGAAAGAACGATCGTGTATCTTCGCGCGACCCCGCGAGTTTTACGAGAACGCGTGGATTAAATTGAATTAATTTTCTCCCTTCTTACCAGAGCCGCGAAATGAAAAGAGAGAAAGAAAAAGGGGGAGAGAAAAAAAGAAAACGGGTTGCTGTAAGAGGAGGATTCGTAATTAATTACAGGCTCACGCAAGACGTTCGATAAATGAATCCTTTTGAACTGCTAGGGATGAAGGAGAGATAGGGAGGGAGGATATCTTCTCGTGTGCAAACATTTTATTGTTATTGCAAGTTTTCGATCGTGACAGATCTATGAGGAAGGAAAGAAAATTATTTGAGATATTAGAGAAATTTCTCAAAAAATCTCTAAGCTAGAAGTGGTTGATGTTACACGTGAAGATTTCTTAACGAAAGAAAAAAAAACAGAATATATTTAGTACGTGGGCATATAAATAAGCATTGATGTACTCATATATGTACGTATATATGTGACTACATACTTGCATATATCGACTGCGAGTTTGTTCGTTGGTTTGTAGGATGAAAAGGAAAAGGAGGAGGAGCAGGAGGAGAAGGAACAAACCGGAGCGAGAATGCGAATTTGTACTTCCCTGCTGGTCCTATCTGCTTATCGATAGATTTGAAAGTCATGGCGCCGCGGTCATTTGAATTTCAGATGCGAGATCGGGAGCAATATGACAACCTTAGTCGCGTGGTTTACCTTCTAGGCTTACCGTTCGTACCTAAGCTATAAGCTCAGACCTGCTACTGTTGAAAGAGTAAAAAAGTAAAAGAGAAAGCAAAAAAAAAAAAAAAAGAAATGAAGGGAAAGAGAAAAAAGAAGGACATGAACTAAAGTAGAGGCTGTCGTAGATTAATATACTTTTTGCCATTCTCCGGGAGCGGGAAAAAAATTTGAAAAAGAAGGGTCGTATATATGTAAGTACTTACATCATTCACACTGATTCGTATAATGACTACGAAAGTTCGTTGGATGTTCCTTGATGAAATCAAGTATAGTTCGATTAAGGAAGACCAAAAGAGAAGATGAGAAAGAGGGACAGAAAGGGAGAGAGAGAAAGAGAAGAAAAATAACGAGTAAGAAAAGAAAGAATGATCGAGGAGGTAAGAGCATGCACAAAAGGAGGATTTTGCATGTCTGATTACTTACGGTAAAAGGTCTTTGTGACTTGGATGAAATTTTTTCGACGAAAAACCATTCAACTTCATAGAATAGTTCTATCGAACGATCGAAGCCACGTTCTCAGCTTCAATCGTTTCTTTTACCTCGCACCTTCACCGAAAGCTTTTTACTACACAAATACTTTTTAACCTAGAAATGGGTTCATTATGATCTTTCTATTTTTTTAACTTTTTTATATTCTTTTTTTTCTGATTCACCGATGATAGATTAGGTACGTTTTGAGATGTAATAATAGTCTATTTTCAAGCTTCAAATGCTCATTATCTATCAATTCGATCTAATATATTATAGATATATTCTCATTTCGATTAAAGTCTCCTTATCAGGCCAAAATTATCATTTGGTGTTTCGTTATATAAAGTAGAAAAATCATATTTTTCAAAAAGATAAACTCAATATTCATAAACAAGGAAGAAAGTTAGGGAAGCGTAAGAAAATATATACAGGTAATGTGCTTTTTCACTCCGCCTATATCGAGTAATACGAATAAGCCGTGCCATAACGTCGGTACCGCAAAAGGTTGTGCGCGGTAGTCTTTCTTTTGTTAAACTCCGCTCGATGGAAAGGAGAAGGGTGAGGAGAGGTAGAACGAGAAAAAGGCGTCAGCCGTGAGAGGGCACATCAGTGGGAGCCATGAAATAATAATGGTATATATAAAGTGTAATTTAGCTAAACGTATGCAGCGTTGTATTGAAGCTCCACTGCGATCTCAGGGCCGTGCCTAGTCTTTGCCAACTTATATTTCATATGATATTTTCTTCATCCGACTTCCCCTATCCCTCATCAAACAAGAATTCTTCGATTATTCGAAACAGATATCCTTTCAATATCTTTTTTCACATTTTTTTTTCTTCATTTTTGATTCGCTCCGATCAATTGAGAATAGTAAGTGTAAGTAATAAAATAACGAGATATCTTGAATAAATATTTTTATTTTTGATATATATACCTAATTGAATTCACATGTAGTAAAATTACGCAATAGATGAATGTATTTAAATCGTAGATATTCATGATAATTTTATCGAACACAATAGGTAACTTATAGATTAGTCTTACATTAGTGTTTGCGAATGTAATTAACCGATCGTTCGATTCATCGAAAGACAAACATGAAGTATCTATCCTTTCACGAATCGAATATCCGCATAGTTCTTACATTAGTCGAAGGTTTGGTTGGAATATCCATACAGGGGCAAAACGTATCCCGAAGACAATAGCCTTGGATATAATGCGATCGTAAATCCTATTATCTTCGAGGACGCAATTTGTCGCTTCTTTAATCGTAACCAAGGACGATACAATCCTTGATTCTAAAAAGAATACGATCATTCTCTAGATCATATATCTATTAAACATTTAATATTAATAATTGAAATTTATTTGATCGTGTTTAGATTGTAAAAGTTATTGAACGTTTTCTATTTTTCATTGTGTAGTATCTCATAAACATCATCGATATAATAAAGAAAATGAAAAGAATGTAAGAGATAAAACGAATAAATAATTTTAGTTTTATAAATCAAAGAAAAGATATAAACACGTACGAGTGATCTAATGTAAGATAAATACGTACCGATGTAATAGTGATTAGGATGGGAAATTTGGAGGTGCCCCTCGTGTAGTGACATTTTTGAAATTCTACAGGCCCATCCCTGAGTTATGCCACGAGATGGATAGCTCGGGGCCCGCGGTGAGTAAATTACAAGGTAAGACGGAACGCCAAGTCCCTCCTTGCTTCTCCAGTCGGTCTCTTACCTCCTATCCCTTCCTCTAAAAGTCTCTCACTCTCCTTGGTCGTTCCTCCCCTTTCCTCTTGGATCTTCTTTGCTTCTTCCCTACAGCACCTTTTACCACCATCGACTTCTCTCGATCGCATTGGGCCCTTTTGGGCTGAACATCCCACGAACGTCCAACACTTTCGGCTTGGCTATGATACACCTTTGACGTGGCTACCGTATTGCGAGATCTTCTCTTCTCTTCTTCCCCCTTTTCCTTCTCTTTTTTTTTCCTTTTACGTCTCCCTTCGTCCCTCAGCATCCTAATAAACCTTCTTTTACTTCCTTTCTACCTCGCAACGTTCCTCTATCCTTTTTCTTCTTCCTTGTCGATTCCGTGCCTACTTCTTTTATTCTTTATCGATATCTTCTTCCCTTGCTTTTGTTCTCCTTCTCTTTTACTTTTTCTTGGTTTTTTTTAATTTTTTTCTTTCTTTCTTTCTTTCTCTCTTTCTTTTTTTCTTTCTTTCTTTCTTTCTTTTTTTCTTTCTTTCTTTTTCCTCCTTCTGTCGTCTTCGAAACCTTAACCAGTCGCTGCTATTTCTGCCAAACCTTTTTTGGTTGCCCACGCAACGCCTTCGGTATCGACGAATTCTTTTGTATCGAACGAGTCTTTTACAAACGAAGATATTTTATCTTTGAAAGATCGATACATTTTTTTTGAAAATAAAAAATATATTGATCATTTTAGATCGTTTGACTAGGTGAAAATTACTTTTTATAATTGATCTCCACTATGCTATTCGCAAAAGAGTAAATAGAAAAGTTAAATGGAACATGCGTATTATATATGTATCGGATTTTGATGAACCTTCAATGGCCGACGATAATGATATTTTAGTCATCCAGCCGAAAAAGATTGAATGGTTCCATACGTGTCCAACGTCCGAGAAAAATAACATTTTATAACAGTTAATGGTATTTCATGTAATACAAACGATGAATACAATGTTACAACGATTCTCGTGTATTCTGAATTTGAAGCATCAATTTTTAGGGCACTCCCTTCTATAGCGATTTGAATCCTTAAATTGAATTCTCTTTTAATTATCGTTATCGCATAAGTTTGGGCTTTATTGTAATGTATGCTGCTTAATTTATAATATCTATTTTTACATATTAATTTTGTATTTATAAATATCAATTCAAGTTTTGATCTAATACTTTTAAAAAAGGGAATAAAAGATTTCGATAATAGACGAATGATTCCGATTCGTTACTGACAACATATGGGAACGTAAATGGTAACACAAAATTCGTGTGACACGTGCGTGGAAAATTGCGCGTTTAGGATCGAATCGAAGGGGAAATTGTAATAGTCATTTATATCGTGACCATTTCAATAAAGCGTTATGCGATTTGGTAAGGCGACGAGAGATATCTTCATAATCCTTATTCTAGAAATCTATTTTGTGACTCACTATAAACGATTCGTTACATACGATCAGGTTATATATTATTGAAATAAAAGAAACTGAATTGAAAATCATTCTTAATTATAAATATTCTCACTCTTCTTGTATTGTTTGTATATAAACAGAACTTATTAATTAGTATAGTTTTATTTTTTCATTATTCAAATGAGAGATTCACGATGAAAGAAATAAAAAATAACACCATTGAGTGCCCGTTTCGGTTGTCTCTCATGATTGCGAGAAAATTGTCTACCATTTTTGATAAGGCCGTTCAAACCTGTTCCTTTAAGGTATTTCAGCATGTCTATCAAGTGGAAGACGGATCGATATATATATCAACTTTCTTGTTTCGCACGACTTAAGTATCGTGTAATGATGAACAGAAAAACTGTCTTGCGTGAAATGTACATTTTTCTTTCTTTTTATAACATCCTGGAGTTTCGCAAAACAATCCAAAGTTCTTCATTTTTATTTTTTGATCTCATAGAAATATGTATATAAATACATTTATACAAAAAATATATGTATATAAAAAAAGTAAATTAAGAAGATGAACAATTTTGTTTTGAAAAAATAAACGAAAATAATTTCAAGAATTGTTAATTAATTTTTCGAGGATTACTTAAGAAATGAATTTTATTTTCTTATTTTTGTTATATATATATATATATATATCAAAAAAGAACAAAGAGGGTCACAAGGGGAAGATCTCGCGCAAAAGCCGCACGTGCCGTGAACGACGAGAAAAGAACGTTATTACGCTTTGACGTAGCTCGACGCGATATTACCACGTTCAACCTTTAATCGACGAATGTAGCCGGCGTTTACATCTGTACGTGAGCGGCTTACAACGCTGCGCCCATTCGCGAGTCGCAAATTCCGATTGCTCGTTCGACGGTTCAACGACGTAGCAACGAATGAGCTGCCGAGTTAGTTGCATCGTTTGCTTTCATCAACATTTATATATGCATACATATATTATATTAATATACGAGCATTGAAATCGATATCGCTTGGGAGGAAAATTGATGTCCTTTTAAACATAAGATCATAAGTTCTTCCGATAAAGTTAAGTGTTTTTCTTGAATCCCAGAGCCGGTAAAAAATTTGTACAATTTTCGAATTCTTTTTCGGAATTTCTATTGGTGTTCGCTTATTATTGACTCTTTAAATTCACAACTTCTCTTTTAGTTAAAAATCGTCAAGCCTTCTTTCCTAGAATGATTGAAAATTTCTACGAAGCATTTAACAAGTCTTCCTCCACCACTGCCACCTCCTCCTTCACCTTTACGACCGTAAAGAGGTAATCATTTTTCGAGATATCGATTTTATTCTGAAAGCCTCGGTGAAATATTGAAATGGTCTTCGTTCAAGCTTCGGATCGAACTATATACGTTCTATCGTTGGGCCATCCTTAATTACGCGAAAGATTAAATTGAATTCTTGTAAAACCTATTAACGAAGTGGATTGGGATCGAATCGTATCTATGACATTCGCATAGTTCGATTCACAGCTGCAGAATTTCTAGCTCCTCCGATCGAAGCTTCTGAAATTCCAAGGATTTCTCTCGGCTGGCTTCATCGTGTCGGATTAAATCAGTTATTCGTTTATGAGTCATCTCCTATTCCTTTCTATCTTTTTCTCTCTCACTCTTGTGTAAACTTAAGTTTCGTGCTTCGGTAGAAATCAAAACTACAAGTTCTCAAAAGTATCGAAAGGAGACCGAAAGAAAGACGAGGACGAGGATGAGTAAGGCGACGTGTGTCCGTACAAAGAGACGTAAGAACTATGCTCTTTTCGTTTTAAAAAGAGAGAGAGAGAGAAAAAGAAAAAAGAGTAAATTTGAAAAAGGGTGGCCTCTTGAAGAGGCAGGGCCAGTTCAAGGATAATTCTGTATCGTAAATTCATCAGTATTATGTCCGATTAGCATACCAGCCGGGTCACGGTTCATTGTCGCCTTCGAGTACCTATCATCCCTTTTACAGGGATTTAAAGATATACCTCCGTCTTCTCGGCTGACTCTGCTTGACTTAACCTCAAGACTGCGTTTGCTATAGAATTTATGTCGTGAGAAGAGAAAATAAGAAATATAGAAAGTGAAACGAAGAAAAAGTAATAATATCTTATTACTATTACTATTATTGTAAAAATAATTAAATATAAGTTTTTTTTATTTTATTATCGGTAAATTATGTATTACTACACGAAACTATACTTTTTTAACAAAAGATACTAACTTCTTCATTCTACCTATTCAAAGGCGTGCGAACATTTGTTTACACCTGTTTATGTACACCCACAGAACGCTATCTACAGGATTACACTCTCCTTCTTACAATATATATATCTTTTTTCGAGATATCGATTTTATATATATTAATATATAAATATAAATCTACATACTTTATACTAAGCAATTATAATTACTAATATGTGAATAAAAATAATTGCAAATAAAAATAACAGGACAAATTTAATATGAAAATAAAAAATAAAAAAGTAATATGACATATGTATGTCTTGTTATATTAAAAAAAAAATACATTGTAATTCGAAATTTGTTGGATATAGTGATGTCATTTATTATTGAACAATTCGATACAAAATTCCATTCAAGTGCCAAGAGGGCTTTTGCCAATTTTCGATCAAAAGTAGAAAAGGAGAAAAATATTACAAATGGAAGTTTAACCACGATGCATGGGATATGCGTCGTGCCTTATGCCAATGGCTTATGGCTTATGGAAACGCATGGTCGCTCGCGCGAGACACATCATAAAATTCCGTCGCGTCAGCGTGATATCACGAGGATACACCCAGGAGAATGATCCTTCGAGGTTTCGAAGCTCTGGAAAAATCATGCTTTGTCGAATGGGATAAAGTATAAGTTAAAGTATCTATTCGTATGTGTTTCTCGATTAGTCACGTTCATCGATTATTATTGTTCGATATGTATAGAATCTTCTTCTTCTACTTATATGTGGTTTTACTATATGTAAAGAATAAAAAAAATGAAGGACAAAGAATAAATAATAAGAGACGTATCGTCCGAAAACGTCTCTCTCCTCGATATGTAATTCGACGGAATCAAGTCGGACGTTGAAATACGCTTGCAAAATTACGCGTCGTCATCTCGGCGAGAAAAGGCGATAACCATCTTTTTCGATTAGTCACGGTTACACCACTTAAAGTAATGATCGATGACGATTTTGTTGGTGATTCGATGGTTTCCTTTTTTTTTGGGTTATCACATCAACGAGTACTTTTGTGAGGGTTACGAAACGAAAGAGAGAAATAAAGAGAGGGGGAGAAAGAAACAGAAAGAAAAGCACATACACGTACTTACACATACAGAGAGATAGAGTCAAAGCAGAGATAGAAAAAAGAAGAAAATAAAAAAAAAGAAATTGAATCTTTGTGACGGGGACGCAGCTGGCACGGATCAAGAAGCAAAAGTATTTAATATCTTCATCCTGAGAGCGATTGTACGCACTGTCCTGCAACGGAGACGGTTATGACCGCGTTTCGAAGCTTTCAATTACGTTCTCAGCACTTTGTAACTGGCAGGCACCGTCGAGCCTTTCTTTCTACTAGGATGCCTTTCCTCCTGTCAAAATGAAAAAGAAACTCGGTGTTGCGTGAAGCGGAAAGGCTCTCTCGAATCTCCGACTTCCGTAGGTACTCGTGGTTTTTTATTTATTTTATTCCGGAAGGGATTGCTACGCAGGCGTCGAGCTGTTAATACGCTGATAGATACAAGCTGTTAAAATAATCGTGTGATTTCTTCAAAAACGTGTTCAATATTGGTAGAATTATTTTTTACATCAACAATGTTTTATATTTAATTTTATATTTTTTTAGCATTTTTTATATTTATATTAATTTATAATAACCTTTATTGTGATGTTATTGACTAGACGTGATCGTGTAAATAATAATGGAGTTTGATTGAGTTAACAGGTATTACAATATTGACATTATCGATAATTAGATTATACGTATTGCTGATAGATATGTAAGCCCTAGTTATATTAGAAATTATAAGATTATTCTATCTTGATTAGTTTTTTAGAATTACACCTGCGAATATAAAGCGAATTATCTCGTATTTTTTAGTTAGGACGATTTTTCCAATCTTTTTCCTGAGGCAAAAATCCTATTAAATCCATTTAATCGTCGAAAACAAATTACGTTATCGGATATCTAAGCGCGTTTGTCCGCAATAATTGGGAATTATCGATTTACACGTATCCACTAATTTCTCATATACGTTAATTAGCAATTTTTGAAAGGATAAAAACAAATAATAGCTTTAACGATATCGTCGTTTACATTCTCTTTGTCATCTGCTTTCTTCCTACCGTTTGCTAGGTAAACATAGTTTGGTTGATAAACGTTAGGGTTATTGCGAGGGTTGCCAATAAAATAGTTGTTCCAAGGGAATGAATGGCTCCGGTCGGAAAGTTAACTACCCCTCTTGAGTACCCCCTCCGCGGAAACTATCAGCGAACAATTCTGAGCAAGCTAGGAATGGTACCCACGGGAAGTGGTGCGAAGTATAACGTTAGAAGGAAAGAGCAGCCACGTCTCCGTCTCGTGGTGCTCTTCGAGATCGAAAGGAAAAAGAGAAGAGAGAGAAAGAGAGATAAAGAGAGAGAGAGAGAGAGAGAGAAGAGAGCTCAAGGGGGAGGGAGGTGAGATGAAATAGAAAGAGACAGAGGCGGAGAAAGAGAATAAGGAGGAAGATAGTTGCTGGAGGGTCGCACGAGCCCTATTATCGGAAAATTAAAGGCAGTAACTCATCTCGAAGCGACTTCTATTGGACTTTCCCTGAGCAGGACGGTCGATATTACTTTCGATATGAACGAGCCACTAAATTAATATCCACAATGCACTGGCAATTACGAACGGCCTTTACGATCTCAGACGTAGTGAGGTAGAGCATGCAGCCGTTCGGTGCCAGCCAGCCAACCAAAGTACCACGAGACGTCAGGAAAGCCGAAGTGTAGAGCAAATGGCTCGAGCATATGCGATATTCAGGGCGTACTCAAGGGTCCGTTCATCAAGCAACGTTCCAGGTTGATGCTGAGTTAGTGCACCGTGTCCGGAAAAACCTCATTTCCTGCACTCTCCCTTTTCTCTCTCTTTTTCTTGTTCCTCCCTTTTTTCTCGCATCTTCTCTTAGGTGCGTCTATTATTTTCTAAATAAAAAATAGGGAGGGAATTCTCTTTTACACACACTTGTAGATACGGTATTTACTTTATAAGATAAAGGCGGTATCTATCATCGAAATTTTCTTCATTTCATCCTTTATTTTGGAAATTATAAAAGATCTTGCTTGTGTTGTTTTTCGTTCTTGCCATCGACGTGATTATTTCTTTCCCATTATTTTTCCTGCTTTTGTTTGAACGAGAACAATGGAGGGAAGTCGTGCATAGATGTCATTTGAACTTATCACCCGAGTTCCGAGAGGAAAAAAAATCGAGAGAGAAAGAGAGAAAAAGTGAGGGAGAAAGAGAGAGAGAGAGAGAAATGTCATTAGACGTTTTCCTCGTATGCTTCGAGTTTCTAAGCTTGTATGAGAGCGGTAGACCGACGCGGTAGGTGTTTTAGGTTGTTAGTACGAGGGCATAAATATGTAGGGGTCTTACCCCGAGTGTTTCGTAAAAGGGCAACCTTCGTGACGCGTTAACGTTCGCCGCCCTTCGTGGTCACCAGTGGAACGCACGTTCGACCTCTCGAAAGGCATTGAGGGTCGTTACGACTGTCGCCGACTGTTCGTTCGCTTACTCGTTCGTTCATTCGTTCGTTTACTCGTTCACTCATTCTCTCACTCGCTCGATCGACCACTTACCAGGCGTGTTTAATTTGACGATTTTGTGAGTTTCGCTTGATTGAACGAAAAACAAGATCGCACTTAACGAAGGACCGACCACTCGTTAGATGATTTTTTGTCTCTTTACAAAATCGATAAACCTGACGGAAAAGTATGCTTAAGAAAAAACCATACTTTTGCACGCTCCAATGGAAGAACTTCTACTTTCCTTTCCATCTTCTCCACTGAGAGACCGTACGATATTTACTATTAATCAATTTGTTCTTCTGCTATTAAAGTTCACTTTATATTTAAAAACCAAAATTGTACAGTTTTTTCGAAGTACATCTATGCCAAATTGTGGGAGTTGTCTTCTTTCATTTTACACGAACAGCAGGTAAAAGCAAAAACCTCATGCTGTCTGAGGAACGTCAGTTACCAACCTGTAATAAAATAAAGTATTTTTAAGAACGTTTCTGAAGTTTGTTCATCATAATAGTACTATTATTATATTGTAAAGAAATAATTTGCAATAAAATCTATCTGGTTAATATCAGATAAATTCAAATTACAATTTACAACATAATATATAATAAAATCTAATAGCGTCATTAAATATTGTTCGAGTATCTCACAGCGACTTGCAATCACAAGTAAAACTTATCTTCTTATGTTTACATTTATTTTTCCTCATTAATACTAAAGATCGAAAAAATTAATAATTCGAGAACGTAGTTGTTGACTTCTACAAGTTGCCAGGTTGAAAATGTGGGATTAAATAACTTATTTTCAATGAAAACACCAGAATGCTACTGCTGTACCAGTCGATGGTGTATGTTTATTGCAGATAACGAACGGAATCTCGGAGATTTCTTTCCGTATTATTTCGAAATCAATAGCATCTAAAGCAAACAGTCGTCGAATGTGGAATCGTCGTTTTCGTGCTTTTTGACACCCAAACAAGCGAGTTCTCGAGGAATGCCAAGGATTTCTCTCTTTTTTCTTCCTTTTTTCTTGTTTTCTCTCTTTGAAATATCGTGCATTTTCATTTCCCCTCATCAGCGAGAACTTTAGAATGTTGTAGAAGCAATTGCGAAATTCCTTGAGCTTCCAGGGTTGCATCGTTGAATGGCTGAAGTCTTGAAAATACCTGAAAAGCATCTCGTTTTTCCTGTACCGTTTTCCTTATCCAACGTTCGTTGTAATTCTTCTTTGTGTTTCCGTAAAGCATCATTTCGTACTACTTTACCAACAAACATAACTTATGCAAACGAACATCTCATCTTCACCTACGACAACAATTATTTAGATTGCAAAAAAGTTTTAAATTCGACTAGTAAATTGAAATGCTATTTTTTAGGTGTTTCAACAAAATTGGGTCGACGAAAATGAAGGATAACGTTGGATGGACCTTGTTCTATTTTCCTATTTTTACCAAGCGAGATATCAAAAAGTGATATCGATTTAAGAACAAGGTTACATCAGACTAAACCAAAACTCTTTCGGATTAGTAGAATGGGATTGGCGACACAGCGTTACGTCCTCCTCTTCTTCCTATTGCTCTGACTTCTGCAAGCACGTGGAGGAATAGGCAAGTCAGACTAATGGTCATGGAATCGCATCAACGAAAATATATTTTCAAGTTGCAGTTGGGGTGAGGCCAATTACGCGTAATTCAGTTCCGCGGAGTCGTCTCGCGTTTGTTACGGTTCTTCGTGTTCTCTCTCCCTCTCTCTTTCTCTCTTAATCTCTTTCCCTCGATCTCTTCACCCCTTTTGGTTCAACACCGACGGGTCGACTCATGCTTCCTAATCGTTTTAACTTACGTACACATGTGCAAGGGCTTGTGCTTGGAAAATCGTTAAAACCACTACGAGATCTTTGCTTTTTAAGTAATAAATAGTAGAGATAATTGATAGAATCCTATACATTGTCGTATCATTTATTATTAACTAGTCATAAAAATTGTTATAATTTATCTATATTTTTATATGTGAAAATTCAGTGTCACATTATTGGTTTCCAATAAACTTCGAAACTACTGAATCGATCTTTATGAAATTTTTTTTATTTTATTTGATTTTTTTCAACATAGGATATAGGATAATTTTTATCGAGATTATTATTATTTTGAAGTGAAAACTTCTTTAGAATGGGTGTGATTTGAAAAAATGTAACGAAGCCTTCGTAACGGACGCTGTAGTAGGGGGAAACGGACGTTGTAGTAGTGAAAAAAGAGAAAAAGAGACAAACATATAGGATTGAGTCTGCAAGAGAATGAGACAGAATATAGCTGTACAGTTTTTCCTATTCTCGGTCTTTGATTCGTGGTCCCCACTCCTGGCTACTAAGCTTTGTATGTGTGTGTTGTGTGTGTTGTGTCAAAACAAAGGCAAGCTCTGTTCGTGGCTTAATGTTGCTACGTCAGAGCGTTGCTATAGTAACCATCAACGGTTTTTCACAAACAACTAAACCATACTTTGTCCGTTCGTTACAAAAAAAATGTCTTTCTATTTCTCCATTGAACGTCTTCGACGATACATCTAAGACAATCTGTGAAGAAATAACAAAACAAGCGATTAAGAGTTGACGAAATTCTATAACAAGCGACTAAGAGTTGTCGAAATTCGACAAAGAAGGCTAAGTACCACACTATCATTTATATTTATTTTTATTATTATAATTATTATAATTATAAATAAGATTTCGTCGTTGCATTTGTATATAGGCGAAGTCAAAGTAAGGTAAGCTACGTGTTCTATATTTGCTTGGACAACATTCAATTTTTATTTAATATTTCTAATATATAAACTAGGGTTTTTAAGGAAGGGAAACTTTTCTATAACAAATAAATAAGGTTTTATTATCCCATCTATTAGGTTCGATCACGTGTTTTATTTCTTATTGTAATTTCTCTCATTTTCCCTTATCATAGCTTTTCGTTTAGGCCAGAAGACTTTTTTTATATATATATATTTATCTAACAATATAAAAAATGCCATCAACCAAAGACAAAAAGTCTGAAATTAAGGAGAAAAACACGATAAGGAAGATTCCAAAGAGTTCAACGGAACGTGTTCGTGCATTTCGTGCACGGCAGAAGGCGTTATTAAATGTGCAAAATAATATCACTAATGTGGGTAATAATGCGTCCCTTGTTAGAAATAGTGAAAACGATCATCGTAAGTCATTAAATAGCTTTCAATCAATATATTTCTTTCTTAATCTTATAATATATATATATATATTATATTTATATATTTATATTAGAAATATATATGAAGAAATTATATTTAAAATACAAAATCTTAAGCATTAAGTTTATTTCTTGAATCTGTTAACGACTCATATAAAGATATGTATAATCAACAAATTATAATTTGAACGAAATGGATAATGATGAATTTAGGAACAACCATACGATAAACATTGATGCGATTTCCCCTTTTTAACAATCCTCTGTCTTAATCAAGATATCGTCATTTGACGGGCACACGTCATCGAGGAAAAATGAACGACCAGACGACTCAGCCAACGATCTCATTAAATATTCACCGTGCGACATTAGGGTCCTACCAGGAGTAAAGTCGCAACGTCGATTCGGGTGTCGATTCGACCGTCGTTTCCACATATTGCAGGCGGTACGTCTAGACTAATGTCGATATATAGCAAGAGAAAAAGAGAGAGAGACAGAGAGAGAGAGAGAGAGAAAGAGAGTGATGCCGGGATACTACGTGTTTGCGTTCACACGACTGCATATGCGAACGATCTCACCGATTCGTCATGATCACGGGCGTGTCCGCAGGATCGAACTTTACCATTGTCCTCCCAGCATAGTATCGACTGTGCGTTCGTTCCCTTGATTAAATCTATTTTGGGTAATCGACGGTATAAGAAGGATGACCGTAGTGTAGGTTGGTTTGGGCTGTCTTGCGAACCGAGAAAATACGAGCTCACTTTTCCTATATATTTTATCCGAGGTCTGCAAATTTTTACCAGTATTTCATGTCGACGATCATTGTTATAACGCATAATGTTAGGGACACCTACGCGTCTAATCGACCATACGACCTTCCTTCTTATTCCCCTTACCCTTTTCTCTCTATCCCTCACACTTTCTGTGAGATTAATTTGCCTAGGAACAAAGAAGCAACATCTCATCGTACTTCATTTCTGACAGCAGCCCATAATAAACGTTTATACGTTATCGTACAAGCATATTGCTTTTCACGCTTGAAATTGTATTTCTTTTATATCCTCTTTCAGTTCCAATTATTTGATCTGGGAATGGTTTCTACGATCTCACGTCGTTCGAAGTAACTTCGTTTATATTTGATCTTAAGCTCGTTAAATCCAAACGTCCAGTATGTATACTTTCAAACAAGTCTCGATACCTATGTACCTGTGTAGATCGATCCTTTCTCCGATCGTACGAGATCTCCTGATCGAATTGTCATTAAATGGTAATAGCACTAAAACCTGTGACCCGATAGTAGCGACAGTAGCGCTTTGAATCTTGTAGGGGAAGACGAAAGAAGGCAATGGATTTGGGGTATCGGGATCATTGCAGGGCATCTCTCTGCAGTAAAGTTACGACTCTCTCGTCGTAGGGATACAAATGTGCGATGAGCCCATGCTGCAATTAGATCCTCCTGTATAACCCGTCGGTTACGTCGATCTCCGATCACGACCTATCTACCTAGACCTACCTGCCTAGGTATGTACACGTGTACAGTCTAACGCAAACGATATATCGTTAATTTCACGAATTCTTCACAAATATGAACGATTCTTTTCTTCTTTTTCTTTTTTTTTTACAAACATTTGATTTAAAATTTGATAAATTTGTTATGAAAAAGAAAAATATTGTTAATTCATTCGTAACGACAAGTTTATCATTATTTGTATTTAACGATCTTCTCTCATCGGATAGAATCATTGCATCGGACTGTACAAAGTGACGTCTATGAACGCAGTGCACCGGTGAGTAGAGTTCTGCGTCTACCAGCTCGGAGGAGGACGACGACGAGCTTCGAATGCGAGCACCGATGTTCTATACTCGGCTGACATGTGCCGTAAGCCGATCGTTCCTACGATCCCGCAGGACCATTATCGCGTGTACATACGTAAACCTTGTAGGAGAGCGTACACGGAGCAAGGTAGTAGCGGGTATGTTTGCGCGCGAGCGCACACCTCTCATCCTTCCACGCATCCAAGTACCACAATGTATAGGACGTTCGTAATTACAGTTGCTGCTTTAACGCGTACCGCTATACGTAGCTTCTATAGTTCGCAGTAGAAATTTCTAGTAGTTTTACTAACTTTATAATATATACCTACTTGGTGTACACGTAAATTAGAAACAAATATTTTTGCGAACTAGTTACGATTAAACTGAATATGCGGTTTCAATGTTATAATATTATAGTTGCTATTCCATTATGTGAATACTCACTTCACGTAATATTGATTTCATATATTTTAATAATAATAATAATAATAATAATAATAATAATAATAATAATAATAATAATAATAATAATAATAATAATAATAATAATAATAATAATAATAATAATAATAATAATAATGTCTGATGATGGAGTAATTAATAGCATTAATAGTTCAAAATAGAGATTGAATAAAGTGATAATATAGGTCGATGCATTTGAGAACAAAAAATAATTATTAGTAATATCTAGATTTTCGACTTGCACGTCACATAATGACTGAATTTCAAAAATTCGCGCAACTAACAAAACAGGTTTTTTTATTTTGGATTTGTAACCTGCGGAATATGTTTAATGGATCCTGTAGTATTGTTATCAACTATTTGTTATGGATAAATGCTTATGCACACCTGTAAATTATTAATTGAGACATGAGGGTCGAACGCATTGCATTTGCGACTCGCTGCGCCCCGAAAATTACGATTTTTTTAAACGCATATAGTGCAATTAATATTTGTCCAATTTCAATATATAAATATGGAATATTTATCTAATAATAAGTACAATTGAATTATGCTTTTAGTAGTGCGTTGTCCTAAGCATAAAAATTGAAACAAAAAGATCGTATGTTAGATTACGAAGGTTGTAAGTAGAGTACGAAATTATAGCATAGATGGTCGATGGTTGGTTACTTGCTCGGTTCTTTCGACAACGGTGCACGTTCGCTGTCCGCAAACGGTCGTTAGGGTTACCGAGGGTCGCTTCGATGAAGGAAAATAAGCAAGGGTGGATCGTGCGAGTTACACGTGTTTTTTTACAAATCGCTCTTCTACAATCTTTAATCTTCTTCTTTTACAACGTACGTACATACGTAGGTAGGGTATCTACCTGTACGTTTAGAAACTCAATTTACTAGACGAATTGATTTTAGCGTCGACTTTGCTAATAGTTTCTTTTCTTCTTCTTTTAACACGCGAGAGTTTACCGAAACAGCTTCATAGCTTCTAAAAACTAATCTGTCCAACTTCTATCTATGTAAAACTTTGTAAAGCTTACTAGTAAAACTAAATTGTAAAACTTTACTTTATAAATACTCTCATACGACTTCAATAAATAATCATATATTTTATTTACTACTAAAAAAGGATAAAAAATTATTAAATTTAATAAATTCTATTAAATTATCTTTACAATTACCGTATGCTTTAGAAATGTACATGTAAGAAATATGTTAAAAAAAAGTAATTATTAATAAAAACAATCGTTATTTCACGAATAATTTTGATATCCCGTAATATTTCATAAAATGGTAGAATCATTTAAATTCAAATTTTTATGTTCGTAGCGAGGATCGATCGTGACGACTGTAACGGCATCAAGGAAATTGTTGATGTAGAGGTACGTACGGACGTGCAAACGGGCTGTGTAGCATTGGGGTTGAACTCTGACTCATCCCTCAAGGTTCGTGGCCGTAGTCTGCAATCCTACCTCCTCTCGCCTAGCCCCTCGATGGCTTTGCTGCCCTGAAGCTACGCACGCAATTACCATCCCTGATTGGATTAGGCAGCGTCTTGATTTGAGCCCAGCGTCGACAATCTCACCCAACCGAGTGTACGCTCTGTCTCGGAAAGCTACCGGAATTTCCACGTAGGGAGAATAACGCTCCGAGTCCGTTGTCAATGGATACGCTTTCAGGAGAAATTAGAGAGACACCGTGGAAATTGTCCCTATGGTTGTTTCGTTTTAAAATTTTTACAGGATTTCACTTACCACATGAAAAGAAAAAAAAAAACCGAGATATAAAAAGATTTGAAAGAGCTAATTTAAGCCAGTTTCGTAATCATCGACACTTTTATAATCTCATAAAAGCTTTTCCCTTTTTTCAATTTATTTACTACCTACTTCTTAATATCCTAATAATATCATTTAATTGTAGGGTTAATATTTTAAAATGACATTGTTTCGTGCGACACGTACTTGAAAAGGGAGTTTTAATCAACGTTTTCATAACCGGTAACTCAATCGTTTGTATGAAAACGAATTAAGACACGTCATTGTGGACTTTAGTTTGGTATATTTTAAATTGATCTTTCGACACCACTGGTTCTTTCATTCGTTTTCTCCCCTTTCGTCGACGTAATCAAAAATAAATTGTCTCTCCGTCTTCGTTGTCTTGAAATATCGCGCAGGGTGCACGCCCTAAATTATTCAAAATAAGCTGCTAGAGTGTTCGAAGGACGATATCAATTCAAATTACAGGTCAAATGAAAGATAGCATTGGATTTCTTTTTCTAATCCACTTCAAGGTCTATGTACTCGAGTAAAGCTGTATGATTCAGTCAATTCTGAATTGACGAGTAAAACTTCTATTAAATGAAAATTACAATAAATGAAAAATGCGATTATAAATGTGTAACTTTCCTCTTTTATAAAATCACTTAAATTTAACTTTTATATTAAGATTTATCGGAAGAAATAAGATAAAGCATTTCGTCATTAAAATCGAAGGAGTCTCATTCTCATTTAAGAATGACTTTCCTCTCGACGAAAAGAAAAAGGTAGAAATAGTGAAATCAGACGGCTACTTTTACGCTATCTGGAAACGAAAGAGTCCTCGATTATGGTCCAGGAAAGAAGAGAGAGAATGAGGAAAAAGAAGAGAAGAAAAAGAGGAGAGGAGAGGAGAAAAGAAAGAAAGAAAAGGGGAACGCTATTACCATAAAATAATAAAAGGGATCTGGGTGCATTACGGGCATCGTGCGGTCCGGTCCATTATGTGGAGTGAGCTGCCGTCTTTCTGCTTAGTATCCAGGAGGTATGCATGCCTCGCTGGACAGATAGATAGGCTTGCAATGACGGGGCAAAAGCAAAAGGTTCGGTCCATTCGCAGAAGTGCGATATGCCTCTTTCACGAGAGGAGTCCACAGACATACACATTCACGCACACATGAATTCGATCGAGAACAAGGGCTTGGAGAGAGAAAGAATCTCTTTTTATCGAAAGAACCCAAGGATTCTGCGCTATGAAGTAGCCTGACACTGTTTGCTACTATAATCCACCGAAACGAGGGTGAGATCAATTCGATGGTTACTTCGATTTCAATCTAGTGAGATCGAATAGTCCGAATGAAGATTTTATTTTGAAAAAAAAAACCTATTAAAGAGCTGATGAGGGTAGGTAGATAAATTATACCATAGTTAATGAAATACTCAATTTATTTTTTTACAAAAATCTTTAAGTGAACTTTACGTATAAATTATCGAAATTTTCAAATTATTTCTATTTTTAAATTTTAATAATCTATCGATATTTGAATTGTTTCTGTCTTTAAATATTGTCAAATTAAAAATAAACTCCAACGGAAATTTTGCACAGTTTTATTTCGAAATTATTATTTTGGTGATTGAATAACATAATTAACAAATTTTCTGTCAATCTTAAGTCTCGAGTAAGATACAAATGTGGATAATTTATCAAGAAGTATATTGATTCAAAAGGATAAACTTAAGATTCGAATCGGAAAAGAAAATGGTCGAAATGAAACCTTGGGCTCTATTTTCATGCATCTTTCAATCTATCTATTCGCTTATTTCTTACTTTAGGTTTACAATTTAAAATGCCAGATATATATACAGTGGTTTGAAAACCGAAATAAATCGATATTTGTGTAAATTTTAAATATTTTCGAATACTAAGAATAATATGATCATTTTTTAAATGAATTTATATTTTTAAATATATTTTCTTACTTAAGAACATATATAAAATAGAATATAAAACGTATTTAGCATAAAAACAAAGTAAACGTTATACGTTCGTACGGTCATGAAATAATCTTCACTTTTCGTACTATGTACCCACACGAGAAAGCGTTTTCTCACACTGCCTAATTATAAGAAATTAACCTTTCAAATTTTCACATTGTAAAGATGTAAGGAGGTAATATAGAAAATACACGAGTCTAATTACTAATAAATAGTTGAAGACGTATTCTCTATGTGGTTTCTTAATCTTTAAGCTGTCATATTTATGGTAAATATTTGATATAATCGCAACAACGACAAATTTTCTAGAATATTTTACAATGTATTATACATTATATCTAAGTCTTGAGGCAACAAACGTTTTTGAAATTACTGTACATTACTTCGTAAATTCAATTGGACTCTAACGATTTGTCCCCATCCCCGCCTCGTTTACGAAATAAATCTAACAAAATTACAAATAATTTCGTTTA
Source organism: Polistes dominula (assembly GCF_049000335.1). Taxonomy (NCBI): domain Eukaryota; kingdom Metazoa; phylum Arthropoda; class Insecta; order Hymenoptera; family Vespidae; genus Polistes; species Polistes dominula. The sequence continues at coordinate 6,035,646 of NW_028301147.1, forward strand.
AATTAATCGAATTTTCTTCGATGAAGATCTTCAGTAACGATTCGATGCATTCGGCTAACAGCAAAACTCGATGACCGTCTAAAAGCTCTTGCACCGTGATCGATTTGCTCTGTTCTTAACTTCGTATGCGCGACGCACGGATGGAGACGTTTCCACGTAAACTCCTTAAGTCGTACGATAAGGGGGACGGAAAGAGAGAGAGAAATAGAGGGGGAGAGAGAGAGAGGGATTCAAACGGTTGGTCCGCATGTCCGCCTTCGGAGCGATTCAGAAATCAAATTCCACTCGACGACTGGAGTGAGAGAGATCGGTACGAGTAACCAAGGGAGAAAGAGAGAAACGGGAAGAAGAGGGTGAGAGATTGAGAGAAAGAGAGAGGAGGAAGAGGTCCGGCCGTGGAAGCGTAATCTCCGGTTTCGTGGAAAATGAAGCGCAGGCGAGGGGTACGAGCGAATTCCACGCCGGTAAATCGGCGCCGGTGGATAATGAGCCGAGGCGAATAATTCTCTACTGCAAAAGCCAGGAATCGTGAGTGCGTGCGAGAAAGATAAAATAAGAGAAAGAGAAAGATAGTAAGAGAGAGAGAGAGAGAGTAACCACGCTCTCGTCGATAATTTCACGTGGTAATTATATCATAACAAAAGCTAGTGGTCGAATATCGATCGAAAGAGAGAAAGAGAATGAGATAGAGATGGAGAGAGAGAGAATGAAAGAGACAGAACATTTCTACGAAACAAAATGAATTCGTTAACCGAGGGCTTTAGGTTAAGCTGTACGATCCAACAAGTTCGTATCCGTTCTAGATTTCCGTATTGGCGTGTTTATCTTGCTTGACGTCATCGATGATGGATAGAATGGTTAGAATTCAAAGTGTCAGCTCAGTGATAGTGTTGATTATGTCATTCAATTGTGAATTTGTTCTTTGTTTAGCTGACTGTTGCGAAAGATTTGAATTTTACTTTTCAAGTCAATTTTACTTTTTAGTAATTTTTTAAAATACCGTATAATGTATATTTTTTTTTTATTTTTTTTTATTATTTTAATGGAAGAAATTTGATCACCTTACAGTAATCGAATCATATATCAACTAGTAGGAAACAACGAGTCTCGATTTATGTCGATCCTAAAATAGGATTTATTTATTACAGATTGAATCGAAGGAAAGTAGAACGTTTACCCTAGCATCTTCGTAACGTAATTTTAGTCACGTTGGTGAAGCAGAACGTCGAATGGACTCGTATCTTTCTTTTTTTAAATATTTTTTGTTGTTGCTCAGTATGAATTTCGAGAACACGCTCGTTCCATTTACCCACGTCTTTCGAAATGGGTTTTGCGGGGCCTCGCCGAGAAAGAGGAATGATGAAAAGAAAGAAATCGGAATAACGAAAAAGTAATAGAAGAAAAGAGAAAGAAAAGGAAGGCGAGAGATCTTCGACGGGTAAGAGACACGAAGAGAAATAATATTATTCACGATCCGTCGAAGTTAGCAGAATGATGTGCCAAAGTTCCCCCATTTTGTGATACATCAAGGACGTTTATATCCCTCAGAGCAGCTTCTTATCCTCTCCCCTCTCAAAGACACGATTTTACTCGAGAAAAGCGGCTTCTTTCTTTCCTGTGCTACTAGAAGACAGCATTCTTGAGACAAGCGGAAATACGTTGGATTCGCTTAGATATCGTTGGAAAAATCATTTGCTTTGTAGAAAGCTCGTAGATCGTCGAGAAAGTGAGCTGTGTGTGTCTTTCCTCGGGGTAAAAGGAAGCTTATCCGTAACTGCGCGCATGCTTTCTATCTCTTCCCCCGTTTCCCGTTCTCCTTTCTCCCTGAACGAAATTTACCATGTGCACTTTATTGTCTCTTAGCCGGAATAACACGCGTTATTTGGCGCGAGACAAATGCTCAAATCGAAGAAGAACGAAACGCGAGGGTTCCACCGCGACACTCGTATATCTCCTTTGTCGCCTTAGATATCGTGACTTCTTCTTATTTTTTCCTTTTCTTTGACCTTTTATTCAGATAAATATTCTTCATTCGGATTATCGTGAATTACTTTACTGCGGGAGAAGAGTACATGATCGAAACCAACGATCCATGTTAATCCTTATCCAAACAATTTTATTGGATTATTTATTATTTAACAATAACCAGAAATTGTATAATTTATTTTATTTTCTAATTTAACTTTTTAATCTTAAAAACCAGTTTATTTAGAGTTCTCTTTCTTTTTTTCTATTGCTATCTGGGTCTTAACATACGTGATTCCATTACAGCGTATCACGTTTTTTAGGATAGCTTACGAGATGTCATTACGATAAGTTCTCGGTGTTTACAGGGAATCTCATGGATATGCAGGCGTCGGACCGTCGTAAAAATAATAACGCAGTCTAGATGACGTTATGACCTAACGTTTGGGATAATTGAAAAGCCGGAACAAAAAACACAAAAGATCAGTAGATAGCTGATGTCAAAGATAATTCTGCTGGGTGGTTTATCGCATTGAGAACCCTCTTTTCGTCGGTCGATCGTGAACGTTTCGGTAACACGTGACACGCTAAATCCCTGAGGATATATTCTCATCGTATTCCACGAGACCGCAGGGTCTTATCTTTAGAGGCACTCGTAGCGCTTTGGGCGGCGGGGGTTGGAGGGTGCCGAATGATATTTTCTATTTTTTTCTTTTGCTCTCGTTGGTAGTTGCTCCTTTCCTTTTAGTCCTCGGGGCTTCGCAATAAACGGCCCGATATGAAAACGTGGGTGTGACGTGTGTCGTGAATGCGTGTTCCCATCGCGAGTTCGCGTGTCAAGAGTGTCGTATGGTCACGCGAAACACCTTTTCAGAGAGTTACATTATTGAATATTACGTTTATAGATTTGTCGTAAAAGCATGTTCTTTTCACCGACTCATTCATTCTCTCATACTTTTTAAAATCAATTAAAGATTCAAGAAGTGTCGTTTACTTGATATACTTGTTTATTAAGAGATTAACTTAAGTGATTTTATTGAAAGATATAATTTTTTTCTTTTGTTATAATTTATTATATTTTTTATGTATTACAAGTTATAGATTCTCGAGATTGATAAATAGTTGGTTAGTTCGATTTATTTTAATATCTATTACTTACGGTCTACAATAAGATTTCTTTCATTATTATTATCAATACTTCAAATATTCTATGAAATTCGTGTACAATGTGCCTCTCTTTCTCTCTCTCATCAACGGTTGAATCGTAAATTAATTACTTATTTAATTGCACTTAAAATCTAATTATCATTTCCATCCAGCGTTAATCCGGCGCGATGCGCCAAATGAATTTAAGGACATGTTTATTTCGACGGATTACAAAGGCTTAAACGATACACCGCGGTATTTCACTGTTTGTAATTTAAAGAGTAATGAAACACGAAACTAATTACATCCACTACGTCCAGTCGAAACAGCGTCAATGTCCAACACATTACTATGATTCGTAATATAATACTATTGTGATCTATTTTAAGGTCGTAATTGCTTTTCTCTTCGACGAATTAACGAAATAAGTGTCAATGATCGATAATGTCTATAGATATATTACCGATACGAATGAACCATGCTAATAATTAACCCTTTGCGGTTCTACGTCTAGTTAGACTCAATATTTCCTTTCATCTGCGTTATAATGAGCTTGCATATATATATTTTTGTATTCAACAAGAATTATAAAAACAACAAAACAATCGAATAGATAAATCAATTATTTATTATTTGAGTAATTATAAAATAATTATAAAGCTTTTAAATTAATTAGAAATTATTTTATGAAATTTATCTACTGATGAATTTTTGTTTATCTACGTTATATCTATAAAATTGTTAACTAAAATCAGAAAAAGAAATCATAATTGGTTAAAATTGTTGAAGAGTATTATATTCGTAAATCTACTTGACGTTTAAACTAGAAGAGTTAATATTTCCTAATCGTTTCTGAAAGGAATTCAATAAGCGTAAAAGCGTCCAACCGATGAAACGGTCAGGTTAGTCTAGCTATCGATTAATTTCTATGCATCTTGGATGACGTCAAATCAAACACGTGGCTCGATTAAAGTACATGAAAGTGTCTCGGAAAGGGGTAAGCGTGGTAGACGAAGGGTGGTGAGAGTGAAACCTAGCTTGAACGAGTTTCTCTCATCACTGAGGATTAAACTGTTATTGCAAACACTCTCACAACGACGACGACGACGACGACGACGACGACGACGACGACGACGACGACGACGACGACGACGACGACGACGACGACGACGACGACGACGACGACGACGACGACGACGACGAGAACGACGACGACGACGACGACGACGACGACGACGACGACGACGACAACGACGACGACGACGACGACGACGACAACGACGACGACGACGACGACGACGACGACGACGACGAGAACGACGACGACGACGACGACGACGACGACGACGACGACGACGACGACGACGACGACGACGACGACGACGACGACGACAACGACGACGACGACAACGACGGCGACGACGACGAGAAGGAGGATGAGGATGAAAACCAATGTCTGCGTCGGCGTTTGAGTCCGAGACTGTAACACGACGATAACAGCGAACATATTGAGCGTTTCGAAATTAAAATACAGGACGAAAGTTTGCACATTGGATAACGCGCGGCCGCGTGACTGTCCGCAACCGTCAATATTGAAATCCGGAAATTGTGAGTGCTGTTCGGCTACGTCACCCTCCGCGCCATTTTCATCTTCCCTACCAACTTTCTCGACTGGGCCCTTCCTCTCTTTCTCTTTCCGTCTCTCTCTCTCTCTCTCTTTTTCTCCCTGGAAAAACCTCTCTTCCGGCCTCGAAACGAATTTTGAATTTCACCATTCGCTTCTCTATTTCACTTTCGAGATTCGACCTTTTGTACTCGCTGCGTTATTGCTTATCGATTCGATAGGAGGGACACTCAATAGAAATAAAATTCTTTAAGATACCTTTTTTTAAACATTTTTAAGAAAGAGAAGTATTCTCGGTGTTGTAGAAAATGAAATTGAGACGTTACTTATTGTTTTAGAAGTCAGATAATTTTATCTTTATTCACGATTAGTTAAGAGAAAGTTTATATGCATATTTAAATAAATAGAAGTACTATATACTTAAATAAAATAGATGTTATAATAATAGCTCCTGAAACTGACAATAGAGAAATGAATAATTATTCCTTCTATGCATTAATCATAGGTAATAATCGATTTACAAAGAATGTTTGATAGATACAAAATTACACTATTGAGGCAATAGGAACGGATAATATAGAAATTTTTTCGTAATTAGCCTTTCCTAGGAATAATGTTCCCTTAGACGGTCAATTACGAATCATCTCTTCTTCCGCGTAAGGTAAAATGAACGTAGGAGATTGCTCTCGCTACGGAACTCAAAATCTTTCTCCGATTTTCCATGCTCGTACACTCCTTAAAGATTTCTTCTCGTCTTCTTCATCGTCGAAGGTTCCGCTTCGTTTGCACAAGTGGAAAAACGCGGTCGATCGTCCATGGATGGTACGCTAGGTGAAGGAAACGGATTCTCTTTCGTGGAAAAGCGGTAATGGCTCAGTAAGAAGAAGAAGGGTAGGTAGAAGAAAAGAATAAGAAGAAGAAATAGAAGAAGAAGAAGAAGAAGAAGAAGAAGAAGTAAAAGAAGAAGAAGAAGAAAAGGGGGTAGAAGTCGATAGCTCGTAACCGTGCTCCTCAGTTTCTGCCTTTTCGCTCTTGGAAGAAACAGAGCGAAGACAGTTCTCGTAGAACGATAAAACCTGCCTTTACTCTCAAATCTAACCAGCCAGCCAGCCATCTATCCATCCATCTACCCATCCATCCAGCCGGCTAACTCATCGACTAATGGAAGGTGTCGAAAGGGCAGGCGGGGATGAAAGTTTACACAGCGAGCAAGCTAGCTGGCGAAGAGGAGAGCAAGGCCAATCTAGACTCCTTCCACTTTCTAGCATCTACCGTTTCTACTTCCTAGAACTAGGCTTCACCTTGAATTTCGTTTCGTCTTTCACTAACTCTTTCTCTTTCTCTTTTTCTTTTTCTTCAAGGTTGTTCAATTTTCTCGCGTTCGAAAAAGCACGATCATGTAACTACCTAGCAAATAGTTTTCGTCCCTTTTCTTACCCTTAAAGTGAAAAGCACCATAAATATAATACGACTACTTTAACATATTTTATTGTGTATAAAGGAAATTATTCGCACGATAGATCTTTGGTATCTTCGTATTTGCTGTTAGAAGCAAAGTAACGAGTCGTTGTTCGAGCGTGTGAATAAAGAGAGGAGGATGGATCTCCCTTTGCGAAATTACTCGGATTTAGCAAGAATCTGAACGCGCCTAACCGATTCCTCTCTGTGTTTACGTATGCAAACGAGTCTGGGCCAATGCCGTTAATTAGGATTCTCCCTGTTCTGTCTATCTTTCACCCCTTCTATTCTTCCCCTTTACTCTCTCTCTCTCTCTCTCTTCATATATCTGTCTTTCTCACATGTTTCTCATCAATCCTGCAAATTCTGTCAGCAGTGTGTTTGTTGTCCTTCCTTCGTCCAGCAGCTTCCTGAATGAAATCTGTGGCAGTATCACTCTCTACGCACGCTTCTATCTCAATTTAGCGTGCATGCTAGTACCTATCTTGAGCCGTACGCCTACGATAAGCTCATAATGCGCTGTGCGAGCCGGTCTCGCACGAGCAAGCGTCCATAATCGTACGCGATAGCGTATAATCATACGTACCGAGCCTAAACCTTCGTTTCTTCCTCCATTCTTCCTGTCTCTCTTCAACTCACTCGCTTCTTCTTTCTCACTTACATAGTCTCTTTCTCTCTTTCACGCACGATCAGCTTCTCTACGTTACTGCGAATACCCTCTGGCTTTGCTTCGTGGTATTTCTTTGGCCTTTCGTTCTTTCACTCTACGTTTACTTACGGTACGCGGTTTCTCTCTCTCTCTCCCTCTATTCACCTCCATCTTTTTTCTACCAGCACGATCTCGCCTTTTGCGAGTTCTTACAAAACAAAGACATTATACTCGGAGCTCGCTATTACCATCATTAGCCAGTGGACATCCTGTAGTTTTTCCCTCTTCATAGCCATTTCTTTTTATTCCGTTTCTGTTGAACTTTATTACTCTTAGAAAACAGCGGATTAGTGTCTCAAGTTTTTCTATCGGTAAATATAATATTACTATTATACTATTTTAAGATCTAATAAATGATCTTAAATAATATTCTAATAATCGATCAGTAATAATATTCATGTAATTGAATGAAAACCGGTTAATATAAATAATTAGTTAAATAACTTATTCGATAACATAGAAAAGCTTTTCAGGGTTATTCATATTCTCCTGTACGTAATGCACAATGAGGTTATTTACCTCTCTCTCTCTCTCTTTCTCTTCGTATCTTTCTCTCTCGCTTTCTCTTGATGTCACTCGCTCGTGCGCACAGCGGCCGTACTCGGAGAGAATTATCGTTTTGTTGCCTCGTGGAGTTAGCAACGAAATTAATGAGCGTGTTACGTTGCCGAGGAAAAGTCCCCTCCATTGTGTGAAAGCCACGATGGTAGATGAGTTTCAGTGGCACTGAAAATCATCGCGGCAGCCGTGGCCGGTAATTAAAAGGTAATGAGCTCACGGTTATGCAGATCGTGGCGAAGTTGACGGGGTTCTGTTCTATGGGCGCGCACAGTTCTGAGCCGGCAGCGATATCGCGACGTAATTTACCGCGCTACCGTTCACAGTTGATCATCCTCGATCTAGGAATATTAATTTCGATTCTGCGCGTTCATCCGCGTAGATGTTTCTTTCCGCACCGTTTATCTTTCCCTTTTCTACTCTGCATGAATAATCGAACTGGACGCGTTACCCATGTGACTACTTTTTATACCATTCTCACCTTTCTTTCTTTCTTTCTTTCTCTCTATGTTTGTCTGTCTGTCTCTTTCTCTCCCTCGATCTTTTTTTTTTAATTTTTTTTGTTTTCATTACCTATTACCTAACGAAAAATGTTATTCATTCATTTTTTATTCCTAACAGCTTCCTTCCAGCCTTCATCGATATTCTCACTTAAAAGTACTTAAATTCAATTCCATCCATTGTTGGTTTTTTCGTTTATTACAGAAATTTTGCGTGGGTGGAAAAATTTGAGGTATTTTTTGTTTTTATTTCTCGTAGCCATATCTACTCTGATGTTTCGTAAAATAAACGAATATTTTAATAGACTGCTCGGGAAAGCCATCAGACCTTCTCGTATATTTATAGATCTTTACGAATACTTTCGTTCAAACGTATGCGTATCTACCATAGAATGTAGAGAGAGTTTTTGGAGAGAGGAGAACGATGCCCTATAAAAATGTAATGCATTATAAGAGACAGAGAGAAATAGGTATACCGAATATATATGTATATATGTACATATGTACATCGAATGTGTATCTATAGTAAGCTTAAATCTAAAGGGCAGTGCGCGTGCACGCTGAGGAAACATGAACCTCTCTATGTATGTATGCGTTTGCATATTTACGTTTCTATAGTGCATCTTTACATTTCCTGACCAGCTAGGCAAGTCCAACGATTTTCTTTCGTGTCGATTCACGTGTTTCTATGCGTATATATTTTCTGAATTTTACATTTCACAGAATACATCTTCAAGGGTATGTCGAGGTTTCTCTTTGGTGGAAGGGTATGGATGAGAAGGGTCCGCTGTGTGAAGTCGGAGCAGCTCGATTATCCTTTGGTCAAACTGATGGTGAGCTTTGATATGCTAAATCCGAATGATTTGACCGTAGATGTGCGAATTGGGCACAAGTACGAACCCATAATTGGAATTCAAAAATACACATCTTGGCCTTGAAATATCATTGAAAATCTCAAGAGACTTAAGACGATTTTAATATACATATTTTCAATTAATTCGACATACTTTGTGAAACATTTTGTAGATATACATGATGTTTCTTTTTCATCTTTACGTTATTACAAATAATATCTAAATCTTTTGTTTACTTGTAAAAATATGAAACACAGATATCACGGTATCTTATGATCCATTCACGGTATGTTAATTTTTGATTCATAAAAAGGTTGTAGGCAACGTTTCAGACTCGTTAACGATCTAGTTGGCGGATGTTTCCTTAAAATTTATACTTCAATGATCATGTAGGGAACTTGACCGATCGGCTTCTGCACCTGCACGATATATCTCGTTCGTTCAATGCCAAGAAGGACTCGGATGAACGACAACACAATTAACGGGCGAGAAATGCGTCTTGGCCGATCCAGTTTGGTTGCATATACATATAATATAAGATATACGTATACACACGAACCCAGTAGCAAACTTCAATCTCAAGATTCGCGTTAAGAGCAGGTCTTCGATCGTTCGAGCATGAAGAATTCACTGGACCATAGTAAGCGCTATCGTGTTGTATTAAGTTCCATTGAAACTCGGCGCCGGATAAGAGTCGACGTGTGAAAAGTTTCAAGCGATACGTTTACACGTAACCAACATACAAGGGCACTCATAGAGGCGTAAAAACTGTACCCGACTTCCCGAAACTGGACTACTCGTACTTCGCAACACGTCAGATTCTGAGTTGAGATAAATTCGAAAATGATCTTTTTGCTTTTCATGGAATTCCAAAGGGGCGTCCGAACGGCTTCTTAGAAAAGAAGATCATTTCTTTCGATACATTTCATTCTTTTCGAGAACATTAAACGAATGAAAGATTCGATCCGACAGTAAGATAATTATTTAATTTGATTATTGTTTTTATCTTTTTATTTTTTTCCTTTCTTCATTATGCAGTATAATTTTTTTTGCAAATTAAAAATACGAACAAACACCATTTAAAAATTGATTTTCATAAACGTAAGACTTCGTGATATAAGACGAATCTCAAAGCTTGAATCTTAATTAAATGTTATTTATATAATATTTAATTTAGCACAGTCTGATAAGTATAGAGGTTTGAGTACAAATTTGTTTAATATCAGAATCAATTTAGTGGAAGAGTACGATCTTATTTAGAAATTTACATTGGAGACTTGGGTTGATGTAGTGGATGAGGCTTACGCAAACGAGAGAAGCGTAAAAATGGGGAACGCCAACGCGTCAATATCGATTTGATTCTTTTTTGAATGGACTCTCTATCCAACCCAAGAAGACGGCCTCGTACGCGACGAAAAACAAAATGACTAACGGCCCGTCTATATTTTATATACCGGTAGAAAGAGAGAGAGAAAAAAAAGAAAATGAAAGAGAATAATATTCTCGACAGAAGGATAGTAATAAATCGTATATACACGGTTCGCTGCGAGATAAGATCTTTTTGATATTCACGCTTTTACGCTTTGGGAAAATACGTGAAGTCTTATAGAATATTATTTATAGTAAAGCAATACAAGGGAGACTCGATATGAGAAAGAAGAAGAATAAAGCAATGAAGACGGAATGGAGATGATGAAAAAACTAAGAAAAAAGTAAAAGAAGAATATACTAGTACAGTTTCTTAATAAAGAAGGATCCGGCCAACTTGAATTGCAAACATAAACCGAGTAAATATTTTTGAAAATAGATGAAGAAAGAAGATGAAAGTACCGTAATTTGGGCCAATACGTTTTGCTTGTACTTTCGAGGAAGGGAATCATTATTCCAAAGAAGTAAGGTAAGGTAAAAAGGGAGAAAAAGAGAGAGGAAGAATGAAAAGTTCCAAAGAAAAAGATAGAGAAAGAGAGAGAGAAAGAGAGAGGAAGAAAAAAAGAATCGACGAAGAAACCCGATACGACATATTCATCATAAACCATAACGCAGAACACCTCGAGCATTCACGACACGTCAAAAAGCTTCAAAGGAAACGCCATAAGAGCTGCGGAAGCCCCTTTAAGGGCTATTATTATAATCGTTTGTACTCGCATGGACCATTGCACATTATCGCTCCTCTTATCCTTCCTTCTTCTCTTTCTATTATATTCCGAAAAAGAACTTTGAGAAAGATGAGGGCTAGGAATAATTATTACGTCCTGAATTCTGCGTCTTCTTTTAGGATAGACTTTGTATACAACTAAGCATCGAAACGAGATATGAGGTCAGTGTCCATTGGGAGGAACGAAATCGGAGATCTTCAGCAAGGAAATATCCTATCCTTAAGTTCATCAAAACAGCTCGACAGGGTGAACAAGTTTTAATGGAGAAAATTTCGTTTCCCGTTGGAGAAAGAAGCACATCAAAAAAGAGGATGTATATTTCTATATGGATTAATATGTTAATTATTATATAAATTTTTATAAAATATATGTTTTTGTTATTTTTTATTTTATCGACAGCTCATAATAGAAGTTGATGCTTGTTAAGTATCGACTCAGTTTAACCTGAACTTGTCATTGGTACTGGTCCATTTTTGTAACAATTTAAAATCCGAATGAGAAATGGTGATTATCAAGCATCAAAAAGTTGATTAATTGACTAACGGTCGATAAAGTGTTAATATATACAAAATATCAACTGAAAATATTTGTACATAACAATATATATCAAATATATGCATTTTTAAATCGACATAAGCGGTCCGTGTAATACAATATAAGATATATTAATAGAGATCAATTTCCTCGATAAGTTTGTCAGAGTTTGTAATATTAGAATATATTATTCAAGAAGACTTTGTATATAGTAAATATAGATAGCAGGGGAAGAGAGAGATGGTTAAGGCAAACGATAATACTGTTCAAGACGTTCTGTACGTACACGTTGTTGCCCCTTTGCATGCAATCCTTTAAATGGGACGATGTTTGCACTTGCACGATATGCGCCGGATCGTACAGAGGTTTCGAACTAATCACATAAGGTTCTTATTGCTAAGTTCGGCTGCCGTATGCCGACAGCGTAGATGGTTGGGCGATGAGGGAATAGTAATTTCCCAAATTTAATTAACCAATTTGTGCACGTCTTCTGCGCAACGTCGCACTAACCAAGCTGTCTGAACGAGCGAGACTGTAGCCTAGATTTTCTAATTACTTCGACCGTCATAGAAGAAACATGGAAATTAGATACGATCGGAAGATACGCACAAAACGAGCGAGTATCTATTTTACGAAATTTCTAAGATTTATTTTATATCGAAATCATAATTCGGGACTCGATGATGCAAAAGAGTTTCTTCGACATTTCGTTAGTTCCAAAACCTATCGATTAATACTTAACGATGTTGTAAGAATAAAAAATGCAAACTTTTAGATCGTTGATAAAAAGGTTTAGATATAATAGTTATAATGTCAATTTAAAAGACCCTAAATTTATACGAAAGAGATACAAAAAGAATTTGTTCTTCAATGTGGTTTCTTTATCTATCCTTACCTAATACATTCCTAACAATATCGTTGGGACGTAGACAAAGTTAATGTTTGATCAATCGTTGATAAATCGCGATCACTATTCGTAGTCAGAATAATATTTCATTAGTTCCAATTAAAGGATTCGAATTTACCCAAGAATAGATCAGATCTCTCATTAAGGAATCGTTTTTTTTGCTCATTCAGCATTCTTGTAGAAATGACCAGAAGGTTCGTCGTAGAATTATCGTCCCTCTTCAGACTTTCCCTTTTGCCATGGGAGTTTTAATCCGAAAGTTTCAGTCGGCGTATTTTACGGCATATATCCCTTGTATATCACATACGACACATACGTTAAAGGTAGGGAGGTAGATAGAAAAGTACGATGGGAATGAGAAAGGAAGGGAGAGGTAAAAGGGAGGAAAAGTGATAGCGAGAGAAAAAGAGGTAGATGGAACACGAAGAGAAGAGAGATATTCCAATAGCAAAGAGAGACGAAAGAGAGTGAGTGAGTGAGTGAGTGAGCGAATAAAAGGAAGAGATAGAGAGATACGCCTATCGAATTCCTATTATTAAGGTTTCCATCGAAACGCCACCATTCTCCGCTTGTTTGCTGCTTTTCGAGGTACCCTTTGCACACAATTCTAGAAGCTTTGAGCTTTACTCTCCGGCTTATGAAGTTCCGCCCATTGAAACGTCGTCACATACCGAACAAATTGTCGCGCATGCGATTTATTAAAGCGGAACTCTACCACTATACTAGTTCTAAGAGAGAAAGAAAACCTTTTGGACCGAAAATAAACGAGTACGCATAAATCGTAGTTTAAGGAAATTGTAAATGTATCCCATTACGAGTTTCTTAACAAGTTAAACTGCTTCTTTAATTATAAGAGAAATGTTTGTTGTTATATTAGAAAAGGTTGCGCATTTCAGTGATCTAAAAGAATTTTCCGAGGAAAGTGAGAAAATCGTTTGCTGGCGTATAACAATTTCCCTCTTCCGACGTCTTTCTTGCGAAGCTTAGTTTGGGAAATCAAATGGAAATGTCGCTTCAGAGATTTTCCCTTCTTCATTCTGTCCCAGACAGGAAATAAAAGACAAAGAGATAAAAGAAGTATTTGTTTTTGAGTATTTGCGTACATTGATTTAGTTTATGTCGATAAAAAAGAGAATATAATCTGAAAAATTTTATCAAAATTTTCTATGCATAAATTATTATGATTTTTTCAAATTTCATAGATAAATGTATGATTCATCGATTTCCATATTTATGATTACGCATTAAGATTCCTTTATATAATAAAATTTATAGCAAAGAAATAGTCGAAGTTTCGTTTTATAATAAATTAAATATTAATCTCGCTAACACGCATCATTAATTATTTTAAAATGCAAAGTTATAGAATTATTTAATATATATATATATAGAACATGTATTATATAAATCCTTCTAACATTAATATATTGATTATTATAGTTCATAATTCATAAATATAAATATAATAAATTTTAACAGTAAGTAAAAATCAATTGGGTTAATTATAAGGTGAAAAGTTGTAAACATGTTGTTTGAAAAAGAAAAATAATTAATTTCTTCCTTTCAAAATATATTTATCGTTATTTGTGAATTACTCATGAATATAAATATAATAAATGTTTGAACTAACTAGATTAATTATAAGTTGAACAATTGTAGAAATTTTATTAAAAAAGGAAAAGTAAAATTATTTTTCTCACTTTAAAGTTATATTATCGATAAATTATCGATTCGCTTTCGACTAAAGAGGGAGGTGAATGCTCTGGTGAATTCTTCCAACATTTAATTATTTCTCATCACTACACAAAAACAAAGAAAGAGAGAAAGGGAAAGAGAAGGAGAGAGAAGGGAAAGTTGACTCGAACGAATTTCTTGGGAAGTACGGAGGGCGATAATTTCGAAGAGAGCGAAACTCCTTTTACAGAGTGCATCACTGTGAGATCTCTATTCGCGTTTACCTCTTCGAAAGATCTCAACGATAATACACGGATCTCCGAGTTCCATTATGGCGGATAGAAAAACGGAAACGGCGGGATAACAACCGCGACGGTGATACGCGACGGAGGTACGCGTCTGCGAGTAAAGTAGAGGGCCGGAGGGCTGATAGGGGCAGCTCGAGAGACAGCTGACAAGGTACGATAAATCAACGCTTTCTCTTTTCTAGCTACGACGCGAGTCTCCTCGTACGATACCGTCGATGTACCTATGCGTCTTCGAATGAAAAATAAGAGAAAGAACATACAGGTCATTCGGTGTTAAATTTATCATTTCCTACTTTTTTCTACTCTTTTGTTATTTTTTTTCTTTTAAACAACATTCTCTACTTCATTTAAAACTAACTTATGCAAATTAATATATTTGATATGGTATGTTTTGGTTAAAATAATTTCCATTGTACATTGTACGATGCTTTTTTAATTTCGTTTTATTAACACTTAATTACTTTTACACAATAGAGATCGAGAATATATTTCAGCGATAATAATTATAATAATATTATTGTTATTATTATTGAACATGAACATTTGTTAGCGTACAAAATAAAATACATTTTCTATTTCAAAATCTTTTGACTTGCAGCGATGGCCGTGGTAACATTGTTGTTCTCGCGGTATTTTAACATAAGAGGAAGTCTATGGAAGTAGTAAAGCATGCGTAAGATCGGTCTGCTGCATGCCTTTGGGCGACGACCGATTTCGTGCTACGTTGTATCGTGCTGGGATCACCTTCTAAATACAGCGTAGATCCGACATCGATAAGGGAACGTTGTATACTGTGTAACCCGCCACCTTTTCTTTCTCTCTTCCTCTCTCTCTCTCTCTCTCTCTCTCTCTGTCTCTGTCTCTCTCTTTTTCTCTTTTTCTCTCTTTAAGGATATGGAAAGGTGTTTCCTGCAGCATACTGCCCGATGCCCGTCTATCATTTATACCGCTGCCCTATCACTAGTGGAACAAAGATAGAGATACAAATTATGCCGGAAATCGCGTTCTAAATACCGATTACGTCTATTGATTTTTTATTTTTGAACTAATTGACTTCCTTTGAACGAAGATGGTATCTTGTACTTTCGAGACTCTGATCCTGTCAAGTCGATCGACGATACTAAATTCTTATATGATATACGTACGTTTCAAGATATTCCCTACTTATTTTTTCTGGTTTGAATAAATCCTTCAATTATTTTTTATATTTGTCAGAATATATTCAATTTTGAAATAATTCGACGGTTCATATTTAATTATCTAATCGTTATATTAAATAATTTATAATAATAAGTAATAAATATTATTAAATAATAGAATTATAAAATATTATTATAATATATTTTTAAATAATGTTTGTTATAATTCTAATTTACTGAATGTATTATAGAAGTTCAAATTCGAAGAGAAATACTCGAAACTGTTCTTCAATATCGGAAATAAAAATGGAAACGATTAAACGGATGTTTCAAATAATGTACTACTTGATTTTGAGTAATTGAATCTAACCAAATGTGACAATTTAAAAAAAAAAAAAAAAATCAATTCTTTTTTATTTATTATATAGGACAGAACTGATATACAGACATTTCAATGTGGATTGTAAAGCAGTCGATATAACGATGTAATTTAAGCGCGTCCGGCTGTGTTGCGATTGACTCGAACGCTTGACATGGCATGCCAGCGATTATTAAACGCGGTGGTCGGCTCCGAATATAATTTGATTTATATGTAATTACCGGCGCGTCCATTATTTCCACCTGACGCGGATCAAATTCGTATTAGCTTAATCATAATTGAATAGCTGTAGCAGTTGAAGAAAGCATGGGCTATCTTTTGAAGATTCTTTCTTTATAATATATCTACCAACAGGATCTAAATGAAAAAAATTACTATCCTATCTAAAAAAGTCTTCTATTCATTAATTTTGCAACACTCCTGCTAAAAATATTTGTTTCGTTATAATTATCTCACATGAACATTAAAGTTTTATTTTAACGTGAGAATATATTTTTGGATGCATCAAAACTAAATATATTTATTAACGGTATGTTGGTATCGTATATAATATGTATACTTTAAATGAAATTTTAAATGAAATGTGTCAATGAAAGTAAGATATTCAGTAATATTTATTCAGTGAATTTACGGAGCGTATAAAATATTCTGTTGACAAGATGCATTAGGTCACGTCTATTTTTGCTTGATATTCTTATTTGCTATTACAATAATGCAACTACGTATTTCTTACGCATAAAACTTGAAGATTGTCGGTAACAGGTTCTTATAAACTTTGAACTTTTTGTTAAATAAAACGATTCAACACATATTTTTCATCAACCAATTCAATGATCTACATTTTTTCTAAGTGAATAAAAAATATATGAACAATTTCTATCGTACAACGAATTTAATAAATTTAAGAATCAAAGATAAGAAAATAATGAAGTTTCAATTAATGTCTCCTCCTATGCAATCGGTAGTCGTTCGTTGGAATTTCACTGAGAATAGTCACTCACATACCAGCACACACAAGGAGAAATTGAAATTGAGAACGATTCTAGTAAACGGTTATGGTTGGCATTGAAATACCGTTATAAATGACAGTGGGTGGTTTGGTTTTCTTTATACAAGACATTACTGTCTTACCTTTTTAGTAACGATAGTCACAGATTTTGTATATATATATATGTGTGTGTGTGTGTGAGTAATAATATACTACACGAAGATTTTACTTTTGTTTCTTTATACTCACCACGAGTATGAACTTTTGAAAATATTTATACAGTAAGATTAATATCAATTTTCTAATATTTTCTGCATTACTCGCAATCTTCTTCGTGACTATTTTCTAACTTCGGATTTTTAAAATCGATCGTATTTTCTAAATTTTCTCCAAATTATGAATTTTGTTTACGACGATTTACAAAAGTGAGGATAAATTGAAAGTAGGGATTTTATGAAACATCAGTATTACTTTGTACACTGATGTAAAATTGACTCCCATACACCTACCTCCCAACAAAAATTCTATTTGCTTTCCAAACAATTGTTGAGCTCGATTCGAACGAAAAGCTCTCTTTTTTTTTTTACTGTAACTTTTTGGTACTCCTATACCTACATATATAGGTATATATACATTCATACAACGTACATACATATATGATGGACGATTCCATTTTGCGCGATTAATTCGTTTAGTCGCGAAGCGGCGCAATGAGCGTGAATTGAGTTAATATCGAGTGTATCGACGGGTACAGAGGATGGGCAGTTATTACTCTCTCTTGGCGTTCGCTCATCACCCTTTCTCTCTCTCTCTCCCTATCTCTCTCTCTCTCCTTCTCTTTCTCTTTTCCTCTCTCTCTTTCTCTCTCTCTCTCTCTCTTGTTCTCTCTCGCTTTTCCACTTTAACTACCTTTTTCGTTATTTTTCCTCTCTTTTTCTATCTTTTTTTCACTCACTAGTTATTCGTTATCAAAGGTAAAAAAGTACTTCTGTTACCATGGTAGTAAAATCGATTACCGATTGCTAGAGGTAATGTGCGTGTAATGCGTCGACGTCTCATACACGTTTGCTCGATCATTTTATAACGTAGATGCATTTGTTGAGTAGGTGGATCGATCGGAAAATAAGCGAAAATGTATGATCGATACGATACAAGAGAAACTTTCCTCTAATATGTTTGATAGTTTGAAAAGTTTCGAATAAAATTGAAGTTAACTCGAAGAAAAGTATTTTTATATACGTATTTAATTTTATTCGATACTTTGAAGGATGGTAATTTTTTTTTCATTTCTAAATAATAAGCTAATATACAATATTTATAAGTAAAAATATAAAAATAAATTTTTCTATTTATCTAGCTTTGCTATTATTATTGGCTTGTAATATTTTGACGATCCATGTTTTACCCTGCTTATGAACCACCGAAGTGTGATTGCATAATAAAGACTTGTCTTTCGATAGCGAAAATGAATTAACAAATTCAAGAAATATTATTCTTATTTCTACTTTCTCGATTATCGACTCGACCTTCGAGCATACGACGATGAAAACTTATTTTGTCTTATTCATTTACGTATAACAGACATGATAGGAAAGCTCTTTTGACTGTTATTTTATTTAAATAATATTCAAGTTTATAATTATGGAAAATTGATCCGACGTAGCGTAGTTTATAATTGTAATTGATATTTGTGAATTTAATCACTAGAACATTTAATGATAAAGCACGGTGCTCATTGAGCAAACAATTGGAATAATGGAAACTAAGGATATTGAATTTACTAGATGTTATAGAAACATTGTTGAATTTGTCGTCAATTTATTTATTTCGAAGAAAGTTAGATTCGATAACGTGAAACATGAAATACGCTGGATGGGTATACTATACAGAACGTATTTGTCGAAGGATAGACAGATAGGTTTGATTAAGTCCGAACGAGAAAGTTATAGGAAATCCATGGTGAAGTAATCGTTTTAAAGACGTCTTCTAGAAGATACGTTCTTGAGGATTTCGCTTGATATACCGTTAACGTACGATACTCGTCGCAATTTTTCTAATTGCTCTTAAATCGAAAAAGACGGCAAGTGATTTCTATCTGTGGAACACGAGCATACCGGTTGTTTGCTGTATACCGATACGAAAATCGACGACTTTCACTCGGTCGAGCATCACGAACATTCGTTCGTTCGTTGTTGGTGATGTACATACGAGCGGCCTAACCCGAGGTGTGAGATTGATCGGTCTCTTCCGGGAAAATCACACCGCGCGACTTGGGTGTTCTCCATCGTAATACATTCGTACACGATCGTAGAACGAAACAGAAGATGACCATCCACGAGAGATCGCTAATCCATTGGTTTTTGAAATAAATCATTCTACTATTATAATTTTTTACTTATTTATTTTAAAGTGATCCAATTTATTTCACCGATTTAGAAAAATTTGTCTAAAATCTTGCACGCGACAAATCAACACGTTGACTGATAAAATAAATTATTTATAATTCGTCTAAATAATATTTAACAAAGAAAATATTTATAAAATTCTTAACATATTGGTTTTTAACGTTTATCACAGTATTCTAAACGTCACAAAAATCTTGAAAAGGTTGGAAAAACAAAATTGGAAAAATGGAGTGTCGTTCAACGTTTACTTCTATAGCATTGAATGAGTTAACTTTTGGTAACGATTTTCTTTTGTCCCTTTCTCACTGTTTCTAACCCAAAAAAAAGTAGTACCACTGGCACTAGTGGTAGTAACATACCGGGCCAGAACAGTGGGGATTTTGAATCGTCGGAAGAAAAAAGTTGCCGACTCCCAGAGACGAGTGTGTTGAGTCACATGGATATGAGTCCGTTCGTTTGTTCGTTGAAAGCTTTTTCCACAAAGCTATTTCGTGATTCATCCAGTTTAATGATTTTTCGTGGCCAGGCGAAATTCCAACGTGCTGTGGCCGCGAACGAATGCACCGTAAATTAACAGTATCGCGTATGGGTGAAGTTACAGGACCGATGCGGGTGTCCTTCCGTCTATCCGTTCGTCGGTCCGTCGGAACGGTCGTATGTCGAAGTTTATTCCATTACGTGGCTTGACGTACCTACTATTTCGCAAGCGCATTTTCAAAACCGCTGCAAATAATCCCAACGACGACCACGATTGTTCTTTCTTACAAAGATTAATATGTTTGATAGCGCGTAGGAAGAGGAAGTAAGACTGACGCGTCAAGGACTATGTTTGCCATTATCAAACATGTACCTAAGGAGATATATGATAGGAGGTTTACTTCGATAAGCTTAAAGAATTTTATCCTAAGATCTTTCTTGGTAATGATTACGTGCATACATAAGTATGTATGTTAAATTTGCCTTTAGTATTCATTATACGAAGATTCTTACAGATATTAAAACATTTATAAGCCTTTCGCATATATATTAGAAAATAAGTTAACAATGATTTATTATTTTTATTATTAACTGGCATTAGGAATTCGAAAGTTCATTGCTGCAAATACCAAATCCCGCCATTGTTCCCGTCCCTGAGCGCGATCCTTCCATTTGCGGTCTTCGTATCCTATTTCTTTCAGGTCCCTTCTAATATTATCCTCCCATCTACGTCTCGGTCTATCTAGTGGTCTTTTCCCGTTTGGTATACCGACCAATATTTTGTGCGCCGTTCAATCCTCCCCCATGCGCGCCACGTGACCAGCCCATATTAATCGGCGTGATTTTACGACGATGATAATGTCCGATTTGTTGTACAATCGATGTACTTCAACGTTATGGAGTTTTCTCCATTCGCCCGTTTCCTCATCGCGTTTTGCACCGAAGATTTTACGAAGAACTTTGTTTTCGAAAACTCTAAATTTCTTTTCGTCCCGTAACGTAAGCGATCACGATTCGCTACCATAAAGTACTACTGGCAGGATGATTGTCCTGTAGATCATGATTTTTAATCGCCTAGACAGCAACCGCGAGCTGAGTAATTTGTTAACCGAATGAAAACATGAGTTGCCTAGATTGATTCTTTTCTTAAGTTTTTCGTTAATTTCGTTCGTCTGGTTTATGATCGATCCTAAATACCTAAAGTTTCTGACCCGCTCAAAAGTTTTATCTCGGAAGACCAAAGTTCCAGTACTAGGCCTATTCTAAACTCTAACGATTACCATATATTTGGTTTTTTCCGCGCTTATTTGCAGTCTTAGATCTTTAGTATTATCTATTAATATTTATTTCTACAATGATTTATAGGTTTATTCATTATATAAATAGTTTATATATTTAAATTAATATAATAGGATAACCTTAATTACGTTTGCATTTGCCAAATAATTTTTAAATTTCGTTCACAAAATTATTTTAATTTAACTACTTCTACAACAGTTTGAAAGCTTTTTGATATCTTTTTTTAAAAATTAAGAACTAAAGTTATTTCAGATAATCTAAACCCACAATATTTTCATTACGTCGCGTCGCATCACTTTTTAATCACTTCTAAGGAACATTTTAGTTCAGCATAAAAGTCAAACGCGCGTGACGTTAAAAGTGGCCGATACGTTAAATGCATAACGAGCTAGTCGGTTAGTCTGAAAACGTAACTAGAAAGAGCCACCGATAGAACAGAGAGAGTGGTAGAACGTTTCTTTCGCATTATTTATAACCTTCCTCGACCTAGAAAATACGGCTCGGACGGTGACTCGCGGTTAAAGGCCATAAACATTCAACATTCGCAATTTTTAACACGCTATTTCGAACAGCATATACTTCGTTACGTTAAAGGCATCACCAACCTCCCCCAATTGCAGTGTTTTTTTGACATGGTTAAAACGACCACGCCACCTGGGAGCAAGAAAAAACAAGGGAATGGGTGGATAAAGTGACGCATTTAAATCTTTACGATCTAATGAAATTAGATCTTAAGAATTGTTTGTCAAGATTTTTACGATCAAGAAATAGTTAAGTTTCTTTTTTTCTTACTATACGATTAGTTTAGATATTATGGAATTCTTCTTGTCTGTGTTTCTTTAAATACTATGTTTCCAGACTGTCATGAATCGTTTCTTCTATCTTCTCTAATATTGTTTATTGTTTCTAATAAGGCTTAATCGTTTTGAATTTTGTATGAAAATATTTACTACGCGTAAAAAGGTCACAAAGGTGTCATAGATTTAAGGAAAAATTGGTCTATGTTATTAAAAAAGAATGTATCGAATGGTTTAAACAAACAATAAAGTTGCATTAAAAAATAAAGAGTAATTAAATTTGGCGAATATATCGGTGCATTCACACATAAATATAAGGTTATAGAAATTCAGAACGTATTATGCCATATGATTTTTTTCACCATTATTTTTCTTTGTTTTTATTTACTAAAAATAGAGCAGTGACCCGTCCCAGTTGCAAGGAATCATTTGGTATATACTTTTTCTTTTATCATTATTATTTTACCATTCATTTAATTTTGAAACCTCTTAATGTGCAATAGCACTAACCAGGATCAGATAAACTATTTATCTGTCTATTTATCTTTTTTCTTTGATTTCATGATTTTTATTTTTTATTCGTTAAATGACAGGCCTATCGTCGTAACAGGCAACCTATTGGAATTAATAAATGCTAATTACCATGAAGCTGATGTCAACATTGAGCGACGCATTGTCAAGTTTAACGTCTCTTACGTTTACGTAATTAAACGCAACATTTTCTATCTCTTCCTCTTTTTTTCTTTTTACCTACTCTGCCTACACTCATCGTGACACCTTTGCGAGTTTGTATGTTCTGTATCGTTAGGCTTTTAACATCAAGAATATCGTTTTATTATAATCGTAATATGAGCTTGTACATATACGCACACACATACACACACACACACACAGTTAACTAAATTAAACTTGATCCTTGTTAAACTTTCTCGCGTTTTATGCGTAATGTATTGAAACAACAAAAAATGCAATTTTATTCCCATTTAGGAACACATAAATTATCGTAAGAAAAATTCTCTCATTAACATTTTTAAATATTGCAAAGGTGAAAATGTATAATATACCTACGTAGCGTGAAAATAGGCCATGTAAATAATAACAGCTTTAGAAATTCGGTCAAAGGATAATCGTTAAAAAGAAAAAAAAAGAAAGGGAAAAAGAGGGTCAGAGAGATAGGGACAGATAGAGAAAGAGAAAATATCGAAACAAAAAAGAATTTTCGAATTTTAGCACGGTCGGTGGTGGAGATTGGTTCGACGAAAATAAATGATTTAGAGGGTAGGTTCTAATGAGCGAGGGTGAACGACGAACGAATCAAAACGAAATGGACGTTGAATGAGTGGAATTTCGTTTGTCCGCGAGTACGTCGACGATTCGCTTGCGTTCTTGCATCGACCCTGTCACGCGTTTATTTCGAAAACGTTGAACGGTATAGCCGATCCTAAATGGTGCTATCCTCGTTCGATGTTTATCGATTTCGCTCCGGTTTCGACGAACGCCGAAGAATTAACGGCTCTGCCACGCTCACCGCGATATTAATATACGTACGAGTGTAGTCGAACGAGAGAATCAGCCCAAGTTTCTACGAGAGCAATTAGTACGAGTATTCGATCGATCGTCAACACTTCGTTTTCTAGTTTTCATAGGTTTTTTTTCTAAGAGAGAAAATACATTCTTCTATAATAAATAATTTACCCCTAAAATAGTTATTATATTATAATGTATATACGATAAAAATAAAAAATAAATTCTTATTCGTTAAAATTATTTTCATCGATAATAGTTATATTTTAATAAACAGTTATAGCATAACCTGTTTATTCAACTTCCATTTACCATCGGTCATTTGAATAGAGTCTATTATTCGTAGAAACTATACAATTAACGCATGAATACGTGAATATTACATGATACACGCTCCAATGACAATCAATAATAGTCGATACAGTTAGGTATATATAATAGCTTTACATTAACGAATTATTAATTTGTTACTGTACGATTACTCTTTAAAGGAGCCGACGAAATGAAAGATTCGATGTGCAAAAGGGATTCGATTAACCACAAGCGTACTCCAAAAGCGATAGCCAAGAATCGGTAAACAGTTCGTGTATACGATCGCCAGTTTCCAGCGAGCAATTAAATCGGGGGATCTATGAATTTCGTGCGTTCGCGCTTTCGTTCGAGTCCAGCTATTAGACCGACACGGTCGAAGTTGTTATTCGATCGAACGTTCTATTCCGTTGAACTCTTTCTCTCTCTCTCTCTCTCTCTCTCTCTCCATCTCTCTCTCCCCTCTCTCTTTCCCTCTCTATTACGAATACATAGGAAAACGATCGAACGAGCAATTTAACGAGCTCGCGAGTTTTGGCATAACAACGTGCGTGCCACGAGTCTCGTTAATGCGCGATTAAAGGTAGCTGCACGTTCGGATCTGCTCGCTACTCTACGTGCGGCAAGCCTCTCCAAAGCATCGGATTTTCTACCTCTCGTGAAATACTATGAAAATAAAATGTCGACATTTTGTGTGCACCGAATGCATTAATACTTTTTTTTTGAACAAATGACGTATTTCTAAATACATCTTTTTAACGTTTTAAAAAATGAATACGTATTAATGTAGCGTGATGTACATTTTCAGTATAATTACATTTAAAAAAAAAATCTTGAAAAGATATATATTTAAAAATATCCAAGCAAATTTTGTTTATTAATAAATGTTAATGTTCGATAAGAAAAAGATTGTTATTTTCTGTCTCACATATTTAAAACATAAGAAAGAATTCTTCGAGACTTATCAATTACCATATTTGGTTACTTTAAAGTCTTATCATTTTATGGTTTCCATCGACTTAGTGGCAGTCACGCAGCTGGTCTTACTTCGATGTTCTTTCTTTCGACTGTCGTAAGATAATAATGCTAATTACGAAGAAGAACGTTACTAAGTGAGTCGCGATGGGATATTTAAAAGATTCTATTTCATTTACATGCCGGACCTTCCAGAAATTCGAGTATTCGGTTGGCTCTTGTATAGCCGATAACACGAATCATTTTTTATTTTACTACCAACTTTTCAACATCCTTCCATCTTCTCTGAAACTTCTTTTTTTTCTCTCTTTTCGTATCTTCCTCTTTCTAATTCTACCGATTGCACGTAAAATTTGCATTTCCGTGATTTATTCTTTCTTTCCATTTTTTCTTTATTCAGGAGGAACGAACGTTTTCGTATAAATAGATAGTGGAATAGATGGACGAATGGTCGAGGAAAATAAAAGAGAAAGGGAAAGGGAAAGGAAAAAGAGAAAATGAATAAGGGTGAGGAATAGCCAAAAAAAATGCATTCTCCAACTAGCAGAACTATTCATCCGATTGAGCAATTCTAACTTTCTCAATACTGCAATTTTATTTTCTTTTAACCATTTTCAGTTTACCTTATAGCGATCTTTCGTCTTTTTTTTCAAATGCATCAATTAAATATCGATAACAATTGTTAGGATCCTATCAAAGGATAGATCTTTATTGTTCGCATTTACAACTAAATTAATGATTTTTTTATTTTTTTTATTTCGAGTAATTTCAATAATCCTTAACGATAATGAGACTTGCGTTTTTGTAAAAATACTTTCAATTCGAAGCTCAAATTCTTTTTCTTTCATTTTTCTTTTCTATATTCTTAAATAATACAATAGAATAGCACCGCAAGGAAAGAGTATTTCCTTTGTGCTTCTTTTAAGAATCTTACAATCGTTGTCCCTTTCCATTAAATGCTCGGCGAACGTTAATGGAATGCTAACGGCTCGCCCGCGCGTGTGAGAGTACAAATTTAAATTCAATTTGAATATTAATGATACAATTATGCATCAAAATCAGGGCCTAACTGTTCGCTCTCTCTCTTTTTCTCCTTCTTCCACTCTCTCCTTCTCTCTCGTTTATTTTTCTAACCAATCGATATTATACCCTAAAAAGAGATTTCACTGAAAATAGATCGTTGGATTTTTACATTTAGAAAAAAGGTCGATCATAGAAGATGAGAAAGGGAAGAAAAAGAGAAAAAGAGATAGACTAACAGAGAGAGAGAGAGAGAGAGAGAAAGAGAGATGGTAGGAAAGGGCCAAAAGATAATGCAGACGCTTGCCGGTGAAATTTCATTTTCGGCCCATCCTCGCATCGAAGAGCGGTCCATCGTAATCGGTTTTCATCCGCAGAGAGAAGTGCTTCGACTATAGCAGCGAATAAAAAGGGCTCCCCTTCCCCTCGTTCTTCTTCATCCTTGTATTTCTCTCTCTCTCTCTTTCTCTCTCTTTCATTTCTCTCTTTTTTTCCCTTTTTTCTATTCTTTTTTCTTGATTCTCCTTTCGTACTTACCGCGAACGCAGCACTTTTAACGTCCGACCATTTCGTCAGAAACGCAAAGACGAGGGTTCGAGAGGAGAGGAAGAAAAAAGTAGGGAGAAAGAAAGACAATCGAAGAAAAGTCGAGGCGAATGCTCGTACCTCCAATTCGTAGCAACCCATAAAGCCCACGAAGACTGAATTCGAATCGCGAGTCAAGGTATTATATGGACGATACGAACTACTAGCTTGTCTATAGATTTTTTCTATACTGGGTGTCCTCAATTAAATGGTTTTAACTTTGTGTACGAGTAAATATCAAATACTACAATACAAGCAAAATAAACATTTTTTTTAGAAATCAATATTTTTCTAATTATGATATGAAAGAAAGAAACGTAACTCAGGTCAGTAGAGACTTCTTTTTTTTTTTTTCAATTAAATTTTATTTCAGTTTATTATTTTTTTTCAAATAGATATGTTTTATACTATATATATATGAATGAGAATTTTTGTTTTTTAAATCAACTATACTTGAATTGTTACTTACGAAAAATTTTTTTGTTCATTTCGTTTAATATTATATTGACTATACGTTTGTATCTAAATTTTGGCCATCAATTTGAGAACACCCTATATCGTTCTTTTTACTGGGATAAAGGAGTGCTCCTTGCGAGAAAGGGAGGGTCGAGAGAGTTCTTAAGATTTCGAAGGAACCATCTTCAACAAGGTATACGAAATTCATGCGAACGCTCGCTACTATTTGGCTAATGGACAGATAAAGGCTCTCCTTGGCGATCATCGACATTTTTTTGTCCTTTTAATGCATGTCATAAGACACTGATAATGTAACGGGCTGGATCCTTTCTACCTTTAAGGAATGTAAGCGTCAACTTTGAATTTGCTTTTCTCCCTTTCCTTCTTCACTTTTTCGTAAAATCTCCAAACGTACCACAGTTAGATGCGAACTATAAATTAGATAAAAGTCCGAAAGCCCCCTTTAATACGATTTTTCAAAACGATATTGAAGAATTCTCCTTTCGAATTGTACAATTTTTCGAAATGCAAGTAAATTTTCTTTACAAACAATAAATTCCATAAATTGAATATACGACTTATTTTATCAATTTATTAAAATTCTTTTCGATTTTGATTCATCGTGTGGGGTGGTGGTGTGGTGGTTGGCGTGGTTTCAGACAGACAGACAAAAATATATAAGATTTTATTGAATCGAAATAAAAGAAATGTTTATTATAATATAACAAAGACTTAAGTATTAAGGTTTAAGATAAAGACCGAAGGAAAGAAGTAAGTAACCAGAGTTAGAAACCGTAACCACACTCGTATAACACTCACTCGTCACACCGAATCAAGAAGGGCCGAGGACTGCCCTCTTCACCGCGCTTATATATGCATTCACCCCACCAATGGTCCCGATCACTTCCGTTAATCATTCTAGAAATCTCCAGACTATTCCCAATCGGTCAAACAAAAAGACTTCTTCCCGATTTCCGGTTCGGGAACATTCGAGAGATTTCGGGGTGTTTACAAACGATGACATCAGCCGATATCGTACGCTTTTCTTTCTTGCCACATGCACTCGTATTCATATCGCTGCGTGCACTCACACTCATATCCACATCGCTACAAATCTTTCATCAACCACTTCCATGTACACCATACACTCGCACTCTTACATATATATAACTGAAGATGAAATGACTAAATACCAATTTTTCCTACAATCGAATTATTATATTAATTTTCATATTACATATCATTTCATATAGAAACTATAATAGATAATATTATCATTATGGGGTAGACACTTCACAGTATAGATTCATCCTCAATTTGATGTTGAGAAAATTCATTTTACCATGTAAACTCATGCTTGATAATCATGCTTCACAACGACAATAGATTCTTAACGTATCTACCACATTATCTATCTCATCCGTTGTTTTGATACTATTGCGATAAAACAACGTTACATCCATTAGGATTCATTTTGATGCTTCCTTATGTAAAAACCCTTCGTATTTATTTTATAAAAGCTTAATAAGATATGAAGAGATTTCAGAAGGATTATATCATTTTATATTTATACCAAAGTGATGAATCATAAAGCAGGTATCTTATATATTTAATTTTGATAATTTTCTTCCAGTATCTACGTTCTTTCCCACATTTTTTGTTTTTGTTAAAATTCATTTAGTATAAAAGCCAATAAAAAAGTTTTCGAAGTAACAAGGAAATGTAGTACCACAAGTAAAATGAAAAAATTTGGAACAACCTATTCTTTTCTAGTGTTTCCGCCGACTAACCCGATTGAAGTTTCACGTTGTGCACTTTCGGCTTCGCAAATGTTGAGCACCGCAAGTCGATAACACGTATAGGGCGAAAAGCAAACAGGAACGTGCCGGAACACTGTTCCCATAGCAAGCGAGTGAGCGAGCTAGCAAGCGAGCGTTGGTCGACCGTAAACGTACTTGAATCCACGACAAAGTACGATGACCAGCGGCAGCAGGGAGAAGTTCGATCCAAAAGGGAAACGTGCCAGCATAGCGAGCGAACAGCTTGGTCAGCATGCGCCAGCTTTTCACGCCGTTACTCGGCTTTATTTGCCGACAACGTTGATCAACGATATCTGTCGACAAATGGTTGCGAAATCCAAAGGAGGAGACTTTTGCCCTTTGAAAATAAAATAAAGAAGAACTTAACTTTTGTTATCTTCGAATAAGTTTCATTGTCGTCATCGAGAAATGAGAATTGGCCCAAGTTTACTAACTCCATGATTATATTCAAAGAATAACAACAGATCTACAGTTGGAAAAAAAAATCTGCAATATTCATTCTTTAAAAGGTCTTATCAAAATGATCTTTTCTACAGGAGCACTCGTTAATAAATTTCAGTACCTTCCGTTTGACTAACATGCGTAACAGCACAACGAAGGAGATTATTCCTGTGTATATGTGTACGTAATTAACGAGAGGAAGGTGAAAGTAGGAGTAGGACGACTTCCAGGAGGCCGAGGACAAGGACGAGAAGTACACAGAAAGAAAGAGAGAGAGAGAAAGATAGATAGATATAGAGAAAGGCCAGTGAGGAGTGCGACAAAGGCGAAGATGGTGGAAGAAAAGGAGGGAAGAGGGAAAAGGGGAGACGCAACGAAGGTAGAAGAGGGCTTCGGCATGGGCATGCACGATGCACGTAGCGAGATAACTGCTTTCGTGGAGCCTGCTATCATGGCACTCTAATTACCAGCCATTATATCCGGCGGACCCCTCTGAATTGTTGCGTTCTCTACCTACACTCGTACTAACCACTCGACCACCGAGACCGGTGTGCCCTGACCGCAGCTTTAAATGCAGAATTAATATACCGGCCAGCACTCATTTTGCTTCGGTGTTGTTACACGTGGTTTTCTCTGGTTGTCCATCACCCTGTCTCTTCTCTCGCCTTCCTTCTTCTCTCTCTTCTCTCTCATTCCTTCTTCTTCTCTTTTTTCCCTTTCTTTCGTTAGTCTTCCCACGCACGCACTCTCTCGAACGTCTCGATTCATACCCATCATTTCATACCATTTCTTCTCATGTTGTTTTTTCTTCATTTTATTTATCTTCTTTTTTTTTTCTCTCGTGTTATTCCGCGTTCTTTCGTCTTTGACGAAGATCGAACGTTACTCGAGAGACATCGTTAAAGATATATTATCAGCAGTTTTTTTTTTTATTTCTCATCGTTTTACAGAATATTAACTTTTTCGTAACTTTCGTGATTTCGCATAGCAAAATGAAACAATAAAAAAAGTTTCATTTCAAAAAAGACTACCTATATACGTTCGTTTTATATGATAAATACTATACGTGGTACGTGACCGCAGTAACCAAAATCAATGTAAACGATTTCCCTCCGTACAGAGAAACAGATGGCTCCCGAATGTTTTGATTATTTCGTTGTTCTCGAATTCTCGTCGTAGGAAGATTTTTTGACCAAACAGGTCAACCATCGATAAAATTTTTATTCGAGAGAATAACAGAGACAAAAACTGAAAACATCTCGCAGGTCGCGATCGAATGAACGTGTTCTCGAGCGCGCGTTTTATCCACGCGCGAAGAATTGGCGCGTGCACGAGCGATTCGTTTCCTCCTGTCATGTATATCTACCTATGTACTTGTATATGTATGTATATATATATATATATATACAGGATGGTCAAAGTATTAAATTGGAACGTGTTTGTTCCCTTTGGCTCGACAGCATCCGAATCTAGGAAATCGCACGTTTATTTTTCGTTTTTTTCCTCTCATTCCCGTTCGTCCGCTAGCCACCAGGGAAATTGGTTTTTTCTATCGTACGAGAACGAACTGGCACAAAAATAGTCGGTTACCAGCGATACAGAATTATCTAGATTATGCCAAGGGATTAGAAATGGATAATAGTTAGCATCGCGTCGTTGCTACTATTTCATTAATCATATATTATAAACGCTGCTAAAAGTTCAAAGATATATCCTAAATATTTGATAAAGTAAGCCACAGTTTCATAAGTCAACAATTAAGGACAAAACATATTTTTATAATTATTTTTTTTTTAATCAGGAATAAAATAATTACTTATGAAATAATAAAACTCTTATATTATTATACAAAACGTTTAATTTGTTTAATGTCAGTATGAATAAATTATTATTGCAAAGAATTATATAAACGTATTTATTCGCATGATACGATTAAACTATTGAAATCTTCAAATAGAAAATCTAAGAAATATCAAGGAACGAAACGATTATTTTATGGCGATATAAAAATATAAAACTATAAGGTTAATTGATCGAGGTTGGAATTATCTAGACGATCGGACGCTTATGTTCTACCTACGCCGTATCTTCATACGCAATACATCTATAGGGCGTATACATTGTGCTTCTCGTATTATACACAGATACCCCCTATTCGATTATAGTCATGTAGGTAGAAAATTCGTAGCCGATAATCTTCAAAGATTAACGGTATTGCCGACGCTCGCGTTTCCTGCCCGACATACATACATACGACTCGCGCAAATCGATTCATTTTCTGGATTAAGAGAGCCAACGGTCGGTATCTTTGGCTGAACAGCCGTAAAGTGGTAGCGGTTTAACAGTATCGATCGGCTAACGGTACCAGCAGCAATTTTAGCGCCGTTGTTTAGCTAGCTACGTCGTACAACCATATTTTGTATATATATATATAGATAGGCATAGTGATTTATAGCGATTTGCATGATGTAGAAAATGAGATAACGCAGGCGAACGCGTTCGGGTGTATCTACACGTATATCTGTGTAAATATATGTGCTTATATGAACGACTGTCTATCTGTACATACATTTCTTATATGTATATATTATTTATATAAATAAAAAAGAAGAATTATGCGAAAATGAGAAGATACGAAGAGATTTTGTGGAAGAGAAAATGAGAAAGAAGATGAAAAAAAAGGAAATAAGAAAAGGAAGGAGAGGGGATTGCAATTGGTATTTTACGCTGAACAACGAGCACCTACTTGCTGTGTGTAACGGATACGTAGATACTAATGTAATTGTCACGTATATTTACCAGACTTTATATGTGTGTATTTACGCTCATAGATAGAGTATATATACCTACGTATATATAGTATCTATATATATATATATATATATTTAGAGAGAGAGAGAGAGAGAGAGAGAGAGAGAGAGAGAGAGAGAGAGAGAGAAGTCTTCCTAATCCAATTAAATAGCCAATCAGATGGCAGATACAAGTAGTTAATTAACGGCACATTCTTATGCATGTACTAACCGATCTCATTAAATCATATGTAACTATATATGTTCGTGTATATACTATACAAGGTCCCCTGATGTGATGTACTGATCAATAAAAAAGAAAGGAAAAATTCTTTTAATATAAACAGTCACTTTTTCATTTCTAAAATTAAATATTATCTAAAAAATAGTTTGTCGAAGATTCTGTTACAAAGAGAGAGAAAATAAAACGTAGAAAAGATTTTTTTAAATTTATAGTATTTGATTGAATCGCGAACGATCTACGTAAGAAAGAGAGAGGAGAGAGAGAGAGAGAGAGATAGATAGAGAGGGAGAAAGCGTTTAGCTATGTTTCTAAGCGAACTAATTATCTTTCCGTAAATGGAATAGAAATGTTGGTAAGCACATACAGTATCTTTTTTTCTTTTTCTAAGTTGCAAACGTAAGCGTAGTTCACGTGTAGTTCCAAAGGAGGACGAGACCGAATACGCGGCACGGCACAAAGTTCATGTGAAAGGGGAACCAATGAGCATGAAACATGCAAGAAATATATAGACGTCCATAGGATACCAGTAGGTATCGTCTCGAGTTCGAGTGTGTACATAGATCGGAGGCAAGCTGCTTCCAAGTCTTTGTGAAAAATCCAATTAGAAGGGAGCATGTAATGCCTTATAAATGAAGTAATTATTAAAGTTTTAAAGCAATGTGTGTTTGATGTTCTCGAAATTTAATTTAATTTTACATTTGAAAAATAAATAACATGCTTTATTTAGAGATTAAATAATATGAAACTTTAATCATAATTTTCTATCGTAAATATTATTTATAATCTATGGGGTTACATCACTTTAACGCTCGGTAAAACAAGGATTAAAAAGAAATTTATTTTTGACGTTAATTTCGAGTAGTGTCAATTCCTGCTTCAGGTTTCATACTTGGCCTACGAGCTTAATTTGGCCTACGAGTCAAGTGTAAGGCTCGCTACTCCAAAGTAGTGTAAAAGCAAAACTTTTTATATGCTAGTTTTTTTGAACGACAAGTTGGTGCATAATCATTATGAATTTGAATCTTGTTTTTTACACTATTCCATAATATCGACAACTTATTCATTAGTAATTGATAAATTCTTTTTACCTAGCCCAGGTCGGAAATAGATTTTATATCATATTATCGTTGATTTCTTCCTCCGTGTTCCTTCGGTGAATCGAAAGAAGGGTAAAAGGACATTCGAAAGGTAGAGAGTTGGCGAGCGAACAGTTAAAGATCTTCGCGGTACAAAAGGAAAGAATCCAACGAAGGATGCCGCGTGGGTGTCACTACGAGACGAACGTATCTTCACGTTCTTGTACTCTCACGTGTGCACATTGCTTGAAAAGAAGATACACGATGTAATAACACTGTATAAGCCACTGCTTTACAACCAGCTAAAATCATTTTTCTTTTAAAAAGGAAACACGAAAAAAAAGATTCGTAAAAAGTGAAGAAAGAGGAATAGTAGGTACTGTTATTATTATTATTAATAATATTTAAAATCTTCAATATCATGGCACTTTTTTTTAATGTCAACACTTTGCATAATCTCCTCGAAGCCAATTATCCAAATTATTTTTCTCTATATGGACAATCATATGTTTGTATTTTACATATTTTGCATTGTATAATATAATACATTTTATCTCTTGTATCGGGTAGTGTATCTATGTGTATGGATATCTTGTGCTATAGAAAGTACCTTTCCTTCTATATTCTTTCCCACTTTCTCTTTATTTCCTTTCTTCGTATTTTTCCTTTTCTTATTTTATTTAGATAGAGATATGTAAGATAAATATTATTTCCAGTTCGAGTATTAAATCAATAGATTTGAATCATGTTAGTTTCAAATTGTTTCGTTTTCATTTCTTTTTCAAACTCTAATAGATTCTTTTTTTTATAGTCAGGTTAATACATTTGAGTAAGTTTTGTTTAAGGAAATGAAATAAATTTGAAATCCAGAATAACTGACAATGAATGAATTATTAATAAATAACTATGAAAATTTCATATATCATATTATTTTTCTCGACGATCGATATTTATTATTAGTCCTCTTTTATTTTTTATAAGGAAGAAGAAGAAGAAGAAGAAGAAGAAGAAGAAGAAGAAGAAGAAGAAGAAGAAGAAGAAGAAGAATACGATAAGGAATAAAAAAATGAATGGAGATTCGATTTAATTCGATTTTTCATCGAACCTTACGGGAAAAGTCTTCGTTGTTGTGGTCGTCGTGCTCTTCGCCATTCCTCGACGGTATCCTTTGTACGCGGCCCTCTCCACATGCTGTCGGAGAAGCAAATTTGAATTTTAAATCGACTCACAAAGCGCTACCTATTCGACTACTTATCGCGCGACAATAGTATTTAAGCGTCGTTATACACGAAGCGGACTCAGATTACGCACAGCAAATTGTTCCACGCTCGCGCCTTATCCGTGTCAACTCGCGCGTTATCGACTCCTATTTATCATACTTTTTGTTTTTAAGTACATCAATAATAATAACAACATAATCCATATAGAAAAAAATGATTTTATTAATATGATATTCGAAATTTAAAAACTTAATTTTCAATCATTTTTAATGAATATGAATGTTTACTTGTCATAAAATAATTAATTTTTTTTTATAAAGAATCATAAATACAAAAATTAGTAAACTTTAGCTTACTAATGAAATATATCTAACGTCACATGGTCCATATAAAATAAGAATTTTATTCAAGAAATAATATTATTTAAACAATGTTATCGTATGTACGATATGTACTAGAGAATGTGTTAGCGAAGAAGATTATTTTTAACACCTCCATAATTATTATTAAAGTCTCAAATGGAATTCGCAAATCGTTACTTTGCAGATTCGCATCGGCACGTTGGTTCAACTTTGTTCGCGTAGGTCGAATATAAGATACTCAAAGGCTTTGCTAGGAAGGATCGAGGGAGAAACGTGGCATTAACCACAGCGGGAGACAATCGGCATTGCAAGTCTCATGTATCGTGCCCTTATCTATTTGATCTAGCTGCGTGCGCGATATAGTGCGCCTATAAATACGATCTCTTTCCCTCGGGTCAAGCTTCGTCCTTTTCGCGATACCCAAGCTTCGATCGACTCGATCATTGTAAATACTTCTTGCATATTATCCGCGTTTGCCTAACAATAAGGACGAACAATTTATTTCCACAACTTTATACGAAAAAGGATTATTATTTAGAAAATAGAATAATATTTTCGTTCCCTTGTGATTCTTATAATATAGACGAATTATCTACAATATCGTGTTATTATCTGTTACCTTCATTAGCTCTATAATACTTGGAAAAAAAAAAAACATAATTATATTAATCGAAGCATATTTGAGTGTTTAATAAATAATATAACTTATAAAATTAATAAATGTAAATAATTAATTATCTAATTTTGAATTTTGCGTTAGTTATAGATACAATATCTTCGATTATTATTCCTTTCAATTTTCAACTCGTATATATCTCACGTAGACCGTTAAAACGAGAAGCGATCACTTTATCAAGAACGTGGTTATAAAACAGCATTTAATGTTCATATTACACGTTCCAGTGAAGGATAATTATTACCAAGTCGAGTCGGTAATTAAGGTTAAGTGAAAAGCGTTTATTAAGAGCGGCAACCGTATAAGCGTGTTATATTCATTTTCATAATATATCGTATCACAAAACGAATAGTACTTAATATTAAATCTTATATACACTTGATCGTTAAAATATCTTGCTTATTGATCGATAGATCTAACATTTCTAACCAGTACCTATCTACGTGACTTCGGATCCGTGACGGAATAACGAAACTTGCGTAGCTCAGACGAGAAGCCTGATTCGAGATGGATGTAATATCTGTACGTGGGCAGACCGACTTACATATTAATGTAATACATAATCACGCAGAGATTGGAGAGGCCGAGCTCGAGCTGCTAAGATGAATGAGCCTTAGAACTCTCAAAAGGCATGCGGTCGATCCAACATGTTGTAATCCTGACCTCTCTCTCCTCGGATTTTACCATTCGAGGGGGTTCTAGTCTTTCTCTCTCCCTCACCCTCTTTCTTTCTCTCTCTCTTTCTCTCCTGACTTATATCCTCATAACTATACATATACAATTCGTTTAATCTCTTCGGCACACATCGATATCGTTGGTGTACACACGCGGACAAGCGTTATAATAGTAAATAATACACTGATCAAAGAAAACCTCGATTGTAGTTAGCCGCTATCAGATCTTGGCTAAATGCTGGGCAAAAGGAGTGTCTTGGAAAAACGCACGTGGAGTCCTTTCAACGTGTGCGTTCGTATCACGCATTTCTCTATGTCTTTCTCTTTCTCTTTCTTTATTGTTTATCTTTCTTTCTTTCCCTTTTTCTTATTCTCTTTACATTCACGAGTCGTCGAAAGACGTATGCTTTTAATAGCACAATAAATTTTAATTATATCGTATCCCGCAGAGTAATATCGTTTCGAAGAAAATTGTTGAGAAGAGCACGCTCTTGTACCTTTTGCGATATTATGACACGGAACTTGGTCCATGCGTTTTACATTCTCGTTACATTAGAAAATAATGCAATTTTGTGATATTTTATGCAGATTTCATTCGAATCGATTGTACGTCCTCTTTCATGTATAATATTTTCGTATAGTGAGCGTTAAACGATGAATTATGGGTACGTAAAATTACTATGCTAAAAGTTTTCAATATTTCAACATCACGTGGCACGTTTCATTAATCAAGAAACAATATGTTGAAATCTACGACGTGTATCGACTCGAATTTGTCTGAATTTAATTGAAACTCTTTGGGTCGTTTATGTATATGAAAATTAATAACCACGAAGAGAGGGTAAGAGAGAAAGAGAGAGAAAGAGAGAAACGTCAAGGGATATTTTCAACGAATCACGCGAGTCGTTGATCAGAGACGTCAAAATGTTAATAAACTATCATATTTTTTTCCAATGATTCCCTCGTAAAAAATCAGAATGTCGACTTTTTTTTGCAAAAGTTATAGCACCATTTCCTTTCATATTTTATATCTTAAGAAAGTCGCTTGACGCGTCGACGTCAAAACTGCCGGCCATGGCGGCTCGTTTCTTAGAAAAAAAAATGCGAAATGTTTAGAGGACACTTGCACGACCGGTTAGTCCTTCATTATTACTTAGTTTGTTTTTCAAATTGAAAATGAGAATCATTCTAGCTTGCAAAATCGTATCATTTAAAAATGATCGTCTTAACGATTATTTTATTTTACGAGTAATCGTTCAAAATAAGTTATTAAACGTCCACGTAGATACTCGTGCATTATCTTATTCGAAATAATCGTGATAGAATTTTTCCATAGGTAAGAAAATAAGGAAGGTGAAGAATTGAAATTATCTTTGAAGAGTATATACATATTCTAAGTCTCAAGATAGGTTGCAAAAATTCTTAACTCTGATTCTAAGGTTGAGCTACGTACCGATTTGAATGGACTACATATTAGGCAACTGCAACGTGGTATAAATTACGATTGGCCAACGCATACTCGATACGAGCTGTCTTATACGGCGATCCACCGAGAAAGTATACACGTGACGCAAGGTATATACGAGGCTCGCATCTCACAGAGATAAAGTAATCTCTATTGTCTAAAGCGACAATGAATAATTCGTAGGTAGGCGATAACGACGCTTAAAGTCTTCCTCTCTTTTCCTCTTACACCATTTACTTGCAACTCTCGACTATTCCTTTTCTCTTCTTTTCTTTTTTCTTTTCATTTTGTTTTTTCTTTTTTTCAAAAATTCTTCCATCTTTTGAGATTATTAGTGAGAGATCTGTTTTTTAATCGAAAATAAATGTATTCGATTAAAATATGATAAATATCGTTTTATATCCTGAAACGATGTATTCAAGTAGAAAGGAAGCTTCGTCTGAAATAATACAAATGTGGGAGTACAGGGTTCTTGCAGAACGAAGGATTTAATCCATTTCGGGACAGCACGTATGCCCCGAAGCGTGGCACGCATGACTGCTCATTGCAATAAAAAAGTTGGACTGTAATCCGGGCAAGCTTGACTCATATGAATTCCACAACCGTCTAATCGATCCCTCTAACAACGTGATACGATAAAAATCTATTTAAAAGTACCGCCGTAACGCCGCTATCGTTGTTATTGAGCTGGGAACACCGAGCACGTAGTTCGCTGCACGAACGATATTTGAGTTATACACGATATGCAGCCAGTGTTACTGCTTTTTTGAAATATTCCTATATCCATTCTCTCTCTTTTTCACTCCTTCTATTTCTTTCTCTCTCTCTCTCTCTCTCTCTCTCTCTCTCTTTCACATACATATACACGTGCATATACAAACAATTATACATTTTTCAGTATTCCTCCATGATTAACCCTTTTAGTGGTATGAAGTTGCATGCATGGTGATATCCATGCATGTTAGATAAAAGCATAACGATAAATAAATTTTCAATAAAACCGATTGAGAGTCTCTCACTGTAAGCTTATTTTTTATTTTCTTTACTATAAATACGATAGATATAGTATGATATTCTTTATGGGTAATGATTTATTATTATAATTAAAGTGTATAAAATTACCCTTCCATTAATTTAAGCTAACATAAGTCAGATTCGGGAAGGAAGTTAAAGGTTACTTGATCGATTTCCTTTACTGACGACATGTTGAAACGGCAGTTTCTATGACACTTTGTTTTCTATGATACTTAAGAAGTTACACGAGCTTCTGACAAAATTTTGGCATTGTGTCAAGGAGCAATCTTAAAAATGACAAGGCTGATGTCATCTCAAAGTCGAAAGGAGACGTGGTAAAAATGGTAAAAATTTTCGAAGTCTTTGATCTAACAACGTCGCATATAAGAAGACGGAGCAAGCCATTTTAAAGGAGTTTAGGTTTAAGGTAAACTTATATACCTACACAGTGTCTTAAAGAAAAAGAAATATTTTAGCAGTTTTAAACTTTTAAACTGAATCTTACCAAATGTTAAAAAAGTGAATATTTGAAGATTTTCATAAAAATAAAGTCTAGGTTTACAATAAGATTTTTTTTACTAAATAAGAAAAATCTTAATTCCATTGAAAAATTTTCTTTGCACTTTATTTCTCTGAATACATACTGTACATTTAAAAATGTAATTCTTATTCCTGTCTCTTTGAATGCTACGTCAAAGTTCATTTCTCCCTGTTTAAACGTTTTCCTCAGATCGAAACAATGTAATCTTTCATCAATTCCATAGAATCAATAGATCCAAACTATTTCTAAGGTTCCTGTTAGCATTTATTACGGTTCTAGTATTTATTTCACATATATACAAGATCTTTTAAAAAAAAGAACAAAATGAAAGAAACGGAAGAATTAAAGGAAAAAAGAAAAATATTGG
This sequence comes from Polistes dominula, assembly GCF_049000335.1. Classification (NCBI taxonomy): domain Eukaryota; kingdom Metazoa; phylum Arthropoda; class Insecta; order Hymenoptera; family Vespidae; genus Polistes; species Polistes dominula. The sequence goes on from NW_028301147.1 coordinate 6,075,081, forward strand.
AGAAAGATATAGCTGGGGCAGGTGGCATACCAGCAGGTAGCCCGCGTGTACGTCAATATTATATGTTGAAGCGCAGTTACACTCATTAACGAGAGTGAGAATTGTCGGCAAATCCACATATTCCGGTTTAGCTGCCCGCCGTTTGATCTCACCGAACGATAATGTGCCACGCTGCGTCAAATTCTAATCGTTCTTGATATCTACAAAAGCTGCTTCTCTCTGCGCCAAATGAAAACTATTACCACCGTGTTCTCTTTATTCGTAGCATCAAATGATAGGAATTTATGTTTGCTTATATTCTTTTACGTTTTAGCGAATGTTCAGATCGATTGACGATTATGATTATCAGTGTTTGAATGATTTATCCTATCGGAAGAAAATTCATCAGAGAGAGAGAGAGAGAGAGAGAGAGAGAGAGAGAGAGAGAGATGTGCGAAGTGTAATATAATTTATTTTTTAACTTACGTTTAAAATACATTCGGATATATTTAAAATACATATTTTGTTAATTGCAATACTAATGAGATAGCTGTTTTGTTAAATTTTAACAGTACGTATTAAATAAATATATGGTAGCACTGTTACATTCGCTTTTGCTTTTATACTTATGCAATCGTAATCACTGTATATTAATACGGTATTTAAATTTAAGCCTGCGTAGTGGAAATGTAAAAGCATTAATGCTGTACAAGCTACGATATTAATAACGTAGGAAGAGGCAAATTTCGTGTTGTTATGTCATGTAATTTTGGATGCATGTGAGAGTGGTGACGTTCCATGAATAAATTCGGACCAGAGATTCGTTTTTATTTAATAAAACATGTCGTAAAGCGTGCTGCACACTATTTTACAAATAACCGATAAAGTTATATAAATGACGTTTATTGAAAATTACAGTTGTCGTTTATCAATTTGAGTTTGATATGCAACTAAATGCTTTTTAAATCTACAAAGTTTATTAATGTCCATGGGTCTTTTATACAAAGTGGAAAGTTTATACAATTTATAAAAATATCCGCTGTCAGTAAAAGTTCTGTTCACGTATCAGTTTATATACACTAGATTAAAATTTCTTTTTTAATTTACTCCTTTATTTAAAATTCCTTTTCTGTATATATCTAGCTATCTTCACATGTACCCGCGGTAATTGTGACAGCTGAATAAATTCAAAAATTTGATAAAATTGTTTCTTGGATTTATTTTATAATAAAATTATTTATTTTATGCTATATTAAATTATATCAAATAATATATACTATTAATTATATTTCAGTAGAACAATATTTCACTACAAAATTTCTTATATTACTTATCATTTAAAAACATTTTCTTTCGTTTTTACTTTTGTATTTATTGCTCTCTGTAATGTATACATTTTGTCTTAGGCGGTACGTATTATTTCTCTTCCGTTTAGTCATTTCTATTAATCGAACAGTGAAAATGACAATACGGTAGTAGCTAAAGATTATTATCCACATAGAAAGTGAGACAGAGGACAAAGCAGAGGCACAAATTTGAAAGTATATAGCAGATATTTTAATAAAGAATTTTTAAACAAGATTTTTTCGAAATCGCAATAATTTTACTTCTATTTTTCAACTTATTTTTAATAAAAAATAGAAAATTACTGACGGACATTTATACCACTCGTTCGGGTACACGATATTGTCGTATATTTAATACGATTTATTTCAATTTGTAAACACATTGATGACTATTATATGCAAAAATCTGATACATCTTATAATATATTTATATTTATCAATATTTAAACTAAAATATTAAACATACTTGAAAATTATTTATTTCTAAAAAAATAAATAAACAATATGAAATAATATAATAAATATTATTATAATAATATATCGTTCAATTTTATATTAAAATGATTACATAAATTACTTACATGTACTATAACATGTGTATACTTGTGATCGGTTAACAATGTGTATATTAACAAATAGATATTTATATAATTATGTTAAGAACGAATCGAAAAAGAATTTATCAAGAAAAAAAAACATGTGTGCAGATCACACGTGTTAGAAGTGAAACCTTCAAAAATCTATGTAAGTTTCGAGAGAATGAGACGAATGCACAGTTTCAAGAGTAAGATAATTGCAGGATTTATTTATTATAATATTATTACTATATATAATAAAGATCACCGGTATGGTCTCTGGGTGGAATAGCTGATAAAAAGTACACTTTTACAAATTCAAGCAATAAAAATGGAATGCTGAATGCGATAGTTATAAGTAGACACCAAAATGGTAGGATGTTTATCAAAGGAAATATAATTCGTCAGAAATTAAATAAATATAAATACTCCTTTTTTTGAAACTCAGGTATAAAATTTTTTTGTTAGGATGGTTTTCAATTTCCCGTTTTCATCTACATTCTTGCGCTGCTAACAAACATTTTAGGATAGACGAAATAAAAACGTTACGAAAAACATATGGAAAAAACTGCTGGACTGAACGAAGGTTCTGGTAAAATGCAATGAAAGATCTAATAAAGATATTGTCTAGAAATGCTTTTTTAACTCTATAACCTGCCACACTTCGAGACCCTTATTATTTATACCATATCTCATCTTTATTCTTTGAACCACAAATTTATCTTTCTAAATACTCTCGTCTAAGTAAAGATCTGAACAACGAAAAATCTAAAAAATGCATTGAATCGTATCGCTCTCTTAGCTTATCGAACTGTGTACACTACGAGTCTCAAATTTCAGCCCCATGGTAAGCTCCACCGATTCACGCTGGGCGTTCAACATCTTAAAAATATTTTTTTATTACTCATGCGGGGAAAGTATCATCTTTTTGGTCGCTATTGGAGTCGGAAAGACGCTGTTTGCCTACTTTACAATAACAACACGCGTTTTGAGTAAAATAAATGTAAATTTGAGTGCGAAAAGTTAACTTGTTGCACCCAAATTATATTTACCACACGAAAATTGACGATAAAAACTCAATCAATGTGTCAATATTGTAGGCGATAAGATTATTATGTAGTTCTTTCTTAATTTATTTCTTGTTTAAATAAAAACGCTATCTTAGACGATAAGATTAATATTTAGTTCTTCATTTATTTTATTTCCTGTTTGAATACGCTATCGATCTTGGTGAAAGGAAACCTCACTCGGAAATTGGAGGGAAACGATATTCCTTTGTTAAAAAAAACGAAGTTCCGTTATGCAAATAAATTTACTTAAAATTTGTTAACTTTTTCAGTATTGTTTTGAGGAGAGGGAGGGTTCCGCCTCCCTAACCCCCGCTGAGGCTCTGCCCCTGGACCCCGCCGGGGCTTTGCCTCTGGACTCCAATTATGTACCAAATATGTCCCCACATTCATAATAAAAAATAGTATATGCAACTAGTGTGAAGTTGTCAATTGCCCACTCGAGCGAATGCTTTCCGCACTAATTGCATAATATACTATTATTTTATTGAAACATTAGTATAAGTTTCTTAAATACGCAAATATTACAATTAATAATATAATTTTCTTATATGCGACTTAAAATGTGACAGTAATTTACTTGCTTTTGAATGGAATTTGTCAGTTGCTCCTCATTTATTCCACAGTATTCCCTAAATCTTTTTCTCTGATGTATCTGGTAAACCTTCTTTTTTTTTTTAATATTTCAGACAATACAATTATTATATATTCTATGTATTTTATAATTATTTATTATAATATTTGCGAAATAAAAAATTTAATACAAATTTTTTAATAAAATAGAAACATTTTTAAACAGAAAAGATATGACACGTTTTGTAAAAAAAAACTATAGGCATAAATATTATCGCATCGATAATAAAGATAATAAATGTAGATCGAATTTCAACAGACCTTCCCTGTTTTTTATAATTCTGTTCTCATGAAAAGGAACCGACCTTGGGGTGTAGGTAGCTAACAATAACTAATATTTTCAAAATTCTATCCATCAAGATGAAATGCTGAATGCGATAGCCATAGATAGAAACAAAAATTGTAGAATATTTGTTGACGAAAAGATACGCCGTCCTAACCCAAGTAAATATAATATTAGGAGTACAAATAAGTTTCCGCCGTTTTGAGAGAGATAGCATGGCACGAGGCTTACGTTAGAATTCGCAGATGATAACCGGTGTACGATCCGAAATGATCGTACGGTAACTAGCGGTATTCAAAGCTCGCGCGTCCGATTCTATCGATTAAGATTCTAGACCGATACCTGTTACGAGTATCGAACAACTACCAGCGACTATCAAAGGGCTACTATAGCTACCACCATCTCTTGCATCCCCATTTCTCACATCTCTAACACATACGCCCTGCTGGGCCAATACAAAAGGACATTCTTCTTTTTCCATCACCGAACGTTCACGACGATACATTTTCAGCATCTAAGGAACATAGAAACCATCCGAAACAAAGGATTTAAGGATTCACAAGGAACAACAAAGGGAACATCCCAACTTTTCCGATTGTGAACGTTAGCCTATTCAGCCCCACAACCTTTAAGGTTGTGATCGCTATAAGTAAGGAGTGCGAGAGGTGAGATCATTCCAATATATACCTTTCGAACCGAATATACCGAAGGCCAAAAATTTACGAGGATGCAGAATTGGAGGAATTATTGGAGGAAGATTCGTCTCAAACACAAAAGGAACTTGCACTTACTTTAGAAGTCATTCAGCAAGCAGTCTCACATCGTTGAAAATCGTTAGGAATGATTCATAAACAAGATAATTGGGTTCTATACGAATTAAAGCCGAGAGATGTTGAACGCCGATTATGCATGAGTGAAATGCTGCCAGCTTGGCACAAAAAAAAAGGTTTTTTTTACATCGAATCGTCACTGGTGATGAATAGTGGATACAATATGATAATCCAAAAAGAAGAAAATCATGGAGACTACCTGGCCACGAATCAACATCCACAGCAAAACTGAATATTCATGGAAAAAAACTCATGCTGTGTATTTGGTAGGATCTGCTGGGTGTGGTGTATTACAAGTTGCTTAATCCAACCGAAACAATCACTGGAACTCTCTACCGAACACAATTGATGAGATTGAGCCGAGTTCTAAAGTAAAAATGCCCTCAATACTACTCCAGACACGACAAAATTATTCTTCTACATGATAATGCTCGTCCGCATGTAGCGGTTCCGGTGAAAAACTATTTGAAAACACTTGATTGGGAAGTACTACCCCATCCGCCGAATTCACCAGACATTGCGCTGTCCGACAATCATCTGTCCGGGCAATAGCACATGCTCTGTCGGAGCATGGGAAAAAGTAGACCTGAAAGATGGAAAAAAGTAGTTGTTAGTGATAGACAATACTTCGATTAAATTTAAACTACCGTTCTTTCACAATAAATATTATTTTTTTGACAAAAAATGGCGGAAATTTATTGTTACTCCTAATATATTTTTTTTTGAAACTCTAGTAGATGAATATTTTCTTTGACACTTTTCATCCTTCCTTTGAATTTGAGATATCTTTATCATGGGTTAGTATACATAAGTATTTCTTTTTGTGTTGCATCTAATACCTGTAGATGCTCTTAAAGAAGGGAACAATTGTGGTCGCATTTTTTTCGTTTCATCGGGTTTTGAATTACAACGATTGTAATATCTATTTTTCATTTTCGTTGTTTTATTTTATAATATTAAAAATTTTTTTAAAATTTATTTTTTCTATTGTAAGAAAAAAAAACTAGTATCCAGCTCTTTTCTTTATATTCTATTTTCTGGAAAGGAAAACTGTATTCGGAGACTAAAAGAAAAGATTTAGGAGGGCTAAAACAAAACTTAAGAATTATTGGGACCTACTGGTGCGATGAAAACCCTTTGTGCAAGTGTCGGGTCCTTTGGATAGTTTCAGATTTCAATGGAAACACATGTGACACATAAGGAGAAATAATACTCCGTTACTTGAAACGAAGTTCCTTTATGCATGGTCTTTTACTGCGATCTTTACCTAAAAAACATAAGCTATACCCATCGGTTGACTATAGGGGGTGTACCCTTTTGCTATTGGTCAAAAAGGATTCGTAATCCCCTTCCCTCCCCAAAGGGGTGTAGCTCATTTCTGATATAAATATGTGGAAAGAAGTAAGAAAGTGTCCTTAGTGCTCAGTCTGTATCTGTCCTTAGCCCTTTCGCTACGGGGCGGATCTCCGCCGCGGTACTCCAGTAGTACGGCGCGCTACACCGAAACAGTGCACGGTGCACGCAACGTTCGAGCCGGTGTCGTAAGACTGATGATCGAGGCATTTAGTTTATTATTGAAGCCCATAAAAAACAAATGATACAAAACGAAAGACTCACGCGGCATGTCTAGAGTGAGATACTCTGTGCATAGCAACTGCAGGCGCTTATCATATATACAAATATACAATTACGCGACATCTTTAGCGGGAGCGACTATAGCCGCTCGTAGTATCTCAGCGGCATCACATGGAAAACGACTATAGTCGCCCGTAGTACCTGAGTGGCATCACATGGAGAGCGACTATAGTCGCTCGTAGTAGCGAAAGGGTTAGTTTGTTTTAGTCTGTATCAGCCCTTCGTCAGTCTTTAGTCTTCAGTATCTGTCTGTATGTTATATCTGTAACTCTTTTGCATTCTGTATTTCTGTAACCACGCCATTTTGTGTAAACTTATGTAAATACTGCTCGATATCACATCATCATAATTTAATAAACTATATTATATCATCATTTTATATTTCTCTCTGTCTGAAACCCCACACTACATTTTTTTCTATATTTTTAAAATAAGTTATATTATTGTATTTTTATTAAAAATATAGTAGCAAATAATATTTGTTTATGTCACGTGTCCAGTTTCTTCTATTTAAAAGCTTTTCTATTTTTATGAAAAATTAGTATAAATTTCCTAAATACGCAAAAATAATAATTAAAAAACATGTCTTTGGATATTTATAAGAAAAATATTTTACTGTGTTCTCTAATTCTTTTTCTCTGATGTATCTAGTAATACTTCTTTTTTTTAAATATTTCAGACAATACAATTATTATATTCTATACATTTCATAATTATTAATGATAATATTGGTGAAATAAAGAATTTAATACAAATTTTTCAATTAAATAGAAAAATTTTTAATAGAAATAGAAAAATAGAAAAATAGAAAAGAAATGATACGTATATATATACCTTCCAAACTCACACAGACTTACACACTTATACAACTTATAAAGCAAACTTCACACCTTCTTTCTTTATTTCGACCGTCGGTTCATATGGACCTTATTCTTTTTTCGCATACCTACGTGCTTTTCTCTGTTTATTCTTCTACCCTTCTATCGCTCCTACCTACAAACATTTTGAGTATCGAAATAATATGTGTCCACGCTTCGTAGTATGCAATCGCACACAAACACACAGATATACAACCAGGAGCGATAACTACGAAGCAGAGCATAAAGAGGATACCGAGAATAGGAAAAATACTGTATAGCTATATAGTGTCTCATTCTCTCGCAGGCTCAATCTTATATGTTTGACTCTATTTCTCTTCTTACTAAATACCCGTTACTAAGTAGCCGTTGCCTCGCCGCGTACCGCTCCGTTTCCTGACGGACCGTGTTTCATTGTTTTCAAATCACACCCTATTCAAAAGAAGTTTTCACTTCAAAAACAATAAACTAAAAAGATTATTTTTCTATGATTTCAAAAGTATCGTTCGCAAATTGATAAGAGGATCGGCGCGAGTTACACAAACTTTACGATAATCTGGACAAACGACTTTGGGAGCGGTCTCGCGACTACCGCGAAAGCGACGCATGGCAATCGCGATGTTTATTATCGTGAACGGATGAAAGGAAGTCGGACTCACAATATCTCCGTTGCATCGCGTTAGGCGTGAAACTGTCTGGCAGGTCAAGACCCCATTCCTTATCCAAGGAGTGAGCCGGTGAAATGAATTCTTCGTCCTCCAACACGTGCACGCAAGCCTGTTCGAAGGTCTCCGTTTCTTGCTTCTTCTTAACACGCTTCTTACGTATATATGTGTATATGGGGTGTCCAAATAGAAAATACATAGAACATTGTCAGTTAATTCCGAAATTGAAAAATGTTATATCAATAGAAAATTTCCATTGATTGTTCCATTGATATATCGATTCTAATTTTGAATTTATAAATATAATTAAATAATTGATATTGTATAATTAATTTATTAATTACGCTTATATGTATGCTCAAATATTGTTTAAAGATTCTTCAGATGTTTAGAACCTGGTTTCGTAACAAGAATGAAATTTATATTAATAATATAATATATTTGCTAGCAACAGTTAGAATGAATTCTAGGATTTATTAGTGAATTTTTTCATCTCCTAACGGAACACCCTATACACGTGTATACATCTATAAGCGGCTAGAAGCTTGTGCTAGCGATCGCGACAGAGTATTTATGGGTTATTAATGTCAAGCTGGGAAAGTCTAATGCATAGCTCTGACCCAGAACCGACAGTAGAATCGGGATAAAGGGATAATTCCTACGACTGCTCCGACACGAATAGCGTTCGTTAGTACCGAGTATGAGATCATCGGCAACAAGATTTCGCTTGTGCTTGTGTGTGTGTCTATTCGCATGCCCGCATGTGCGTTAAAGCTTGATGACGATGAGAACGACTACTAAGAGGTCAGTTCCTTTTCTTTGAGAGACTAAGTTATATTTAAACACATATGTGGAAAGATAATTTGATTGTTAATTTTTAAGACGTTTAACATGTATCTATCTTAAAAATACGATTTATTCATAAAAAGGAAAAAACATGTTAGAATTTCTGACGGTATAAATATTTTTATTACAATGATACTATTCGCAAAAAAAATATATTTAAATGTTTATTACTAAATGCAAACTTTCTTAGAGAATCTATTATATAGTAGACAACGGTAAATTGAACATTTGCAACTTTATCATTTGCTAAAGAAAATTAAGTAGGTAGATGGTAAAGTCTAAACCAAGTTTAGTAAAAATTTGCATGATATTATCTTGAATTATCCATAAAAATGTCAGTTGTAGGGACGGTTCAGCTAACTCTCTTTCTCCTTCTATTTCTTTCTCCCTTTCTCTTAGTTCCATTCCCTCCTCTTTACGACTTTAGTGTAAAAACGATCGTCGGGCAAGGTGTAATGGTCCTCCTATTCGTTCCTACCCACGCAATGGTGAATAACGAAAAATGTCTCGGGCTGTTATTTAGCTCTCGAAGTTACACCGGCCTCGTTTGTTCGTTCGTACTTAATGCAAACTTCAACGATGTAAGAACTTTTCGTGTTAATCTTTCGCTCGGACCCCCGGAGGGATTGTCTTCTATGGTGGAATAACATAAAACTTTCGGTTTTCCCTGGTCTTTCTTCCTCTTTTCCTCCCTTTCCTCCTTTACCTCTCTTCCTTCTTTCTTTCCCTTTGTCGGTTTTCTTCCTTTCGTTCTTTCCCCTCTTGTTCGTGACGTCGTTCAGGACTTTTACTTTTAAATCATTCAGACCGATGCCCGTTACATTATTCAACTACTAAGACCTCGCGATGCGGATTTCTGGCGAATCTAAGGGATCCACTTCTCCTCGTCGTATTTGCACGACCACTTCGCATTTTCGATGTCGATGAGAGGCCGCGAGAATAACGCGTACCTATTCGCTACTGTTAGAGAGTCGTGATAGTGCTCGGTATGTTAGAACTTAAGTAGAAAAAGAAATTCTCTCGATAGTTCTTTGCAGCCAGGATTTCCATGACCCCGTGGCTTATGAAAAGTTCTCTCGGTAAAATAGAACTTGAGTTTCTCTATTTCTTTCTTTTCTTTTCTTTTTCTTTTTCTTTCTGGATCCTCTTCTTTCATTTTGCTTCTTTCTTTGCTTTTTGAGAAACGTTATGTGCCGTATGTTACAAGATCTTTCTCTATCAAATTCTTTTTCGTCCTCCGAAGAATTTACTCGATGACTGAGAAGAGAACTTTTTTAAAGTACTACGAACCAGATTATATCGGTATAATATATTGAGCGTGGAAGAATGTTAAGAAAAGCTAGACGAGCAGTAGGTATATGAATTAAATATGTAAGACCTGCTCCGTGCAACTTTTGCGTAAGAGCGCACGAAGGTTTATCCATAAAAAAAAATATAAGAAAAAAATAATCACCGTTGCGAGAGAATTTCCAAGCATAAATCTATTTACATTTTTGAACGCATTAAAGCAAATCTCAAAGTTACGAAAGGTACTTTTAACAATGGGCGCGACGAGTAATACATCATCGTCTCAACATGCAATATGTCTGGTGTTTACGCGACAAACTATCGGTCTTCCAGCGAGTTTCTTTATAGCTTTCAAAAGTCTTACGCGAGGTAGAAACAACGTATGACATTTAAATACCAATAGTGACATATTCGTCGGATGAGAAAAGATGAAGAAGAATAAGTATAAGCCTTTAATTCGAGAGATGAAAAAGAATTCGATATCTCATGCTGTATAAATTCTTTACATATATATTTTCATCATGACGTTCATTGTTTTTTCATCCTTCTTTCACATTGTTATTTTACTATTATTGTTACTTTTATTATATTATTTTATTATTATTTTCTATTGACAATATATTATGAATACTTAAATATATTTGTTTACTAGTTCCCATCAAATCATTAAATTTAAGCAACGCGTGCACGATTAGTTTAAATGAATATAAGTTAACCAATAGTAAGTTAACCATTCGGAAAAACAAAAATTGTGTGTTGTTGACTCCATAGGGATAGTAGAAAGACGTAAGAGGTAGTATTGGATAAGGGTTACAAGTGACCTAAACGCGTAGAAGGAAGAGTAAAAAGACACAATACTTAAATATATTTACTACTATTATTTTTATGTTGTCAAGCACTATAAGTCCTAAGTAACTTATGTAGCTTACGTTGCTTAAAATTTCATTTATAAATCCAATTTATTATCCATTATTCCATAAAAAGCATCAATAGTAGTGTGTGTAACAAAAACCATACTTTTTCCAAACCAAATTTTTCTCATTAAAAAGTTGTTTGGCGAGTAATAACTCACAATCAGATACTAGATTTACATAAATATTAGTTAGTGATTTTCGACCTAATATAGACGGTATCTGTAGGATTATTGGGTTCTTCTAAATGAAAATTAACACAAAATATAATTTTAACCAGAAAACTTTAATATTTAAGTGCACAAAGAATGGCACGTCCTTACCGAAGGGCTGTTTCTAATAGACTAAGAAAAAGGAACAAAAGTCCACACATATTAGGCATACGACTCGCTCTCTATATCGGCGACATCTATGACGTCATCCGATCTCCGCAACATGTAAGTTTATACGTTTTAAAATAAGCTATGGTTTATGGTTTTCTTGTACTTAAATCAGGTCTTGTACATACCATTATATACATTAAACAACCAATAACATTTCTACAAAGGGCATCATAATTTTCAGCTGAATCTAATAATTCATAGTTTAATTTACTCGGAAGAGGAGTATTAACTGGATTACAATTATACATATTGAACTTAGTCAACACTGTTTTAATGTATGCACTTTGATCTAAACTTATTTGATTTTTATTTCTTTCAATTTTTATTCCAAGAAAAAGTTTTATATCTTTCAAATCTGTCATATAGAATTTATGCTTCAAATAATTTTTAAATTTATCCATTGTGTCATTATTAGCCGTAGCTATAACTAAATCATCAACATACAGTACAACATAAATATTTTTCGATACATCACCTCTGTCTAATATGTAAATACATCGATCAAGTAATGAATTTCGAAATCCTTTTTCTGCTAAAGCTTTTTCAAACGTTTCAAACCAACACCTCGCGGCTTGTTTTAATCCATAAAGAGCTTTGTTTAATTTACAAACTTGATTAGAATTGCATTTTACACCTTCAGGAACTTTCATATAAATTTCCTCTTTCAATGTACTGTTCAAAAATGCAGTTTTTACATCCATATGATGAATTAATAGATTATGATGATTAGCAAATGCAATTATAAATCTGAAACTTGAAATCCTTGCTACAGGAGCAAAAGTTTCATTGTAATCAATTAAATATTGTTGACTAAAACCGCGAGCAACTAGGCGAGCTTTATATTTAGCAGGATTTCTAAATTCATCGTTTTTTATTGAAAATACCCATTTGCAATCAACAATATTTTTATTTTCAGGCTTTGTAACTAAATCCCATGTTATATTCACCATAAGAGAAGTTATTTCATCATTCATAGCCTGTTCCCATTTTTCTCTATTGTGCCTATGTTTTATTTCACTAACTGAATTAGGAATTTGGCATACGATAGATGTGGCACACAATAAATAATCATTGCTTATATTAATTTCATCATATGAAACATGAGGCTTGCGTTTTTATTCTATCACTCCTGCTGGGTTCGGGCTCAATTTGTTTTTCACTCTTATTATTGTGATTCTGATTATTGTGTACATCTGTTTCAATCACAGATTTATCATTACTCAAAGGCTTTACTAGATTTTTCTTCCTGAGTTGACTCAGACATTTCTGATTCAGAATCATCAGAATATCTGTTAGTGTTATATCTGATTTATTATTATCAGATTTATGAGACTTTACGGTTTTTATAATATTACCAAATATACCAGATTTATCCGTTCCTGAATTTTCAGTATTTATTCCGTTTAGTCTTATTTCCGTCCTTGATACCAGATAATTTGTTTCGTCAACATTGACATCTCTTGTCACTATAAACTTTTCATTTTCCACGTCCCACACTTTATAACCGTTTGGTTCAAAACCAACCAATATTCCTTTGAATGATTTATTATCAAACTTTCTTTTTCGAACTTTGTCATGTATATACATCGTGCTCCCAAAAAATTTCAAATATCTTCATTGAAGCTTTTTGCCATGCCAAAGTTCGTATGGTGTTTTCTGTTGCTTCAAAGCTTATGTTAGGATTATATTAATTAAATAAGTAGCAGTTAAAATTGCTTCACCCCAAAATGCTTTGTTTAACTGAGCACCGCTTATCATTGCGCGGGCTTTTTCAATGACCGTTATAACCATGCGTTCAGATACACCATTTAATTGAGGAATTCGTGGTACAGTTAAGGGGTCTACTACAATTAGACACACTAAAAAAAGACAGTTTTTTAGAATTTTTTTAAAAGTTTTATATTATAAATATTGATATATAATTTATTGTACTGTATTAATACACTATCGAACTACATTAAACAATTTTTTTTTATATTTTAGTAACTTTTTATACATGAAAATGATACTTCAAAAAACGTCCTAAAAAAAAGGTGTGTCCTCGCTGTTGATGAAATCTCTGGAATGGTGGGTCTGAAACAAAAAAATCTAACATTGTTTGATTCAGTATATTAATAGCTATAGCGCATATCGAACGATTTTTGATTTTTGAAAAATTGAGAAAATGGCGGACATTTTTCGGAAAAAAAAGAAAAAACACGTTTTTTTTTACTGTTTTTGGCCAAAAAAAAAATAGTAAAAATCAAAATCTAAAAAAACCCTTGATATGCGCTATAGCTATAAGAGTAAAGAATATGTGGTAAAAATTTCAGAGGGATCGGACTAGTAGTTTCGGAGATTTTATCAACAAGGCATTGGAAAGCGTCGTTTTGAGAAAAACGCGTTTAAAGTTTTTTTCAAGGAAAAATCGTGAAAAAATTTTACCTGTTCTTAATCAGCGATACCTGCACTATACATTATACCTTCCTCTTCTTCATAACGTTCATTTTCATCCAAAATAGCGTTTCTGCGTTGCGTCCTGGCTTCTTTAGAGGCATTAGTGCTGCGGCGATTTGCTACACGTATGCGTTCTCTGTCACGTTCAGAAGCAAAGTGCATGGCGCTCGGACCAATTTCTGCTCCCATTACTGACATAATTTTCAAAACTGTTTAAAAACCTTCATTGAAAATACAAGCAACTGTTTGACAAGCGATTTGAACAATAATTTTTCCGCTAAAGATGTGTTTAGGAGCTATTGCCCAAACGCAGTTGTTGAACGACTCATTGTTGTTCTGCGTGTTTCCACCAAGGCATCTCTCCAGTAATTCTTGCTTTGTTAAATCTTCGTAGATTGGTTTTAGAATTTCTTGAACATATTTTGCAAGAGCAGGAAGATGTTTGAAACCTTTAACTGTCTTTTCTCTCACAGCTTTCTTGTACTTGCACCAAGAGTCGGAACTGTACGAATGCTGAGGGTTGCTATCAGTTGAGATTTTATTATAATATTTATGAAATATCACATCATCTTAATTTAATAAACTATATTATATCATCTTCAGTTTGTTATATATATTTCTCTCTCTGTCTGAAACCACCCCCACAATAGGGACGATAAATAGCAGCTTCTTCGGTGAACAAGAGAGCGCGCGGTATCTGACCGAGCGGAGTAAGGTAAAGGTCGCAAAAAAGTACAGTTACACTGCTCCGATCTTTATAAAATTTTGGTATGATACTTCTAGATATGTATACTTTCGAAAAATGTAAAAAAAAGAATCGATTTTTTGAAAATTCTAATTAGGGTAGACCCCTTAAATGAAAGTTATGCCTTTTTGTACACAAAAATCTTTCATTTCACTTGATAAATATTCTCTTCCATTGTCAGAATAAAAATTCACTACTATGAAATTAAAATGAGCCTTGCTTTTTAAAATAAAATCTTTGAAAACCAAAAACACATCTGATTTATAACTAATCAAGTACGTGACACACTAATGAGTGAACCCATCAATAAATAAAACAAAATAATTTTTATTATTTATTGTTGGAGGAATGATTGGACCGCATACATCAGAATGAACAATGAACAGTGGTCTTTTTATATTACTTTTATCTTTTGCCTTATTAAAACGTAAACGCGCTTGTTTGCCATATACACAAGCTTCACACAAGTTGTCATTAGGCGTTACGTTATTTATTTCACTTATATCATAGACCATTTGTTTATTCTTCAATTCTAAAAATTTACTCTTGCCAATATGACCTAAGCGTTGATGCCATAATTCATAATTATTTTGTATGGCACTATAAACTTTCAAACTGGAGCTTACCTTGCTTAAATCAACTCTTAAGTCAATAGCAACTAAATTATTATTTATTTCATATTTCATTAATTATTAATTATTTCATTACAGCTTTACCATTTTTTATTACTTCAACGCCTTTATCATTAAAAAGGATACTCATTCCGGCTTGTTGCATCTTCCTCACAGACAGCAAGTTGTGTGGAACTTCCGGGCAGTATAGAACGTCCTCGAGGATTCCTTTGATTCTCAAGTTGCTTGTTACATTGACGACTCCCTTTTTCGATGCAGTAATGTAGACGCTGTCCTTTGCTATAGCAATTTTTACCAGCGGATTCAATTTGATGAAACTATCGAATAAGTCGTCGTTGTTGATCAGATGATCAGATGCTCCAGAGTCCAGTAGAAAATTTATATTATTGCTTGATCCTTCTTCTTGATAATTTCCTGCCATGAATGCAAAACCCGATATGTTTGAGTATGACGATGAAGGTTCAGTTTCTTGTGTTATTTGAGCAGACTTCTTTCTCTTCTTTTCCTCCAAAAATTTTGCTCTCCTCTTTCGGAAAATACAATCTTTGATGACATGATTGTTTCTACCGCAAAAATGACAGTTTATGCCAGATTTTTTGGAATTATTATTGCGATTGAAGCCTTTCTTGTACAGTCATCCTTTCTTGAATTGTTTCGACTTTTGAGAATTTCTATAGATAGTCACTTTATTATTATTGTTGTTACTAGTTGATTGTTCTTGACTGGCTATTTGTAAAACTTTTGCACTTGTATCACTACTCTCATTTTTCAATTTTATCTCGTGGTCTAAGAGCCTTGTTTTTACAAAAGCATATGTTATATTTTCTTCAGACAAAATTTCGATCGCTGTTATTATGCTACTATATGTAGTTGGAAAAGTTAATAGTAAATGAGCTATTTTGTCAGTCTCTTCTAATTTAGTACCGGCAGCAATTAGGTCGGAAACTAATTCATCGAAAATCATGAAATATTTTGTCAAAGGTGTATCACCTTGTAATTTTAATTCAAGTAATCTTTTGCGTAATGAGAGTTGAGTAGCTAAGCTTTTAAGTTCATAAATATCGTCCAAACTTTTAAGTATTTGTGCAGCAGTGCTATCTGATTTAGCAAAACCGAGAAATGAATCTGAGAGATACTCTATGATTATACTCTTCGCAGTATTTTCTGCTTTCATCCATTCATCTGTAATTGGTTCTGGTACTTTGTTGTCAATTACTTGAAGCGCATTTAGTTCACAGAGTAACGCACGAATTCTAAACTTCCAAACACTATATTTCTCACCATTAAACGGCTTTATATTTCTTTTCAATCTCAAGTTTTCCATTTCTTTCTATGAATTTATCGCCGTGCGTTGGGTTCTCAATCATGCAGTACGGCCCTTAGGCTATAGATCGAGAGAGGGGATGTATGCTTATCGCTAGCTGCAAACCGATGGAGGGGATACAACGTCACGATTTCTTCGTCTTCTAGTCGAATATTTAGACAAGGGGTGCGGCGAAGCGGTGGAGCCGCCGAAAATATGATTGTTCTTTATGTTAGGACAAATACAAAGAAGCGAGAGAAAGAAAAAAGGAATAACTATTTTTTTTTTTTTTTTTACGAATATTACGTTACTCTCGTTACTCTCGTTAATTTTAGAAATTGAGTTTTATAAGTCTATTCGAAGTCTGGTATGAGACTTCCTTTGATTCCAAGCCCTTTGTGATAACTGGCTGGAGATTCTCGACTTCGTTGTTGTTAATTCGTTGTAAAAAGCACAATTTATTCACACACAAAAAATAAATTTTACACCCCGTACGCAGGTGGACTTTGTGCGTAACCTGGGCCCATAACCTATAGGATTATTGGGTTCTTCTAAATGAAAATTAACACAAAATATAATTTTAACCAGAAAACTTTAATATTTAGGTGCACAAGGAATGGCACGTCTTTACCGAAGGGCTGTTTCTAATAGACTAAGAAAAAGGAACAAAGGTCCACACATATTAGGCATACGACTCGCTCTCTATATCGGCGACATCTATGACGTCATCCGATCTCCACAGCATGCAAGTTTATACGTGTTAAAATAAACTATGGTTTTCTAGATAAGAAAGAAGAGAACCAAAGAGATTGATTTTCGTTCTTGAATCTGAGTTATATATTCCAACAGCATCCTTTTATCTATGCATGAAGTTTTATTTTTATCATTCATGTCCAGTCGTCCCTTTAAAGATAGAAATATTATTTTAGAAATCTCCAAAAATAGAAGATTCTTTGTTCTACAAGAAACCCGAATATAAATCGTATTATTTTATCTTTGCCAGGGAGTGCTGATTTAACCTTCTAGCCTACAGTTTGAAAACGCAATGTGGTAAGAATATCTCGTACTCTTTAACAACGTCACAGCTTGCATTTATAAGCGCAAGACCGTATTAGACCAACTGACTGTGAGTCTGTAATGGTTGAAACACCTTGCATGACTATATATATGTTCAGTTCCTTTCTCTTTCTCTTTCTCTCTCTCCCGGATAATTCCAAGAACGCCTTTGAGTTACCTCGGAGCGGCTCCGAGTGAGCTACTAATTAAATCGAGGCGTATCGTTAATTATGGACGACAGGGAGGAAGATACAAGGGCTGAACAAAGGAAGTTCTTAGCGAGAAAATAGGTCGATCTAATGTCGTCATGAAACAATAAGGGTATTATACGGTAGTTACGTGCGCTCAACTGAAATCGAGACACAGAACGAATGCGACAAAGTGACAAATTGTACGAGTCGAAGTTGTACAAATTTTCAAGGTAGTATCATTTCAATCGAGACAGTTTAGAGGGAGAAAGAGAGAGAAAGAGAGAGAGAGGAGAAAGATCGATAAA
Organism: Polistes dominula; assembly: GCF_049000335.1. Classification (NCBI taxonomy): domain Eukaryota; kingdom Metazoa; phylum Arthropoda; class Insecta; order Hymenoptera; family Vespidae; genus Polistes; species Polistes dominula. Next base: position 6,093,046 of record NW_028301147.1, read on the forward strand.
CGTTTTGATAAAGTTAATCACGTGAGAAAGAGAGAGACAAAATTCTTGATCGGTTAAACTCGTTTAAAGTTAGTTCCATTCAATTTTTATAACAAAGTCAGAGGAGTTAAAAAAAAAAAAAAAGAAAAAAGGAAAGACAAAGCATATTTAACGCAAGTTAACGCTTCTGCATCTTACCTTTACCGGAAAACGCCCGCCAGTCGCGATTATCTACTTTGATTCACGGCCACTTAAAGCGCGTTTCCTTTTATAGAGAACGATACCAAAGCAAGGAGGACTCTTTTTTCTCTCTCTGTCCTTCTTTCTTTCTTTCCTTCTTTCTCTTTCTCCCACTAGTAAGAGCCAGTACAATGTCTCCGGCACGGCTGGTACCTTCTTTTCCCTGCGTTCACCATAACTCACCAGCCACCAAGGAGAAAAGGAACGACGTGAAGGTAAGAAAAGAAGGACGGGAGGAAGGGCGGAAGGGTGAGAAAAAGGCGAGAAGAAGAAGAAGAGCGAGTTCGCTTATATACGCAAGCGCGTGCCCTTTTTCCAAAGTGATTTATACTTTTGCTACAGCTACGAGAACGTTTCTACTGTGGCATATTCGAACTTCGTCATTTTTACTCGGAACTAATCTGAAGAAGTTCGCGCGAGCATTTAACGTTCCCTAAGACGTTATTAATCACTCGCAAGCACATCGCCAACGGCTCTGAGGGCCGACGGAGCGGAAAGAAGGGCTGTTTAGTATGGGCTTCCACCACTCGTTTTTAACCCGGGGCGACCGCGAAATAATGCACTTCGTTTCTCTTCGACCACTCTGCGCTGCTTTCATTGAAAATAATTAAAGCCGTCTTCAAGAACAAGCAAGCAAGCAAGCAAGCGAGCGAACGAACAAATGAACGAGTGAGCGAGCGAGCGAACGAACGAGCTCGAAACTTTCAAAGAATTTCTACTTAGATTGTTCCTCTTTTACATATGCTTACCTTTACCACAGCTGCTTTACTATTACGCTTCAGATTTATTCTCAGTCAAATCATTTTTTTATTCCTTTATAGTAACGTCATAATCATGGTAAATAACGCGTTCAAATAATAAAAATTGGTTATTGCCAGTTATCTGACAATAATATTTCAATGTAATCTTTTTGTTTCCTTTTTTTATATTTAAAATAAATAGCGGTAGAAAGTTTGAAGTTAGATTTTCGGATTAGCTTTTAAAGGACGAGCCGATAACGCTATTTTCTTCGATTTTCAAGAGTTTGTCGAGTCTCGAGAAAGTTCATTTTTACGATCGAGTGGGAAAGGTAGAAAAAGTTAAACGGTGTTTAAAGATAAAAATCGTGGTTTGGCCGAAGACTCTTGGAGAAAAGAGTTAGCGGAAAAGCGACTGTTTCAATGGTGTTCGCCGTTGACTGCATAGGGAACGTAAAAGTAGTAAAAGAAGTAGTAAAACTAGGAAAGAGCCGAGAGCGAACGGCTTTGGTGTCCTTTTTCCACGTTGTGCAGTTACTTGCTTCTGTTTCTACTTCTACAAGAGACAAAAATACTCTTTCTCTGCGCGTCGAAGGAAGATAAAAAGAAAAACTCACCGGTACCAAACCTCGAAAGAGACGATGAATAAGGGAAGAGTGCTGAGTGCGAAATAGTTAGAAAAACGTTGGAGTACTTGACATTTTTCTAAGATCTTATTTTTCTTGCTTTTTCAAAATGTTTTACGTTTCTAGCTTTATGAAGTATTAAATATTCGCGTAGAATTTTTATCCGAATTATTCGCGTTTTCTTTAAAAAAAAAATAAATATGATCGCTTCTTTGATCAGTCATCGACTATATAACAAAGAATAACTTACCAATTGAATATGTTCTTACGATATTAAAAAAAATGTTTAACAAAAGTTATTAACTTTCAATGTTGCCTAACGTGGAAGGAATATTTTTTTACTTTAGCATTTTCAAGATATAAAAGTTCGATGAGTGGATTGCAGGGGAACATAAAGGAAAACTTACGACGACGCTTTGACAGAAATATGGGGTGAGAAAGAAAGAGAGAAAGAGAAGGAGTAAAAGAAAATGCAGAAAGTGGTCGAGACGAGGCGCTAACACGGTTATTCCCCGCGATAAATAGAATCGAAAGAACTTTCTCGTAAGATGGAGAAAATCAAGTCTGTCGGCTTGCTCCCAAGCTATCGAGTTCTCTAACGTCAAGAGATATCTTGCTTGTACTACCGACTATAAGCATAGGTCGCAAAGGGTTATCGTGTAATCTCCGAGCAATTCCGACGGTTTTCACAGTGCTTCGTTCTTAAACCATACAACGATTCATCGCTATTAACTTTTCTATTCTATGCATAACTTTCACCAACCATAGAAGGAACGAGACGATAGCGAAGTAGGAAAGATGAATCACATTGGAGTCATTCGTTATAAAAAAAAAAAAAAGAAAAAAAATACCTTTTAACTTTCACTCGTTATTGTTCCAAAAAAGAAAGAGAGGCTCCGATTTCCGCAAGGATCTATCTTATTGTTAAATGTATATGAAAACAAATTCAAGTGAAAATTTGAGTTTCTCTCTCTCTCTCTCTCTCTCTCTCTCTCTCTCTCTCTCTCTCTCTCTCTCTATGAAATATGATATTAATTAAGAAAGTATTTATACTTTGTGTAACTCGTATTTCTTCAACATTTATTCTCGATATTTTCTCGACGATTTTTTATTAGTTATCACTTTACATCAAAATATCGAAATTGTAATTATACATTGTTCCTTAATTAAAAGAAGACAAAAAATTACAATATAGATTTTCGTATGAAACTTCAAGCAGTAAGTCACGAAATGCGGGTATTAAGGTAGAATAACGAATCTCGTGCGTTTATTCGTCAGACTCGATAACATTATCTTGTTACTCTTTGGTATAGTTGTGCGTGCGGGAACCCATCTTGAATCTAAGAGATCTCCCTAACGAATTTCCTGTCTTTCGGAAGCATCATCGTAAATCACTCTAGGAGGCGTATCTTCTAGGAGGAGTTCTCCTAATGCTTATAGTCCTGCGATTCCTTTTTAACGACTTCACGTCTTAGGTGTATACAATCGTTTACGTATAGTCATTGCGAAACCCTAAAAAAAGGACGTACTTCTATTTCCGGGATCGATGAGCTTCTTCAACGTAGGGGAAAACGTACAATAAGAGGAGATAAATTCACCAAAGGTTCTAATACAATCGGTTAGTTCGATTCCAGAAAGTTACGAGTTTTCTATCGATTTTTCGATTGAATACCGCTACAACACGCTACTTTTACTGTTAGAAGTTATATAACAACAATTGCACAATATTTACGAAAATATTAATATATCTAATAATAAGAAAAAAGATGTTTACGACGAAAACAACGGTAAAAGCAAGAATCAATGATAGAATAAATAAGATCCTTTTAATTTAACGCTTATGATCGTTGAAAAATTTGGTTATAGTTCGAATAAAGGAAGAAACGACGCGAGTGTTGACTCGTTTTACAGATTCGGTCTAAGGACATACGCATCACAGGAAACTCTAGACGCATCTATATATATATATGCATGTAACATATGTATGTATGTATGTATTCGTCATTATTCCAGAATCGTTGGTTGTGTCGTACATTTTAAATAATGCGCGAGACGTGCCGTGCATCGCACGGTACTGGACCGCCACCATCGCTGGACAAAATTGCAATTGGAATTTTCACGCGCAACCGTAACGTCAGCCAATAAATAACAATTGTTCGTCGGACATAATTCCCATCGCATTAATAAATACCGGATAGTCTCATATACACGGCCTAACATAGCATGGTATATACATATTCTATTCTCTTCCCTACCACCATCACCAAAAATCCGTTTAACTATTAAAATCTAAAAGCGGTTGGCACTGGCCAATATCGTTGATTACATATGTATTTACAAAGGGGAAAGATCATGGTACCGTATATACATTCTTGTCGTACGTTGACAAAAGCGTAATGATTTAAAGCAAACTACATTGAAGTTCTCGTAAGAATTGAACATTATAAAGAACATTGGTGACACAATTTTAAACGGAAAACATAATCTTTTCCTAAATTCTTATATTCGATTTTGACCTTTAATTAAAATTGATTTACAAAATATTCACTGTGAGATCTTCTGCATAATAGACTTTTTACCTTGTTTATTGTTATTATATACATATTGCGAAATGGGAACAGTGTTTTGTTAAAGAAAATCATCCATTAAACAGATCAATAGCACTTGATGCTGTAGTGACTCGTTTTCAAAGTACTTTTGTGATCAAAGTCTAAAATTCGTTATTGCCACAGTTTCGTAGAGTGATCATCAAAGATTTAGAAACCATAAAATTCGTGAAAGGAAGAAACACAGATTTATCGATTAAAATGATAGCGCTCGATGTTATTTAATGCGCGTGGGATATTCACGAACAAAAAAGATATGGAAAAAGTCGACTTTTAACCTCCTGTGAATATCATAAATGTCGAACCATTGGATTTCCCTTCGGTCTTGTATCGAACTCGTTTCACCAGTTGAAAGCTCTATTACGCTATTTCACATTATTCTTTTTACGTGGTTTTCGTATGGTTTTTCATATCGAATACAAATATTTATTCCATTTTCATATATTTATATGCATACATACATTATTCTTAGTAAACGACACGACTTTTTGCCTTGTTGAAAAAAGAATTAGTTACTGTTTGATCATTAAAATTAAACAACTGTGTTTTAGTATTTAGAAAATAACGTCTTCAGTATGTCGTGTGCTATTGAATCCATAAAGGTTGTCAGGGCTGTTAAAAGATATTGTTAAAGTCTTAAAAAGTAAAGTCTAGAAAGTCTCAAACCCTTAAAAGGGAAAGTAATAAGGATATACATATTCCTTTTTAAAGATTATGGAAAGCATAATTTGAATTTATTTGCCAATTACTAATATTTGTCAAATATAAATGTAAACATTCGTTTGCGAAGGAAATATAGAAAAAAATTTATAAGTAATTAAAACAAAAAATTTCATTTTCAAGATCTCGATGATTCTTTTAATACGTTTTTTTTCCATAGATAAAAACGAGCGTACGTCATAGCTAAGTTAAACGAGAAAAAACTCGAGAGTACCGACCTGAGAATATCTTTGAGAATCTTCAAGTTGAACTTGCTCGATTTTACATGAGAAGGCAAAAGAATTTTTTAATTAAACAAGAGCACCAATTTATTACGATGCCAGTTATTTCTTAACGATGGAGAAAATTTAGTAAAAAAAGAAGAAAGAAAAAAGAAGAAGAAAAAATAGAAAAAAGAAAGAAGGAAAAAATAAGAAAAAGAGAGAGGTATATCAAGAAAGAGAACACACTGAATTCATTTATCAGTATTGCTATTAATTGTTGGAAAATTCGTTTCGCAATTATGAGTATTAAGTGTGTAAGAGGGAGCAGCATGTTGCTATGATCCTTGGATTGACTAATGTACTATACATACTATTCTCACTTTCTATCTCTTTCTTTTCTTCCATATAGTCAACACGAAATCCCAAAGGAGGAAAGGAAGTATTTGACATTGGCCCTCGTTAGCCGTGATCGTAGCCATTTACGTAAATCGCCATGAGAATTTCACCGAGTTTGCACCATCTCTCAGCTCTTGCGTAGCTCTTCTTCCCACTTACCTACCCACGTTCCTTGATTCCTTCCATCTTTCCTTCCTCATCTCACAGAGAGACACTGAAGGAGGGTAAACGCACACGAGATTACGGTCTCTCGTAAATTTATTCTATTAATTAAGTTTCCGTTTCGGTGTTTGACCGTATGCTACTTGAGACGACGGAGATGGTCACTCGAGAAGAATAGGTTGGTAGGAAGGGTTAGTCCTTTTGGGATTTCTCTGACACGAACCAATGACCGACTCGAGAACGACTCAACGTTGACCTTCTTACGCTTTCCTCTCATAATTATTCAGCAAAACGACAATGTGTGTAATCGCTTCTAAGTGTTCTTCGTTAACTTTGATTATCAAATATTTACTTATGTTTTAATTACATTTTTTTTTCTTCAATATTTATAATCATTCCCTTTCATTTCTAATTTGTATCCTTTCTTCTTATTATTCTCATTTTTTAAATAATTTTGAAATAAATGACGTAATACTCTTGATAAAATTAATTTAATACTCGTTATTTAGTATTTATTTGCCACGTTATACCGTAATGAAACAGTTAGAGTTTGAGTAAGTAAAAATATGACACGACTTACGCTCATAAGCGAAGCCGAAGTTAGGTCGACGAACGTCCATGTATCGACTTCAGCTTGGCTAGTTCACCTAGCTAGCTTACGCGATGTTCATTAGTTAGTTTCACTCGTAAAAGCGAAACGACTTGACATTTAACAAGGAATCGATGAAAAGATTAAGTCCACGTATATCGCATAAAAGCGCTAACTGGAGATTCTTTTTCTTCTTTTATCTTAATATAAATCTCGTTAAAATCAAAGGAACAATAAGTGATATCTATCATCTTTCAAAAGTATTTTTCTTAATTCCAGAATCTTGTTCTTGAATTAAAAGATAACTATTCTGTTTTTTATTTTTTTTTAAGTAACATTCATAAATTTATTTTATAAATCTACATTCATAAAATTATTTTCGAAATGGACACTCCCACACACTTATATCAGAACACAAAATTTAATATAAAATTCCCCGTTAATAATTCTCCATGCTAAACTTATTTTAATTAAATTAAAAGTCTTCAGAGAGAATGGTAATTTTATTATTCATCCTATAGTTCAAAAATAATAAAAGATCTAGGAATGTTTGCTTTTATAATGCTGACAGTACTATAGGTGTCATTTTACAGACGATGCTCTTTAAGCCCCAGACGTTTTTCATTTTAAAAAACGAGCTAGAGGACACGCATGAGATACTTTTGAAGGAGTTTGCGTCTTTTCCAATGACCTTCTCTTCGTCCTCGTCGTCGTCGTCATCACCTCTTACATCCTTTACCTCCTCTTCATCTATAAATAAAGGGAGGCGAACTAAGTGCAGAACCCGTAGGTTGTCGTCAGAGTCATTAAGGGTAGTGCTTTGGTTTCCCTTCCAAGTACGTAGACGTTTCTCCCTCTTACCATCCCCTTTCCCCTTTCTCTCGCTTTGTCTATTGCTTGCGCGCGCACATCTATCTACGAAAACGCATCGGTAGGTGTAGGTATATAGTTGAGAGAAATAAAAAGAAGAACAAAGATCAGAGAAGGAAGAGTTTATGCCACCCTGTCGATGCGAAAGGTCGAAAATTAACTTGCATTGGCGTAGAATCTTATTTGAAGAATATTATAAAAAGATATTATCCATACTTAAAAACGGATGGTTGCTTCTTTTTGTATTTTTTTTTTAAAAGAAGGATATATTACTTTGGTCATAAAACAAGGATACTTTATGGAACGACGTGTTTAAAGAGCTACGAAGAACATGAAAAAGGATAATGTACTGTTTCCGACGTGATAATAGGGGTCTTTGTACTTTTAGCCGAGCTCATAAAATTTGACTCCTGAAAAGAGAAGGAAAAGAAGAAGAAGAAGGAAAGGGTGTCGTTACCGGTTTTTCGGTACGAGTTACAAAGGAACGTTACAAGTTGTAGCTTAATGCGTGATATCTAATGAAACTCCTTTTCTCAGCGTAATCCGTGGAAACGATGGGAGGTTTTGGATATAACTACGCCAATGTCGTGGCTCGCCGCTGTAGTTACCACGGCAAGGAGAAACATTAGCAAGAACTCGAAATATACGTCGAATAGTATTATTCGGCACGCCTTTTGTATATTTACTTCGTAGTCGGTTCTGTGCACTCACCGCAAACTGTTGCTGCTCTAACGTTGAGATATCCAAATATTCGAATATTTCAACCGCAAAGTTATTAACTATTTTATAATAGCACGAAGAAATATAATTAAACGACGAATAAATTTAAATACGAAGTATTGTACATTTATCCTTTGCGTCAAGAAATAAGATAAACATAAATAAGATAGACATATGTAAATATTCATTTAATTTAGAAAACTCTTGCGAAAAGATTTATTTCTCATAATGCATCTTAATTTCTACTTACGTAAATCTTTGATAATTCGTTCGCTCATTCGCGAGTTGCTTTCCGAGTCTCTGTCTCTCATTGTGTCTTCTGTCGCGCAAACGTTCGTTTCACCTCCGACGACAAGTTTTACCCCTTTGTTTGCTCATTACCTATGATTCTCTCACTCTTCCTTACACATACATAGATATATAGAGAAAGAGGGATAAAGAAAGACACGCACACTCATAGAACGATAAACTTTTCGACGAAATACTACAGTCAACGCAACGTGGCTCCATTTGCGGTGCGCGGTATTCATACGAAATTACGTCATTTTCGCAGTACGCGCTCCATCAACCGCAGTCGTTAGCATCGTAATGATAAAAAGCCCACCACTGACATAGACGTCGATTCCTTGAGAGAATCACGGATTACCTTCTAAGGAGAACGCATAGAATAATCTCCCGTCTTGTTACCTACCGACAATTTCTCTCCTATTATGCTGAAGAAGATCCGTTATTAATATGCTTTCTACAAGTCTGCGTTGTTATACTACTATTACAAACTACTACCACTACTACTACTATTATTAGTATATAAGTGAATTTCTATGTTTTTTTTTTTTTTTAAATAAAAGCATGAACGAAGTTCAACATTAATTTTTTTTCAACCTGCTAACTGTCTAGTCAGTCGAGCAATCGTAATAGGTCGTTGTAGGTGGTGTGGCTTTGAAGACATGTCTTTCCTCGAGAGGATGAAAGGATGAAAAAAAATGATCAAAAAACGTTAGGATGGGAAAGAGGCAGCAGCGTGGTCAATAAAAATGGAAACGTTCCCGCGAAAAGAAAAATGAGAAAAGCTAAAGTTTTTCTCGAACCTCGAAGGATGTCGGTGTCCCTCTTCTACGTGTAAGACGATCCTGGAACAGCCGTACGTCTCCTCTGTGTTCGCTATGTCCGCTAATAGACCTTGCGTCGCACTTTTTCTAACCGATCTTTTCTTTTTTTCTCGCTCTCTCTCTCACTTCTTTTTAGATTCACCGCAGCGACGATGGATAACCCGGTCTCCTTAACAGCCGTTTAATTTGTGTCTGACTCAGTTTTTTGTTCCGACAGTGGTTTTTCTTTTCTTTCGAAACGACTATTTTCTTCAAGATAATTACGAGCAGGGTAAATCGTTTAATGAACATATTTCATTTATTATCATACGTTCGAGTTAAGAATTAAAGAAATAAATCAACGGATATTTATTGTTATTATTATTGAAATTAGAATTATAAATTATACTCACGTAAGCTTAAATCGTTCATTTGCAATAAAACGAGCTTAACCAGGTGGAAAGGACCTTCTCGTGACATCTCGGTTTACACGACACTTCCTAATTTCTAGACATTGCCTGGAAGATCTCATTTCCTAGCCTGTCATTCATTCCACTTGAGAAAGGAAGGAAGAAACCTTCAACCCATAACGCAGACGATCACGGATCCTTTCGTGAGAATATTTAAAACCATGACATTCCCTGACAGTTACCGAAAATTTCATTCCACGGATTTTGTAGGAGAATCGAAAAGCAATTATAATATAAACGTATAAACACATATTTTACGGAATATTTAACACTTTTATATTTTACTTTCTTTATTTCCAATCTTTCTTTCTTCCTATCTATTTCTCCTCCCATGTCATGGAAAAAGTATAGACTCCTGTCCCTTTTTACAGGAGGGGTGAGCAAGTACCTACTGCGTCATAAGCTCTTAATGCCACATTACAAATTCACGTGGGATTTTTCAGCGCTTTCGCTCAGCTTTTTCTACCTTTTTTTCTCCCTCACTTTGTAGGATTAAGAAAGATTGCGGAGACGGAGTCTCGTATAACGCGAGCACGCTTCTTTTGCGTATCTCGTTAAGTTATTTATTAACGTTAGCCCGAGGGTCGTTCGTTCGCTATCAAGCAGAAAATATATAACGAGTTTATGTCTGCATTCGGATAAATGTACCGAGGAGAAAACAAATGCGAGAAACTAATGGCAAAGAAGGTAGTTTTCAAATTCGACGTTTAATTATGACATGTATTAGCTCAACAAAAAGTATACATATTTTCTCGAAACGTAGATAAAAGTGGATTTGAAAACATTTTCCAGTCAATTTTTACATACACGATATTTATTGTAATAAAAGAAAACAATTCTTATTCGAGAAGAAACATATTCACAAATGTTTTCCGTTCACGTAGATATCTTCTTCTTTAGATCCGGAATCTCTTACCTATTGGATTAAGTTTGTTATTTGAAGTAAATATAATAAGTCCGTAGTGATTTTCCTTTTCTCGGTAAAGAAAGCTAGTTAGATCGGAAGAGGCTAACGGTTAATATACCGACATTGCGTGTACGGAGGAACAATGCGATCTTTAATGCCAGTGTAGAATTTGAAATTTGAAATGCAACCAGTTCAGTGGAATCTTAGATATGCTGGACACGTAACGAACGGTAAGGATTGCTTGGGTAGGGTTGAGGAAGGTTATAGAGGGCTTACTGAGTATATTGCGAATATGTACGGTTTACGTCGAATCGCGATCTGCGGATACGTACTACATATAAGCCGCATAACCTCTAACGTCGATCGAGGCTTATGATATTACGAAGACCTCATTATACAACGTCGTATGCTGATCTATTTCATGAATGTATGCGTTAATTCTACGAATAGACACATATACGTAAATATAAAACGACTGTACTTACTTGGGGTAGCACACTCTGACGCAACTTTGTCTAAACTTTTGTAAAGAGTAAATTGTTACATCGTTATACTTTTCCTTAGCTTCTCATAACTTCCAGTCCGCTATCTTTCTCATTCGAATGTTACGAATGGAGTGCTGTTTATTAATTGATCATTTAAGTGTGTTTTTAATAAAGTTAATATATCCTAAGATTTTATTCGATTCTAGACAGCTTCGAATTCCCCTCTTAATTAATTAAATATTTCGATCAAAATTTCTATTAAATACTTACAAGATTCTCATCTTTGAATATTCAGTAGCAAATAATAAAATTATGTCGAAGTATTTCACATTTTTACGGTAACAACATTACCAAGTTAATTTAAGAAAAGTATTTGAATTCTTGTCTATCAATAAGGGTGATCTCCAAATGATGTGAAACGTTTAGAAAAACATCTGTTAACTTCAGTGTGATGAGTAGGGAGCAGAAGTGATTGATGATGATGTGCACATTACCGGTTCTTACGATCTTGAATTCACGCATTTGTAGAGTAAAAGTGTGTTCCAGTCGAACTACTATTTGTTTTTTCTATCTTCTTATGTAAGTGTACAATGGTAACAGTCGTCGATACGATCAACATGGTGATATTTATTTTTATTTAAATTTAGCGTTTATTTAAGATCATGATCGTATAATGTCATTTAGAATGCATTAAGAAAGGCGATAGCTGTAAATTCGTGGAAGGTAGCATCGATTTTAATCGCACAGTGTACGAACGAAATGCATATTCATTCGTCGACGATTCGACGGTGCGGGTCGTCGCCTCGAGAAGCCGACCGACGAGCAACCCTCGAATTTGGGACTGGCACCATTCGTGGGAATTGGAATGCATAACTCGTTGAAATTAATGGTCGCATTGACGCTTTTCACCTGATAGAATGAAAAATAAAATTGAATCGTTGAAAATCTAATTTTCTTTTTTAATATAGGATTTTTAATATTTTCTTTCCAAAAAAAAAAACTCATCATAATGAAAATTGAATTATTTATTTAATTCTTTTTTTTTTATTATATAAGTTATTAAACGTAGAAATTTTGTTATTCTATACTTTTTAAAATAATAGAGGTTGTTATCTTTCAAAGAAATATTGAGACTGACATTATATAAGTTCGTCCTTTATTTTTATTATTTGTTCGTGAAATGGATCTAAAAATTAAGAAGAGATTTGATTTTGATCTTGTTTGTTCGTCGATGGATAGTTGACGTAAAGATCATCATTATCTTCTATAAGCCTATTTTTATACAGAGTAAGAGAAAGAAAAAGACAATAACAGTTTCATCGAAAACATGATTCCGTCGATAACGTCGATGCTCAGTTTAACTTTGCACTGCGAAAAGTTTATAAAGTCAAAGGTACCTACTTGAACTTCTCTTGGGAAACAGCAAGAAGGATGGTACACGTCCGTCTAAAATTTACGAACAATATAAATCAATTTTCTCTTTATCGTTACAAAGTGAAAGGAGGCTATCCCGAAGTGGGTTAGCTTTGTAAAATGGAAAAAGTAACTTTGTTCAGCGAAAAATTTATTTGTGAACAACTGATTTTGAGCTTGGCACATCTCGGATTCTCGTGATTTTCCACTATTTCAAATCTCGTACTCTCTTCAATTATTATAAATCTCTTTTTGTTAAAAAAAAAATATGATAGAAATTTTTCTACACAAAAATAAAAATGTTCAAAGAGAAAGAAAAAGAAACATTATTATTATCTTTAATTAAATTTCACGGATGAAAGAATTCACGAAGTAATTATTATACAAACGATAACGACGTGAGAATTTATATTGGAAAATGATATTCATAACTTGACATATTAAAATTTTATACATTCTTTTACAAACGTATTATTAATTTTTTATTATACTTGGTATACAAATATTACAAGTGATTAAATGATGATTTATACAATTATAATATAAATTAATGAAACAAAAAACGTGGTAAAGAATAAGACGAGTCTTTCTGGCTCATACATGTAAGATTTATTTAAATTTAAAATAGAAATATTTATTATAATAGAACAAATGTTTAATATAATAATAAAGAGATAGAAAAGATAAGAAAAGTAAGTAACAATAGTTAGAAATCTTAAGTACACTCGTATTACACTCTTTCACTCACAAATAGTCGCACCGAATCAAGAAGGCGAAGACCGCATTCTTCGCCGCGCTTATATACACATTCACCCCACCAATGGTCCCAATCACTTCCGTCAATCATTCTCGAAATCTCCAGACTATTCCCGACCGATTAAACAAAAGACCTTTTCCCGATTTCCGGTTCGGGAATATTCGAGAGACTTCGGGGTGCACGCTCGCTTTTCTTTCTTACTAGACACACTCATATTCATACCGCTGCATGCACTCACACTTATACCGATATCGCTGCGTGCACTCACACTTATACCCATATCGCTGCGTGCACTCACACTTATACCCATATCGCTGCAACTCTTACACATCTTTCACATTCATCAATTGTTTTCACGCACACCATACACTCGCACTCTTCGTCTTTCTCTCACTCTCCCATACATAAGCTAAATAAAGTCAGTAATTTAATTGTAGTTTTAGATGTTAAAGATTCTTAGAAGCATGTAACCGTGCTAAATGCATATATTCAGTGCTTCAAATGATTTCCTTTCTGTATATCCTATTACTAGTTAACAGGTATTAGATGTGTTGGATTAAATCGTAAATAGGTGAAAGATCGACGTGTACATACCCAATGTAATAGCTTTGTACAATAGATTTTTTCCGGTATTTCTTAACGAAAGTCTTTGCCATTTCAACAAGAGAGAAACGATAAACTAAATTTCTCTATTATCATTTTGAATTCCTCATTACATTTAGGTAAAAGCAACGATCTCTTTTTGTAGTATCTACTCGTTCGTTCTTTTGTTCTACTGTTTGATGTAATAGGAAGACAGAGAGAGAAAAAGAGATAAAGAAATAAAATTCTCTTGAAAGAAACATTTACCAAAGATTCGCTTCAAACGTTCTTAACATGGTATTCGACGATCGATAAAACTATGTTCTTAGGTTCGTACGGTAGCCAGTTTTACTTCTTGGGTCATATCGATCAAGGTCGTTCGAGATCTGAACGAGAATGTCGGAGATATATGAAAGAGTAAAGTGGATGAAAACAGAATGAAGAGAAGGAAGCTTCGTGTGATACACGTCGATTTAAATGCAAGTTCAATGAGCCGAAGAAGACTACTTTAGGTGAAATAGGTATGGAAGGGATGAGAGAAAAAGATAGAGATAGATAGAAAGAAAGAAAGAGAGAGGGTGAAAGAGTAAGAAAAAGATAATAGGACTCGCAAGAAAGCGAAGCGAGTTGGACCTCACTGAACGATGATATTTGATTTATGTCCATCGTGGGTTGTGGTTTGCAAAAGAAATGATTGTAACTAAGATTTATTTCGAGCTCTTTACTGTCACAACACCGACGACTTTTACTGAAGGTTAATATCCCGATCCAGACAGCAGCTACGTTTCACGCGAGCACTAAGTACGAGCTCGTTTGATAAAAATCCATTATTGAATGGGGACCAGTTTCTCCGAAGGCGAGGGCGATTATTTAATGCCAGAGAGGGGAGTGTTAAATTGGAATAGATTGCAGCGCTTTGCTCGCTCCTCTCGAGAACTCCTTTTTTCTTCCTCTCTCAATCTTATGCTCTTTAACGGACGATCGTTCGACGACGCTTCTCTTTTCGTTCACGCGAACGAAGAAAGAAAAAGGGTGGAGAGGGAAGAGAGAGAAGTAGGGTAGAGGCGCTGGGTTAGCCGATCTTTCCAATCGCCTTCGAAAGCGCGGGGCCCTTTGATATAGTTTGATGCAGTGCAACCTCGAATACCCCCTTTGCACGAGAGTGTCCACAATGTTGGCTACGATCGTAACTTATCCTTTCCAGCTCTCATCGCTTTTTCTCTTTCGGCTTTATGCGTTTAATCTCAAAATAGGGAGAATTAAATCGACGACGGTTTCCACTTACAATTAGTACAAATGCATGTACCAATTTGTTATAACGTTTCTTTTATTCGCTCATTCAAGAACACAAAACATGATATTAAAAAAAGCCATTTTTTCTGACACAAAGATTAGAAACAAAATAATAAAAGAAGAGTTGAAATCTTACATTGAGTAACGACGAAGACGTCGACGACTATAGTGATCGTCGTTCATTACAGTAGACTATCAAGGTTTGGTTTTACTGTTGCCCGCCGTAGAATTTGATCATGGAATCGCATTAAAAAGCACTCTGCAAAGATGACTCGATTTTCTGGCACAAATGACAGCGTCCCGGCTTCGGTTCTTCTCTTCCTATCTCGGCACAGCTATTAACTCTACTAATTTTCAATTACCCGTCTCGACGAACGATATTTGCAAGCCGCAGTCAATCTCGTTGGTAGCAGCCACCGGGCAAAATTTCGCGTAGAGTTGTTCTTCTTCTCCTAACCTGATCGCTCACTTATTAGTACTGCCAGTCTTTCCTAGGAAAGAGTGAAAATTTAGGTAAGAGTGTTATTTATCGTAAATCTGATAAATTGAATATTAATAGCGTCGGTCGCGTATGGTGGAACATAACGGCTTGTTCTTCGCGAAAAATTCATTGTTCGTGCTCGAACCATAACGTTTGCTATTTCTCCCTCGACGCAGCTTTCTACCTATGAAAAGATAAATAGAGAGAAAGAGAGAGGGAGAAACAGCCCACTTTATAAATAAATTACAAACTAACAATAAACGTTCCATGATCGAAGAAATAACTTCTTTTCTTAAACCTATATCTACTTTGTTTAGTTCTCCGATTTTATACTACTCTTCTTAGAGCTCTATCTATTTTTTGCATCATTTAAAATAATATAGAGTTAAGTTATGTGTTTTCATTTTAATCATTGTTTTCAAATGTAGAGAAAAGAACATTTAAAGAATACTTCGAAACATCTTCATAGACTTTATTTAATTAACTTTATTTGACAAATTTTCATAAAATTTAGCCTATTCTTGAAGATTCATGAACAAACTCTATTTTCCTCCGAAGAAAATAAAAATTAAACCAAAGATTCTTTAACTCTGTCACTTTCTCTTCCTCTCTCTCTCTCTCTCTCTTGTGTCGCACCCTTAATTTTTCCCCTCTTTTTAGTCCGTTATCGCGACGTAGTAGGAAACGGTAGGATAACAAGGGTTAACCTAATTATTTAGCCGCCAAACTCCTTACTCGTTGAGAGCGTGTTTGACTGCTCCATCCGAATGGTGCCCATGGGAAGAGAGAATGAGAAGAGTGGAAGACAATAAGAGTAGAAACGAAGGAATCGAAACAACACGAGAAAGAAAAAAGAGAGAGCTAGAGAGAGAAAGAGAGAGAGAGAGAAGCAAAAGGGAATACACGATTTCGACCCTTCATGGATACATGGGGTTGAACTAACATGTTCCTACTACGAATCGTCTAATAAAACGGTACGAGGGCTAAACTGTTGGATTCGGGAAGGTCGTGTTATCGCGTCTAGGTGATCCAGGTGCGTGATTAAACTTACGGCTTGCTCCTATACAACTATCACTGTTGACTTTACGAGTGGCGTTGCTTGTTGTCGATTTATCTCGTATGGTCATGTGGACGTGCCATAGCTCCTTATCGATTAGGCTGGATACGTACAATTTCGATGGTTTTAGCTTCGTTCAGCTACTTTTAAAGAGTTCACGAAAGAAATCAAACAAGTTGGACGTACTAATAGATTTCTTATATATTTCATTTATCCTTTCTTTCTTATCTTGCAATAAGATTATTTTTATTACTCATGCAGGAAAAGTACTATCTTTGCGATCGCCATTGAGGTCGAAAAAACGCTGTTTGCCTACTTTACAATTACAACACGCGTTTTGAGTAAATTAAATGTCAATTTGAGTGCGAAAAGTTTACTTGTCGCACCCAAATTATACTTACCACACGCAAATTGACGATAAAAAAAAGACAATCAAAGTGTCAATATTGTAGGCGATAAGATTAACCCTCTGACTGCTAAAGACGTATATATACGATCTCATAAATCCATCAATATATATGAAAGGCGTATATATACCCTCTCACAAATCCATCAATATATACGAAAGGCGTAAATATACGCCCTCTGTATTTTTTTTTACTATAATACCTTTATTGCTGTTTTACCGATTAATTTAACATGGAATTTATTGTGATATGTAACATAGCAATTGAATATTGGCAATTATTTCAATATCGTTTAATCAATTGCTTTCATATTTGATTGCTCTTTTACATACGATCCCGTATAATTGCTTCGTGCTTTGATTCCTGTAAACTTGTTCCTTTGCTGCATATGTAAGTATTTCTTTATTTCATTTTGTGATTAGTTTTTGAATTTATCCATTCGGATAAAAATAAATATTAAAATTGATATTTTTATTTTATTTGCCATTATTATCTGTTTTGGTCAGTAGTCAGTTAAAAAACAGTCCCAGCGACTGACATGCGAAAATCGCACCGTTCATATTAATGGATTCATTCGAGAGCGTGCCGCAGTCAAAGGGTTAATATGTAGTTCTTTCTTTATTTTATTTCTTGTTTAAAAACGCTATCTTAGACGATAAGATTAATATTTAGTTCTTCATTTATTTTATTTCCTGTTTGAATACGCTATCGATCTTGGTGAAAGGAAACTCCATTCGGAAATTGGGGGGAAACGATATTCAGTTGTTTAAAAAAAAACGAAGTTTCATTATGCAAATAAATTTACTTAAAATTTTTTAACTTTTTCAGTATTGTTTTGTGTCGTAGGCAATCGACAACTTTTCGCACTTTTGCACAATATACTATTTCATTATTCAATGAATAAAGATCGTAATAATTATCATAATATTGTATAACGTAAAAAGAATGTTAAATTAAATCTAATGCAAGTCATAAATAGGTAAATCAATGTATTTTATCTACGTCTAGTTAAAATTTCTCCTCAAATGAAGATAAAAGATAAATCGATAAAAGTCTGATAATCTCTCTTCCAGCGATGGATCGAAGGTCATGGAATTTGTTAAAGTAGGCCCTCGTATAACGAGGAAACTTTGGCACCTATCGGATGAGCCAGGGGAAAAGATCGAAGGAGATGCAATGGGAGAGAGTACAGTTTGGAAATTCGAGGGTACATGACCAGTTCGAGGCATCTCCCGGCGAGTCGCCGGTTATGAAGTTGGAGGTTACGAGTCCGCATCTGGCGCCACATGGCCCCTTTACCCTCTACTTCCTCTCCTCCCCTTATCCACTCAACTTTCCTCATTTGCGATAATGTATGGCTACCCATTAAGGCGGAGGCATAGACCGATCTTAACCAGGGAACAGGTAACGGGTAGCCACGTAAAATGTTCCCGGCTGGCAATGAAGAAATTAACGGTAACACGAGTCACTTTGCGTACTCCGATTGCAAATGCTACTATAAGAAAATTCATTTTTATATACATAGTAACTTAAAATTATGGTTAATAAATACGTAAGATATATTTTTTAAGAATTACTAATTAGAAATAAGATTTCTACATTTGATGTATAAAATTTGTATTAAGTATCAGTACCATTTATTTTTATTTACTTAAGCTAATATCATATTCGATAAACTAAAGAGCATGATTAAAACGATTTGTACACTCTCGAGTGATAGGTAATAGACTTTGGAAATAGGATTAGAAGTCACTGTAAAGTTTATCGAGCGTGCAATGTAGAGCAGTGTGAGTTTGAACAAGCTCCGTGCATTATTCCATGTTAAATTTTACACACGTGTGACTAAAATTGTTTGGATATAAATTGTATACTTCGGATTCGCTCAAAACTATCGATAAAAGGGATCTCCACCGTAAGAAACGTAAAATTGAGCTTTTAACAGAATGAAAATTTAATAAAAAACCGAATTCCGTTGATTTCAATTTAAATGAAAGAAACAAAGAAATCTTATTTACAGAAATGTTATTTAAAAGACCCGTCGCCAATGTTTGCAAATTTTTTTAGCCTTCTGAAAATCCAATTTGGTAACAGGAAAGCGAAAATTATAAATCTCGAGACCCGGTGGTAATGCATAATAAAATTGTTGAATAGTAATATAGTAAGTGGAAATAACTTTTTCTATTCTGACTCTTTAATACCGTGCAAGAAAATCGATGTTTTCTTTAGATCGTCAGAAAAAACGTACCTACATTGATTTACTTTAGGAACGACAGCTTTATTACTCCAGTTTTATACGCGCGCTCGTATGTGTGTGTATCTGTGTGTGTACAAACGTAACTGCATGAATAAAATCAGTGCTTGCATCAAGAAGACGGCTTTCACCTGAGATTGATTCCCATCCCGACGAAAAATGCGGCTACGTTCATGTTGCCACCGCTTTGGGATCTCGAGATTAGATTTTCTTTCCCTTTACCACTAGTTGTGCTTTTTCTTTCATAATACGTCGAAGACGAGGACGACGACTACAACGACAAGAAAGAACGAAGAAAACGAAGTGAGACGAATATAAATAACCATGACGACTTTTTTACTTTCCGATTACGTTATCCTTTCGTTTATACTATTTTTAAAGAAACACTTTTCCCCAAGCACAAAATTCTCTTTATGTTGCATCAATTTATGTAAAATATTATAAGCAAGATATAAAGCAAGGAAAAATTTCAATTTTAAATTATGCAATCTTAAATAGCTAAAATCCATGATTTCCCCTACTATTAAAATCGCTAAAGATAAATCTATTTTTAAGAAATTTATTAATATATTTGATTAATGAAATAATAACATAATGTAATTATCATTTTATATGATTTATAAAAAAGTTCTTCCATGGCTTAGGAGAATATAACTTTATCTCTCACATTTTCTCTTCGATCAACATACGAATCCGACTACGACTATTATTAAATTTTTAACGTTTTACATTTCTTTTCTGTGATTACTTTAGAACGCTTTTCACCACTTATTTTTGCTTACGTAAAGTTTGCAGATCAGGAAGCCACGGATTATATGAATAAAATGCTTACACTGTCGGCGTGAAAAGAATAAGAAGAGCAGCTTATACGAATAGAACGCAAGAGATGCCATGGACGTAAGCGGAAATCAAGGATTTAATTAGGTACATTGGTCGATCGATAATCACCGACCGAACGAAAAGGTCTTTAATTACTTTACCACGAGTAGGTATTATAGAGAGAATTTTGTTGACTACTATCTATATTGAATCATATGAATCACTATGGCTCAAAATGAACTATTCAACATTGTCAAAGTTCTATCTTAACTGAAAAGACATTTTGGAAAGCTGTCAGTTTACTGAATTAAAATTAGAACAGTAATTCTCATACATATTCGGTCACTTTAATTCGAATATTATTAAATTACCAAAATAGATAAAAAATTATAAATCATTGAATCTTAAGTATTAAAATTCATTTGAAATTATAAAAAAAAAAAAAAAAACAGTAGATACTAAAGGTTTTAAGAAATCATCTAGAAATCTTTCGCGAGTACTACCGTGCTGTAGCTTTTTTCACTGGTTCAATTGATCGCCAATTTCGTTCAGTGGAAAACGATCATTCTGCATGCATCAGACGAATTCGAGAACTTTAACGCGAATTTTCCCCGTTTTTCGTAGTCGCATGTCAACGTCACGTACACTCTTGCACAATGCGACTTGGTACCATGCTGCTGAAGCAACGATCGTGACGTACCAAAAGTGAAAATTTACGGCTAAAATTAGCTGAGTAAGGTCGTCGTGATTTCATCGACGATAAAATTACGACGTTATTCGTATTGCACTATAATTTCAACATTATTAACAGAAATAAATTCGTATTATTTCGAGAAACAATAATATTATAATAAAAGTAAGCGTTAAGGTGTTGATTCGAATAATTTACTTTCTAGTAAATGAATCACTCATAATAAAGATTCATGTTCGTTGAGGATAAAAAGGAACAAAATTCACAAAGAGAAAACGTAGAGAATTTTAATTTAGCCCGGAGCTATCTCAGAGGCGGTTGCGACACAATTTGGCTTATCCTTTCTTTCAAAAGGATAACGAACCGTATATTTTGGCAGAAGTGATAGAAATGGGAGGAGGCAATCGTGTTGAAACCGCTTTGCCAATCGCGAGCAGCCTGGATATTCGAAAAAAGCAAGCAAAAGAGAGAAGAAAGATAAAGAAAAAGAAAGAAAAAGAGTTAGCCCGAAGGTATCCAAAGGTATCACGAAAGGTCGTTCTCACACGAGGATCCTCTTGGAAGCTGCCGAAGGCGAGTTCAATCCGGTAGGAGGGAGGAAGAGAACGACACCTTGATTCGAGACTTTTCATCCTGACAGTTCTCAACGACGAACGCGTTTCTTTGTGTAAGCAGAGTTAAAGAGAAGTTTGCGACTTGGGGCAATAGAGAGAGGTCCCCATGAGAAAGAGGGATAGGAGGTTTCGAATTTCGAACCTGGACGTCTCGTTCAGGAGAATCGCTTTTCTCCGGAGAATCGAAACCATCGCTGCTTCTTGGCAATGCGGTTCGAGTTATCGTTTAGAGAAGAAAAGCACGTCAGTCCGAACTTTTCTGCCTTCGATAACTTTTTATTTCGTCGAAATGCGTTCGTCGCTTGTCCGTGCTTTATATAGTTATATAAGTATTACGTTAGTCGAATCAACAGGAAATAGGATTCTTATTTCGTTTTATTTTTCACTTTTCATTTGTATTTTCGACAACATCGAAGTATCTCGACTTGGTTCTTTTATTTCTTATCTCCTTTGCTCTTGTTACTTGAAAAATGCGTAGAAAAATGGATTACATAATATAGTCTAGGGAATCAATATCTAAAAGCATTCTTTTCTATACTATTATGAATGTAATATTTTTAAATATTAGCAGGTGTGCGTTTAATCTTTGATCGAGGTGTGGCTCATTTACACTCTCTCTTAGAAATGAAAAGAAGATAACATTAAAAATACTTAGAAAGAATATTTAACGAATTAGAAGCGGTAGGCGTCAAAGGGTTAAAAGTCCTATTGTACTCTCGCTAACATAAGAAGCGAGATCGACGGAGATATTGCCGCTAACTACAGGCTACGGAGAAACCGGCACGAACGAAGACCGGATAACGCGCGATACCCGCAGCTCTTCAATTAACAGAACTAGTAATTATACGTTATTTAAACGAGTTCTCTTCTCTTGGAAGCGACGTTTCTAGAGTCCGTTGGTTCTTTGATTTTACGCTAAGTTATACCGAACGAGTGCTTGCACGAGACGTTAACTTTTTCTAACTGTGAAACAGAATCGACATGTTATCCATAACTTTCCTGTATACAGAAAATATTCATCATACATGTTATTTCAATGTGATCAAGGAACAATGTCAAATATTGTCGTTTTCTTTCTTAAAACAAAACATCGAGAGATAGCTTAGGCTTACAACCACAAATTAAAATCTCCGAATGATAATAAACAAATATTCTTTGTCTATCTCACAAAAGAAACTAAATTTTATCTTGTATCTTTCGTGACATGCGCTGTATTGAAATAAGATTAGCTCGCATTGGGAGATTTTATTAAAGTAATCGATTAATTCAAATACCTTCTCTCTTTAGATTTCTCGTCGAGATTGTTGATACTAAGATCAGGTATTTACAAGGGAAAATGTTTACTTAAACTGTTTCTATCATCCTTCCGACAGTAGATTAAAAGTTTAGCAGAGATTATAATGAGCCTCGGGGAGTATTGCATCTGACGACAAAAGCGAATTATTTATCGTAGGATCGCACGAACACGAGAAAGAGAGAAAGAAAGAGAGAAATAAACGGTCTCGTATTATCTTTCGAAGACGGGGTTGGAAGACAGTAACGGAAACGCGTTGACGATGAGAGAGAGTCAAGGACACGAAAGAAGAGAAAGAGAAAGAGATAGGTAGAAAGTGAGTGGGAGGGAGAAAGAGTGAGAGAGAGAGAGAGAGAGAGAAGAAGGTAGTAAGGGTAGTTCCGTGCGAAATCTTGGGTAACTCTTCTACCTCGACGATTCCCGTGGCGCTTCAATTAACAGGGCTGGCAATTATCTGTTATTTAAATGAGGCTCGGGCGCGGAGGCGCGTCTGTCTTTGTACCCGGATGTCGTAGCAGACTGTTGGCGGAGAGAAGAGAGACCGACGACGAGAGGGTAAAATCCTGATACCTTGCAAGCACCACTAAGAGTCGTGGTGTGGGCCTGTTATGATGAAGGTGAAGAAAGAGAGAGAAGGATTCTATGCAACCGTCTACCCTATCCAGTTATCTTCCTCTTCTGCATCATCTTTCTCTCCTCACTCCTCCTCCTGCTCCATCTCTTCTTTTATCTCCTTCTATTTTGACTCGTTTGTTCTCTTTCTATTTCTCTTTCTCTTTCCTTTCTCTCTTGCTTTAGACATTCACAACGATGGAATTAACCAACGACGATTTTCCGTCCTCATTTCTCTTGTTATCCTCGCGAGGTAGAAGGTTGACAGTACCAGCTTCCAATGGCAATTCCAAAATGTATGAATTTTTAATAAAATCACCTGTACCAGACACCACAGATTTACGCCGTATGATTACTATTCGAGTTGCACGAGAATTATCGACATTTGTCTGATAAAAGCTTCATATTGTACTTTATGTTTAAAGGAATATATTTTCTCAGTGATGATTTTTCTTAAAACATAACAGTAATAATAATAATAATAATAATAATAATAATAATAATAATAATAATAATAATAATAATAATAATTCCAGATGGTAAAAATGGTGTCAACGATTGCGCCTTTGTCGAAACGTAGTTTCGGGTGTTGGGTTCTTCAAGTGGAAAAAAATACCAAGTGCGGCTAGCGAAGGACTTTTAAAGGGGCGTAGTACGATGTGCAAGAGGGCAAAAAAATGTGGAAAGGGAGAGAGACTGAATGCAAGTAGAGAAAGAGTGAGAGAGAGAAAGAGAAAAGAAAAAGAGCGAAGTAATAGAGAACGCATTGTCGAAAACTTAGCATCCACGTACGTCCCATATGGCATCGAAATGACCCACAGGGGACAAAAGCTGTTGTGTTCGTCGAACGAGCATAGAATCGATCGAGGGTTGCTTTTCCATCTCTTCTCTTTCTTTTTCTCGAACCCTATGGTACACCCTCGTGTAACCTTCCTACAGCGCTTCGTATTGTATACTCGACGAGGACTCTCTCTCTCTCTTTTCCTCTTTCTCTTTCTTTTGCTTCTCAATACTCTCGTGGAGATACTAGAGTGGCGCCGTTGTTATTTCATAGGACGACGAGTTGTGATGTTCAAGCGAACCAGAGGAAAAAAGAAGAAAAAAAAAACCAAAGCGAGAGATTTCTAGTCCGGTGAAAATTCGAGTGGTAAAATTGATACTACTGCATCACGTTCTCAAACGAATCGATGTTCTTTTTTGTTCATTTTATTTCTTTCTCTAGTTTCATTCAATTTAGAAAGACATGTAACTAAATTGGTGGATACTATTATACTTTCTGTAGAAATCACAAATGAAAACGAGATAAAACATGATAATAATCTTATATTATTACATAAAATAACAAAATGATTTTTATGAAGTTTACTGTCATTTTCGAAGAATATCCTTATCAATATCTACGTCATGAGGAGGCCATGAACTATAGTGTAGGATAACTTGACGACGTGTCGTCATCAAAGAGCAATCCAAAGTTTCTTTTATCCGTAAGTCGAGACTTTAAGAAACGATATCTTGCAAGAAATCGGGGCAGACCAATAAAAACAAAAAAAGAAGTTTTTAATAGTTTGCTCGATCTAATCTAAAAGATCAAATCGTGCTGAGTTCATGAATTCTAGAGAGAAGAAGTAGTGAGAAGAAAGAACTTACATGAATACTCATGAAATTGTGATTGGTTTCAGAATAGCAAAACTATGATTATTTAAAGTGTACTGCAATACAGTGATCTATAATTAAGCTCACTATAATACTACAGAAAACTAGTATAGTAAGAGTGAAAAAAGAAAAGCAATTAGTGGTAGATATCGACAATTAAGACATACTCTTGGTTTTATATATTTTCCTCAGCGTAGAATGGCCGGGTAGTAAATCTCGATTGAAAACGAAAGACTCGAAGGTAGTTCCAATTACTTTGAACGTCACTGAGTGAGCCCGAGATCGGGGTCACGTCACTCAAGCGATTTTCCGTTTTCTTCTTTTCTCGTAGTCTTTGTCGTTGTCCCAGTCTCCAAAGAGTAGGAAAACTTAGCTCTCCTTTTGGCATTTTTCTCCACCTCTCGTCACCGATCGCCTTATCTACGCTAGTTCTAGCGTGCAACCAAGACGATACCGTAAAATTGAAGAGAGTGTAATTTGAGCTTCGCCCGGACTCGATTTGTAACGACGACGAGCCGTTCTCGAAGCGGATTCGATAGACACACAGTGCGAGCATCCTCACACATACATACATGCACACACGAGCGCATATATATACGAGCACACATATATATATAGATAAATGTAGGTACACGAACACGCAAAGGAGGAAATGCTGTCGTTTTACAGGAAGCTATCTGCACGGACCACCGACACCAGTCACGTCGGTGACGTTCAACCGCGTTTTAACCTTATTTTCTGTCGATCCTCTCCCGATTGCCAATCACCGTTGCTACAGGAGCTAGTAATTACTTCTTTCCGTAAAAGTTCATTCGGAAGCTGGAATTACTGGTGACCGAGAAGAACGATTAATCGACACGACCAACGAACGACTTACCTATACATTTAATTCACAGCAAGCTATCTATGTTTATGTTCACATTCACGAATTTACGTATATGGTTATCTACCTGACATTAATTCTTTCTCGTATACGCCACAGCAAGTTCTATTCGTTAAACAGCAGCAGCTCATTACTTATGTCGCTTTAAACATCATACTTTACGAGAAGTGAATATACTTTTATCTCTATCAAACTTAAAACGAAATCTCTATCTTATCCGAGATCATTAGAAATGATAATCATAATTGAGTCATCTCTCCAAATATAAGTTAATTACGGTCAATAATAATTGATAAGGGATAAGAAAGATTGTTCAATAATTTGATTAAAGTGTCAAAAATTTTCAATCAATGTTTCACATAAATTTGTATATTCATTAGATTGTTCTTTGTCATCAAATAGTATAACAAAAGAAGGAAATGCAGTGAATCATAAAATAATTGTTTTGATAACGTTAAAAAACGTGCGTATCAAATAAAAATGTTGAAGCAAGAAGGCAAGCATGAATCATTTCGCATTCGTGGAAAAATATACTTAGTTTTAGCAGAAGAGAGGAACTTAACAATGTATTCATGAAAAGGGAAGAGCTCGCTCCACGTTAAGTAGCCGCCATTTGGCAATATAAACGGTAACGTGTCCCGGCAAAAACGTTACTACTTTTTTTTTTGTTTTTTCTTTTTTTTGAACTGGAGCTTGAGCGTGCGCGCGCGTCACTTTTCCCTTTCACGGAGCATCTAATTAACGACGTCGCGAAACAAGCGCGCATAATGAGAGCACGGAGTACTCGTCGACCGCGTGAACCCCTTCTCCTGAATGCCCATTTACGCCTCACCCGTTCGCGCAATTAGCGCACGCATTTCAATAGGACGGCTTAGATTCGTCTTCGTCGTCTTCCCAAAGATCTTTGCTAGGGAAACTAAGTAGGCGGATTTATCGTTGCGAGAAAATAGTAACGCTTGCTTTTCAAAGAGAGAAAGGATTCCCGTTACGCTCGTAAAATACTGATTACAAGCTAAACATAATTTCAAAAAATTACGAAAACAACTTTATTTCATTTAAAAATGATTACGAAGTAATTCATTATAGCACACGAATAGGACGACATTTTAATAACGTTTAGTGTTTAAAAATCAAAGCAAATACATAAAATGTTACATTTTATCCTTATTTATCATGTGATATTAGTAATGAAGTATTATAATGTAACAAAATCTAAATTATTACATTATATTGTATATACTTATCTAACGTTTATATTTCATTAATTGAATTGTTCTTAATTATTATTTGATAAGACAATTCTTTAACGCGGTTGTAATTTATAATCCATACTGCGATTAAGTGACATTCGTAATTTCAACATATCGACGTTTGACTAGATTTATTTTATGAAAGTTAGAATGAATAAAGGTTTCTCGAAAACTTGATAAAAATATACAATAAAAGAATATACTCATCTCAAGAGTAATTTTCTCATAGGCCTAAAAGAATCCAGCATCTTCGTAACATCCTACCCTATTTCATCCTACCCTTTTTCTTCTTTAACTCAGAGTCTCGTCATTCGAATTGGTTATACGACGACGGCCAGATCCGCGCACCCGGTATCAAAGGAATTGTAAAATAGGCCAAGAACCGGCTCGTACGAGTACAGGCAGTCTCCGTACTACTGTGGTACGCGCGAGGCCCCGATGTATTATTCATACGACACTGCCGACATTCGTGGGGCCGTTCTCCACCTTCTTCTTCTTCTTCTCCTCCTTCTTCTTTTCCTTCTTCTCTTATCCCTTCGTTCCACGGTCGTCCCTTCGTAAGTTCTCTTCTGTCTCCACCCACTATCGCCTCTCATTTTCTTTTTCTTTAATACAGATCGTTCGTCCTCTCACCGGTTTAACGAGGAGTCACTTCTTCAAGATCCCAAAGTGCTAAGTGGTCGGCGCTTTACGAAAAGATCCAAAGTGAGTCGCCGATTATTTGGACTCGGCGCGTAATGACGCGAGAAGAAGGTCGAATAATTAATCTCAAGAGAAGGGAAAAGAAAAGGTAAGGATCAGGTTCTTCCTCGAACAGTGGAAGACAAGGGTGCAGGAAAACGAACAGAGAGTCACCAACTCGATATCAACGGGGAAAAAAGTAACTATCTTCTCTCTTCTTTTTACTATTCTTCTTCTTCTTTTTCTTCTTCTTCTTTTTCTTCTTCTTCCTTTCTCCCCTTCCCTTCTCTTCTCCCATCACTTCTTTTTATACTTTTCTTTTTCTTTGTCCTTTTTCTTCTTCTTTTGCGTTAGAAACTTACCACTATCCTAAAGTAAGTCTTCGATGAATAAAAAGAGAATATTGACAATTCTTTAATCCTTACTTAGAAGTACTTTTTTATCGATCAGGAAAGTATTAGTTCCTCAAGTAGTTCTTTCATCGTCATTTAACAAGAGATAAAAATTTAACTACTTTTCATTCACAAATCATTTTTCCTTTATAGTTTTTATTTTTGATATTTTATTTTAAACATAGGTATAATAGATAACTTTATTTCATCAATTTTCTAAAAGTAATTATAAAACTATGAAACTAACAATGAAAATATCCATAGGATTGGTTCATATTATTGGAATCGAAGTACAATTACGATGTTGAAGAAAAAAAATCGCTAGTCCGATTTAAAAAGAATTTCAATCCCCAAATAGGAAATCGTGCCATCCGAAAGATCAATCCGATGCGGTTAAACGACCCTTCGAGAGGTATGGGTTGATTTCGTACTCGTAAAGCGGATACCAGTACATCCCTCCTTACCACCCTCGTCCACCTCGGTGTACCCAATAACCGCTGTAGCTTCTTCGTCTTCCTCTAACTTTCTGTATCTCGATTTCGTTCGATCAATGGACTTACTGCATGTACCTGCCCTCAATCGGTCGTTTGAGAAACGTCACGCCTCTTTTTCCTGCAGAATTGAGTTGCCACTGGTACTTAGATCTTGATTTATCCTTCAAAGGGAGATTTGCCCAACTCGTGAACCGCAGAATAAACATAATTCCCAATTGCTTTTCATATATTGCCACAATTACATCTAATAAAAATTCAATATTCATAATCTTGAACGATACAGAAATAATATTGTTATTTAAATGCGATCTTATATTTATTATCACTATTGTTTATTCTTCTACAAATATATAGCGATATAGCTAAGTGTATAATTCGTAAAAAGATTCAGCCGATTGACTGACTGAACCGGAACACAAAATAGAATCTGTTGCTTTCCAGGCGACTGCTTTATCTATTAAGGTATCTAGGGTCCTTGGTCAATTTCCTCACAAATAACTATTTTATTCAGTTTGGAAGTGCTCAATCCCACATACAGTTCATTACAAAACTTACAGTTACGACGATCACAAGTCATTCTATTGCGAGATTTTTTAACTAAAGAGATGAAAAAAAAGCATCGTTGTCATTCCGCAAGTATACTATAGGTGAAATAAGAAGAGTAAATATCATCCTAGTTGCACGCTTGATTCGTGTGCAATAACTTTATACCGAATATGTACAGGCATCGAATCTTTCGAATACTCTCACTGTGGGGGGTGACTGGTTTATCAGCATTTCCAATAGGGTTTTTCAAGCACCCTTCGTATTGAGAGTTAGAGGTTCGTCGCAGCTCGCAACAGTAGTGCCGATCAAAGGGCAAAATCCCCTACTTCTCCTGGAATCCTTCGTAAAGTCCACTGGGAAGAAATCTCTCTGCTTATCGGCACCCAATCTGCAGAGTTATTGGAGTGTGGATCTTATTCCCTTGTGTCAGTATATCGTTTTTCCTTCTTCCTTTTTTCTTGCTTTTCTTTTTAAAGGAATAATAAGATTAAAATTAGTGTACGCGAAAGAGAACGCTTTTTGTTCCCAGCTGGAACCCTTCAAAAAGAAATTGCATTTGACTGATCGTTTGATGTAACCTTTCTCGTCCCCCTTTTGTGGCTGAATGGAAATTCAATATAAATTACTTCTTAGATATGTTTGTCGTCTAGTATCTATGTGGTTGATTGATTTCAATCCATTTCGAGCTATTACGATCAACAGGAAATGTCTCCCATTCATTCGGCTGCAATTAGATTCAAATCTTCCCTTTAATTACATTACAGTAATTATTTCAATATAATACTTATACGTTTAATTGATAAAACTTTCAATATATAAAATAAACGCGAATTTATAAATAAAATAATATTTTATAATTCTATAAAAAATTATTTCTTACGAAGTTTAATTTTTTTTTATTCACCTGATTAGTAACAGATACAAGTAAGTTGAAGCCTACGTGTAACTTTCTCTAAAATTTCGCATACGTAATTCTTCTTTCTTGCATTGTTTTCTTAAAAAAAATATATTTAAAAAAAAGTAATAAAAAAAAAAGAAAATTTTCCAGCTATTTGCGGCCACTGTAAGGTAGCAGTTGGTGTTTATTTTGCATAAATCTCTTTGTATTTTCTTTAAGAGAAAGGATCCCCAGCGCGGAGTGAGGACTCGATACGATCGCTCTTCCTAGAGATTTATTCGCGAAACTACTCCATGCACTTCTTTCGAGTGCGTATTGGATAAAGGCATAGTAGAAGAAGAAGAAGAAGAAGGCGATATGAGCACAGGATTGAGAAAAGATCGACATCCATCACTCTGTTAGCCAAGATAAGAACCCAGCCTCTGTTCAAGATGAGCTTGTCGAATGTATACTATGCTACCCAACTCTCTACTTAAGAAAATACAATTGAATGGACGAAATAAATTTTCATGCACTTTCTTTACGAGTTTTTTTTTCTATTGATTTTTCTATTCTTTTTCTCACAACCAACCACCCTCGCCTAGTTGCTTACTCATGATATTTGTTTCCTGTAACGTAAACCATGATCTTATAAATCAGAAGCAGCGAACAGCTACTACTATTCCGATAAAATCGAAACGAATACTAGCGATTGCAGCTGCCAACATTTATACTCCTATTCCAACGCGCAACTCTAAATAATTAAATTATACATTTATTTCATCTGTCGAAGAATGAAATTAATCGTTTTGAGAAAGTGTTTTGTTTTCTTACCTATTGATAGATAAAACAAGTTCAACAGGTTGAAGGAGAGATCGTTACATAAAAATATTTGCTGAATATCAATCGATCAATTTGTATTTGTATTTTTTTCTTATAGGAAAAGAGAATATAAACCTAGGAAAAAATAGATGGGGAAGAGAATTTTTTTTTAGATCTATTAATTTTTTTAAAATATATCTTGCATATAAATAAAAGAAAATTATTACAGGTTCGCGAAACGTGCTCACGTCACTACTACTTGGATAGTTTAGTGAAATGATTTTGCATACAAATTACTGTCACGTTATTACGAAGGCAATAATTCAGGGGATCAGAGGAAAAGGAAAGAGGAGAGATCTAGAGAGAGAGAGAGAGAGAGAGAGAGAGAGAGAGAGAGAAAGAGAGAGAGAGAGACAGAAGGATACCCGGCCACACCCGAGGTGTATTACCGAGTACGTCGTTTTGGTGGAAGTAAATTGAATCTCATTGGTCCGGTACCTCCAACCGACCGACCAACCAACCAACCAACCAACCGGCCGCTTTTAGATCGGATGTGCTTTGGACAAAGAAGGATGGTAGTCCGTACAATTTGCATATTTACAGACAACGATTTCTCCCTCCGAAATAAAGCGAAACTGACTTGGTCCTGTTTTATTCCGTAGACAGATGCCCTACCATTCCTTCTCGTTCTTAAATACGTTTCGAAATAGTCTTTGTGATGTTTAATTCGTTTAAGTTATCACGATGTGTCTTTACACTTTCTTCCATGAAAAAGACATTTTTCTTTTTCTGCTCGTCTCTTTTATATACTTCCGATTATATTGAACCGAACATTTAAATTAAATCATTAGTGCTAATTAATTTGCCAACCTTAAACTATTCCAAGATATAATATAAAGTATTTTCTTATTTATTTTCTCCCTTCTCAAGCGAATAATTATATTTAAAATGAACTTTTTAAGGTGACGTTAATAATATCATGATTGTGCGAAATAAATTCTAATCATTATCATTTTGTGTGACCTTTTACACATATACATTTTCATTCTCATCGATCATTCATAGAGCAACAAATATAAGATTGCTCACAATCGAGAGACGACTTCAGGCCATTAAGACATTTAATTGCAAAAGTATTTGCGTGAAAATCAGTGTACGGTCATACGTTCTCATTAATGAGTGTTAGCTGGGCAATAAAGTCACGCAATATCTTCCAGGCTGACAGCACGGGACAATAGGAAGATTTAAGCAGTGAGCTGACTAGTGACTGGCCCATCAGAGTCTCGAATAATGTATTTGATTTCGGTTTTCAAAGGACGTCGGCCGATATGTACGTATAGAGCACGCGTGTGTTTCCTCTATCTCTTTCTTTCGATATGTAAACGGGGCCACGTGTCTAGTTTAAACAGAAAGGGAGAACGAGGGTAGAGAGAAAGAGAGACAGAGAGAGAGAGAGAGAATAAGAGAGAGCGAGAAGAAAAGAGTGGCGCATGGCTTAACCCCCTTGCACGAAACGTTGCACCACCGTCTCGACCACTGTTGGCAACCACCGTTCAGATTCAACGCTGCAATCCTGAGCCGAGAGTGCGCTGAACCGTAAGGTATTGTCGTCAGCGTTGGGGCTTGGCACCCCTCGTTGCTTTTCTAAACCACCTCCGCACAAATCCAACCCAACCAACCCCCTCACCACTTTCTCTTCCTACTCTTCGCCACCTCTTCGTTCTTCTCTCTCCTCCTTTTCTTCCTCATCCTCTTCTTTTCCTCTTTCCGACACCCTCGTTCGTCTGTGCCCTTTATCCTTCGTCCTCTTCTGTCTCGCTATCTCTCGTGCTTCTCTCCCTACGGATTCTGCAAACCAGACTCCGGATTATTTCTAACAGCACAGTTTTCGAACAGCCCATTAAAAGCCGGCTTGTTGGGACGATAAACGCCGATTCGGAGCTTCAATCTCACCCTTCTTTATTTATTTCTCTTTCTACTTTTCTCTCTCTCTCTCTCTCTCTCTCTCTCTCTCTCTCTTATCCTTTTTCTCTTTCTCTTTCGTTCTGTTAGCTTCTGTTGTTTTCTTTGTTCACGTACCTTTGTTCGTAATATACTATAGAATCTTTTATTTCATTTTTATCTTTAATAAAAAACATTCTTTAATCGTTACGAGATGTTATTCACGAATAAAATTGAAACGTTTCAGTGGAATCGATAAATAGTTCAGTTAAAAATAATCATTTTCAAAACCGGAGCGACCTTGTCTTGAAATAGTTTAACGATAAAAAGTTGTCATTATTTTCTTACTTGAAAGCATTAAGCTTTTGTTTATTTACCCGTTAGTTTATTTCAAATTGAAAAGGAGGTCAACCAAACATTCGGAGTACCGAACTATCTTCGGAAATCCTATGTAAATAGGACTCACATTGTTTGTAAATTAGTCTCAGTCCGATTGTTTCTATAGTCGGATCTCGTTAGTTTAAACGTTTATATTTCGGATAACTCGTAATCGTTTAGAAACCTGACACTAGAATAAACGGAGTTCGTTAAACGGAAATATCATAATTAGAATATTAATTTGTATCGATGCTTCCCATCAAGATATTAATACGAATATTTTGCAAAAATAGTTGTAGTATTTTGTTGGAGGGATAAAGAAGAAGAAGAAGAAGAAGAAGAAGGTCGTCTCGGATAAACGAGAACTTTTGTCTGAGAAGTTGGAATCTGTATAACGCTCGCAATTCATTCTATTCCTATGAGATATCTATATAACCAATGAATGAAAGAAAAGACCGATGAATAAGGAACGAAGCTCGGATATGGTTTCTTTCGGATTGTAATCGAAAGGTAAGACATCTTCAAAGAAGCACACAGACTACTTTGGGTTTCTTCCATAAAGTTTCTTATAGTCGATTTGATGGAGCAAATAATTATACCACTACAACTCTTTTCTTTACGAGGTATTATCACGTAGTAGTATATTTAAGAACATTTTGTTTCTCTCTTTTCCTCTATCCAACTATTTATTTCATTAGCATTTTAACGAGCGCTTTCGCGACATCTAGCGGAAAAAATGAATACAAAATACGATACGAAAAAAGTATTCCTATGCACGGCTAAATCGAAAAATAAAACCGTAAACATTTGTTGGAAAGAGTAAACTTTCTTCAGCTATCTCAATCTCCGTTCTCTTTCTTTTTTTTTCCTCTTTCCCTTTCTATTTCGAACTCACCCTCTTCACTGTCCGTTATATTTCTTTTTCTTTTTTTACTTCAACCTCGTCTCATTTCTCTTTCCCTCTCTCTCTCTCTCTCTCTCTCACTATATCTCCTTTTCTCTCTCTCTCTCTTAGTCTATAAATTTCAGCAATTTCAGGAGTGCTCCTGGCTTCTCTTCTCCATGGCGGTGGAGGGAATAATAACGTGACGACGGAGAGCCCAATTGTCCCTTAATGCCGCGAAGTTTCTATTCAGAACATCTTTTTGTGCGTTACTACCGGCGGACGTGGGAGTGAAAGTCATATCTTGCAGTAGCGGGTGGAAGGGCAAGCTCGCAATTCAAGCGAGCAACGTGGGAGGGTTGCCAACTCTGCTATATGATAATGGAGTCGCGATGGTACACCTACTACTTGATGTGTCTCTCTATCTATCTCCCTTTTCTTTCTTTTTCTCTCTTTCGTTTCGCATATATACGTGCACGCCTTGCTGTTTATTCTTTACGCGTATACGAATCGTTATGCATACATATATTGACCGCAACATCGTCTTTTCATCCGACTACAGAATATACTCTTAATTTTTGTGGTTATTTGTTACTTCATCGAATCTCGTTCGCCGTGGTGAATTAAAGATAGCATAAATATTTTATAGAATATCAAAAATTGTATTTTTGTTGAATGTAGATATATATGAATATGTTAACCGACAGGAAGGAAATAGAATAAAATGCTATTATTAAGTCGAGGTGTAAACTCAACACTGGCCGTAGATTAAAATGAAAACTGTTCAAGTTATAGGCGTTACTACACGTTGATAAATGTGTTTGACTAACCCAATGAGCTTTGCAGACCTCACGGACAAAAGCTTTTGAAATACGCGGGACATAAATACTGAAAGGAGGACAGGAACTTTCGGAGCTTAAAACTCCCGACTAGACCTCGGACGGAGTTTCAAGTTTTAATACTATACAAATACACGTATACTACCGATATCAATGAAGGTGGAAGGTAGGAGAACTGGTACTTCGAATTCCCAAGGGGTTTTCAATGCTACAACGACAACGGCTTAACATCGAAATTCTTGCGCGGTCTTGTTTTCCTTTCGAACACTCAGCTACATTATCGTTAATTCGCTATCCGGAAACTTTTCCTTCGAATTCGCTTCTTCTACTGTACTAGCTTATAACCGTCCCGGCATTTATCCCATAAAGAGAACTTGTACGATTTCAATACCTCTCGATAAAGACTTTAATACTACTTGTTATTATATATTCATAAAGAATATA
The DNA here is from genome assembly GCF_049000335.1 of Polistes dominula. Classification (NCBI taxonomy): domain Eukaryota; kingdom Metazoa; phylum Arthropoda; class Insecta; order Hymenoptera; family Vespidae; genus Polistes; species Polistes dominula. The sequence goes on from NW_028301147.1 coordinate 6,128,198, forward strand.
AAAGTTAAAACTCTTTGACATCTCTTATAACAAGGGCAACAATGGCCCTTTGTATATCTTGTATGCTTAATCCTAATCTTTGTAATATTTAATAGTTTTCATTTTGTGCAGAGCAAACGCAATATATGGTATAATTGTCAAATCGATTCTCACTATTTAACTCGTATAAAATTTATTGTTAGAATTATTTAACATAAATGTAATCATTTGAACGATTTTTCCTTGGCAAAGGTTGTATTCAATGTGCCTACCCATTCCTTAAGAGGGGCTGATCTTGCTCATAAATATCGGAAAGTAGTCGTCCCTTTAATGTACTGCCCACTTCCGAAAACCATAACGGCAGATCCTTCAGTAGAAATATGATAAAAAAAAATGTAGAAGGGTGAGAGCAACGACTGTTCTTTCTGGTTGGAATATAATATGTAACGTAACACCGTTGTGGATAGCAAGGACGATACTTTAGCTTCTTTCTAAGAGAAGGAGAGAAAACTTTGGTAGAAAGAAGAATGGCAAATGTGCTGTTACGAGTTGTGAGAAGAACGAAGAGACGTAAGAGGAAGTTTCTGAAGATAAATGGTATTCGTGAAATAAAGGAAGTATCGTGATGTAGTTTCCTGTTTACAGATTTTAAGAGATTCAACAACTTAGCTTTCAGACTTTAATTATATTATTTACATTCTTTTTTTATAAGTTATACGACGAAGATGCCGTTATTATCTTCCTAAAAATCAATATTTAATTATTTATAATTGATACAATGATTATTACGCAAGTTTTATGTTTTATCATAAGTATCACATTTCTAAAATAAAATATGATATAATAATATAGATTATGGATGATCACTGTACCAGTCAACGTGCAATGCAACCGACTTAACAACATTTTCATTTGTTTTCAACATAAGCGATATACATTTATTGTAAATAACACTTACAATTCGTATCCAATTATGTCGAACTGTAGATTCAATAACATTTATAATTACTGGTTTGTTCCACTCGAATTGAAACGCTTCATTCACCTGTTATTAATTTTTTAACGAATCATTCGACATTCTTTCTGTTGGTATCGAGCTTAAGTCAATTTCGTTTAAAAATTAATCCATTTCCAAGTTCGTTTGTGAAAATAGCAGGAGCGAAATGAATTAAGCATGCCTTTTCCTTTCTCTCTTTGTTTCCCAATGTATATCGGAAATTTAATGGGTCATTGGAATCTCTGACTTAATTGAACCGTTTCAGACGGTTAAGCACTGAAAAAATGTGATTTTACGGTAATCAAGAAAACATTACGAGAGTGCTTACCATGTCTCGATAATCCACTGACCGCGTCCTGTATTTTGATTATTTTGCCGTCGATGATGCATTATGTTCCTTAATCTGATTTAACGAACGTCTTTATCGAAGTGATTTTACTTAACATCCGAAATAATTGTTTAAGATACTAGAAAATTTCATAACTGTGAGTTATATCAGTACGAAGTCAACAAATTTCACATCTACCACATCATCATTAATTAATATTATTATTATTATCAATATTAATTATTTACTATATTAGGATTAGATTTGAATACTTTTAATGTTTTTACTTTTTTGAATACTTTTAATTTTTTACTTTTAATTTAAGTAAGTATTAGATTTGCATACTTTTAATTTCCTTCAATATTCTGATTCAATATTTAAAAAAATTAAATAAATTAAAAAATAAAATGTTCTTTCGAGATACCTGTAATAAAATATTTATTCATCTAATATCTATATTTTTTGGTGAAGTGAAATTTCAAATTCTATAAAATATCCTTGTAGTTTCTTAGACAATACTCAGCATTTGCAGACAGGAAAGCAGGCAGGCAGGCAGGCAGGCAGGCAGGCAGGCAGGCAGGCAGGCAGGCAGGCAGGCAGGCAGGCAGGCAGGCAGGCAGGCAGGCAGGCAGGCAGGCAGGCAGGCAGGCAGGCAGGCAGGTTGAATGGATCAATGCAAGAGTCTGAACTTCCTTCAGTGTATTTCGAATCCACAAATGATGTTCGTAGGACAAAATCAATCTAATATCGTTTATGCTAGACAAGTAGCCATTTGCAATCTTCGTTAAAGCATAACTATGTTTCTAAGCTATTGGGTAGTATGCCAAAATGTTGTATGATAAATCTAATGTTACTACAAACGTTAGTTACGTATTTGACGAATGTAAATAATTGTAATAAATAACTAGAAACATTTAGAATATTATTTTTGTCAAAGGTGCCTCACGTACTCTTCTTAATACCATAACCAAAAGTTTGAAAAGAATATCAGCGATCGCGTGTAGTTTAGAAAGAGTTACAAAGGGTAAAAACATAAAAGAGTAAAGAACAATTTTTCTTATCACGTATCTTGGCATTAAGTTTCGTTATAAAAAGGGTAGGAACAACAAGGGATTACGTTGTTTTTCCTTGACCAAAAAACGCGTAAAAGTGTATAGTATGGTAAAAGGTCAAATCGCGTGTCGCACTTTGAAATGTATTCTCAATCAGAAAGAGAAGGTGTCGTAAAAGAGAAAGAAAAGAGAAACAGAATAAAAAGTAAAAATAAAAGAAAAAAAAAGAGAAAAGAAAAAGATATATATACCAATGTTTGAAGGTGCGATCTCGAGATCGATACCCTTGAGGTTTTCTTCTTGTCCTTATTCAGAGAGGAGTATTCGTTCGATTCTCCGTTGGTCCCTAGAGGCTATGTAACGCGCGAGCGACGTCGAGAAAAGCACCGTTGGTAGCTGCTGGTAGAAAGAGGGGTTGAAAAGGATGCTTGGGTAAAGGAAGAAGGGGTAGGAATAGGATGGTTTGAAAGATGAAGAGAGAGAAGGGTAAAGGAAGACGAAGGCGGTTGTGGTACTCGCGCAAGAGTAACTGCTAGTAACAATGTTTTCTCACCCTTTTGCGTTTTAGCGGGAGAGAGGAGACCTGGAGCGTGGTCCCTCCTTCTCCTACCCTTCAAGCGAACCTCGAGGCAGGCTCCGAGCCAGCGTTTCGCCACCTACTAGCCGTACGACCCCACGCCGAGCAAAGAGCTCGGTTATACACCCTCCGCAATCAATTTCGTCAATACCGCTTGTTGCGGAGGGGTGCTACGGCTGTCTCGCCCGCGGCTGCTGCCCTCTCACCAACCTAATACCACTACCACTACTACTACCACTTCATCCCCCTTGTCGTTCTCCAGAAGGGTCTGTTGATAGATTTTTACGTTCGATCCGCCGCAACCATAAAGTCACTGAGCTTTCTACCACTCTCGCCCACTTTTCCAATCTCTACCTTCCTCTTTTTCTCATTCTCTTTTTCTTTCTCTCGTATTCTTTTTCTTTTTCTTATTCTTTCTCTTCGCATCCACACAACCACTTTTTTCTCATAGTACCACTTTGTGCTTCAACGATAGGGAGACGATAGAATCAACGGCTCAAGAGAGACGAGTGTCTGAATAGTCCTTTGCTTTAAATCTTTTTGATCGTTCTTAACACCGTTCACTGTAGTAACTTCTCATTTTTGTTGTTGTTTTTTAAGATTTCCGTATTTCATAGCACGGAATCACATTCATAGGTATATCTATCTTTCAGATAATAATCTTCTCGCTCACAGAAAATGAGGAAGGGAAACGATTTACTCGTCCTAATATGCCCAGGCGAATCTATAAATATTATTTCGGATGATCGTAGGGCGATCTCAAGGGTTGTCAGGACCAACCATCAGGATCTCAAGATATAATGTTTTTCGGTAAAATAACAACCCCCTAGGCATTTCTGACCCTAGCGTTTCATTCTTCCAACTCACGGAACTTCGTCCACCCTTCTTCCTTCCATCTTCCACTTTTCGCTGTGCATTCGCTGGGACTTCCTTCCCCCTTTTTCTTCCTCCGCGTTTTCCTATCTAGATAATTGGAGTCCATGATTCTGTGCAAATATTACAGTAACAGAACTAAATAGTAACTTTGTAAGACGTTAGGTATACAGAAACGAACTAACGTTTGGTAAAATGTGCTGGTCTTTTGCTCAGAAAAGTATATTTAATTTATTACAGCAACGTTATTTGTTCTTTCTACGAATTATCAACGAATTGATATTATTTTTTAATAAAATAGAATAATTATTATTGATTTAGAAAATAGTAAAAACAGGATAACTTACGTCACTATAATAGTTTAATATTGTACGAGGAATCGATCCTTTCATTCAAGAGAAGCGTTATCATTTTTGTCTTAAAAATAAAGAGAAGAATTATATACAAACTCGCTCGGTCACGAATTGTTAAACTTCATTTAAAAGTCAAATTAATGTAAAATTGAAACTTTATCTTAGTTAAATTCGTATTTGAATTTTTAGTTTTTCAGTCTTGCGGCTACAAAATAAAATGCGAGACTCGCCGAGAAATATTTATACATATTTTAATCGTGCAAAAAATGCTTTCAGCACTACAAACATTCGTTTTACCGTAACGAAAAACAAGATAATACAATTTGATTTTATTTCATGACGCATTCATATTGTTTATAATGTTGATACGTATATACATAGATGCAATACGTATTAAATACATTTATACGAGAAACAGGAGTTATCGACAAAATTGAAAATTATAAAATCGTCATTGCAACGATGTATTGCGATGAGATATTGTAAAACAATCGTTATTCGTCGATCGAGAATATCCTCGTCATTATTTTCATTGTTTTCGTATTTATCTATCTCATAACAATACATTTGTATATACATATACGCAAGTTACTTGCACAAAAAAAAAAGATTAAAAAAATAACGAGGAAGATGAAAGAGTCATATACTGCACAGAAAAATAAATCCCTCGTTTGGCCCGATTTAATTCCACTAGGTAAAATCAATTTTCGTATATTAATCGACGAATGAGATTCGAACGAAGGTAACATTTGATTATAAAACAGATAGAGAAGGAGAAAGTATCTACATATCGTTTTATTACCTTATAACGATATCTTCGAGATTCGCATACTTTTATGGTAAATGATGTATCGATTCTTGTATCGAAATTCAGAACCGGAAAAGAGTAAAGGAAAAGAAACAAAAAAAAAATAGGATCGGGGAATCGATATAAGTGGCTTTCAAATCTATCCCTTTAAAACTCCAATAAAAACTCGAACGATCGGCACTCTCAAGCAAAGATTCGTTTATATGGAATTTCGGCTTAATAAAAACGTTTGCGTCTCTACGAGCGGTTTAATAAAGTTGTAATAGCTTTACCAAGCGAAACGATCGAACAACGAGAGAAAATTTGATCTGTTGGACCATCGATTTCGATACTAACGACGCAGCATTTAAACGTTCCTTTTTCATGCTTTCGTTCCGAATATACATACGCTCATACCGTATGTATATATGTAGGGAATTTTATTTACGGTGAGAGGTGCGAGGTGAACATACACCCAGTTTAATCCTACTAATAAGATTTATATTTAAAACAGATATTAGAAAAAGTACAATAATAGTTTCACAATCTTACGATTACAACTTAGATGAGCGACTGTATTCTTACAACTGATAACGACTTATAATACAACTGCGACTGTTACGACTGATGACTAACTACGGCTACGACTACGACTACGACTGCGACTGCTTTCCTATTTCTTTCCTCGTATTTTATATCAGAAATGACCTACACCCCTTTTGAGAGGAAAGGAGCTTACCAAACTTATTGACCAATAGCATAAGGATCCACCCCCATAGTCCACCGACCGGTACAGCCTATGGTTTTTGGTAGTGGAAACTATGCATAAAGAAACTTGATCTAGAACATCGGAATGTTATCTCTTTTTATGGTATCGCATATGTTTACATAGGAATCCGAAACTCCTCAAAGGGTCCCGACACTGTACAAAGGGTTTTTATTGCACCAATATATCTCGATAATTCTTAGGTTTGATTATGGTTTTATGGCCTTCCTAATCTTTTCTTTTAGCCTCTGAATAGAGTTTTCCTTTTCAGAAAATAAAATATAAAGAAAACTGAATACTAGTTTTTCGTTTACATCTGCTACACTTAAAATTCTCCTACATATATACTTATATATATATATATATATATATATATATATATATATATATATATATATATATATACATAGATATATCTAAATACTTTAAATCACAGGGTGTAACGACTGTACGATCCGAAATGATCGTACGGTAATTAGCTATAAGTTAAATCGCGCACGTCCGATTCTATCGATTTAAACTATAGATCGATACTCATTGCGAGCATCGATACTAGTGACTATCGAAACGTTCTCACAGTTACCCCCACCTCTCGCATCCCCACTTCTTATACCCCTAGTGCATACGCCCTAGTACTGCTGGGCCAGTACAAAGGGGCATTCTTTCTATTCCACGACCAGACGCCTACGACGACATATCTGCAACATCTAAGGATTATAGAAGCCATATTGGACAAAGGACTTAAGAATTCACAAGGGACACGAAGAGAATATCCTAATCTTTAAGACTTGTGAAAGTAAGCCCATTCAACGACACAACCCTTAAGGTTGTGATCGCTATACTTGAGGAGTGCGAGAGGTGAGATCTTTCCATTATATATTTTTCACATCGACGGTATTTTCCTGCGTGGTAACACCACGTGGTGCACTCTTATTGTATAATCAAATATCATCCAGGGTTTTTATGCCACAAGGCTTTTCCCTGACGAGCCAATAAAGCTTCGCATCTTGTATTAGCTCAATCACGTGTTTTATTTTACACCTTAACCTAACCCTTTATTCTCCACTTCATAGCATATACAAAATTGCCAGAGGACTCTTAGTTGAGGAATTTAGGCCATAACAACGACATTATTTAACACAAATTTATTTTTCGATTTTATTTTATAAACATATAGGATACGGAGATTGTTATAAGCTTAACAGAAATTGATTGAACAGAAACGTATTATACGTATATAATATAATAGTTTAGTCTCATTGCACTCATATAAGTAAAAGCTTTTATATTTTTTTATTTCGTTTTCGACGAAGGTAGGTAGATATATTAGTACTTTATATTTTTACAACACGATTACGAGTTTTTTTGAAATGGCTTGATATTTCAAAAGGAGGTAAAGCCTGTCCAATGGTTTTCGCTAGGTGGTCGATAAATTCGGAAATATCACGTATGCGAAATATAGGAAAAAAAAGAAGAAAAAAAGGGGAGAGAAAAAAAGAGTCGTCAAGAAGTTTCGTCGTAAAACGAAGATAACGAAACTGTTAGGAGAAAAAGAAGCAACTGGCTGGTGTATATACTTTTATACAAAGAATCACGAATCATAATATCCAGGGCTTAAAGTCAGTTTCTTCAAAGCACTTCTCTTGACGATTTTTTATCCCCTTTTCTCCAAATCCAGCCGAGTTGGTCGCTCCTCTATCCACATGTTCCTCTTCACCCACCAGCTCCATCGGACCCTTTTTGTACTTCCGATATAAATATCGATTATCTCAGTTATCCGGATAATCCTTACAGATTGAAATTACCATTTGTAGATCCCGCCGTTCGCGGAGAAGTTTATCTCAACATGCGAGAGACATTTCTTATCGGTGTTTTCGGCCTCGCTTTTCTTTTTCTTTTTTTTTTCTTTTCTTCTTTTTTCTTTATCTTTATTTATTTATTTATTTTTATGGTTTTGTTTTTTCTATTTCATCTTTTCTCGTTTCTTTTCGACTACCAAGTGACTTTCTCGACCTTGTTCGTTTCCCCTTGACTTCTCATTTTTTCTTTTACCCTTATTCTCCTCTCTCTCTCTTTCTTTCTTTCATGCAAGCGCGTTTCTTAATTGCTTGTAATGAGCGTAAAATTTCGCTGTGGCCGTCGGCCAAGCGAGCGAACTGGTTCTGTCCAAGACGAAATGGAAATGGCCACCGAGAGAAGATAGGCCCGTACGATAGTGTCGCCGAAAGCATTTGTCAGCGCTTTATTGGCCGTGTAAGAACTCGTGAAAACTCCTTAAGAACACCGGTCCTTTTCTCTTTCTCTCTCTCTCTCTCTCTCTCTCTCATTTTCTCTCTCTCTTAGTCTTCTGCATCTCAAGAGATACGAGGTTCGTTTTAAAAATCGTAGACCGAGCGCATTTATCCGAATCAAGCGGTGTGGTCGTACGTTTTCAAAAAAAAATAAATAAAATAAAATAAAAAGACAGGCAAAAGAAAAAAAGACTCGAAAGCATCCCAGAGAGCTCGAGTGGAATGCTTTGCGCGTTAAAATAAATTCAAACGTTCCCTCGTAAAAGAGGAAAAGAAAAAAAGGGATACGAAAGAAGAAAGAGAAAGAAAATAAGAAGATGGAAGGAAGAAAAAGAAGTAGAAGAAGAAGAAGCGTATAAAAGCACTTTCAACGACGCGTCGCGATAAAATTTTCAAATTTCGAGAACTCTCTCGACTCTCGACTTGGGACACGATACCGTGAAAACGTCGATTTCGAGAAACTCTGTACGATAAAGTCAAGCTCGATGGATATGATTGCGATGAACGCGAATGATCGACATTAAAGAGACGAGTAAACGTTGGAGCTTCGATACGAGCTGTATCGTAAAGAGCGACGAGGCACATTTCTAAGGGTTTAACGTACCTCACCGGAAGGCTCCTCTTTCAAATATTCTACACAGGAGAACGTATTATAATTTTTACTGCTAGCAGACGTACTTTATAGCGAAACTTCTTTTTATTTTTCTCTTATTTTCACCGAGCTGGAACATTAGATTAGAATTTTTCAGATTTAAACGATTTTTATTCGAAGTACATTTTCATATTTTCTAAAAACGGTACAAGAAATATACAAATAGATCTATAATTTACGTACAATATATTATATTTCTTTTTAAATTTATTTACAATATTAGAATATCAAAATCTAATCATTTTTGTATTTTTAAATAACGCTCACATACTAATAGTATGGCTGCATTTTTCTACAAAGAATTAATAATGGAAACAAATTTATATTAAATAATAACGTGTAGACAATAAAATTAATAGTTAGTTCTTTCTTTATTTTATTTCCTGTTTAAATACGCTATCGATCTTAGTGAAACGAAGCGCGACGAAAACCGTTGTGCAGTATCGGGTCCTTCGGGTGGTTTCGGATTTCTAAGTAAACACATGCGACACATAAGAAGAAACGATATTCCGTTGTTTAAAAAAAAACCGACTTTAAAAAACTCTACTGGCACTAAAAAGTTTAAAATAAAACTAAATCTAATAAATAAAATTTTGAAAATCTAACCTATATAGCCTAAATAACCTAATATACCTAACCTATATCAAAATTTAACAGATTTGGAATCGGTGCCAAGTCCTACACGATAGATTACAATATTACTAATTTGTGTTTAGTAGTTTGTATTAGTAATATTGTAATCTATCGTAGGGCTTGGCACCGATTCCAAATCTGTTAAATTTTGATATAGGTTAGGTATATTAGGTTATTTAGGCTATATAGGTTAGATTTTCAAAATTTTATTTATTAGATTTAGTTTTATTTTGAACTTTTTAGTGCCAGTAGAGTTTTTTGAAGTCGGCTTTTTTTTTTTGTTAAAAAACTTTTTTTAAGCTTGATTGACTAGCTTCCAGTTTCGAAAAAATATGCAACTACTACTTTGATAAAAAATCTGGGTGTATCCTGATATTCTGAATACATCTGCGTAACCCTTTCGAGTGTACAGGCGTTATGTAATATTGTGTGATTGCGTAAACAATGCATATTTATGCGATAGCAGAAATTGAGGGTGATTTGCTGTCATTTTTTGAAGAGTTCCGTTGTCTGTCTCCGAAACTCATCATCAGATCTATATGAAATTTGAATAGGACCATTTCGGAATAAACCCCTTTCGAACAAAAAAAGAATTTTGCAAATCCGTCTATATATGACGGAATTATGCCCGAACATACATAAAAAAAAAAAAAAAATACAAACATCCGAATTGAGAACCTCCTCCTTTTTGAAGTCTGTTTAAAAAAAAACAAAGTTCCTTTATGCATGATTTCCACTACGATCTTTACCAAAAACATAAGCTGTACCTATCGGTTGACTATAGTGGGTGGATCCTTCTGCTATTGGTCGATAATATTCATAATATCTCTCTCCAAAGGGGTTATACTCTTTCTTATATAAATGTAAGAAAGAAAGAAAGCGTCCTTAGTCTTCAGTTCCTTAGTCTATCAGTCTTTAGTCTGTATCAGTCTGTATATCTGTTTGTCTGTATATCCGTCTGTATCAGTTCCTTAATCCTTAGTTCTCAGTTCAATAATTATACTTTTAGTCTGTTATATTCGTCTGCGTATTTTATCAGTCAGTTTATCAGTTTATTAGTCAGTCACAGTCGATCTTATATTTATAACTCTTTTGTATTCTGTATTTTTGTAACCACGCCACTTTTTGTAAACTTTTTGTAAATATCGCTCAATATCATTATAATTTAATAAACTATCATATATACTATCATCAGTTATTTCTCTGTCTGAACTCCACAAACGTAATAATTATAACAATCGGTAGAAAATAAAAAAGGAAAGTAATAGAAAAATTTGATTTAGAAAATAATCTTGAAGGTTTCTCGAATATATGTAGTATATCTCTGCGATAATGCGAAAATGATATGATAGTCACGATTTGGTGTATTGCTATTGGTCGCGGTTTCAAATGCGTAAATAGGAGAAACCGATGCAGATGAGCACACGTGGGATCCATTACTTGATTGCCGTGCTTAAGTAATTATCTAGTACCGTTAGAAGACTCGAAAGATTGTAGTTCGATATGTTCACCAAATAAAAATCATTTTGCCGTTTCATAAGATCGTAGCTTACATTAGTCGATTCTCCACTCTCTTTCTCTCTCTCTCTCTCTTTCTCTCTCCCTCTCTCTTTTTCTCTCTTTCTCTTCCTCCCACCCTCTGCGAATTTCCCTTCCTCCATTTATCCGCACCTCATCTCATGGTACCAAGTTATCGGGTTATGACGTTATAGTCGTGTGATGTTCTCACGTACGCGCGACTGTACAAACATGAGCTGCGTTGCGTATGGTTATACATACGTAAGCTCAGTATGTACGTTCGATTGCCATTTATGGAATTTAATTTCATGCCTCTGTGGTTCGGCCACGTTATATAGATCGCAGGATTTTGTCGCGATAACAGTGCGCACCGACTTTCGATACGTTTTGCATATTCATTCATTGATTTTACACAAACGATTTACAGATATTGCTACGTTAAAAGATTTTTCCTCCGTTTATTTTTATCATTTAGCACAAAGATACTATAAAATAATTTTTTTTAAAGAGATTTTTATTTTTTTATAGATTGTAACATTTGCCTTCCTTATGGTATATTTTGAGGGTAGTTTATTAAATGATTTTTTTAAAATGGAAGGTAGTTAGTTGATATCGACAAAATTTTGGACGATATTTCTAATCTAAACATTCAGCTCGATAGAAGATTCGTATTCGTACAATATTTTCTTTTGTAATATAGTAAAAATGATTGCATAGTTAACACAACTCGGAATGGAAATAATAGGAGATACTCGGTTGGAACAGCACCATTGAACTATCAGCTCTAAACTTCTGTTTTCTATAAGTAAATAAGCTTTACAATGCCGATGAAAATTGGTTCGAACAACGCTACTGAATGCATACCTATGGAATCTATATTTTACATTTCGTTCCGTGTAAAGAAAGTATTGAAACCGAATCGGTAGAAAATACTAGAAGCGAGAACGTATTTTACGTTTATCTGTTTGCGAACAAACACCGGTGGCCATGTATGAAATTAAATTTGACGCTTAACGGATGTTGAATTAGCGGTTGTAAACGTGCATATATCTTCCGATCATTTCTTCATCCTTATACTCGCTGACTACTCACTACTTTTTCTCTTAATATTAAATATTTATAATATATTTTAGTCACTATATTATTCGAAAGATACAGCTGTTGCGAATTCGCAAGAATATTTTGCTAGAACTTTTTCCTATAAATTCCTAATAAATTTATTACTTTCCTCATTTTGGCGTAAGATAGCAGCTATCATTTCGCAGCCACATTAAAAATTGAACTTGACCCAATATTAAACTACAACCTATAAGTTGAGAAACACTGCTGAAGACATAATTCTCCGTTGCGTAATCAAGCATTTTGCCATTTTATAGCTCGTAGCTGAGAAGATGAAGCGTGCTCGATTAGAAGTAAAGCGACTTTAGTTGATGCTGGCACGTCCGATTTGACGAGAACAATAAGGGTAGAAGAGAGTATTCCCAAGGCACTAATACTTTTAGTTCTCCAGTCATCTGTGTAGTAAAAAAGAAGTAGGTACGCGTATACGCAGATGTGTAACTATCAAGTAATTAAATAAAAAGTCTATCGATCTCTCGACGTAGCTTCCTGAAACCGATGCTGTCCGTCGACAACCTACGATTTCTCTTGGGAATTCGAAATAGTCGACATTGCTATCGTAGAGGGGTTCTAATGTTCCAAACTAACCGTGTGAACGTCTTCCTAACTAAACCTAATTTTTTTATTTTATTACGACATTCGAGATAAGATCTGTGATAGATCAATAATCGGCTATCACAAACTTAATTTAATTATACCACATTCATTTAATATCTTCGCTGTTAAAAGAAATATTACTCAATAAAAAATATCCATTTATTTATCCCATTCATAACGGGATAGCTTTAATTTGATGAATTTATGAATGAATTATTTATTTTTCATATAATTAATCTCATTATTTGAAAGTTAACGTACACTTGATATTCTTGAATTTGAGATTGATTTAACATCGAAAGTCTATTCGCTGACACTCTAGTCTAATGGGTATTCTCAAAGGATCGTAATACGCTTGTCAAGCGTGACATTTCGACTCTTCCCAAATGCGAAGAGACTCGTACGTACCTTCCGGTTCATTGATTGCATCACGATTGAATCGTCGCGCCTTGTCGGAGCAAAAACTGAGCGCAAATTGTTTTATGGAACGGAAGAATTTGATGGAAATGTTAATACCCAACGGCAATATCCACTTCGATTTTCCGCGAGGTCAGAAGTCCTTTGGATGGAGAGAAACATAGAGAAGAATAGAAAGAGAAAAAAAAGTTAGAGAAAGAGATATATATATATAAAGTGAAGAAGAAAATGACCGAAGAATAGAACCGATGGACAGTAAATCGTCGTAGATGTCCCTCTCCTCTTTGAGAAATCTCTCGTATCTCCCGTTTGGTTGCACCCTAATCGACTCCCTAGTCCTACCGGAATTCAGTTCAATCCATTTCCGGGAGTAGTTTTCCTTGGTGCACCTGATCTTTCGACTAACCCTCAGTTCCAAGTCAGTACGGTCATTATTTAAACGTCGTTGAATCGTCGTTTAAGAATCGCCTCAAGTCGCGCTATAGATCTTATTAGTATATTCGAGAAAATTCATTTCAAAAGTATGGTTAAGGCTTTTAAGAAAGTTTTACTCTTCCTATCCTTTCTTACTTCGCCTTTTACATTGGCTATTAGTTACACGTCTGTCCTTTTTGTATTTTCTTTTCATTTAAATTTCTTTAAAACAGCAATTGAGTAGGTTTCTATAATATGAGAATGATAAGAATAATTAGATAAAAGATTTGTTATTGTATATTATATAATAATAATAATAGTAATAATAATAATAATAATAATAATAATAATAATAATAATAATAATAATAATAATAATAATAATAATAATAATAATAATAATAATAATAATAATAATAATAATAATAATAATAATAATAATAATAATAATAATAATAATAATAATAATAATAATAATAATAATAATAGTAATAATAATAATAATAATAATAATAATAATAATAATAATAATAATAATAATAATAATATAATAATAATAATAGTAAGTTTTACGAATCGTCATCATACGTTGGTATCTTCTTTCGTGATCGATGTATTCACGTCGAGAGTTGCTGTTGGCTGGTGTTTTTGCACGGCTACGCGCGTGCACCAAAGAGAAAGAGAGACATTTCGTTCGATTGCTCGAATACATACTCATGAATCGGAGTGCGTTTTCTCGTTCGACAAAAACACGTGATACGTGAGTGTATACGTGCACGCGTTTGACCACCGCAGATCCTCACCCCGTAAATACTGTGTTTGACATTGCTCGACCGCCGTGCAGCGCATTAACATGTAGCCGTGTCAAAACGAAAGTAAATTTAATATTATACAAGTGTTGGCGTTTAGTCAAACAACATGCTAAAACTAAATCTTTCGACTATAACTTTTTCTATCCTGATATTTGCAAAACGTGAATTTCATTCTTTTTTATTTTGATTAAAATCTTCTATTCGAACGGATGGTAATATTTACATTGGAACTATAAATCGCATGTTAATGAGATACCTTTTATTCGTCTTGGTTAATACTAGAAATCCCCAAAATATCAAATCCTTTTTGGAACAAATACATGTTCTCCCTATATACATAAGGTGTCCTACTTAAAACTTTTCACGATGTTTCAAGTACTTGCAATAACCTGACAAAAAAAAATTGTTAACAAAAATTAATCAGTTTTCGATTGGATATACATTACAATAAATGAAAGGTTGAAAAAATTTTTTTCTACATAATTGTCAAGGTAACCTTAATTTTTTTAAATGACACTTTGTATTTTTGACTTCACAATATTATAACTCGTATCAAGATGAATTCAACGACTTAATATACCATGACTTTCGGATGACCTTGAATACAAAATGACCTTTCGATTTTTTTCTTATTATTATTGTTCTTATTAAAATTCGAACTGTTTTACGCGATTCATCTATTGTAAACTACTAACATCATTAAATTACATTTTAAGATTTGATTTCCGAAATAAGTCAGTAATTAAGCAACTTGACGATCGTTATTGCGACGCTACTAATACACCTTATGATAATGCCGAAGCGAAAGTTACACTATGCAGCAAGGGCAAATTGGTCAAAGGGTTGGTTGCAAACTGAAATGGAGAGCGCGGTCAGACGTCGGCTGTATTCAGCGTCTCTGGTAGGATACGACGACACTACTAGCTGTCGTGAACCCTCCACCAGAGCCACCGATGTACTTGCCAGAGAGTGCTTTTCATCTCCGTAAATGGGCCGGCGGTAAAGCAATTTTGGTACATTACCTATACCTGCTTCTCTCCGTTCTCCTTACTGTCAAGCTCTCACTCTCTTCTCTTATTCTCTTTTCTCTCTCTCCCTCTCTCTCTCTATCTTTTTTTTCACCAACCACATTTCTACCTCCTCACCTTTCATCTCATATCGATCATGAACTCTCGATTGTGAAAAGAACTTGATTTCGATGAAAAATATTATATTACCAGTGAAAGACTGAATAGGAAAAAAGGGCTATTACGATGTTTCGTCAGAATTTTCTCTTTTTTTCTCTTCACGTCTTCTACCTATAAAAGATTGTGATCTATAATAAAAGATAATACGAAAAATACGTATACGAAAAATTAAACATCAATACATATATCGATGAGTTAGGACGTTTTTTAAAATAGCGTTTCCGATTTTCTATAAAGAGATTGAGAAGAAAAGAAACGTGACGACGATGACAAGAACAGAGTATATTTTTAGTCCAGTTGAGTAGTACGATTTCACGAGTGCCGATTCGTTAGTAAGTCAGTCTATTTCAATGATGCATTGCGAGAGATATAGTCAATCCGACGATGCAGCTCGTGGTAGTGCACAATAGCCGTTTGTCATCTCGGTGAAATCGTTATACGTCGACATGCCACCAGTTTTCAGAAGGGTTTGGTGCTCCTGATAGGGTGGTATTCGCGAAGGGAAAGCAACTTTTGTGGGTGTACTTTGTGGCCGTCAAGTAAAGGAGTAGAGG
The DNA here is from genome assembly GCF_049000335.1 of Polistes dominula. NCBI lineage: Eukaryota > Metazoa > Arthropoda > Insecta > Hymenoptera > Vespidae > Polistes > Polistes dominula. The sequence continues at coordinate 6,144,103 of NW_028301147.1, forward strand.
TTTGCTTTGTTGAGTTGCATGAACGCGAAGGCAGCAAAGGAAGAAGAAGGGAGTTCACTTGATAGGGCGCCATTGTCGCTACGACCAGTTCTGTTACACCCTGGGGTGGTCCACATGATAACAAGAATCATTATTTCTCTCTCTTTTTCTCTCTCGGGATCTACCTTGTCTTCGCGGAAATAGGGATTGTCATTCAAAAATAAATCGTACTGGTCCCAAGCCCTCCAATTGGGCTTATCCTGCTTATCGTTGCCTTTAAAAGGAGCTGATAAACTACGTTTTCATAACACACCCTTCGTTCTTTCTATCAATGTGCTACCCTTCTCTGGTGCTAACTATTGTACTCGATACGAATGACGTACATATGAAGAAATTTTAATAACCATCAGTGACACTGAAAGAAAGAGATACAGATTTCTCTTGCGAATGTTAGATATAGAATATAAACAAAATACGTGTATGTGTGTGTGGATAAGCTGGTAATATATATTTTAAAATATAGATAAATGAGTAGTCATTATTATTGTTAGAAAAGTAATTATTATTATTTAAAAAATTTTTATTTTTTATATTTGTTCGTGTCAATCCTTTACTTAATCAGGGAGAATAAATTAATTTTCAGATTCATTTATACATAATATTTTGTGTGTTTATTTCTATATTTCAAACTATATTAAATCATTATTACTTGCTGCATCTTTGTCTTTTAAATCGTTCATAGTATATCAAAAGCTACTATAATGGTCGGTCTCGAATCGACCCTAATATTAACATACAAGAAATGTGAAGGGCATAAGAAGAATGTGAAGACATAAACGTAAGCGTTGTTGAACGCATAATGAGAATCTTTGTTAATTTCGTGGTCCCAGGAACGTAGTAGAGGGTAAATTTGAGCGTCTCTTCTGAAGGAGGGTAACACAATTCTAATTTAAAGGCCTCGTGGCCTCGATATTTCGCGTCTCAGAACACTCATACCGCGGAATCCGCTTCGTACTCGCTTCCTTGTAGATCGCTCTCAGGGGAACAGACCTTCCTTCCTTTCTATCTTCCTTCTCTTCTGACCCTTTCTTCGTAGCAGTAAGGTTGCATGGGTCACCCTCTCTCTTTCACTTTCTTTATATATTTTCCTCTCTCTTTCTCTCTCTTTCTCTCTCTCTCGCTCTCTCGCTCTCTCGCTCTCTCTGTCGATTTGAAGGGTAGTCGTAGTTTCTCACCACGACTTTGCACCCTCTACCTACGCTAAAGAACCCTATGAGCGTGCAAGAGTATCTCTGGTTACACATTATGCGGTTTCCCATACTCCTTGGAGATAGTACGAGTTGCCTTCCTTTGAGACGAGAGTGCTCGCTGCGATGCTTCCATCGGTTCGCGTTTCATCTCTCGTCTCGTATCCATTGCCCATAATTCGAACACTTTACCTGAGAACTCGATCGAATTCGAGCTCGTTGAATTTACATTGCGAGAGATTTTATGAAAAATTTGAATTGAGAAACAGGATGACTAAAGAGAGAACGAATGATTTCTTCTTTTCGTAATTTTCATCAATATTAGAATGTTTTATATGATAAGAGTAAAACAGCGATAAACGAAAACTTTTTCGATACATAAGAATTTTTCCAACTCTTAGATAATGAAGAGATGTATTTTTATTAAGTATCATTTGTGGTGTATATAAATTTGTAGAATTCGAGTTAAAGAATTAATAATAAACACTTAATATCCGTTAAAATTATTTCTTATTCAATTCCTTGTAAATTCGTAAAATTCAACTGGCTAAATTATTTTTGTCGTTATATGAGTAATAATTATGTTACCCGAATATTGTTAATTTTTGTTCAATCTTTAATACATTAGAAAATTAATTACAACATTTTCTAATTTTTTTAAGAATGAAATAATTTTTCGTCTACTAACATAAGCGTAAAATAATAAATTTAATGATATAATCTATTCTGCGAGGGGAAAATCAAGAATCGGATATACCTAAATTAACCGATCTCGAAGAGCGAGAGGAAGAAGGCGAGATTAGTAGAAGGGACATAACACGTTAACACGTACTACCCTCCAGTCAAAAGGGTTTATGGTGCGGACAGAAATCCCACAGACAATGGCCGAATTAATTCCTTAAGGTCTAATCGGACTATAATGATTCTGGTCTCGGTTGCTCGGTCGAAAGGGAATTAGTCTAAGTATTTGAAATCGTTGGACTACCGGTCTTTCTCGAGTAATTAACGATAGTTTGAGTGATGATTTAAAGGCTCGATTCTGAAAAGAAAGGAAAAATTAATGTCAGAATAGTAATAGTAATAGTAATAATAACAGTAGAAGGGTAAAAAATTAATTTTACGAAAAAGTATGGAAATTCTGTTTAATATTAAAAAATATTAAATTTTAATTTCAAGTTAAAAAAAGAATTAAATACTGTACTGTTTCATCTTCTCTCAAAAGGGATGGATATAAATTATCAAGAATAATAACTACGCATAGTAATTGAGAAGAAAAATAACCAATTTAGGAATGCATTTAAGAATCTTTACAAGAATATATGTAATTATATTTTATTTCAGTAAAAATTATAATATTTATAGATTTACATTTGAAATAAAAAAATTGTCATCACTGTCCAAGAGACAACCGAGTTTGGCATTTAGGGAATATAAATAATGAAAACAAGACAATCTAACGATACGTTGTCGAACATAATATCATAATCGTTCATAACGTAATCGCAAACAAAAAATCGTTTAGAAGTCTAAGTGACGTAGAAAAAGTAATCGTATACGACAGGTTTACTCCGATAGGATACACGAAACACGCAGAACGTCCGCTTTACATATTACTCAACTTTTGTGTCGTATTATTTACGTTAATCCCTTAATGCAATTCTATATTTTCGAAGGCGTGATCATTCGGCCGACAAAAATGTGCACGATGAAGGTTTCGCACGCGAGACAAAAATGAGCTTTCTTGTGAACATTTGCAAGGTACATACGTACTTTGAAACACTCGAGAAATTTTTCAAGAACATCACGTTACCGTTGGTTGTATCGAAGACGAAAACTCATTTAGGTCGACGTCTTAAAAGCTATACCTTTTCTCAAACGAAAATGATTACGAAAAAAGGAAAAAGAAAAATGGTTTCTTTTCTCTCTCTTTTTTTCTTTTCCTTTTCTTTGCTATATTACCCCTTCAGTTTCTTTTTTTTTCTCTTTCTTTCTAGCTTCACTTTCTCGCTGACTTTATACGCGATAACCCGGGGCGACAGAGCAAGGGCGATTAGCGTCTCTGTTCTCCCCTTCTTCTCTTTCTTGTTCTTTTCTTTCTTCTTCTTTTTCTTCTTCTTCTTCTTTTTCCTTCCTTTTTTTTTCCATTCGCAAAGAAGAGAAAGAAGTTAATACGGATCCTCGTATCCCGTGGCCCATCTTGTCTTATCTAGCCTCTTATGGCCTGGTACCTAGGGTTTAGCAGAACATATCATTTTATCCAGTAACCTAAGGGCACGGAAGAAGGAAAGACACACACGAGGATGGGAAGAAGGAAACTAAAGGAGGGAGGAACAGGAAAAAATAATAACGCTCGGTGAACTGTCCTCTCGTATACACCAAGAACACAGAATCACACTCCGCTAGACATTAGCGAGATAGTGCACTGTCCGTCTTACCTGACTCTCTTTAACGGAGTACATCATATAATATCTGAACGTCCGTAGGATCTTCTCAAGAAAATTTTTTTCATAGAAATGTTTGTTGGATTTACTCACTGTCAAGAAAAAATAAGTTAATTTTTCTTTTTTCTTTAAGGAACAGAAGTTATATGATGCTTTTAATCAATTTTATTTTATAACGGAAAATAATAATTACTAAATATTATTTTATTTAGTACTAAGTCGTGTCAAAAATCTTTTATTTTATTTTAATAAGTTTTATACAGGAAATATTTGATATTTTATATTATTTTATTGATTTATACAGAAACCAATTGTGTTCTATTAATTTTCTTCATTTCGTATAATATAATTCTCAGTAAAATAATATAAAATAAAAAAAGTATTGTGTATTATAAAACTTATTAAGAGATGACAACAAAACTTTATGGATTATTCAATAAAATAAATTAGTGAATAAGTATAAGCTTTTATTTCGCCACGGTACTTTATTGCTTTACATTCTTGCATGTTAACAATCCTATCGGTTTGCTTAGAATTGATTTATCGAAGAAGAACATACGGATATCCGAGCTTCGTATCCCGCTTCGATCGACCGGACTAGAGAGTTCTTCGTAGTTTGTAGGTGACAGGCGATTACGCCGTACCGGCCGATGACCGTTCATCGACCAAAGAGGGTCATTGTCGTTTAGGCAGCAACGCGATCGACGACGATGACAACAACGACAACGACAACGAGCCCTTGCCTGTAATTATACTTCGAGTTCTGTTGTTCTCATCACACAAAGGATCACTCTGTCTCACTGATACCTAACGTGCTAAGAGACAACAATCACCCGAGCAAGAATATCCAGAGAGATTTTCTTAAATCAAAAACAATTCTCCTTCAATCGAAGATATCAATCAATACTTTTTTTATTCTGCAGTATTACAAAAAAAAAAAGAAGAAATAAAAAAGAAGGAAAAAGAAAAATTCTTTTGGTTGATTCGCAAGTCAAAGTTTAAGTTAGGAATTATATGCTAATTTTCTGACATAATCAGAAATGAAAAATGAGTCGATGAAAAAGTGATTCGATATCGATATTAAACCGATAAAAAAGTCTTTAGAGTTTCCAGCGACCTATTTTCCGAGCATGTCGTTTTATCATTGGGAATGCATTGAACTCTTTTCATATCCGTCTTTCTTTTTCTCTCTTTCTCTCTCTCTCTCCATCTATTTCTTTTCAGTTTTTTAATGTGGTCGTTGCGCACAGGTAGTACAACAGTTGCATTACCGATCATTCGATGGAAATCCAGGCAAGACCTTAGGCAATATATACATAGTAACTTGGCGCACTTTATGGCATTCCATGGGATACCAGGAACAAGTTTTCCATCGAAAGGGGCAACGTTTTATTTTCAAATAACAAAAGTAACGGGGAATAAGGTGTGCTTACATACGACTCGACTGGTACAAGGAAATATTTGCATACAAACGAATCATGCCGCTATTTTTTTTTCTCTCGTCTCTCCACCGACATCGGCATGTTGTCGAATTTGGTCTCTCTCAATGGACGAATTGTACTTGCGACCACGTTTCTATTGTTGGGTAAAGATGCGTTATCATTTAGTACGGTACAATTTAATGAAAATAATATGTCGAATATTATTAACAAATTGTACTTTGAATCGATTGTTCGTATGAGATCAGGTTCACCAAATCGTCCATTTAAAATCGTTCCGTAGATCTCAATCGAAACGAGGGCGATTTGCGGAACGCTTCAGGGAAAACCACCGTTTTGGACATTAACGTGATTGGTTCCGATACGAAGCAACGAACGAATGAACGAACCGAGTCGCATCTGCACCGGACTCGAGCGATTCTGATGACAATGGAATTTAATAAAGGGAGTGATTACGTTTACCACAAATCAGTATCGAAATGAATCGATGTGACGTTGATGTATCGTCAAATTCGAGACGACTAGCGACGTTGAACTCGCTCAAATCCGCCAAGATAAACCAATTCAATTACGTTCGCAAAATATATGTAGGTACCTATCTATATTTATCGTAAGGTAAATCGTTAAACAACGTTAACGATGACGACGAGAAGACTAACGACGAGGATAGATTCGGTTACGGGTGATCATATATGAAGGTATGTATGAACGAAACGTGAAACCAAGCTACATCCTCTCTTCTAACGATTATGACAGCCACGTTTATCGCGCTCGTTACGGTGATCGATATTGGATTTTCGAAGAGAACTTTATGGAGATCAAGAATATATTGCCTATATCTTTCCTATGAGTGTAATTACGTTTTAATTAATTACTAACTTTATATTTTTAATATCTGTTCTATATAACAATCGTATGACGATTATTCTTTATTTAAAACTTGTTAATGATCAAATCCCAACAATTTGTATGCTTTGAATAAGCCTCTTATTTATTTCTTATAAAACTTTCATTAAAAAAAAATTTTGAAAACTGCTTTATCATTGTCTCTCGTTTGAAAATAAGATACGAAATGAAAAAGAAAATTTATTGGTTAGAAAAGATACACGGTCTATTGATTTTAATCGATTCAAGATTTACTACCATACCATGTTCGAAGATGAAATTTTAAGTACTCCTGGATAGCGTAGTAACATGGAACGAGAAGGCAATCTTCGGATTCATACTCTTCTTTAGCGTCATGTTTAAGTCATGTAGGATATCGTACGTGCATACATTCACATATAAGAAGAATGCACGTTTCGCTGAAACATGGTACTCGTGGAGTACATAAACCTTAACGCGAAGTATTACATTGCACTTTGGTAACCATAGATTCTCGTAAATTTGATTAGAAATGCGTAACGACTGATGTTAAATTCTACGTACTCGAGTCGATAGGATGGAAAATTTATTTTCATTTTATTTCTTCTATAATCAGACACAAAAATTGTTCCCTTTTGTTAACCTTATTGTAGGAAGATTAATTTGTGAAAATTAGTCTGAAAGTGCGCAACAAAAGTAAGTAGTAAATTGCGATAGTGAAAAGACGTCATAGAGGGTGATGATACGACGGTGTGCACGCGAACGTTCGATTAGTCAGAATTTTCGAACAAAAGAGAAGAAATACTAGAATCACGAAAACCTAAAACACTTCATCCAGATGTATGAGAAAAATGATGATAATAGAGGGGAAAGAATAGAGGGAATTGAAAGCATACGATCATTAAAGGGTAGACGAACAACTGTTAATTATATTTATATGTCAATGATGATTATGATTAAATTATTGTATAAACAAAATCGATTTAATCAAACATCTAGTATATTAACAATAATTACCGCTAGAGATACGACATGGTCTTTTTGTCGTTATCTCATAAAAATTTGAATTTAAATAATAAAAGAAGTAAGTAATTCTAATTAATAACTTTTTTTTATTTTTCAAATATAAAAAGACTTATCGATACCCTTAATTTTAAGTTTAACAAAAATCATTATTATTACAATTAAACTTATAATTCTTAAGAATTTATAAAAGAAATAAGTAAACTGAGCAAGGTGGTTTTAGAATTTAGTTTTGTGTAACGTAGAATTTCGTTTGAGAAAATTCAAAAGAATATAAAATAAGGTACGACAGTCAGAAATGAAAATTAACTTGGGGAGTTCGTAAAAAGAAAAAAAAGATTAGAAGAAGAAAGAAAACGCGCGCGGTAAATGGTGTTTATGTCATACTTGTTAAACTGCGAATAATTGATTGGTATATCTTCCAGATCTTTATGAAAGTTTGAAAGGTAATCTCTCGAAGTCGTTGAGTATTCTTTCTATGATATTAACATGACGACGAAGTATAAGAAAAATATAAGAATACGAGAAATCTTAAGGGAGTGAGAACGTGAGAGAATACCTTTGTAAAATGACACTAATGGGTTCATTCGAGCAAAGAATTTTAGGGAAAAAGGGTTGCGAATAAAAAAAGAATAAAAGAACAAGAATAAGCTTGGAGTGAAGAGATATCGTCAAGTTGAAAAGAAAAACGTTCTCGTCTACCTTACGGCTATCCTATCTAGATAACCTCAACAGATGGTTTCTTTCATCTTTGTTTTTTTTTTTATCGCCACGATCGCGTGAATGCTTAAGAATAGTCGTTATAAAAGTATAGACATTTCGTTTTCTTCTATGTTATCATACTTATAAAAATCAATCAAATATTTGAAATACATAAAGTTCATATTACTGACTTATTTCTTTTCGTTATTACCAAAAATAGATAAAGTAAGTGTTATAGGTAGTATCGTTTTTAATATTATTACTTTGTAATCTTAATACAGTAGCAGATAATGAAAAAAAATTAAAAAAAATAAAATAAGAGAAGAAAGAATCTTCTATATACTTAAGTATAACATATTCAACTTGAATAAAGAGAAAAGGAAGAACCATCGAAAGAAAAGCAAATCGAATCCTTCGCGTGTTTAACTCGTATCCGCGGAGCTTCGTTAGCCATTAAGATGGCTTAATCGTAAGGAAGAAATTGTATGCGGAGACGAAGAGAAATAAGAAAGGTAAGGAGGAAGAGAAAAGGGCCGCGTGAAAATCGATTAGAGGAATCCAAGCGTGGGAGAAGGATGGAGATAGATAGAGAGAGAGAGAGTTAAAGAGAATGTGTGTGCACGAGTAAAAGTTGGAATGAGAGAGAAAGGTAACCTGTACATCGTAGGGTAAGCATGCACATTGGGCACGTAACCGATGTTTATCACTGGGATGCACCGAGCCATCCGATAGGCCAAAGAGAAAGAGACTTCGAGAAGAGGAGGACAGAGGGAGAGAAAAGAAACTCACAGTATTCCTTTGAAGAGGTAGAAAGAAAGAAAGAAAAAGAGAAAGAGAGAAAGAGAGAGAAAAAAGATCGTACTCGCGAACGAGCCTTCCGTCGATGTGCAACGCCCGCAGGAGTAATGGACCGGTCGAAATCGTATGCACCGCACTCGTCCGACTCGTTCTCGCACTCTTGTACGTGAATGGCCCGATTTGGTCGACGGTTCTGTAATTCATGCTCGATCTTCGATATTATCGAACTCCCGAAAACATTCTCCTGCTCGGTCTCTCACTGCTAATATTTACCTCGTAAATCTATTAAGATGGGTACGCATGAACCGATAAAGAGGACGTAGCTTATACTTGGCGTCCGTTTGATTCAGAACCAGAAGGAAATGATTTAAAGAGGAGAAAGAAGAGTCATGAAAAGAAAGATATTTTCTTTTCTTTTCTGACATAGAAGTGCATCATGCATGAGAAAGAGATATGAAAGGATATTATTAAACAAGAAGAAAAGAAAATATCTACGTGAATTATTTTTTTAAATGTATAGAGATAAGTAATGAAGTAAGATCGAATAACAGATATAATCCTGCCAATCGAGAAACGTTTACTTTTTTTTAGAAAATAAGACCGAGAGAGAGAAATACGTCGTGTTCCAAGAAGAAGCATACATAAAAACTTATCGAATCAAGATCCCAAGCCAAGCGGAGTTACGTATGCATACGCGTAACCCAGTTTCGACGACCGCAATGCACACGTCGAGATGTAAAGCTGAAAATGTAATGTCGACGGTACAGCACAGAGCGCTCAATGTAAGAAGCTCTTACACTCGGGCGCGGTTGCGCTTTGCCCGCTTATGTTCCTACCTATGTATATCAGAAAGAAAAATGGGTCGCGAGATGCGGCAAAGCAGCAGCCCGCACTACACACAGCGAGATATACCTACCTACCAACCTAGCTAGATAGATCTACGGTACGTAGTGATACGCTACCTTCAACCTAAGAGCGAATTTCTTGAAAAATTCTTCCTAGAAGTCTCGCGAGAACGATCGTCGAATTTTATTTGAAACTTCTTCTTCTGCTTACTTTTACGAGTAATCCCGTTTACGATTCACGATCATTTCCAAGACGTTCGTCCCGAGCGTTCTCTTCTATTTTCGGGAGAATTAGTGATCGATCGTGAAAAGAGAGAGAGAGGGAGAGAAAGGAAGAAAGATTGAAGAGTTTGGTTTAAAGGGGTAAGGTGTAATAGAAGGGAGAAGAAAAAAGGAGAAACATAAGTAAGAAATAGTTCCACGGACGAAATAGGAGAGAGGAAAAGGGCGATATAGTTAGCCGGAAATAGCTTTCCTGTGGTTGTAACGGTGGACCTTCGACTAAGCGTGAGTGGAGTTCGGTAAGAAATCGCTACGGAATTTTCTCAAACTTCTTCAATAATACTTTTCGCTGTTCGGTGCGAGTTGCTGCCTCTCGCACTGTGCCAGAGCCAGGAGAAGATTCTTCCTTTTTTCCATGAAAAAGCACTCTCCCAAGTTTCCATCGAAATGTGGTACACAGTTATCACAAGTAGACATACTCTGCTCTTCGAAATGAATCGCCGACTCGTTTGAAACTCCGATCGGTGGACTTATCCACGATGGGACCATAGAGAGTAAACGTAGTTTCGACTATTTTCTCACGGTATTTCTTCTGTCCAAAGAGCAAAGAACGAACGACACTACACTATACATGTAGCTGCTGCTCTCTTCCATTTAAACTTCCTTCCACTATGATCGATGTTATTCTTGTAATCATTTGTGTCTCTTTCATTTCACTCTTTGTATCTCCATGTTCTCATTTGGTGCGATTAGAACTAAACGTTCCCTACGATAAAATGTCTTCGTAGACAGATTTTGTATTTAATAAAATCGTTCTCTTTATCTCATTGAATCATCTTTCGATGTTCAGATAGTACTTACTCGTCATTCAACGATTCGACGAGTTTCGAGAGTAACGCTTTGTGAAACGTTGTTTCTCTTCTTGTGTTTATTCTTGTTCTCTTAAACTGGATTTTAAGGCAGGTACACGGCTGTCGCTTTTAAATGGAATATAAAGGGAGTTTAAGAGCAGCGTATTTATGGTCTCAATTTCAAGAGCAGACGGCGGTCCGCGCAGTCGATGCATACGAACTCCCGCCGGAGGGGCCTCCCGTGCATTAACGCGCCCGTCCACCGGAAATTGCGTTTGTAAAATTTCACAAGGTAGCTCGGTAAACTCGAACGCTCGAGTTTCTTTTTTCGTGGGAGGCTATCGGAGAAGCAACTAGAGAAATCGTATTACTTTTTCTCCCGTTTCTCCTACTAACCACCGTTCACAAAATTCGACGCGAGAACGCGTTACCCTTGATAACTTTGCGACCCGTCGAATCCTCCGAGATTTCGTGCCAAACATCTCTTTGCTTATTCGAATAACTTTTAAAAGAAGCTTTTTATGGGAATACAAGATAGGTCTCCTTTATATAAGATTTCTTTTTCATCGGATATAAACGTCGAGATTGGTAAAAGAGGTAGAGAATCGAAGAAGAAAGAGACTTCAATAATATGAATAGAAAGAACTAATCTCCCAGGTACACCAAATACCATCATATACAAAATATCCTTATTTTTAATTTCTCAAGTTATCTATATTTTATGAATCAAAAGTCGAAAGATCACGGCATTCACAATAATCGCTATTTCAACGACATACATACATACATGCATACATACACATTCGTTTTTGTGATGTAGTCGGCCTGCAGGCTGGAATACAACAGACACGGCCGAAAAAGACACGACGTGGTTGTGCATATCACAGGGATGGGCTGCACTGCAATTAAATGCACGTACACTCGAAGGTACCTCAGATTTATGCGTCACTGCCGGCGTTCTGCCTCTTTCCATCCCTTCTCTCTCTCTCTCTTTCTCATTCAATTTCTCTCTTTCTCTACATTTCACATTCGTTTCTCTCTTTGGCTTTTTCTCTCATCATTTTTTCCTCTCTCCCTTACTCTTTCTGCTCCTCCTCCTTCTTAAAAGAAATAAAAAAGATAAAGAGAGAGGTGAGAGAGCCCTCCTTCGCATCTTTTTCCTCTCATCGTTGAACGGACAGACAGCAAGAGCCACCGAGCAGCACATACTCCCAACAAAACGAAACGATCCTTGCGTATCTCAATCCCAGAGGAGGTTGTACCCCGTACGACTGGTACTTTTGATTAAGTATCGCTAGTGATTAAGCGCGTCTCGATACGGGCAGAAGTGGCTGTTTTCTTCGCGGCCACCTTCTTTCTATCTTCTTGCTTCGGGGTGTGTCAGAAGAAGTCGCCGCGACGCAACGCTATCTGCCTTTCCATTCTTTATCCTTACCTCTTTTCCTTCCCCCATCTTTTTCCTTTCCTCCACTCTTATTTCTTTCTTGATTTCGTTCTCTCTTTCTTTCTTCTTCTTCCAATCGTTCATTCTCTCTTTTCTCTTTCTCTCTGTATTTTATACTCCTCCTACTTCTCTTTTTCTTCGATTTGCGATCCTGATCGACAATGTCGCTTGCTGAAGTAGTTTTTGAATAAGGACCATTTACATATCGTCACTCTCTCTCCAATATTTCATGCTCTGTTCCTTTTTAAAACTTAATCGAAAATATTCAGTCTTTGATTCTTTTACTTTTATGTACAATATATAAGATCTTTTGGATTTATGTGCATAAGATCTCTTAGAAAATGTTGTGAAATTTTTTAACATATTTTTTGTGTAATAGAAAATCAGTGAATTGTACACTAATATCTTGTCTCAAACACACACACATTTTAATAAAGAGTATACTATTTACTATATTTCGTTTCCTACTAAAACATTAAGATTATTATTGAAAGACGATACTTTACGGTAAATTGTGTCCGTTGTTACTCAAAACTAATTTTAATTAAGGTCTTTGAAAAAAAAACAAAAGTATTATTAATTCTATTATATTTTTTGAATGTATAATGCAGAAAAATTAAAATTATATTTATTTTTATCTTCTCGCTTATTTAAATAAAAATAAAATTGTTAGGCGAAAAAGATAAATTACATAACATAGTAACAAATTTGTTAGACAAATTAAAAATCAGCGTTTCATACACTTACAACTTATCTAATATCACTTTTTATTCTTTCTTTGAAATTTATAGCTTGAACAAATACGTTTTTCTAGAAGGGAATGCACGTGTTTGTTTTGTAATGCGACACTACTTGAAAGAGTTGTCGTCTAATGTTACCTCGCTCCAAAACCACTCGAATATTCTGTATTTAAAGTAAAGGAATAGTTTAGATTGTTGTGTTTGATGATTGTAAAGTTTTTGGAACGATAAAGGAAAATATAAAAGAAAAACGATCCGTAATATAAAGAATCATTCAGTCGATCAGTTCAGTTCGAATCTGTTCTAGCCAATAGATAGTAAACTAATAGATTTGTGGCATTATATCCGTGTAATCTAAATAAAATTTTATTTTCATTTACATTTCACTATCACTTTTACCATATCCCTATAATATATACGTATATATTCACAAATTTTCATTTGTTAAAAAGGGAATAAAATTATTAATGAAAAATAGTATGTTATGGTAAGGAGCATATTCGCAAAAACAATTCGTCGTGTTGTAGGGTGCAGAAAAAAACAGGCGTGTGTCACTTAATCTCAATTACGTGGTTACGAAAGGACTGTAGCTCATATGTGGGCATATACATATTAACGCATACAAACATATATATTCACGCACGCGACACCTACTCGTCTTGTCGTTAGTCATTAAACTTTCGTAACATCTGCTGACTACTTAGGAACGAAGCGGCTTCGAGGGCCGGAATCGCCCTTGTTGGATCGCCACCAACAACCAACGTCCATCTCGAACGATGACGAAGCAGTACGTTCGCAGCTACAACGGCAACACGTTTCTACTACGTTCTTAATGCAATTGATTTAATTACGTAATGCTTGCCATTGTGTTCTCTTCCTGCTTTAGGTCTCATAGTTCATTGCGACTCAAACGTCAGGGTACCTATGTCTTTTTCTCTTTCTCTGGAGTATCGTACATTCGTGTCACCCTTTTTCCTATTCAATGATATATTCCCACGACCATCTCCTACGCTTACTTGATATCGATCTTTAATTTAATAATTATAATCAAGAGCGTTATAGAAATATCGTAAAGTCTATCAAAGAATATTGAAAAAGAAAGTCAAATTTATAAGGAAATGTAAGTGACCGTATAGCAATTAGTTGATTAGAAATATGAAATTTGAATGAATGTTGTTAATCGTGATGAAGAATAATAAGAAAAAAGACGTTGAAAAGATACAAAGATTGTTTTAAAGAAGTCACGCTTCCAAAGAAGATTTTCTATCTCGCGTACTCGTTCACAATGCGTTCTCATATCACCAAAGTATCTCGCTATCTCTGGGCTTGCGTTTGACTCTTTGCATAATGTACTTCTATTTCTTTCTTCTATTTTTCCTCTTCCTCTTCCTTTTCTCTTTTACTCGACTATTCGGCAAAGGTCAACGAGAGGCGTTGAAATATCTGTAAAACCGAATGAACAAAAAAATAAACAACGGAATAGAAAAGAAAGGGAGAATTAGTCAAGTGTGGAATGAGAATGATACTAGAGATGATTATTTTTTTTAGAGACAATAATGTTTCGCAATAGCAATTATTTATACAGAAATTTAAATTCATTACTAAATACAATTTAGAAGATTTTTTTAATGGTAATTATTATTATAATTTATTTTTATGAGAAACGTTAAAAAAAATTTTTTAAATAACTTTCTTGGATAAAATTATATAAAATATATATAAATATGATTATTGTTATGCTTATTACAAAAGTATTAATAATTTTATTTCTTATTCTATAAAAGATTGTTATGTTCCTATGCTGTCCTTTCGTCTCTTGTTTTGTTTTCTTTTTTGTTTGAACTCGTTGACGAAACGAACAACAGCAAACACAAAAATGACGAAGGGGTAAAAACAATGCTCACACAGGAGAAAAAAGGTAAAAACCTTTCTCCAACAACCAACTCTTCGGCATTTCATATTTTGCGTTATTCGAAGTTGCCTTTTCACTGTAACAACGTTTGTTATCTTTAGATATTTTCTATTCAATTCGATAAATCGCTTTTTTCTAACATTTAATCGTTAAAGTAAATATTTTAACAGTATATTTGGTCGATGAATAAAATAAAACATTAAAATTTTGTGTGTGTTATACTTATTTACTTGGGTATAAGAAAAAATACGTTTTACGATAAACATAGCTAAATCATGTAAGTTTTGATCGTGTCTTACAATTAATAATAAAATGGATAAATCATTTGGCATTTTTTATGGTTCAGATATTAAAAAATGACAAATTTTAAAAATGAATGATTACGATATAGTATAAATAAACAAAAAAGAAATTACTACCTAATTTTATATAGTGTGGTGCGAAATAGAATTAGATTTATTTAGACATGTTAGTATGGAGTTAAAAAAACATAATTAATACTTAAACATTCTAAGTAATATTACCTGTATTATATTGTTAGGTTTAATATTATTATATTTAATGTACTATATATTCATAAGATGACATTTATTTTGATCATTGTACTAGAATAAAAATGACAGAGTGAATAGTAAAGAAAAAGAACAAAACAAAAATAAAGAATATAAGATAGAAGGATATCACTACGTGATATCTATCAGAAGCTAATTTCGAAGAGGACTCTTTCACTTCGTCGCTCATTGTTACGTCGTAAAAATCAAAGGCCTCCCGGCGGGCACCGCGGGCTCTTTTATTCTCTTTATCCCAGTTGGAATATCGTAACGGGAAGGGATCGCGACGGGAAGAGTATTGCTAGAGAGTAAATTGACGAGGGATCTTTCTTCTTGGTTATTTCGAGATGACGACGAGCAGGAGGAAAAGGATGAGGAATAAGGGGAGGTAGAGGGAGGAGAAAAAGGAAGAACTCGCAGAAGACAATGAGTATATTTGCGTCCGTACGGATTGTCTTTAGCTCGAAAGACACCCTTCTCATCGATCTATGCCGGTGATTGACTGTTTGTAAAGGGTATCTTTCTCATAAATATCATTCAAGCGAATGAAACCTCAGGGAAAGCTAAAGATTCTTGGTTTTTTACGCTTTTCTATCCAATACACTGTGCACGTACCATTGTTTATCCAATGTGTTTGTGAATGAAGAAGTTAAGAAATACCAAAACGAAGAAGAAATAATGTTTATTATATTAATTAAGTCTAACAGTAGGACCTTTGTAAATTAAGTCATACAAAAAATAAATACACATTCTCTCTTTGTCATATTGTTTCCTTTCATTGTTATAAGAAAAAATAATAAATAATTAAGAAATAATTAAGAATGAATTGTGACAGATTTAAATGTAAATGAATAAAAAGAGAAAGTGGGTGATAAATATTGATCAAATTCAAATAAAAAAAAAATTTTTTAATTGCATTGAAAAAATAAGTTTTGTTTTTTTAAACGATGCATTAAGTTTCGTCGAATTTGTTTTCTCCCCTTATAGTACATGCACGTTTTGTAAGGTTCTTTATACCTCGGTATAAACACAATTTCTGGCAAGCGAGGCTTAAACTTTCTTTCCTCTTCTCTTCGCTCTCGTGTATCCTTGCCGCACTTTATATGCATGCGCCTTCCTTTCTCAGAGGTGCCCCATGGGACGTTGTAAGGTACACAGCAATTTCGGCTGGATCTACAACTTGTATTTTTCCGTATTACGGCTTTAATTCCAAATGCGAATATCTTTTTGATGTTCTCGTATGATTAGACGGTTGCATTTGAAACAGTGAATATGGTAAAAGCGTATTTATGTGGATAATGAAATACGATTGATATAAAATTTATGAAAACTGGTTTTTAACAAAATTAACTTTATTTTTTCTTTATATATCATGAAAAGCAACCTAATTGGTCATTAGTGTATCAAAATAATATGAATAAGAATTTTACATTTCTGCAGTGACGTTAAAAGGGAACAATTCAAGCTTAATGCAATTTCCATTCGGTCTTACGTTAGTTGCGGAGGTTGAAAGCGATTAAAAGAAAAATAGCCCTTGCAGTATTCAAGAGAGAAAATCATTATTTATAGCTCAAGTGTTATGAATTTATTGACGAACGGCACGTAAGAACGAGTCTCACATACGCCTCTCGACGGCGCTTTAATGGCGAATGTCATGAAACTTCTTAATGAAAAAGTACATCTTAATAGAGCGATATACTTGGTGTGATGGTGGCGCACCAACCGGTAAAAGAGAAATATTATTGCACCCAATGTTTTCGACGTATTCCAAGTGTCGGATCTTGTGAAACGACAAGGGGTCTATCACGTTTAAAATAATCTTAAAAGCGGATTAATTTGCGTTCAAGTTTTTACACAGCGATGAAGAAAATTGATGAGGTTTGTGATAAGGATATAAAATATATATTATAATTTATTATACCTATAAAAGAACAGGTAATTTTTTTACACATTGTCACTATTAACAGAAATTCCAATTAAAATTTTTCAATTATATTTCTCCATTAATTCAAACGATGAGACTTGGTAAAAATGAATAAATCAATTTTATTCTGTTTAAAGTTGTTCTGTGTTAACAAAAACTCATTGAGGTTACAGTAAGCTGATTAATCAAATCTTTGTGCAATTCGAAAAAGAAAAACGAAAAGAAAGAAAAGGAGGGAACGTTGATGCACGTTCAAATCACTTAAATTATCGCGCGATACGTTGCCACTAATATACAACGGCTTAGGTCTGGCTAATGTGAGTTTGGTCACGTGAGAGGCGTGTGGATCGTACGCGATCGTCTGCACGATCGAAAGCGAACAAACTATATATCGCACATAAATACATATGTATATATATACTATATAAACTATGTATATTATATATATATATATCTGTGTGTGTGTATATAGGTACTTAGGTTAAAAACACAAGCGTCATGATAAACGTCCCAACGACACGCATCTTCTTGGTATGAGGCCGAAAACGAGTGGTATGGGGAAATGGTTAAAAAAAATGCGGCAATTATAATGTTTTACGAAGAATGGATGTGTGTAAAACATTGGCGAATACTTTAACGTGCTGGTCAAAACACACCCTTCGAACAATTTCATTATCCATCGAGTTTAATCATTTAATATGTCACTACGAACGGTTTCTTTTTTCTTAACACGATTATAAATTTTTATATGAATAATCAAACTTTCCTTTAATGACTATATGTAATAGAAAAAATATAAATATTCAACATCCCTTGTAGAATGTTTTTATACTTCAATTATTTTTTTATTTACTTTCTTATTCGTTAAACGTGGTATGCAATATAGATAGACCCAAGAACCGTCGCGTAACGGATCGTACTCAACGGATTGTTAAATAGAAAACGTTATGGTCTCATTTTAGTGGTTTACAGCCGCAATACGAGTAACGGTCTACTAGTCTCGTATTTCACACGAATACAATTCGGTCTAATTAACCTTCCTCTATCTACACGACCAAATAGGAAAGCTTCGAAGCTGCAGTTATAACGTAAGCGTAACGCGTCCGTATTTTGGAGATATTAGAGACGGTCGATCTTTAGTTTCAAGATGATTCATTGCGGTATTGGAAATTGTGTATTGCGAATATTAACGTCCCAATGACAAAAAGTTTTCCATTATTTTCTTCTAGTTAAGACCTTTAATATAGGAGAGAGAAAATAATTATTTTGTCTATTTTCTAATATTCTAATTTATATAACTCTCGAAATAATATTTAAGTACCATAGTGTTTTCATCCAATGAGTCATGGAAACGATTAAAGTTTCGTAGTAAAAAAAATTGCGGACAACGTCGTAAGATTAGGGAAATCATAAAAGCAAACGGTGCTGTGACACGTAACAGAGAAGTCGTTCTCTCGATGGTCGCTTTGTTTTTTGGGTCAACATTATCGCGACTCGAGCGTTCGTTATTTTCCGGCTCTGTTACACCCTTGCTTTTACCCCGTTTCCGTGTCTTTTCTATTTTTACTCTTACAAGTAGTCGCCATTAGTCGCACGTCAAAAATGTAAGCTTTAAGTTTTTAGCGAAGAAAATTTTTACCTTCCGAAGCTATTATTGTATATAGTATACTACACATACAGATGGACAATTCTTTTTTACACTCGTAATGTTGCAACAATCAAAGTAGAAAACTCTAGGTAATAGGTTATCTTTTTTTATTATTATATTCCAAGGGCAATTAGTGCAAGTAGTGGTACGCTTTAGAAAAAGAACAATTATTTTTCTTATTCTTTTTTTGTATCCAGGAAAAAGTACACTTTAAAAGACGACGAATACTTTTCATTCGTTTTAACGTTGGTGGAAAAGTCTTATAGCAATGGTAAAGTCATAGGTAACTCAGTGCATGTGAATGTATGACTTGGAACAGTCGTGGTCGGTTTGTAAACGAGTCACCTCGTCCACTGGCATCGCTTTCATCTTGCTGGTTTTCCATGGTCGCTCGAATAATTAAAGCGACCAACAGAATTACCCTGAAATTTCGGTCGAGCCATATAGCCCGAGGACTGCAACGCTAATTGACCCATTTTCGCGGTAATTGATCATCAACCTCCGGGATGGGATATCCATTACGCCTTTCGCGAAGGAAAAAGAGAAGAGTTACCATCTCGTCTATCGCAAAACCTCGGATAAGCTGGCAATAATATCATTAAGTCCCACGACAATTTTCTATCAGAAACGCCTTTTAATTTTCTTATTCCCTCGGGCGTTCCCTCTTCTTTTCCTTTTATCTCTTTCTTCTTCTTCTTTTTTTTCTTTTCTTTTTTACCCATCTTCAAGGACGCCACGGAAGACGCGATCGATATTAATATTTATTCTTCCTCCGATACTATATTCCCTTTAGATAGTGAGAAAAAAATCGACAATTTATGTATAAATAAAAACCTCTTCCTGGCAATGCTTGTATATACCTTAAAAAGAAAAAAAAATAGAAAAACAAAATTGCTTCCTTTAACACAATTTTCGAGGGTAGACAATTTTTGAAGTACCCAAACCCTGACCCATAAAAATCAATAAAATCAATCGTTTTATATAGTCCAAGTCATACATCTATATCTGGTGTAGGAAACTTTCCAAGATTCGATCTTGACTATAATAAAATAAAATACGAATGTATCTTTCTGTGACGGGCAGAGGGGCGACCCTATCTGTCGTAACATCGCGAAAATCAATGTCAGCAATGGTTGTTGCTGCATTCGCTATCGGAAACATGGGCCGTTACAAATGCACGATCGAAAATCACGTCAAGAAAGTAAAGAGGTTTTCGAGACACTCCCGGTTGAGCTTTCCATTATAACTTCCTTTAAGTGCAAAACCTTCTTTCTCTCTCTTTCTTTCTCTTGCGTTTTCTCTCCCTCGATCCTTTTCAGAACGAGCTAGGGATTTATGCGTATTAAATATAGAGGCTTTTAACCGCGATTCCTGGAGACCACGGGGGTAAGGCGCTGAATATTTATGTACGCTTTAGTCGTATTCATTTGCCTTTTTGCCTCTGTATAACGTCGAGCGTACATGCAACGAGAAGGAAGAAGAAATGGAAAGCTGCAAGTGGAAGAAGCAGAAGATGAGAAAAAGAGAGAGAGAGAGAAGAGAGACAAAGTGCAAGGACATATGGTAACCAGGACAGTGCTCGTTTTTGGTCGCAATTTTAATAAATTTCAATGATTTCCACCGTTCTCCTACGTTTACGTCCGCCTCAAAACGATTACAACGATAGTGGCGAAAAGCGGAATCTAGGAGAATACGGAGACGGCCGCTTACACTCTGTTTATTAAACGCAATCGAGCTCGTTTCGCTCACTGAGTCAAGAACGAAATAAATTTTCCGCTCGTGTCCTAAATACGTTTTCGTTGGAACGTACTGCTTGACTTTTTCCTTCCTAAAGTCATTTTCTCTTTCTCTTACTCTCTTTCTCTGACGTTATCTTTTTCTTTTTGGTGGCTCATATTTTTCATAAACATCGTTGTAGACTTCAGGGTCTAAAAATTTCCCGTTGAAAATGGAATTAAATTTCAAGAAAAAAAAGGAAATGAGAGAGAGAGAGAGAGAGAGAGAGAGAGAGAGAGAAAGAAATTTTATCGCTAGTCATAAAGATAATGATACTTTTGTATTGTATAAATAATAACAGTATCAATGAATAGTAAAAATAAAAAAGAGAGAGAGACAAAGATAAAGAGATAAAAATTTCACGTTTAGGAACCAGAGAGAAATCTTTTCTTGTGAAATCGGATTCCAAGGAGAGAGTACATAGACTCAATGGAGAATTCCTATGATCCCAAATCTACTGTACGCTTCGTTTCTAAGATTAATGCGCTAGCTGACTGCGCTGTCATAGCTGATTCATGTCTTTTGGCACGAGTTAGAGATTTGGTCTTGTCGTTTCTTTCTTTGCCATTGCGTTATCAGAATTCTTCGAGGTGACATGCCACGAAATCGTTTGGTAAGCAAAAAAAGAAAAGTGAAAAAAAAAAGAAATAAAATGTGAAAAATAAATGAAAACAAAAGTAAAAAGAATATAACACAACTTGGTTCTCTCATATCTCAGCGTTGTAAACGACAAATACGTATGAAGTCTTCTTTTCTTTGGTCAAAAAACGAACAGCAGGAAATAAGGAAGACTAAAAGAGAAAAATAAGATAAAGATGAAAGTAGAAAAGGGAGAACTGACGTTACGTAGAAGCGACACGCTAAAAATTTAGTCCTGGTACGTATGGAATTCATGAGCCTTCGGCTTGGAATCGAAACAACGCAATGAGACAAGAAACAGTCTTTCTATCTTTATCTTACTCGTGCGTAGTCTCATAATCGGACGAATCCCGCCCAGTGGCGCAGGTGCTATCGATCCTTTCCGTCCATCGCTTTATTCGATACCTTTCGAGGTAGATGCGAACGTAAAAACAGGTTTTATGGCTTTTTTAGACGAAAGACCGAACGTGACTTTGGTATTCGACTTATTAAAGAAAATATGACGTATTTCATGGAACACGATGAAGGCGCGTTCACAAGACTCTTACTTGATTTTAACATCCATTTTTCTTTTATTTTCTTATTATTTTTATAATTTTTCTCTTTGTACACTTATTTTTAACGTACAGGACAATTAATCTTCTTAAACACTATCATTATCGGTATAAATTATATAATTATCAGTTTGTAACTTGAATCACACTTAAGCTCGTAATACAATCACAGCTTTTATCTTCATCGTTTCTACGAGTTATAAACATTTACCAAATCAGATAACAAATCATTTATATTCTATCTTTCGAAGAAAAATTTCTCTTCCTTCTTTCTTTCTTTTTCCTCGATACTTTGTTGAAGATAATGGAAGGAAGAATATCCCCTGTCAGTTGGAGAAAGTGAGAAAAGATCCCGGCAGTATTAACCCTCTTCTTAGCGTAGATGTCCTTATGGATTAAGCGCTCTTCTTAAAACCGCGACGCGAGATACTCACGGAAGGGCGAAAGGTGCTTGAGTGCAAAAAGAGAAGCGTAAAAAAATAAGGGAAAGGAGCAGCCAACAGAGGAGAGACACGGTTACCGTCTTTCTCTTGCGGGAAAGGAACAACTGAAATAAACGACTATTCTCTCTTTCTCGAAATAGCAGAAGCAAGAGTAAAAAAGAAAGAGAGGAGAAAACGAGAGAGAGAGAGAGAGAGAGAGGAGAAAACGAGAGAGAGAGAGAGAGGAGACGAAGAAAGACCGAGCAGAGACCGTTTGATGATACAATCGGAAGAAACCTGATATCCTGAGGTCTTAACTGCAGGGGCAACTACTTCCACGTAGCTGGAATCTCGCGGCTAGCACACACAGAAGCAAAACGCGTGAATATGTATGTAAGTAGTTCTATAGGTATATCGAGAAGAAAAGGATCCGTGGTACTAGATCAGCCATATAGGGATTATTATCTTTCCTCCGTTACAATGCGCCGAGCGTTTCCTTTCGTCTCTTTCGTACTTCGTCTTCCAGCCTCTACGCCTTTGTTCTGTGAACTAGGAGACAGAGAGATGGACTCAGACAAGTTCGAGAAAATACTTCGAGGTCGAGATCGTAGGACGTTCCCGTTATTGCGTCCTACTTGCGCCTCCTCGCATCACCTTACGCTTTTAGTCCTGCGACACGCAAACTGTGGTCCTAACTATGGTCGCTAACCTATCATAGAAGAGTAATTTATCGAACGAATCTTATGTTACGTATCATTTGTAATCTTTTCTTTCACATATGGCTAGTATGTTATTCCTGTCAAGTGTAATGAACGATTAAAATTTAGCAAACATATTTTTACAATTTTATTTATCCAAGTAATATAAAACATTTGCATTATCTTTGATTATGTAAAGGTTTCTATATTGCTTATGTTCATATTAAAGTAACTATCTACACTTTTGATTAAAAGTAACTTATGTAACTTTTTATAATTATTTAACCCTCTATGGGCCAAATATTTTTTTCAATCCAAAAAAATTAGGGGAATGAAAAATCAGCAATTATAAACATATATATGCAAATAAACCAAAAATTTTTTGTTTAAACAATTTTATTGCAGTATATTCAATATGTGACTTTCAGGTAACAACGACCTATAATATTCCAACTTCTGTGTATGAAAATTTAAGCGTGAAATTCTACGAAACAGTTTTCACTTGACGTTACAAATAAATATATATAAATATACTTCATCTTTTCGCACGTTATTTGATGAAAGTATTATACTTGGTCTTCTTTTTATATTCTTTATAATTGTTTATCTATATTGGTGGAAAAAATATGTCCTCTTTTTTTACGAATTCCTTTGTACTCCTGACATAGACAGGATGCAATTTTAATTTTAAATGTTAATAAGTTAAATTGATTCCTGGGTCTTACAGAATGCAATGAACAGTTTTGCTTATATAACAGCTAAGCATTAGCCACCGATCTAAATTATCTATTTTTTTCGTAAAAATTTATCCTTTTAGAATCTTCGAATCTTTTCCTCAAATAAAATTAATAAAAATGGTCAAGAATTGTTTGCTGCAACGAATTCTTCAACTATTTCCAACATTCGATGGAACACAAAAGCGTGATCCTAAATATACAGAAGATTTCTTTATAAGCCAATGTTACTTCAAAGTAACAAAACTTTATCATAACAAAAAATTAAAAAAATGATATTTGAAATGCAAAAAAATCAGTTTTTATTGATTTTCAAACTCAGAACTACTATATACATAATTTTTTATTCGGTAAATACCGACAGAAACAAAAATAATATCAATGAAAAAAAAGATTTCGCTTGCTTCTACTACAGACAGTTGGTACAACATTTATTAATATTATTTATTTTGTTATTTTATGTTAATTATGCTAATAACCGTCATGTTTATGGTATTAGTTGTCCCGGAAAGATTTAAAAATTAAAATGTATATGACATTTCATTAAAGAAACTAAAATTGTTTAGTAAAATGCTGAAAAATGAATATGTTACTTGAACGTTACACGGGCCCATAGAGGGTTAAATAAAATTATTAACTTAAAAAGTTAATATTCACAAATATTCTTTTCTCTCGGTACAATTTATCAATTGTAAATCAAATGTCTTCTTGTTCGTCTTTAACATCCAAAGAAAATTTCTTACATTAGTTTTCAATGAAAGGAATACCCAACTTTGTACTATCGTGAATTTTCCGTAATGAGTAGAGCAAAGGATGCTTTTAACGTGATACATGCGAGATAAGTCTAACATAAGCCATCGAGTAGGATAAAAAAGGGTGCTAACGAAAAGGCAAATATGCAAAGTGCGAAATTATTTCGAGTGGGAAGTGGCGATGGTGTGACGTTAGCTACGAGCGGATTAAAAAGATCAAAGGGAAAGCTCTCCGAATGGAGGAACGTGGATAAGAGAGAAAAGAAAAAGAAGAAAAGAAACGAAAAGAAAAGAAATGGAAAAAAAGAAGAAAACGAAAAGAAAAGGGAAAAAAAGAAATCGCGACCGTTTTGAAAAAGGGAAAATTTTTGTACGAGAGACTGCCCCTCATCGAGCTTAATCGTGAGGTGAAATATAAAAGGGGTGCGAATTATCGGGGGAAAAGAATACTAGAGCGTTACGAAGTTTCGTTGTCGTCGTAGTCGTAGCCGTACCAACGAAAAAATAGGTCAAGTCGTCGTCTTGCTCCGTTCCTGAAATGTTGGTAGGTATTAGTAGTAGTGTAACAACAGAGCCAAGGTTCTAACGACCTGCCCGTATTTTAAGGCGAGACAATTATCGCGAAAAACTTTTGCTCGTTCTGTCCTGGTCTTTCTTCTTCTATTATTTTCTTTCTCTCTTTCTCTCTGTCTCTCTCTCTCTCTCTCTCATTCTTTTTCTCTGCTTCTTTTTCTGTTTGTTTCTCCTTCCTTTTTTTATTCTATCTTCCTTTCTCGTACGGCGATGTTAGAACCTTTACCTTTCGAAATCTTTGTCAATGTGCAATAGCGTGAGCTTTTTTTCTTAGGTAAGTCGTACACACACATACGGAACACCCTTTTTTCTCTCATTTTTACTTCTTTCTTTCTTTCGTTATCTTTCTCTCTTTCTTTCTCTTTCAATTTCTCGTCTCTATGGGGATTATTAAGCTTTCTCCTCTTCCTTCTTCTCAACTCTCTGTGTCGCCTGAAATCTTCCGCTTGCTCCTCCCCTCCTCCGCCCTCTCGCGCCCTCGCCTGTTCTCTATACTTTCGACAAATCTAATTAACAAAGTCGTTTACTTATCTAAATGGATTCCGTAGTCGTCCGTTCTACCGTGCACTTTCGCCTTGAG
This sequence comes from Polistes dominula, assembly GCF_049000335.1. Taxonomy (NCBI): domain Eukaryota; kingdom Metazoa; phylum Arthropoda; class Insecta; order Hymenoptera; family Vespidae; genus Polistes; species Polistes dominula. The sequence continues at coordinate 6,169,461 of NW_028301147.1, forward strand.
AAATGTACACGTAGGCAAAGCGCGTACTGTCGGCTGTCCGGTAAAGTGCCTTTCCTTGTACCGGAATTCGTCAACGCCAACGAGAAGAGTAAGATTTCAATCGCGCCTTACCGATAGCTTCTAGAAGCGGCTTTATCAATTTACGAATTTCTCGTGAATGATCTCTCGAGGATTGTTAAAATTCTTGCAAAATATACTTTTTAACTTTTCTTTAACTGAAGTTACATTAATGTTTTATGACAGATTATAAAAATAATAATATTCAATAATATTTAAACAAAAATTATAAAAAAACATGACAAAATAATAATACATTAAAAGTACAATTATTAAAAATATATTTATTTTTAATAACAATACAATAATAGGCTGAAAAAATGAATTATTAAAATATTATAATATATATAGAGTATACAACGATATTATCGATCTTTTTTAAAAATACTAATATTGAGTTTGGATTTATTAGAAAAATAAAGAGGAAAGACTTGAAACTAACCGTGAAATTTGTATAGATAGGCTAAAGGTCTGATCGGTTAAAAAGAGAATAATAATGGATGTGGGCCACGTGTGATCGACGAAGAAACGACAAAAATAGTTTCTTAAAAGCATCCCGATATGATACCGCTGGCGTTCAAACGCGCGCCGCCATATACGTATAACTAAGAGGGCAGATATAAAAAACTAATTTCCGCATTTCTTGTCGTTTTATTGGAACGTTATAACATTATGGCTCTCGGGAGTATATATCTCCGAGAAAATTACACCGCTCCTTTCAGTTTTCCTTCTCCTCTTTCCCCTTTCTATCTCCTTTCTTTCTCTTTATTCTCTTTTTTTACTGATTTTAAAATTTAATTTAAATTAAAAATACAATAAGATCGTTCCTATTTTAAAACTTTTCTTTTTTTTCTCGAATTCGTTTGCAAAGAACGATTATATAACCATACTATGCAAGTCATTGTTAATTTATATGTAATTTGACGATAATTAAATCCGATTAATAACGTGATAGAATTTCAAATAAATAAAACAGAAATGGAAAAAAGCTCAACTCTATTGTAGTCGTTTCTCAATGTTTTTTTCTTTTTTTTTTTTACGAGCAGTTATCCAGGAGGCAAAGGAGAAACAAAAAACGTTTTAGGAAAGAATTACGAAGGAATCGATCCACTTGGAGAAGTAACTTTCAAATCGAGAAAGGATGACCGTTTCGCACTCGTTACAAATCCTCGACATCGTGATGACCATAATGAAGGTTTGTCGTACGACTGTGTGCGGCTTATACGTGTCTATTATAAATAATGACGCACTTATATCTTCGAGCGTAGTGTGCTCTGTGTGCTCTTTCCGCCTGGAGCTCCTCTAACGATGGTCCGCGGCTAACGTGTGTGTGCCATACTGTCTGCTTACGCGAAATTTATTATCAGCTGTAAATTACAAATTTATTACCCCACGCCGTCCGATACATTTGAAATGGCTCTTAACGATGAATAATATCGGCACGATGTTGTCTTTAGTTACCGTTGATTCATCGAATTATATTTTATCATTATGCTCTACTTCAAAAACGTTTTGTTATACTTGTAAGACCACGTTAGAACATGTCCTAGAATCGATCCTACACTTCTTTGTTTGTTATTATTATATTTACCTACGCATCTACCTACGTATAGAATAAATAATAGTCGGAAATAAACGTTTATATAGGAGATAGACCTGTAAAAAAAAAATTAAAAGGGAAAATATTAAAACAAATTAACCTACTCTTCAACTTCAATATAATATTTTAATTGATTTTTTTCTACTAAGTGTCTATCTAGTTCTATAAAGTGTCTAAACTACTAAGTGTCCCATGTTGTTAATATTTTTTTCTTTTCTAATCGACCTAATAAGCTCGATAACGGTATTTTAGGAGAAAGATCATTATCTCGCATATAGTATTTTCATAATTTATTGGGTTCTCTAGCACTTGAATACGCTATCTGGTGGCTAAATTAAAAATTAGTGTAGATGTGCGGAGTTGCTGACAGCTGATTTCAACTACACGATATTTATTTAGAAGTATTTATATTTTTAATTTTACTACTTGTTTATTTGTTATTGAAAGTAGAATTGAAAATAACTAGTATCGTGAAACTAAAACGTTGTTGCAAAGAATTTTTTTTTGTTATGGAGTTTCCAACAAGAAAAAATAAAAGTAAAGTGTATTGCTGTGTATTTGGTTGTACAAGCAAAGTTTGTCGTGATGAAAAAATTAGGTTTTTTCATTTTCCACCTCGTAAAAAACAATTTGTTTATCGAATAAACAAATTTGGTGATAAAGAAATGATGTATAAACATATAGCTTGGGTACGAGCACTAAAAATTGTAAAAAGTATAACTCCCAGTATGAAAGTTTGTTCACTTCATTTTATTAAAGATGATTTTTTACCTTCATATAAGTATTTTCAACAATTATTTTTTTTGTTATTATAAATTGGTAAATCAATAAATTTACTCATGCTTCTATTGTTTTTGTGTGTTGTTATAGCTATTGATTCAATTCGATCTCATTTAAAAAAAATAAGTGTTCTTAGTCAAAATCTTTCTTTAGGATCATCCAAAGAATGTGCTTGTCCTGTAGATCAAATAGATTCTCGAGAAGAAAGAATACGTAGAAGATCAATTAAAAAAGAATTAGTGACAGTTAATGATATTGAAAAATTGAATCTGAATGAAAAAAAAGGAAGAAGAGGAAGAAAGATCAAGAGGAAGAAGAAAAACAAGGTGATAAACATGAGGAAGGAGAAAAAGTTAACAATGAAAACGATAAAGAAATTGGTAATAACTTAAATTGTAATGAAACTCAGACAATATCAATTTCTACTAAGAAAAATGCATTATTCTTAAAAGAATATAAAAGTATAGGGATACAAGTTCAAAGTGACTTAATGATTCTAAAATTCTCCTCTTTAATTACATCAAAAGAAGAATTAAGTACACTGACTGGTATTTCTACTTTTGAAGTATTAAATTTACTGGAAAAATTAGTCGTAACCGTACGACCAAACCACAAAACATTTTCAAGATTTGACTTGCGAGAAATGATTTTGATGACTTGTATGAAGCTAAAGCAGAATTTATCTTACGCTGTATTAGCAATTTTATTTAAATGCTCTAAAGATACCTGTAAAGATATTATTTTCGATACAATAAATAATTTAAATCAGTGTTTGAAACCTGTTATCTATTGACCAACAAAGTACATTATTTTAAAAAATATTCCGGAATGTTTTAGAGGCTTCGAAAATGATAATTTTATAAACGTTGTTCTCTATTTTATTTATATACATAATTCATAGTAACCTACGAATGCTAGTTCATATTTTTGCCGCTAGGGTAAGCCACGCCCCTGCCAGAGATCACAATATTTTTATGATGTGTTATCGCGTACAAAAAAAAAACATATAAACATAACACTTGATATTTCTCCGAATGGATGAACGATAGCACAAGTAATAGTAAAAAATGAAATGTTTATTAAACAAGCATTAATGGAGTTCATTAAATATTGATTGATCGTTACCATTAAATGACAAGAAACATTGGAAAATATGTAGTAAATGGCTTAGCACAAATCGTCAAAATGTTTTTCTCTTTTCTCTAGAAGGGGAAACGAAAGCGATTTTTTTCGCAACTTCCAGCTTTTATCGCGATCACACCGATAAGCGTTTATTTGTGTAGTAGTTCGTTTGCCAGCTCGTGTCTCCGCGAGTGCGTCGCTCCGGATGAATTATGCTCGTAAAGCGTGCCGATTCTACAAGCCCCGCCTGTTCTCGTGTTTTCGTTTTTACCCTTTCTCATCATTCCTATTCTTTTCCCCGTGTGCGTTTGCTGCTCGTGTTAGCTGATCGAAAGTACGTGAACAACAAAACAAAAAACGTTTGAAAAGGGCAAATGTAAAAACTCTCACCTTTTCTTTTTTTCTTCTCTTTTCTTTTCTTTAAAATACGTAAAGATATGAATAATGTAGAAGAGTGGTATTATGGTCTCTGCTGGTAATTTGAACCCCTCGTTATTTTCGTCATTTAAAAAAGATATTTAGCTGGTAGTGGTGTTATCTGTTGCATTTACTAGCTGTATATTATAGAGATACATTTTTATACTTGATGAAGTATAATTTTCTCTGATAATAAAGTTGAGTAATATAACCTGTGAAATAAAAGTTTTGCGTCTTAACAAAATAAAATTTCTTATAAATTATAAATAGTTAAAGTGTTGTACGCTGAGATATATTTGATAAAAGGTGCATGTTATATTGACTCTCCTAAATAGAAAATAATATGACTCCCATAAGAAATTATTTAAAAAAAAAAACAGTGTATTAATGAAGATGCAAAATTCATAAAACTGAATATTATTTTTATATTAAATTCTTTCATTCGATATAAATGTAGAGCACAATAATTTCAATAGCCTATCATTATCTTTATAATAACCGTAAGCTTCATAATAGACTATTTAAAGTTAATAGCATTTTTCTATTATTTAAAATACTGTAATGAGAGCTTTGATCCTCGGGTACAATACATTTCTTTCCATTTTTATTCTTCTCTCTTTCCTTTTTTCTTTCTTTAATTCTTTTCCTCGATGAATCCTCTTGTAACATACAAATGCCATTCCATGATAAATTAAGGGATGTTAAAGAAGTCTTTTGAATATTGGCGAGCGTGACCATCTCGCAATTATCATCGTCGAAATTGGTAATATTATAAAAACAATACAGGGTGAATCTTGTAACTGGGACGGGTAATAACTTTTTTTTAAGTAACAATAGAGAAAAATGATAAAGGAAAAAGTTATATGGCACATCACATGTCACCTTCCTATGACCTTACTTTTTTTGAAAATGCATCAATGTACCTGCTAGATGCAGTGGCACTTATTTTTTAAATGACACTCTAGATTTTTTTATACCATTCAATTCTTTTTTTTAATTCTGCGTAAAAAAGGTTAAGGTCATCGAAATGTCAATAGTTTACGAGATATTTGAAGTTTTATATCAGTAATGTATAATATTTTATTACAATAAATGTTCGAATGTTCCTCCATTGCATTCTAAACATTTTCTAATGCGGTTCTTTATGTTTTTCATTACATTTTTTAATTGATATTGGAACATATATAACAATTTCTTACATTCTTTTTTTATTTTATAATTTCATTTATTTTACTGGATCGAATTCTGTTACAAAATTTCTTCCTATTTAAGAATAACGGATTGGAAAAATAGTTTCATCATATTTTATTGCAGAAATCAAACAAATTTTCTTTCATATTTTGTATCCAATCTTCCTCAAATGGTTTAAAATTGTTTTGTTGTTGATGTTTAATTCTTTACCGCCTTTATGATTATTTTTATTTCAATTTCATTCAATTTTTTTCATGATTTCATAAAATTGTCTAATTGTAAATCGTATAAATAATAAGTCTTATTATGTTACATATTTTAATTCCCTATCCTTTGTGAACAATAAGCTTTATATTTATTTCCTGTCTTTATATATTTATTCTTTTCATTTTACATTTATTTAATTTTCTGTTATATTTAATTTACTATTTCCTGTTTGAAATCCGATCTTAATCTTAATTAAACAAAATCTTGCGATTTTTCCAATGTGTATTGAAAGCCTCCATCTCAAATGATACTGATTCATATATTCCCTTCCCCTCTCCAAAAGAGCGTAGCTCATTTGTGATATAAATCTGTGAAAGTAAGTAAGGAAGTAGAAGTTAATTTCCGTCTGTTAAAGTTTTAGTTAATCTTCGTCTATCTGTTATTCTTCCGTATTCTGTATCAGATATAATTCTTCTGTACTCTGTTCTTTGCACCCATGTCATTTTTGTAAATACCACTCGATATATTAATTAACATAATAAATAAATTATTATTATATTATCATTATATATTTTATTGGGTTGGTAACTAAGTCATTGCTGATTTTGAAAGGCCACCTATCGACAAAATTTGCAACCATTTACTTGCAAACCTAATATACCTGCATCTGTGTCCGTTTCGTTTTTTATTTCTCTCTGCACCCCACAATCAACTAGATCAAGCACCTTTGATATGAACATTTCTCAATTAAAAATATATAAACTTGCTTTGGGCCACACTATATTATGCTCATAAAAATCAGAAATATTTTAATCAGTTTAGTGGCATTCTTCTCTTCTTCATAATAAAATTTAAAAATGTATCGAATATATATTTCTGCTTTATTATTATTCGTTACGAAAGCGCAATAATTTTTGATTGAATTAATGAATATCATAATTTTTAGTTTTAATTACTTTATAATATATCACGTAAGTATTATCAGTTAATCCGATTAATATTACCAGAATTATACGATTTTAAAATTAATTATCGGAAAGATACGAAGGAAAATTTACCCGAACCCAATACTACATTAATCATTTATCTTGATACTTTTTTCCGATATTATTCAATACTATATATAATTGTCTTCAAAAAACTACTATAACTAATTTTAATTATATAAAGAAGATTTTATAATGAAACAAATGAACACTCAGGTAAAGTATAAATTCATTATATTTTCTGAGTCATCACATGTAGAGAAAAAGATCTATTACGCTCTTTATCCCATTTCATTTCGACTTACACAGCACCGTGCACACGACTTTTGCGTTTCATTCCTCGTGGTACGCGTGCGTCCGCGACTCATAAATAATCTCGAAACATGAATATCACAAAGACCCTCTCTCCCTTTTTTCTTTTCTCTCTTTCCTTTAGCTCTTTTTCTGTACAGTGTCCTTACACTTAAAACCCAGGGTATGAACGTATACGCGCCTTTTTTTCCTTTCCCGTGTTCGTCGGAAGGGAAGAAGAAAAACCGTGCGTCGTTTCGGTAGTAATTAAGACCAGATTCTCCCCTCCTTCCTTTCTCATTCCTTTATACCATTCTTTCTCGCTTTTATCGCGCTTTTCTCTTTTACTTTTTTTTTTACTTTTTTCAGTTTCGTTCGTCCTGTTCTCCACTTCACATAAATTAATAAACACTCGTATGCATTTCTATGGACGATTGAGTTTTAAGGTAAATACACCCCTCTTGAAAGAATTCAAACTTCACCGTTTGATCTCGAAATTTGTTTCTTTCCTTTTATCTTTTTTCCCTTTTTTCTTTCATTTTTCTATTCTTGTCAACATAAAGAACAACGACGATGCAGTTAATTCTTTACCCTTTTAAAATGACCTTTGAACCGAACGATTTTATGCGAAGAAAAAAATTTTTTTATTTTACTTCATGAATCGGCATAAAAATACAAACATTCATGCGAGAATGAATTTATTTGATAGTTTTTCTTTTTTTTTTTAGGAAACATCGACTTTTCTAATGTTTCGCATTAATATCTTTGCATTTGATTTTATCAGCACATGGATTCGTGGTTAAAAAATACATTTCATTTTTAAGTAAAATACTGTACATTTATCTTTCTTCTTTTTTTCTCTGTTTTTTTTCCTCTATCCTTGTCTCTATCTTTATTTATATTTTTTTCTTTTTCTTTCTCTCTCTCTCACACACACACACAATACACACAGTTTCTATCTTTCTCTATTTCTTTTTCTCTACCTCAGTTTACATTTTTCTTTTCGGTCGCGATGTTCGCTCAGATTTTCTCTCATGTCCAGGAAAAATGGGTCACTCTTGGATGGAATTCGCACGAGCTACGCTGGCCGTCGTATCTGGTGACAACTCGAGGCAATCACCAGGAATCCAGCGCGTCTCAACGGACGTGCTTCGCGTTTGCAAACCCCACGCCTTTTCCTTCTTCTACGTTACTATTTTTATTTTTTTTTGTCTTTTCTTTTTTTTTCTTTTATTTTTCGCCACCCTTTTTCCCCATCTTTCTCTTCATCCTACCGCCATTTCCAAGAATTAAAACGATAATTAAAAATGGACAAAAACTAAAAACGGTATTCCAACCAGGATCAAAAATGTTTAAAAATCACTTTAAACGCATTGATAAATTTAAGAAAATAAAAGGTTAAATTTTGTTAATCAACACAAATCAATTTTATAATAGAAAGTATAACGTGTCAATTATATAATGCTATTGCATAAATAGAAGTATAGGAAAAAACAAAATAACACTTTACAATTAACATGTCATTATCTTTTAATACGTATTCGAAAGAATATAAAAGGTTCTTTCGTTGGGAATATACGCGTTATAACGTGAACGTTGTTCGTAGCCGAGTCAGCATAATTGAAGCGAAATTGAGAGGTATAACGTTCGTTGTTATCTATTCGAAAGAAAGGAGTACGAACAAGAAGGAAAAAGAAAGAGGAAGAGAGAGAGAGAGAAAGAAAGAAAGAGATAGAGAAAAATAGATAATTCGTCTAGTTTTCATTTCAACGATAATACCAAATGAAATCCTTCTTTTCATCTCTTCACCTTATCGTAAATTTTTTTTTCCTTTCTGAAGCGAAGACTTCTCATCCATTTAACATCGCACTACTGACTTCTTGAAAGCATCTCGATCGTAAAACGATTAACGATCGAACACCTCGGATCGAGAGATGTTAAGGAGAACCAATAAGATTGTTCCCCATCGAGATAAACGTCCGATTGCAATAGCTACAAAAACAATGACCATGAAGGGAATGAAAAAAATGGGAAGCAAAAATTTGCGAAAGAAGGATAGAAAAAAGAAAATTTTCGAAATCTATGAGAAGAAAAATGAGGAGATAGAAATCGACATAGAAAAAGTTAACGATAGTTCAGGAAAAATGCAAATATCTCGTGAGTCAAGGCAATGAAGCGAACGGCGAAACTCCACCTCGATCGTGTTGTACCGTTGGAACTTGGGTGGTACTCTCTAGAATTCACCACGAAAATAATTGCAGAATCCTCTCCCTGCTTCTGTGTTCGAGGAACGGGAGAACGATGGCGGAAGGTGTAAAAAGGAAAAGGTGGGATATGGACTGAAAAAAAGAGAGAAAAAGAAAGAGAAAGAAAAAGAGAGGGAGAGAGAGAGAGAGAGTGAGAGTGGATAAAGTCCGAACGTCCCAGATATTTCATACCTTAACGTAACTCTACAATTATCTCGGGTAAGCGAATATTTTCATCGTGTTTGCAAAATTATCTAATTTTCCTTCCCATTCTGTCTCACTCTTTCTTATTCTTTTTCTCTATCTGCGAATGCTTGTAACACGAAAAATATCAGTCATCTTGCCAATCTCAGTGAACTATAAATCTTTTTTTTCTATGCTCTTTCTCTTTCTCATTTTTATTTTTGTGTTATTTTCTTCCTCTGTGTGATATTACATACATTTTCTTGATTCTAAAACTACTATGTAGAAGATATCGGAAAACATTATTTTTTATTAATACCACTTTACACGGTTTATCCCTTATTTATGTATTATGTAAAGAGGAGACAAGTTTTGCAAAACGAAAGGAAAGAAAAGAACGAGGGAAAAAATCTTTCGTACTCGTTACGGAAAAAGTGTGTTCAACTTGGCCAGTTTGCATATCCGTAACTCTTAGCCTCCGTGTTAACCTTCTGACCCGAAAACCAAAACTGCACTCTCTCGCGTTACCTAGGTACACTCATTCCTTTTTTACATCGAAAAAGCTCGAATTTACGATGCGAATACCATTAGAGACGCGATTTTTACTCTCTGAGATATTCTACGACGTCTTTTTAACGACCGCATTCGTGGTATGTTCGTTTAAATATTCTCTTTTAACTCGAATATTGAACGAAAACAAAAGCCAACGTCGTTAATTGATTCCATCAAATTTTTGAAAATCTTTACCCATATATTACCATTAATGAAATAAAAAAAAATTTTTTATTCATTGTTTATTCTCATGATTATACTATAATCTAACGTCAAATTTGAAATCAAAATTCGCTTAACTATCTAATATCTTTCGTTCATTTGTTCGGATAAATATTGATATGATTAATATGAGATAATGAGAAGGATTTCATATGTTGGTCAACATAAAACTGAATTCATCTGAATTTTCCCAGAATTCAACTTATATAATATATTAATATGATCGTTGTTTCTGTTGCGGTTAGCCGCATCTTTGCATTTCCTTTGAGCAATGTAATCTCGTAGAAATGGCCACGTGTGCGATAGCAAATACCAAAAATTGTTTTATCCTCTTAATAAGCCACGCACAAGAGTACGGTTGGATAACGTAATCGCGGGGTAGGGATATTTTTATTTTACACGTTCTTTTTCCCTCGTGTATTTTATGCAGTGCACGAAAGTAATATTTACGGAGGCCCAACGCCACCCGTAATAATCTTAAATTCCCTGTGCATGCGTTTATTAAATAAATTTCCTCTAATTACCTTGTCTCGCCCGGTTTATTCGTTGCACGTGAACGAAAAAATTACGATTATACGTATATACGAACGAGGTTTCGCGTTGGCCGAGAAAGTAAGATAGCGGAGGAGGACGTCCAAAAGGAGATGGAAAAGGAGAAGGTTGAACCTTTTCGTTTCCTAGAATAAGGCTGGCCAACTAAAAATAAACAACGATGAACGCCGCAGTATACACTCTGATCTACTTCATGAAATATCTAGACAACATTGTTGATCTTTCACAGTATTCTTGTACTCGTTCGATCATCCTTGGGAAACAGCACGTGCTGCACGAACTTTCTTAAAATGCGTCGTACCTTAACTGATAGTTTTTTATAAATTGATATATATATATATATATATAGGTAAACAAGTACTAAAATCTACTCTTTTAATTAATGTTAACTATTTTCATATTTTTATTATAATAATAAAACATATATTACTCTTACTTAATTATTATTATTGCACTATATTTATATGGTTATAACACTCAAAGGATTAACAGGTTTCACAAATGGTTAAACATATATATATATACTTACATTTTAAAAGGAACATTTGATCAAATTGGTCTTATCTTGAACACCCATGGAATGCTCTTGATGATTCAGATGTGGGAGGTCGAGCAAAAAATCTCTGAAAAGATTATGTTCCATCCTCTCGGATTAAAAGATCGCGAGAACGAAAAGAGAGGGTTAAGAAAGGTAGAAGAACGTTCGTATTAGGAGGTGAAACAAATTGCGGGCCTCTCGCAATCTTCAAGGACGATCTACTGTTTTGGGCCCAGGTTGGATAGGCAAGAGTCACGTTCCTCCGGGAACATAGCTCAAGCTCGTGCAACCAAGAAGGAAGGAAGAACAACCGGACGTCGAATGGCGGCAGGTAACTTCGTCTGCGCTCATAGTCGTCGTCCGCTTCCTTTTTCAGTCTGCTGCCACGTTCCTAACGGTTATTATTAATTACCGGACGAGATGCCAGGCTCCACAATGCCTGCACGAAGCTGAGCCGATCTCTAAGGACGCAAATTATCGATCGAAAACTATCTTTTACGTGTAGAAACGCCGTCATTTGTGTTCCTTTTAAACTGTTTAAAAATTGTTACTGGAAATTTTTCTAAATAATATTCTATTTCGAAGTGAAAATCTCTTTAAAATTGGGGTGATTTGAAAACGTATGAAACGCTGTAACGAAGAATACGACGAGACACTACGAAAAAGAGACAAACATATATGATTTAGCCTGCAAGAGAATGAGATAGAATATAGTACACAGTTTTTCCTATTCTCGGTCTCCTCTGTGTGCGTTGCTTCATAGTCCTCACTCCTGATTACTAAGCGTTGTATATGTGTGTGTTTGTTGCGACTGCATACTACGAAGCGTAGACTCATATTATCTCAATACACATATTTAAAAATATAATTTAGTTCTTTGACTGGCCACTAGACTATCCACGTTTCTTACAAGCAAAGCTGTTTCATAGTCTCTATATAAGACTCCAGCAGTAGAAAAATTTAAGATCTCTATTTATAGGATCATATCTATAATATATCTTCAAATCTTCTCATCGTAAGGCAGAGTCGATGAAACTGATATGAGGAGTTGTAGCTTTCTTTTGTAAGAGTAACGATGTTTTAGAATATTATTCGTAAACTGATGGGACGTTCGCATCTTTGACTTAATAAGAGGGATCTAGAAGAAGCGAAACTCTTTCACAGTAGATATTAAACGAACATTTAAAATTAAATACATTTTTAATAATTAATAATATTGAATAATAATGTGTTTTTTTTTACAACGATTTTTGGAGAGAAAATTTCGATAGAATCGTTATGATTCAAAACTTGATGAAACAAAAAACTATGACAAAAATTGTTCCGTTCTTTGTCAAGCTTCTAAAGGAATTAGTTGCAACAACAAAAAATACTTGAGTGTGTTGATCCATGATAAAGATATCTCAAATTCACAGAAAGACTATCATATACCTGAGTTTCATAAAAGTATATATTATATTTACTTAAGTTAGGACGGGGTGTCTTTCCGTTGACAAACATTTTTGTCTCTATCTATGGCTATTGCATTCGGCATTCCATCTTAATTGCTAAAATTTTTAAATGGTAGTTTTTTATAGCTATCCTCACCGCAGGATCATACCGGTGTCCTTTATTAAATATGATAACAATATTATAATAAATAAACCCTACAATTATTTTACTCCTGATACTGTGAATTAGTCTCTTTTTCCCAAAGCTTGATTTTTTGAAAGTTTCACTTCTAACTTGTTATATTATTTTTTCAAAATATTTTATTTTTTGAATCAAACCTCTTGTTATTATCTTACGAACGGTATAAAGATATATATTTCTCAATTGCTACTTCATAAGCGACGTTTAATAGCGGAAACCATAGAGAGAATAACAATTACCTATCATCTTCCTTAGCAGCATAAAAATACGATCTTATTTCTCGCGTCGATTAAAACGTAACGCAAAGTTGAACCAACCAGTATCGTAGAGTCCATCCACCCCCCCCCCCGTTTTTTTTACTCTCTCCCTCTCTCACTCCGAGAATTATTACCCGCCGCTATAATTTCACGGCAGTTCCGAATCAATCTTTCATAACGCACATTTTTTACTGGCCATATTGTCTTATTTCCAGGCGTGGCTAAGAGATCCAAGAGAAAAGAATGAAGAAAGAGGCACGTACGAAGAGGAGAGTCTTTCCTCTCTTTCTCTCCCACTATCATTCTTTTTCTTTTTCATTCTCACTTTCCTTCTCTCTCCGAAACAACGAGCCATGCGCTTACAGCTGACCCCTAAAATTCGATTTTACCCGTAGTATAACGCCAGGCATTCTCTTTCTCATTCCTTCTCTTTCATTCTTAACTACTCTCTTCCTCTTTCGGTTCGGTTCGGTTCTTGAGGGGAAAAGGACGCCGTAAACGATACGAGTTGGCACTTAGGCTTTATCGCCGGAACTTAGGCTCTCATTGCTATCAAGCTCGAGTAACGCACGCCTCTCTATCCCCTCCCCTAGCATCCCTTCATCTCTCTCTCTCCCCTCCGTGTACACCAACCCCTTTCTTTTGCCTATACTAAATGTGTCGGTTTTATGTTCATTTTTATGGTCGCTGATTACCAGGTACGCTAAATAACCATCACTCCGCTCGTCCATGCTCTTTCGTAACCGGATCGAGAAGATCGGTGAACACAATGCACTTTCGATAACCGTCTGCGCACGCCATTGATCCTAATTGCGACGTTTACTACCTATTGGCCTGGCATTACATCGAAATTTATTTATTTAGTTATGTTTAATGAATTTCACCCTGACATCTGACGTCAGACGAACATTGATTTAACAAACAAAAAATATGAGTGTAATTAAGACTTGTTAACAAGCTCATACATCTTTTTCTTTTTTTCTGATTAAGATTAAAGTTAATATAAAAGTCTCTGTGTGATAACTTGTTGGGATGTCTTTATTATTTGAGGGAAAAGAAGAAATCCTCTCGATATTATATTGATGTCTTATTGTAGGTAGGTATAACTTCGATATTATAATATCTCATCTCGATTTCTTTCGGATTTCGAATCGTAAAGTCAACACGCGATAAGGACGCTGATACAAGCAGATTCGTAGTCCGTCGAGGCTCGAAGAATTCGCGAGGTCCTTTCAAAGAGCGTGATCGAGCAACCGTTCCCGATATTAAAAGATGGTACACTCGTGAGCCCTTAATATCTTGCTTGAGGGTAAAAATTTGCATCGAAAGCGAAAACCGGAGGAAACTGGAAGACGCGGTTAGCGGTGGTGAAGGGTAGACGGGGCGAGTCAATAAATGGAGAAGAAGAAGTAGAAGAAGAAGAAGATGAGGAGGAAGAAGCGAAGGGGAAAGGGGCCGAAGTAAAAGCAATCGAACAAAATTCGACGAGTTGACGAAGCGATCGAGCTCTTGAATACTTTCGTTCTGCATAAAACATTGGCTACTTTCGAGTAACGTAATTCCGTATATACCTTAACCAGTTTTATCGTTAACGTAGGCAAAATTCTCTTAAGAAGTCCATCGACAGTAAACACAAGCTATAATAATAAGTTTTTCCATAAAGAATAATATATTACATCTATAAAACTCGTCGAAGGTGATCTTTAAAATTGATATGGGTACAATACGACAGTAGCTGTAAATTGATAATACGATAGACTATAGAAAATTATTGACACATGACGAGTCATAAGGACGTTGGCTCTCCAATTAATTGATAGTCAATCCTTTTTGCAATTAAGCGCATCTACTAAGACCGATCGACGATCGAGATATTAAAGATTCCGATCGTGCTATGTAATTCACTTGCAATCAAGTTCAAAACGTTCTTGTAATTAATTATTATTGGCAATAATTTCAAGAGTGAATTTTTACGATTAATTCATTAAAATATATATGTACTTCTTTTTTTCTTTTTTTTTGTTCTAGAATAAAAGTAACAATAAAAAACGTGTAGGTAATTATAATTTAGCTTTACGTAGCGTAGGTACTGTTTAAAAAAATTCGTATCGTATAGTACATGAAATTTGAGCCGTGGGGACAAATAGGATTTATCGATCAAGAAGAGTTTCTCGTCGTCGATACCATTATAGAAGAACTCTTTAAAAAGAACGTCGTGAAACATAAAGGTTTCTCTCAGGGTTGCATGGCATCTTCTTTCGAACGATAAACCCTGCAAAAGGAAGAAGGATCCTGCCGGTTAATCTTGGCCGAAGAGATCTTCCGTTTTCAAGGATAATTAAGGATCCTTGGAACGTCTGCGACCCTCTGATACGAGACAGAAGTCAATTAATAATCCTTTGTGAAGGAGTCAGTTTAGTCCGCCACGTATAGTGACTATATAATATCTTTAGCCCGAGCATTGGTTCGAGGCCGCTATTCAAGATCGTCCCTGGGACAATGGCTCCTTAATCCAAAATTTTTTTCAATTATCCCAGAGAATCGTAGCCCCCCAAACGCCTTCCACCTAAAAGCACCTCCGAAGCTAATTAAACTTATTTCAAAATTCGCCGCAATTCCTCCCGCAAACATTCGCCATTGTTAGGCCCGCCTATCCGACACATTTTCTACCGAGCACCTTTTCATCACGAAATATTTCGATCGTTCGCAAACTAATTATCATCTTCCTTCAGCCTTTCAGATTACTTATATATCAAGAAAGAAGATACACCTCTTGCGTGAGTTCTTAGACATATATATACTCGTATCAACTCGGGAAAGATATTAATACCACTTGTATAAAACTGACGACGATTCCTAAGTCGAGTTGTTTCAAATAAACGCGACACTCTCGATTCTACGACGATACGACAAAACGACTCGAAGCTTTTTGAAACAGTTTGCGCAACGGTCGCTGTTTTCCTCTAAATCCTCTTAAAACTTTATATAAGCCGTTTTAATTTATACGTTTCTGTAGTTATAGTTTATTGTACCTATTTCTGTACGAGCTACGAGATCGAATAGATCCTTGAATACTTCGTAGTATATCTAATTCTATGAAGTTTCTGGTTAACGAGAAGGGGAGCAGGACCTCGAAAGTGAGAGAAATAAAATTATCGTTATTCAAGTTTAACGTAAGCAGAAATCAAGATAAGTTTTTGTTACCTAGATGATTATATGAAGATCATCGAAACGATTGGGATTCGTAGCGACAGCTGCGGATGTATACACAAGAAGCAAATGTTTTGTTGAAATACGAAGCAAATATTAGCCCAGAATATCATTATCTTTAAAAAAATAATTTATGTTTTTTTAAAAATATACTAGAAAATCTGTTTAATCAATGAATTCTGTCCATACGGAAAATTAAATAATCGCATAGATCGCTTTGTCTATTTGATATTCGAAGAGAAAGTAATTCTTATCAGATTTTAAGAAAAGTGTGTGTTCGTGGTCCTTTAGTCGAGCTACACATCTGTAGCGCTTATTAAATGATAATATTATAGGTTTCATTATAATGTCGTGTTAGTAAGCGAGCGTAACGAAATAACCATAATTACGGAAAACTCATTAGTTTTCCAATTAACGCGAGAATAATTTCTAGTTACAACGAACAAATTGTATCTCAAATTTTAATCCTCGATCGTAATTATTGTTCTGACTCTCACGGATATAATTTATCGATTCACACGCTTATAAAGTTGTCACTTTTGAAATTAAACTTTTGCATTAAACATTTTAACAACCCAAAAATTTTCCGATTATCGCAAGGATAATATGTTAACAAATTTTATAGATTTCAATCATTGTAATCAATATTCGAATAGAGTTTATTCATTACTATTATATATCGTTTACAAATAAATTACAATTATTGGAATGCATTGATTATTTACACAACAATAATCATTATTATATAACAGGATACTAAGCACGAAGCATTGAAAGCAGTAACGCTTTCATAGAGGATTTCCATAAGAAGAATATTTCTGCCCCAATTATTATCAAACTGAACACTTTTGTCCTTTGAAATTCGTTAATGCGTTAACTGGTCTTGTATTAAACTATCAACACTGATTCTCCATTTATTATCGACGGAAATAATTCACATAACTCGTCCGTATGCACACGCATAGAAACAAGCTCGTCACAATTATATTTCATATCTTTGATTTACAGGCAAGAGTCATTTAAAGCTAGACTCACGCTTCCACACCCTTCGCCGTCAGTCTCGTTTTCCGTACTCAATTTTTATTATCGCGGGATATTCAACTCCTGGGTGCTATATAATCACGTTTGACGCTTCGCCGCACTCAGAAATTAACTCGCAGTGTCGGCCTTGAAATTATTATAAAACGCTTTACTCAGTGAACTACTTGAATCTTCTGCATCACCGATAACGAAACCTTTGAAAGTTCATGCGTACGCTTCATTTTCTCAAACTAATTTAAACTATCTCTTTCTCAATCTTTTTCTCTATTACATTTCGCTTTAAACGATTGATATTTTATTATTTTGCAGAAATAAATCTCGGATTTTTCCTTGAATCATTTTAAACATTAATCATTTATCACGTTAGGATGTTGAAATTTAATGTATTTATGTTTTTTTTTTCAGACATGAACGTTAAAGTTTAGAAAATGCAAAAAATACAGCTTACAGCCCATAGTACATAGTCAGTTGAGTAAAAAAAAAATATAAAATTATCTTTTTTAAGAAAAGGAAATAAAACTCTCTGTTGAGTTTCCATCCATCGATCTATGCACTTCTACATGCGAGAGCTATTCTACGTAACCGATACGCATTCATCACCGTTAACTGGATGTGCGGACAGGCAGTTGCCCGAGGGCGATCCATCCGGTTAGCCGTTGATTTTGTCAATCAGCTACCGACACGGCTTCCGTCAAGAATTGCTTTAAAACCGATTTTTACTACTTTTGAATAGAACTTTTTAACCGAACTTTTTAATTCGTAACATATATTTACTTTGATTTCTACTCAGATTAAATTTCTCTCTATAAATATATATATATATATATATATATATATATATATATATATATATATATACATAAAATAATCAAGATCAAATAATATTACATGGTAAAATAATCTTACAGGATATCACTTTAATATCAATAAATAAATAATCGTCGAATTAATAATTTTGTTAAAACATTCTCGACAATATCGACCCATGAAGATCGAGTTACTTATAGACTGTTCACTTCAGACGTTACATCCACAAACGTGTTCGAAGGACGCTCGACGATTTGAAAAGTGTCTAGGAATTTCTTGAGTTTATCCAAGAGACAGGAAGGAATATAGTGATAGAGAGAGGGTGAGAGTGAAAGAAAAAGAAAGAGAATGGAAAAAAGAAAAAGAAAAGACAGGGGGTGCGAAGGTCTTTTAAGTAGATAGAAGCGACATTGCAGTCTCCTCGAAAAATCGTGGCACCTGTAAACGTCTTCCAATCGGTGAAACGAGTAAGGAAAGAAGAATCGCGACAGATTAAGGGCACCCGGTAAACACGGTTGGCAAATATCGAGCCGTTCGTCGTTGGCTGGTACGGTCTTAAAAATAACAGACTTTTCTGAAAGCTCGACAGACACGTCGGCGCGTCATCCTCTCGAAATGAAAGGGAGACTCTGAGAAATGCTTTCGTAAAGTAACGTTCTCCTTTTTTTATTCTTTCTTTTTTCTTTCTCTCTCTCTCTCTCTCTCTCTCTTATATATATATATATATATATATATATATATATATTATTTCTATCTCTATTCCTGCAAGTTGCTCTAGAGAGCCGTACCGTGTATGTTATGATACCGCGCATTTACGTGTTTGCTTTCTCATGCGGAAAGAAGAAACACGAAAGGCTCGACGGCTGCTGCGAAAAGTCGTCGACTCACCGGAATGGAAGGCGTTGCAAACGTTTGTCGATGATGACGATGACGATGACGACGATAATAATGGCGATGATGATGATGATTATGATGATGATGATGATAACAATTTTACATCACATGAGCACAGATATCGTTCTTAACATTCTTAACTCTCGTATATACGAGTTTTGTTTGTAGAAAAACAAACGAGGTAGCTATTTCGATTAAAGTATTTAAATAAAATAGTCAAGAATATTTAAAAAAAAGCTTCAAATTCTAAGCTACGAGAGAAATATTCGAGAGCTTACTTTACTATTGTGGTTATAAAAAAAAAAAAGAAAAAAAAATACACGTAGAAATATCGATTCATTCAAGAGCTTAACCGAACGTTCTTTATTTTTTTCTCCGATCGAGGAGAGAAAATGACATGATAAAGAAAGAGAAGGTTGAATTAGAGAACGAGGAGAGAAAAAAGCTTACCTCGGAGAGAATAACACGTTGGTGGTTCCGATCCACCGCCTGGAAATCAACGTCGACGAACAAGATAAGAAAGTAACGAAAAAGAAAACCTAGAAGTTAAAAGAAGGAAAAAGTAAAGAAGAAGAAGAAGCTCAAGGTAGAAACGAAGGAGACGATGAAAAGCTGGCGTTGCGGAAAAATCCGTAATAATTCAATAAGCGGTCGGTCTGGGCTCGTTTAATAAGTTGGACAAATGTTTTGTCGCACAAGAACGGACTCGGATCCTAGTCAACGTGTTCTAGCAGCGATCCCGTAGTTTCCCTTTTTTTTTCTTTTTCTTTCTTATTTAGCCGTCTCGATAGGAGAAGCCACCCTAGTGAGCAAGGAAAACGAAACAAAAAAAAAACAAAGAATTTATCAGCCTCGAGGAGTAGATCGTAGACTTAAAGGAAGAGTGAGAAAATAAAATAAGCTTGCTCTCTCGTAATCGATCGACAGTTTTGTCATTGGTAGTAGTACCTAGATACACGGTGGTGGTAATTTTCTTTTCTACAAAAGCAAGACATATATGTACCTTAGCAGAAAAAGGATAACTGGTAGCTTTTTTCCGCTAAAATATGACTACTCGTTGAATTTAAAGTACGTGATTTACGTAAAGAGTGCTCTTTCGTCCTCCTGTCGGATTTACATGTACGTTAACACAAGCACATGGCTTTTCGACTGCTGGACAATAGTTAAGTAGGTAAATATTTAATGTCTCTTGAAAATATACGGCATGTTTTTTTGTTCGATATTTTTTATAACATAAGCAAGGAAGTTAAAAGAAAGATATTTTTTTTCGATAATAATAATTATATGTTCTCATATGATTTTCTCCTATTGTAAATAAAATGTTATTCATTATAGAATATAATTATATATACTTAAGGATCATATAATATATGCTATGAATATTCTTACTACTGTATTAATTCTTCCAATCTTAATTTGATGTATGCAAAAGTGGCTACCAAGATGCTTTTAAGAGAAAGAAGAAGACAAGACCGGTAGGGTTACGGCGGCACAAGTTTAATAATGGTTCGGTATGATAATTGAGGCATAAAAGATCGAGTAATCTTCCTCAGCACGATTTGCCGAGGAACGGTAGATGGTAGGAAAGACGGTGATGCTGAGGAAGAGGGAGAGAGGTAAGGGGATAAGGGGTGATAGGAGGAAGGAGAGAAGGGGAGAGAAAGGTAGGGCAGGTAGAGAAGGATCTCGGTGCGAGTAGTCGGTGCGAGTCAATTTACGGCGGAAAATAGCGATGTGAAATTGTTTCGTCTAAGGTAGTGGTTAATTTAGCTTCGGATTCCACAGCGGTGGCAAAGGAGAACAGGACAGGAGAGGTTTTATCTTATATGCCTTGGCAGAGCTACCACTTCGTGACGCTTAAAGCTACTACCAGCAAAGCAACGCTGACTCCCCTACCTATCGTGCAAATCGGAATGAAATTTTCCGCGAACGATGGAACAAACGCGAACGTGGGTGCGCGATACTCGGCACTCGGTTAGGGTTATTAAATTAGACGGTTATTACCGTCCTCCTAAGAAAGACAACCTCACTCTCTTACGCTTCACCGAGCATCTAAGAAACACCGAGGTCACTTCCTATCCTTTTCTACTCTCATACCTTCTTTCTCATTATCTACATTTTTATCCGTTGTCATTTTTTCGATGATAATCGTAGTAGCACGCTACTTCTAATCCGATTAAAGCACGCGAAACTGGTTCTTAAACGTTAACCGTATTGACCATAGACGATGTAAATTGCGTACAGGTAGGACTTGAGAAAGTATTAGGTAGGAAATTACCTTTAATCTTTCATTAAAAAGAAGGAAAGTTTAAAAGAATGATGATGCATTTGTCATGGAGATGATTTTAATACTTGAACGTTTGAGCTTTAGGAATACTATTTAAAGTATATATATATATGTATGCATATTAATGACTTTCCCCTTGTTGATTAACCTTTGCCTTTACCTCTCATCGGTTACATAGTCGATGTTTTCGAAGAAGAAGGTTCCTGGCCCCGAAACGTATTAGAATGATCGGGGCGCACATTTTGCAACGTCAACAGTTACGTCCGTTCAGAGCTTGGACCAAATGGCCGGTCGTAAAAATTATAATGAGCATATGAGTCCATAGTCTCGATCGAGAATAACGCTCACTTACCAGAAACGTTTTATTCACCCATGAGGGAACAAGCTCGGTGTGTGTACACCTTGTTTCTTCTCTTCCTTCTCTTCCTCTTTCTCGCCTTTCCGTCAAACTCTCCAGGTCGTCCGTCAGTCGTCCTTTCGTCGTCGTTCTTCCTTTCCCTCGATGGCAATCCATCCATCCGTTTGTGGTCCGCTTCAGTTTGTTCTTTCTTTTTCGACTCCCTCGCCGTTCTCCTCGATACGTTCCGGCATTGGGTACAGTCGAGATAATCAAAAGGAATTCTCTTTCTCTCTCTCTCTCTTTCTGTGTGTTCACTCGAACTTCTGGAATTCCTCTCCGAACGTCGACGTGTCGTATACGTCTATGTGTATGAATGTATACGATACGTGTATACCATGTACGTGTATTCAAGGATAGTCGGCTTGGCAATACGACTTCAGTGAAAGAAAAATTTCCCTTTGTTCGTCTTCAAGACGACAAGAAATTGGCGGAAATTCCAAGATATTTCCGCGGATCGTCCAAGTTTCCATTCAACTTACTTCAAGATCGTTTTCATCCGTTTCTACTTAATTCTAATAAACTGTAAAATCGTATTTATTCAACTGCATAAATCTGTGAAATAACATGTATTAAAAATGTAATATTTAAATTTGTTCAAATTTTTAAATAACAATTATAATTTTTAAATAATTGCCATTAATTTCTTAGAAAATTTAGAGGAATTTACTAATATTAGATATCTATAGATAATAAAAAACCAACCATACAAATCAATAGTACATAAATTGAAAAACACATTTTTCTAAGATGTTTATTTGTTTTTCTTTTAAACTGAAAAAATGCTTCCGGCGATGCCCATACTCGGTCTCACCTTGTTTTTTTCTGTCTCACATTTTCTCTGTCACATTAAATTCTTATGAAGGAACGCTGGCGCCTAACAACAAAATCAACGAACGAACGAAACTCCTCTCCTGTAATTTTTTTATCACTTCTCTCATAACCAGGCGAGAAAACGATCAGCGAGAGAATCCATCATACGGAGATTTCGCTCAACACTTTTCGTTTTTGCCTCACGCACTGTACACTGTCTAAAGCAGAAGAAAAAAAAATAAAAAGAAAAAAAGAAGAAGAAGAGGAAGAGGAAGCGACAAGAAATGGAGTAGGACTGAGTAACCAGCCATCGTCGTTCTCGTCGTCGACGTCTTCGTCGTCGTCGTCTTCGTCTTCGTCGTCGTCGTCTTCGTCGTCGTCGTCTTCGTCGTCGTCGTCCTCATCCTCGTCCTTATCTTCATCCTCCTTCTTCTCTTCTTGGCGTGCGATCTACAGAACGGTTGATTTTTTTCTTTCCTTTTCATTCCTGCTCCTTCCTTTCGTCTCTTTTTCTCTTTCCATCTTCTTCCTCTTTCTCCCTCTCTTTTCTGTCTTTCTTTCTTTCTTTCTTTCTTTCTTTCTTCTTCTTATTCTTTTTTCATTGGATGCACTACTTTATAGTAGTAGTAGTAATAGCAGTAGTAGTAGTAGTAGTAGTAGTAGTAGTAGTACATGTGAGATACGTAGATGTGAGTACGAAAGAACATATAGAAATACAAAGACGTTCACCACCTTGTCCGAGCAACTAAGGGCGAAAAGAAGCATCCTCGGGCATTCTCTTTGCGCTTGTTCTTTTTATTCCCCTCTTCGTTACTCTCTCTTTCCCTTTCATACTTACTGTTCGTACATGGTCCATTCTTTTGCCAATACTCCGCTCACTTTTTCGAGACTCGCACGCACTTTCCAAGCCACTCTCGGATACTCTCGTGCGCGTGGTGAAGCAGCGGAGGTGGTGTTGGTGAAGGTACAGGAGCAGGTGGAGATAGAAAGGTTCCTCCATTCTCCTTTTCTTTCTCAACCTCCTTCTCGTTCTCCTTCGTCTTCTTCGTTCTCTTTATCTCTCCGCCTCTTTCTCTTTCGAGCTGCCTCGAGAATGGTCGCTGTGGAATTACGGCGAGCGCAAAGTCGCGGCTAATGAAGTCGCAATTCAGCCATTTTACCATTCGCCGATTCGACCGCGGCTCTCTGAATCGAGAAAGAGAAAACATGAGAAAGAGAGAGAAAGAAGAAAAGAAACGAGAGAAGAAGAACGCGTACTTGCTGTGTTCGTCCCTTCGTTCTGTCGTTCGTGCATGCATGCGTGCGAAGCGAGAAAAGGAAGAATGAATGAGAGTAAAAAGAAGAAAAGATCTGAAAGAAAGAAGGAAGGAAAAAGAAAATAATATATATATACAAAACGCCGAGAGGGAAGATGCTGTACAATCTAAGTGCACGTGGACACACGTTTAAATAGGCCGCCTCGATTAAAGACTATGTCTTCAAAAATGAACTACGAAGCAATGATTGGTTCAATGACTTTATCGCTTATCTATAGATATTTTTCATTAAAAGAAAATGTAATTTTCTCGTCTTTTTCTTTTTTTTTCATGAATACGTTAACGACCTTGCGGAATGTAATTTTCATTGAAATAACGTAACTTTGTGGTAATTACTTGACGATATATAGGTGCAGACGTTACGTTGAAATATGATCGTATGGTATACGATAATGATATCCCAACATCTAATTTTGTTACCTGAAGAATTTGAAATAAAATAAGTATTTTTAAAAGAAATGAGAATCTTTCGTGAATAAATTAATCGTTCGATTTATTTTTTATTTGTATTGATTTATTTGTATATTGCTTTAACTTCATAAGTTTAAATGTTTGATACTTGTATTAATTGGTTCAATAAAATATATGTTGTAATAATGAAACATATCGGTTCAATGAAATTTGCATGTAAAATGTGTGAATTATTTATATATGTATTAAACTGCCAACACTGCTAAAAGTACCTAATCTTGACTTATGAGTTTTACATGACACTTAGATAAAATATGAAGCTATATTTAATTTATCACAAATAAATATAACTCTTCTTTTGATGAAAATAAAATTCTATGTACAAGAATTATCGACGATTTATTAATAATATCAATACTTTTTATCAGTGTGCATATATTTTTTCACATACATTTTTATAATATTAAAAATCTATCCGAAATTTTGAAAAAGCCTACGTCCATTATCGAATAAGAAATCTATATGTATAAAACTAAAAGCTAACAAATGTCTCTATTTATCAATATGATCACACCTCATTTAGATAGCCATGAAAGATATAAATTGTACAACCGGCGAAATGGAGTTTGCGCAACATTTGTTATTATGAAGGCCGAATAAACGAGCTATGTGTGCATCGGAGTTCGACCGAAAGCCAATAAAACGATAATGATTCCGATTCGTGGATCGCTTTAATTACATGATCTTACCGATACTACCGAGCAACTATACCGAGATACGTTGAAGCACGGAGAAGATCAATTATAAGTAGTAGACGCTAATACAGTGCTAAGAAGACATCACGAAGCGTACAGGTGGTCATTAAAATGGATAAATAGATCATCATGCTACGTGTGATATTTTACACTCTATATAATTACATTCAAATTATTTCCGGGAGGATGGTTAGGTCTGATATCAGAGCAGCGAATAAAAGCGATTTCTGTCGTTCGTATGAATAATCGACTTTGCATTCGGTTAACGAGACACTTGCTTGAAGGTTAGAAACAGAGAAAAAACAAAGTGATGTTGTCAAAGCACCATTTAGTGTCATTATTTAAATAAATGCTACGACAAACTGTTACGTTTGCATAACACAAAAAGCACCAATTTATGTTGCTCTCTTCGTTTATTATTGCTTCCAGCGAGATAAAATAAATAAATAATATTTTATATTCTCTGATGTTAATAAAAAAAAAATCATTTGGATCGTGAATTTATTTGCCTTTTCTTTTTCTTTAAATTCATTTTAATAAGTGACATTTCGTTTGTAAGGATTTCACTATGCCAACTCACTTGCCGTTACTTCGTCATTACTCTCGAAGAGTTGCCATTAAATCGCTGTTAAAGACCCTATTAAAAGCAGTATCGTTTCTTTACCTTAATGATTGCGAGAAAATATAACTTCGTTTACACCTTGTTAATACAGTGATCTTTTTTTACTTACGTGCCAATTTATCTGCTTACTCGATCGAACTTTTTCACAACTCGTTATTTTGAAACGTTGGAGAAAAAAAATTATCGTACTAAAGATCGTAAGTGAAAATAAATTATAAAATCTAAAAATGGTGTTCGAGAAAATTTACGATAAAAAGATGTTACTTTTTGATAGGCATAAAGTGTATATTTTCGAAAAAAGCCCGAAACTTTCAAAGCCGAATATTACGAAGAACGTAAAACACTGTCCGATCATGTGTATCCACGTTAGGCGTTTATTGTCCTGTTGGGCGTTATTACCAAGTGCGCCAGCAAGACATCGGTTTATCGTAGCCCAGGGACATTTTCCCTTGGTCCCCTTTTCGCAAACACTGATCTCGCGCCTGCGAACATGCTCCAGTATGTAATACGCCTTGGATACGTACATAAAGATGGGAAACCATGTTTTCCCCTTTTACGTTGGAAGAGAACAATTCTTTAAATTGTAGATTTGGTATGATAATTAAGTAAAAATATTACATTACTCATCTACGTTATTAAAATATTTACTTCTATATATTATATTTCAATCATTATTTGTTATTTTATTTTTAATTTAGAATGTAGGGATAGGAAATTTTTAAAAACAAAGCCAAACAGATTTTGTTAACCTTATTTTTAAAAATATCTTGCACATACACAGATAAACACAAACACACAATTCTATATGCACATGTAACAGATAATATATCTATTTCTATGTAATTTGAACAAGAAAAAAAGAAAAAAATACAAATTTACTTACACTTTCTCTCGTATTTTCTTTCATTCTCTGTCCCTCGATATTCTGAAACGGATTGCGTTACACGTAAGTGTACACGACACTCGTGCACCTCTAGCAGACATAAGGAATACCTTAGCCGTATCGCAAAGTATCTCTAATTGGCTCTTGGTACCGTTACAAAGGCCGCACGCGAACAGCACGAAAACTTCTCGAAGCGTATAAGAGAGTGTACTTATCTTTTTTAACAAGCTCGAAAAACATTTTAACTCTCTTCGTTACACGCTTTCGATGATCGTGTCGACGATTTACAGTTTTTATCTTTACAATAGTATAACCAATAACATATGCTTTTAAGATTTCTAATCGGATTACTGAAACGAATTCCATTTGCAGCAAGATTCTCACAAATTGATATCCGTCTATTGTCTATTATATTATTCGTATAACTACTTTCTTTGTAATATATATAAACATTTCTTATTTTCTTTTCTAAACGATATAAAAAATATCAAAATAAAACTTTCGAATAAAATGATATACGAATTTTCCTATTCATCGATCGATAAAATAAACGATTCATTTTAACGTCGAAACTAACTTTTATGAAAGGACTTTTACGACGAAATACCTAAACTTTCGACTTCTCATGAATATGTAGAAAAAATAGTCCGAACGTTCTCCCGCCAATAGATTTAAAAAGTCTGGATAATGCAAATTCGCCGCTATCGTTAGTGGAATTTTCGATTAAATAAAATAAGTCATCCGTGAATCGCGTTTATCTAAGCGCGAGAACGGGGATAGAGAGCTCTTTACCAAAACGTTGATTCTTGTTGAAACATCAAAATGGAGACGCACAATCAAAACTTCGTCCTGAATTATTATTTTTTCTTTTTCTTTACTTTACTTCTCTTTTCTTTTTTTCTTTTTTTTTTTTTTTTAACCTATACCATTCATCTCTAAAACTAGACGGGATTTTATTTTTACGCTATTCATATGTAAAAAAGTAAAAAAGAAAAAAAGCGAAAGAGGGAAAGAGAGAAAGAGAGAAAAGAGGCAAAGAGTAGAAAGCCCCGGAAAATCGACATAGCCCTTTAAAGCGCAGAAACTTTCGAAAATTCTGAAAGACACCGCGTTCGCTTAAACGAACTCGTTCGTTCGTCCATATTTGCGCTTTGCCTAGTTCACCAGGCGTCGTTGGATTAGTGTACTCGTAAACCATGACGATTCGGTGAAAATAAACGAGGAACGCTATAAAAGACTTTCCCTTTAGAGTAAAGTACCATCGTCAACTGGAATGGAAACAAGCTTGATCGTATTTTTAGCGACGTAATGCGACCCGTAGATCTATTAATCATTTCGAAGTAAAAAGGATGTTTTGTCGACCATTCAGTTAAATATATAGGGTGGTCTACGTAAATTGATATAATATATATTTAAAGCAAGATTTCTGTAATTACTACTGACTTTTCAACTTTTTAACATTTACTATGTTACAAATTTTATAAATAAATATTATTATGCTTTCTTAAGAAGTCTAGCGAGATAAATACATTTATATTTTTTGCTTACCATTATAAGTAAGCCACCTTGTATAACGCAAGGACACGTTATACGAGTTCAAGGCTCGAACTGTATAATCGTTCTCGTTCGTATAAATAATCAGCGTGTAAGAAGGCACGCGAATAATATATCTACACACATATTACTATATATGCAAAAGAAAAGCGACCTGTTTCATGCCACCCGTCGTATAAACCTGTGCAAGAAATCGTAATCTACGTATTTTATATCGACCACTATGATAAAATATCGAATAGACTGGAAGTCACGCAATAAAATCTGGTAGATAATAATTTAGTTTTTTGTCTTTTCAGAGTTTCCGAAACTATGAACATATCGATAAGAGTGTCTTTTTTTCAACTTATAAATACATGTAAATTATTAACGAGTACAGAAAAACCTTAAGATTAATAATTTCCGCATGTCCGATGATTTTATTGGGTCATTCTAACGAGCAACCTAATAAATGAAATTTTTTTTTATTTTATATGAATTTCCTGGCAAATGATCGGATAAATCTCCACTGACCCAAGAATATTCTATCAGAAAATTGTAATCCTTTGGCGTTTATAATTATAAAATTCATACTTATAAAAATTTCTGCTTTCAATGATAAGGAAAGCTCTTTTAACCTGCTATAAATTATTTTTAAAATAAACTTATACTCTAATCGCCAAGACTGCACAAAAAATACTGCAAACGTTTAATTTCATAATGCTTAATCTACATTGATGTCGTCGTCGTATAGTGTATATTTTTTTTCCTTTTACTTTTACATCCATTTATTTTTATTTTTTCCACTGAAATAATTATAGCTTTGATTAAACTTTATGACTATTTGAAAAGTCATTCTAAATCTATTCAATATTATCTCCATATTCAAGTCTTTCATATAAAAACACACACACACAGTGTATTTAAAATAGCGAAATGTTTTTGTTAAAAGATTTGAAAGAAATTTGAAGTATTTAGTAAATAAAATAGCATTCTTTTAAAAGATTTTTTTAACGATAAAATAACGCTCATTCATTGGCTTCGGCATTTGATGCAACACCATGCTCAAGTAAGTTCTTCTTCAAATATCCAAGCACTTAAGAGGAATTACAAGTCAAGCCAACGATCATATCGCACTGCAGAAGTACAACTTATTAGCACTTTCATCCTATTATACGGCTACTACCTACGAGCAAATCTTTCTACCGTCGAAGGGATTACATTTTCTTCCTGTCTTTAAGAGGAAATTATTTACCTGTTCCTTTGAATCCAACTACCGTACCATCAATATCTTAGAGTTTATAGAATACCTTGTATTTTTCCACGATTTTAATTTATTCTCTCTCTCTTTTTTCTTTTTTTCAACTTTTCTAGTCAGAAATCCATTTATCTTCTTCCGACTTTCATTCCATTGATATTAAATAAATAAATGATTAATTTTATGCAACGCTTTATTATTATTCTCAACAAAAAAGATTCGTAAAATAAAGGATTTGTTAGAACGTCACAAAGACCAATCTCACGGCATAAATTTTCTCTTTTTATCTCTCTTTCTCTCTCTCTCTTTTTTTCTCTCCCTCTCCCTTTTTTTCACTTTCACTCTATCCCTTCTATTTCTCTTTCTCTTTTATTTTATTTTCTTCTCATTCTAGGTTCTTTTTTCTACGACCTATACCATTTGTCAGAAAAATCCGAACGAACGATTGACTCCACACGTGAACGGAGATAGCTCTTCCGATTCTCGTCGACGTGGTCGTACGCGTCAACGATGTTTCAAAGTCAGCAGCCCGTAATCCTGACAAAAGTTTGTTTGTACGGGACGGGTAACATGTTAATGCAGACGCAGCTCGGACCACATTTGGCACTATACCGAGCTTTACAGTAATGACAATCGGGATAATAAATCAAGAGGGTCCGGCAAGTGAGACCACTTGGCGAACAAGCAACAAGGGGTGAGATAGAGAGTGAGAGAGAGAAAAGGGTACAGGAGTGGGAGGGTGTGATACGCGACTCGTCTACGATATCCACGTTAACAAATGTCTCTATCCACGTTGGCAGGGTACTCCACGCGCCGTAACCCCCGATGAGCCGTAAAAATCACCGATTGGGGTAGGTTCTTGCAACGACACATGCCCCGTTCGTACTTTAGCATCCCCCCTCCCCCTTGTTCGTACACGCTCGAACGAAGACGAATGTCGAGTCCCCGTGGCCGATTATGCTCGCATATCGCAATGAAAAAGCTTTCAAATTATTAAACCTTACCCGATGTCGATTCTTTATCGAAAACAAATATTTACTTTTCGATAGAAATAGCCGATTCACCCTCGTCGTTAGTTCCGACACCCCATCCCCTTCCTTTTTTGTTTCTTCCCGAACAAAAAAATATAAGAACGTATGTCGCTTTTTTCCCTTTTATTATTTTCTTCTTCTTTTGTTGTTGTTGTAAATTCATCTCCCTCCTTATTTGAAAAAAAGGGGCGCCTGATTTGTTCTACGGTAAAAAAAATGTCAAAATTTATTTTAGACACGGTCAAATCATGAGACGCACCAAGAATAATTCGCGCAAACCATCCGCTAGGAGTGTCCTTTATGGCACGAGAACATGCATGCAACATCCGGTAAGTATTTTCTTCTCGAGAATGCACGTTTCGAAAGGTAGATTACTTATTACTGCGATCTGCATCGTGCAAAAGGACCGAGGACGAGGACGTGGATGAGGAGCGGGAGCGATTTTGTATATCTCCAAGAGAATACGAGTTTCTGCTCGCTCACGTCCGAGCGTTCCCTCGATTACGCATAAACACGATACCTACCAACCCTCACCCACGACGATCTTGGCGAACCGGTCAGACTTCTCATTCTCGTGAATTCAATAAATCCGAAGTAATCAGCTTGCGCTCGTTCGGCTCTTCTTTCTTTCTCTCTCTCTCTCTTTCTCTCTCTCTCTCTCTCTCTCTCTTTCTCTCTCTATTTCTTTTCTCTTCATCTCTTTCTGTCGTTCCGTTCAATTTAGATATTTCTTGAAAAATGTGAAGTTAACTCGATGGATTCGAACGATTTTTCCTTCGCAAAATTACATATTTTATTAGCACGAAGGTATTAAGAAAAAATGAAAAATAATTTGCTATAATCAAAAATTAATCGAGGAATATACAAGTGTATATACATATATATATATGTATAATAATAATAGCAATTTAAAAAAGATAATAAACACTCTCGGCTAATGTAAGTACCGATTTACAAGCGTGCATTTGATGAAATTAAAAGTTTAACGACAGTTTAACGATCGCGAGAGAATCGAGATGAAATTGTCGCTTAAGTATAGGTGTACGCGTGCCTTCGCGTTCGATGTTAACCACGGCAGACGTTTAACGAGAAATACACTCTTTACTAGAACTTCCAAGCTGATGGAAAAAAAAAGAAGATTCGTGGCGGAAGCGTGAGACCATTTCGCTCAAGTTTAAGGCGTGTACGCGCGCGTCAAACTATTAGATTGGGTTTTTAAAATAGTATACTCGGCTATCTACCTGAACTCGTTCTCACGCGTTCCAACGAAGTTCCACGAAAAGATCGTTGACAATAAAAATCGATTAAATAAAATTGATTTAAAATAATATCAGAAATATATATTAACAAATAGTATTATATTTTGTTCCAAATCATGATGAGATAAATTGAAAATAAGAAACGAATTTTCTGTAACATTTATTAATTTCCTTACCATTAATAATTTTGACGATAAGGTTTACTGTAGTAGCCATGCGAAAAGTAGTTAGGTATCAAGCATGCTTTCTCTCTCTCTATCTCTCTTTCTCTTTCTCTACTCAGAGGGAGATTGCTGATATAAACGTGCTAGGTTGTTACAATGAATCAGAAAGCACGATCGACGCTCCGTTACAGCCTTCTGGATACACCAGCTACTTACTTCGTATTAGCGTTTCATCAAGCTACCAAGCGGACGTTATCGAGCATGACCGTGCATTTCCAGACGGACCCATCCAGGATTCACGGGGCAGGATCATCGATTCGGGCTCCTACGTTAGCTCGCTACTACCGATGGATCAGCGTACAACAGACGAGCCAATATCATGGACGTCGATCGCGTTTTTTGCCATGTTCCGCGCATTACGATTTTACACGAATTTCGTGTCTGATTGGCAAGCGTTGATTGCATTCTGAACGATCCGCGAGTAAGCGAGGCTTATTAACGAACGGTCCCTTAATTCGTCTCGCTCCGTAATCGTAATCGTTTAATCGATCGAGCCCTCTGACATCCATTTTAAAACGTTGTTTCGCTGAGACATCCTGGCTATGCACGGCAGGACGGATTTATTATGAAGTATGTTACGTCCAAAGACGCAAAAGGAGAAGACGATGCCGACGAACGTGTTGATAGGTAGATGCCACGTCCTCTTTCCCGACTTCTTTCTTCGTCGGCTTCGATCGAGATGAGACGGACAATGATCTTGGGAATCTTAAGAGTTGTAGACAGGTGCGTATGCATCTACCTATTCAATACCTTTCGATCGTGACATGACAGGAAATGTACAATATCTTATCAAACCTTTGCAAATCTTCCAAATTTTTTTCTTAACTAGAATTTAAACGATAACTTTTTGCATAAAAAACAACAACATATTATATAAATATAAATAAACATATTATTAAGTGTACGAGTTTCAATAAATTAATGCAAAACTATTTACACGCTGAACCATATTCATGTATCTAAATAAAGAAAGACGATCCAAAGAATTATTCTAATTACATATAAATCAATAAATCAATATTTTTTCTATACATATTTAATAATTATATTTAAAAGAAAACGTAATAATATTAGATATTTATAAATCGAAATATACATCGACGATTAATTGATTACAGAATAGAAAATTGAACAGTTCAAGATTCTGAAATTCGAAATTGTGAAATGCAACCTAGACACGGCACTGTTCGACCCCCCCCCCCCCCGTTGCTGAAAGGTGTATCCTGCTCGTCCCACATGCCGAGCCGTCTGCTCCTTTACCGATACTTAGAGAACCTTTTGCGTCGCTTGAATATCGCTCTTTCCGATGGAAACAGGTTGTATCGAATTTGATACGGGTCAGGCCAAGAAGAACCGGCAGGAATCTTTAATCTCCTGTTTTCTGTCTCCTTTTTTCTCTCTCTTTCTTACCTATTTCATTCTTCTCTCCCTCTCTCTATCATTCCCCTCACATTCCAAATGAACTATATTATTAGTCAAATAAACAATGGTCAATTATCATTTACTTATTAATTTATTTGATTTATTTATCCTAAAAACAATATTCTAAAATAATTGTCAGTCGTGAACTCAAATTAAAACTATAATCAACAATTTGTTATTTATTCTTAATATAAGCTGATAAGATTAAGATAACCATGTAGGTAATCCAAAGAAATGGAAACATTGCAATTAGATAATTCCTAAGACGGGACAGTAGGAAATACCAAGCTTGGAGTCTATTAGAATTGGAAGTGGAGAGGACCGATTTACACGCAATTCTGATCCTTAGGTCATGCCAGTCTAGATGGCATACCGAGGTTTGAGGTCCATTCAATATGCCGCAGCCACGTCGCGCACACTCACGCCACGTCGCACCACGACCCCTGCTTATGTACATATGATATACGTAGCTATGAATGCATGTGCGCACACGCATACTAGTACTGATGGTATTACGTAATTAGAGGACGATAATTCCTGCCGGCAGATTCCTCCTTGGCGGATAATCTTGTATCGTGGGACGTCTCCTTGGTCTTGCTACTCGCGAGTCTATCAAGATTATTCGCTTTTAGTGCACCACCGACTACGGTTAATGCATACTCGCTCATTCTCCTTACCCTTATAGAGGAAAGAAAGGAAGAGAAGGAAAAGGAGTATGAGGGAAAGGAGGAATTCTCAAGATATTATTTAATAACGGTACATCCGCTTTGTAATTTTCTACCTAATTACTTACGTATCCATCTGGTCACAATGATGTTTATACAGAAAACAACCAAATAACAAGAAAATACAAATTTCTTCGTAATAGTATCTTCAAGCTTAGACGTTGGCGAATCGAATGCTTCGAATCAGAGGTTATCGATCAGCATCGATACACATCGTCACTCGATTACCCTATTGTGCCCTCGATGAAGCAAGATAGGACGGGAAGAGAAGAAGAAGAAGAGAGAGAGATAGAGAGAGAGAGAGAGAGGGAGAGAGTGTACTTACTGTCTTAGTGCTTGTTTAGAACGTCTTCCTCTCCCAATAGACACAATCGATCGATCGAATGTAAGGTTAGAAACGTTCTCTTGCTATCGATCGATTGATGACCAGCTCCTACCTTACTACTGCTCGACTCTCCAATTATCACCTGTCATTCGTTACGTAAATAGAACCGTACATTAGCTCATCCGTCACGAGGGGAAGGACAAGGATAACTGTACTTTTCGACCTATATACATACACTTGACAATCCGTAAATCCATAATAATCGTCTCGTGACAATAATTATAATTGTTTCAAATAATACAATATACAAGTATTATCGTAATATTATATATACCTAAGTATTATTTAGTAATGTATTACATAAGCATTCGTACGATTGAGATATCCATTGTTCGTCGTAAACAAAAAATAAAATATTTCATCCTTTTTACCTTGAAGAATATAATCAATCGAATCGATCAGCACGTAGATGCCATTTATTCAAGAAATCTCTTATACGATGATAAATATACTGTCATAAATTTTCATCCTGCGATGATTCACACGAACTCAACCCCTGGACAGTTCATCAACTTGAAACACGAATGCGACGCTTTTAAGATGATTCTTTGATCCTTTTCTCTATCCACATTCTTTTTCTCTTTTCATTCTTGTAACTATACATATCACCTAAACCAGTAGTTCTCAAAGTGAGCAATATCGCCCCCTGGTGGTCGTTGGAGCTGTCCTGGGATGACGACCACAGGTGAACTTTGGGGGTGGGGGAAATGAACTATTAAAAATGAAAAAACGTCAGCGAGGGCCGACCCGCGCTGCTATACTACGCTACACAACAATGCCGGTATATCGACAATTTCGCACTAGTTGCACATACTATTTTTTATTACGAATGCGGGGAAATATTTGGTACATAATTGGGGTCCAGTATCTTACCCGGTAATGATGTCATCCTTTTTGACTACCGGACATCCCGATAATCATCCAGGTATTCTTACCACCTATAGATCCATCGAAAATAATGAGAAAACACGTAGTGCCGTTAAAAAATAGTAAGCTACAAAGTCGGAAAAATTTTTGATTTTCTGACAAAATCCCGGGTCTATTACATCATTTGATTATGAACGACGTTGGTTTCATACAATTTAAATACCTATTCTAATTGATTATTCCGCAACGCTGTGCAAAAATCATGCAACAAGGGAGAAAAATCAAGGGTTAAAATCCACCTTTTTCCACGGGTCTGGGGGATGATCTGAAACTACATAAAATTAATTGATTTTGAAAGTATTTTATGCATAGATAACATTTTTCCACATGCCGTACATTTTTTTTTTTGGTCAAAGGGTCTGTAGGAGGAAAAAAACTTCCGAAAAATTCATGTAAAAAATGTACTTTCGGGTGATATTTAGTACGACATTTTTTTGTACGGCATTTAGATAGTTTATTTTTATTTAATGGAGTCGTCTATAAAAAATCAATGCCGTACAAATCTGATAATTTATATTCATAAAAAAGTAATAAAAATAATAAATATATATAATTTTCATTTTATGTTGTTTGCTTCGTAGAATGAACTCTCCTTTAAAATTAATATTAATCAAATAATAAATATTAATTATTAAATGAATGTTTTATTTATTAAAATACTTGTCTATTTTTTAATTTACATTTTTAATACGTACATATAGTGTTCAGGAGGGTAGTACGAACGCGAAGTATACATGCAATATAATATATACGCATATTGTATATGTATGGGTATGTGTATATTACATAAACATATTATAAAACCAAGCAATAAAAATTTTGTTGGTAGTGAAAGTGTATTAAATTCTGGACATGTGATTATGTGTAGGCAAGTACCAAGTTGTGATTGTAATATTATAAGTATTTCAGCTTTTTGTTAACAAACTTCACATATTAAAGGAAATCCACATGAAATAACTGGTGGAATATTAAAAAATGGTTGAATAATTGGAATGAGTTGTTCATACAAGGCTGGTTTAAGTGGTATTTGTAAATATGTTGTTGCAGTATTGCAATATCATTAACTGTCACTAATTTCATTGATCTTCTACGTATTCTTTCTTCTCGAGAATCTATTTGATCTACAGGACAAGCACATTCTTTGGATGATCCTGAAGGAAGATTTTGACTAGGAATACTTGTTTTTTTTAAATAAGTTCGAGTTGAATCAATAGCTATAAAAACACACAAAAACAATATAGGCATGAGTAAATTTATCGATTTAACAATTTATAATAACCAGAAAAAATAATTGTTGAAAATACTTACGTGAAGGTAAAAAACCTAATTTTTTCATCACGACAAGCTATGTTTGTAGAACCAAATACACAGCAATAGACTTTATTAATATATATATATATATATATATATATATATTTATATATATATTTATTATATATATATATATATAATATATATATATATATATATATATTAGACTTTATTATATATATATATATTAAAAATATATATATTTCCACATAAATATTGTGTAGTTTAAGTCAGCTATCAGCCATTTTATTGTTTACTCATAAAACATATGTGAAATTATTTAATAAAATTATAGTACTTTTTATTTTTTAATAATATTTCCTATATAAACAAATTATAACAATATTTGAAGTATATTTCATCAAGAATTATTGAAAAATGTTAATACTGAGTTTAATAGTTTTTATTTTTTGGATATAATATTGACACTGTTTCACTTTAAATAAACGGCATAATGATTTTTACATATTATCAATTGTTCGCTTCAAAAATATGTTAATGCCGTACAGTATTAGATGACAATAAAGTACCCACTAAAACGGTAGTGTTATTTTTATTTGCCAAAAAATACGGTCTGCATTAAAATGAACGACATGATTTTTTCTTAATTCATTGACCCTTACACTATTTAAAACAACAATAACATTTAAGAAATTGCTTTAATGTTATTAATGTACGACAACTTAAATTTTTACAAAAATTGAAAAAATTTCATTTTTTGTTTTCTCTATATTTTTTTTTAGAACAGTTTTTTTTTAACGGCAATAATACAGAACAATTGTACTTAGCAATATCATGTTAAAAAACAAGTTGCCGTGCAAAGTAAAATCATTTTACACCTGTAAAAATCAAATATACGATTAAATTAAGTTAATTATTGATATACATTCAAATAAACAACAATTTTTAAACGGCATTATTTTAATTAGTACTTTTGAGTGCTAAAAAATAAACTGAAACTGATGCCGTTCTTTTTCAGATCATCCCCCAGACCCGTGGAAAAAGGTGGATTTTAACCCTCGATTTTTCTCCCTTGTTGTATGATTTTTGCACGGCGTTGCGGAATAATCAATTAGAATAGGTATTTAAATTGTATGAAACCAACGCCGTTCATAATCAAATGATGTAATAGACCCGGGGTTTTGTCAGAAAATCAAAAACTTTTTCCGACTTTGTGGCTTACTATTTTTTAACGGCACTACGTGTTTTCTCATTAGTTTTGATGGATCTATAGGTGGTAAGAATGCCGTACAAAATCATTTGATAAAAAAGCACTAGGTTATTTTGTGCTTTTTAATTCTCACCTGCACTCAGTTCGACAGCTTACAAGTAACGGCATAGTGCTAAAAATTATTATTTTATGCCCTTATATCATCCAATACAGGTTTCCTGCGGGATCATATGACCCATCGATTTTTTAGGTCGGGCCTGTAGTCTAGGACTGGGCTTCTAATGGCACGGAATGCCGAACCGTTGTCGTTACACTAAACCTATTAGATTATATTGCTTGCCTCAGAACTAAATTTAAGCACTAGATGGCATCATGAGCATTTTTAATTGTAAATATCTCAAAAATTATTGAGTAGTGGTCTCTATAACTATATATATTCGTAAACAGTGAAGCAAAATCTATCATCCTGCAAAATTTGAACAAAATCCGAGAGGGCAAGACCTTGCACTCTTCTTAAGTACGAATTCCTAAGACTTGAAAGAATATTACACTCAACTCTCGATTTTGACGCGCAGGCGCGCCGTGGACGCCAGCGCGTTGGTATACCTATATGTGGCGCCATGATGTATATAGATATACACACTAGCAGCTAATCTTAATTTAACAATACATTGCAAAGGTGAAAAAAATTAACAAACGAGTAATCTTTATGTAAAATTTTACGCTCTACACGCTGGTATAGTTATTTTTTTATTTGGACTAGCAGTTTCCGAGATATTTGCAAAAAACACGCAATTTTCGCACTTCCCGAGCACCTAGCTCAAAACGAATTTCAGAAATCGATTCCTTGGGCCAAAAAACATAAAATATCAAAAATGTATTCATCCAGACGCAGTTGGTGCATATTTCGATTTCAGAGCTATTTTGACTGGATTATTGGTTTTTTTTTCAGGAAAAAGGGCGATAGGACAAAAAAGTTTGGGAACTACTGACCTCAACGAATTCATCGCGTTTTTTCATCTCCTCTTCTCGAGCATTTTGATTATGAATTTTGATGACAGTGACATACATTTCGTTTATATTCATTCCAAGGTTTAACTCTTTGACTGCGGCGCGCTCTCGAACCAATCCATTAATATGAACGGCGCGATTTTCGCATGACAGTCGCTGCGACTGTTTTTCTATTGACAACTAACCAAAACAGATAATAATGGCAAATAAAATAAAAATATGAATTTAAAAAAATTTTTTTTAAATAATTTAGTTGTTATGTTACATATCACAATAAATTCCATGTAAAATTAATCGGTAAAACAGCAATAAAGATGTTATAGTAAAAAAAATACAGAGGGCGTACATATACGCCTTTCGAGTATATCGATGGATTTGTGAGAGCGTACATATACGCCTTTCGAGTATATTGATGGATTTGTGAGAGCGTATATATATGCCTTTAGCAGTCAAAGGGTTAAAGAGGAAATTTGTTTCATCAATTAAAGTAAAAGAAAAAAAATTCGCGGAATAATCGTCATTTTTCTTTTTCGATCGACACAAATGCATACATTCTTTCTCGATTATTTAAACTTGTCTCTGATTCTCTCTACTTATTTCTTTCTTTATTTATTTTACCCTCCTCTGAGGATTATCAAGTTCGTCGGTCGTATTTCGATTTCAAAGCGCGTTCGAACGGTTTGCCAAACCCTTTTCCTCTTTCCTTGTCCAAAGGGTTATGTTAATGAGACGCGATCGTTCGGGAGAAGCTGGCTAAGTGATACCGAGCGAATCTTTTCTCCGGTAATTACGCACAGCCGCCTGCTCCGATTCGCGTGGAAACTCGATACTCCCTTTCAAACTCACTCTTTCTCTCCCCGAACCGAGAAGCAAGACCTTTCTCGTTGGATTTTAATCCTATTCGTTACGCACCCACGTATCGACGTATCCGAATTTTTCTTCTCAAAGAGAAATCTGCGTAAATTATCTCTTTATATTTTTATTTCTATTTTTTTTCTTTTTTTCTTTCTCTCTCTCTCTTTATCTTTTTTCTTTATCTATCTATCTTTTTTTTCATCTTTCATTTACTTTGAAGTTACTACGATGATCAAATTCTAATCAGAAAAGAAACTTTAATATCTGTCCAATGCGAAATAATTTCAATATAAATATAACATTTGAAACAGAAGAAACATTTCAGATAGGTAGAGTTAATGTTGCATTCTATACATATATAGATGTTAGTATATATAGCGATACAAACATATGCTCTATCTTCTAATCGCGGCTAATCGTATCCAAGTTCCCCACTTAGCTATCATGCGATACTAACGCACACCTGTGTAGTTTCGGTCATCAGATGCTCATAATCGTTAAACATGAAACTGAATACTTAAATAAATAATATTATATATATACGAATTCTGTAATTATTAAAAATAATATTAAATTAAATAATAACGAAAAATAAAAATGAGAAATGTTTATTGATCAGACCTATAATTTTACTTTTTTCTTTAATCTTGATCATAACATGATTATACTTCGATAAAAGTTATTCAATTAAGAACATAGGTACCATTTTGTGAGTACTTATATTAGATGAAACGATAAATTATTAAATATCAAAATAAATAAAAACAATATTCTCATTTTTTCATTTCTTCAATCTCAATTTTTATACACACACTATAATACAAATTTTTAAATTAAAAACAGTAATACTGTTTACGGTGTTATAAATTTTTTGTTATATTAGATTAAATTTAAAAAAAAAGTAAACATGTGTATTTGATCAGGCTTGTAGTTTTTTCCTCATTACTTTAATCTTAATTCTTATATCGTTGTACTGCGAAACAAGTTTTGAAACGAAAAAACATAGAAGAGTTTTGTTTGTAGAGTTGGTGCGATAAATCGCACGTCTCGTTGACATAATTACCGACAAGGCGAAGAACCACGATGAAGATCTTTCGTCGTTCTCCTCATCAAGCGACAAAACGCTACTTGGTAGAGGCGTCGACGCGTGACAGCAGCTCGATGACCATCAAAAAAGACGTTAACAACGGTAAAAAAGTCTGCCAGTTCGACGAGTAAGCACGAGCACGAGTCATAACAGATGAAGAAAAAGAGAGAGAGAAGAGAGTCTCGGTTTGAAAGAAAGAGAGAGAGCTTACGGCCGATGGCAAATGACCGTTAACGTCTTCGTCCCGACGATCGTGTCAATGTCAGAAGATATAAAAGCGAGAAAGAACTATTCTCATAGTCGCCTCTCTTGCCGTTTCGCTCCAACGAACAAATAAACGAGTGAATTTGTATCCGGAAGTTTTCACTATCATCATTCCCTACTGCGGATAAATCTTTCTTTGAACAAAAAGAAATATCTAGGAAGAAAGAAAAAAACTTACAATAAGCGAGATTCTTTACGATTTCAGCGAATTAAAACAAAAGAACAACTTAATAATAGACTATAATAATATTTTTCCATTTTGTAATGATGGTTGGTTGTGAGAAAGAATAAAATCTTTTATCTGAAGCTGCATATTTGACGTTCCAAACACTGTTGCTGTTTCTGAATGAGTAAGAAGATATATGATCTTATAAGTATTTAAGGATGACGAGGTATGCTTGTACCTAGATTGGTGCAGCCGTACGTGTTATGAATCATCTCAAACGTCACTCAGTTCATTTATTTTTATTATATTTCTTTCTCTACGTAGTCCACGATTTTGCGAATTTATTATAGCATTTTTCGATCGGTAAGTACTCATACGAAAGTGAAAAAAAAAAACAACAGAAGAAGGAATCTTAAAATTTAATCGGAAAAGAACTTTCGAGAGTATACTACACGAGAGGTAGTGAATAAAAATTCAACTAGCACCAACGACGTTATCGTCGCTAACATAAGACCTTTTCTCTTTTCTATGTTATTTTTTTTCTCTTCTTCTATTTTTTATTATTCTTCCTTACTATCTTTTCTCCACTGTCTTATTCTCTATCAATCCTTCTCTCTTTCTCTTTCTTACTTCGCTTCTTTGCGCCTTCGCACAACGCTGCTGCCCCTTAGGTAGCTTACGTTATCCGATACTCGAGAGTCGGGCAACACAATCTCCTCGAGACGCGGTAATCTTATTAAATAGGGCCTTCCTTTGTTTTACGACCTTTTTGCACGGGCTTTAAGGCCTTAAGCCTGACGCCTTGCCTTGCGTCGACCGAACGCCTTTTTCTCCCATCCCTTTACCTCACCTCATCTA
The DNA here is from genome assembly GCF_049000335.1 of Polistes dominula. Classification (NCBI taxonomy): domain Eukaryota; kingdom Metazoa; phylum Arthropoda; class Insecta; order Hymenoptera; family Vespidae; genus Polistes; species Polistes dominula. The sequence continues at coordinate 6,211,217 of NW_028301147.1, forward strand.
ATCTCACTCTGTTAGGTCCTCCTGTAGGCAGGATACGTGCCACCGCGTATATACTCCCTTTACCTCCGGGATCACCCTGGGAAAATCCTGTCGGTGCCGATATTGAACGATAGAAGCCTTCTATAGGATCGACCAATTATTTACGAGAATGATCGAATATCTCCCTAGATTCGCGACAACGAAGCCGGAGCTTCATTTTTTCAACTTGTTACACCTGGATAAACCTAAAACTTTAATTCTATCTAAATTTTAAATTTTCTGTCACATCAAATAATGAAAATCGCATTAATCAAATTATCTTTAAAGCATATTTATCTATTACAAATTTTTTACTTCTGCAATACGAATTTATTGATAATAAAAATATCTTAAAATATATATGCATATTCTTTTATTCATAAAAAATTATCTTATAACGTAATTACCTATGCACATCTTTCGTTTGTAATATTTAATCGGAAACGTCGACAGAAGATTTTACAAATTTACAGCACGCCCTTCGTTATCCCATTTTTCGATCTTATAACGTCACTTTATTCTTTTTTTTTTTTTTTGTATATCTATATCCTCTTTGTTTTCAGACTTCTCCCATTTCTCTCTCTCTCTCTCTCTCTCTCTCTCTCTCTCTCTTTCTTTCTCATTTTCCTTAACGTTGAACCGGTCTCGTTCGGTCGTGAACGATTTATCATCCGCGTTACGAAATCCGCGCGGTTAGAGGCCGCGCACTTTATGGAAAGTGATAAATTAGGGAAGGCGAAAATGATACGTCTCGAGCATATCTTCCGTCCTGGGTCCGTAATAAGATTAAAAGGCGAGATACGAGTAGGCCCGGAGTGGCCCAATGCCCACGGACCAGTGCTTGCTCGTTCTTTCGTAAAAGAAAAAAGAAGAGAAGAGAGAGAAAAAAAAGAGATAAAGAGAGAAAATAAAAGAGAGAGAGAGAGAGAAAGAAAGAATGAAAGAAGCAAAATAGAAAGAGAGAGGAGGGAAGACCAAGCATTCAAGGATTAAAGCGCGGGTATAGTTTGATGTAAATTTAAGGTAGCTCACGGGAGGCATCCTTGTCTTCTTTCGGCATAAACACCGCGACACGATATGTGACTTAAATCAAATTTAAGCTTCCGCTGCTTGGACACTACACGCATTCTCCTGTTCATTCCTTTTTTCTTCTTTTTCTTTTTACTCTTTTCAAAAAATTTTTAATGAATGAATATTGATACAAGTCAAAGAAAAATGTCAATGAAATAATTGTCAACGTCGCATCAAGATAATAAACAATTGTCGATTAAAATTTAGGCTTACAATGAAGATATAATTATTAGATCTTTTGCGTTTGGGATGCAATTCATTACTATGTCGTTATGTTTGAACAATGTCTCGTAAACCATCAAAGGCGGCATTAACGGTATTAGATAAAACCGAGAAAGTTAGTACTGTCTAATGGTAAGATAAGCTAGCGAAACGTAATCTTCTATCGTGAGAGCATACTAGAGAATCGTGATACGATACCCGATCAAGGAATCGAGATGCGTAATCCTCTCGCTTTGCTTAGGGCTACGTGGATAGGTAGACACGATGGAAACGAACGGTCCATGAAACCGGCTTATGCTCAGAGCATTCTAGTTGGACGTTTTGATAGGCGTTTAAATAACGATCCGTGCATAAGAACGTTTCTACGGACGATAATGCATCCTCTGAGATGGATTACGAGCGTGTTAATGATACGAACTAGCGTACGAGGATCGCGTCATCGATATCGTTACGTTTCATTACCCACTTCAGTCCTGATTTTGTCGATAATTACCAAATCGCGTTTTCAATGTGTATAGTATAAAGCTTTCTTGGTGTTATTGACTCGAGGTTGTATCACGTTAATTCGAGCAATTTAAAAGGAATTAAAAGAGAAAATATGGAAAAGAGTTATTTTTTAAATATTCAAACAAAATGATTACCAAAGTGAAAAAAATAATGATTATATATTATTTATATTCACTCAAAAGTCATTAACTGCACTTTTGCCTGGTATAACTTATGTAGCTTACATTACTTAAAATATTTCATAAGCATCCAGGAAAAATGGTCCTTAATCCATATAAAATATCAATAGTAAGATGTGAAAGTATTAATTGTTTGACAAGCAGTAACTCAGATTAGCATAAATGTCAGTTAATGACTTATGACTAAACATTGATGATATAAACTTTTGTTTAATGTAGAAAGAATATATTTTACTTTTGCTTTTCACAAATTGTAGTTCGTTCGAAATTTATTCGCATTCTCTTTCCTATAATATCTTTCTCTCTCTCTCTCTCTCTCTCTCTCTCTCTCTCTCTCTCTCTCTCTCTCTCTCTGTTTTCCCCTTCCTTCTACAATTAGCTTCTTTTTTCCAAAAAACGTACACACGCATCCATTTTTTTTTGTCTTTACCATCGCCGATATAATGGACCCTCGAGAGGCGAGGAGTTGCAGCCATCTCGATAATGCGTGGGCATGCCATAAGAAAATGACCATAACGGAAGACACAAATTACATGATGTAAACGTGCCACCTACAGAGAGATCCAGCCGGATTGAATTTAATACTAATTAAAAGTAATAAATCGGTGGACGAATGATTTCTGCGCTGCGAGTACGCCCGTCCTATTTCCACCCCTTTCTCTGTCTGTTCATTCGTTCGTTTGTCTGTCCTTTTCGCTTCAGGGCGAGGCTCGGTAGGTACTGTGTATGTGCCGAATTAAGTCGGACGGTATCTTTTTCTGACGTTAACGCGAGGGAAATGCAATTAACTCCCCTACGGCGTTCAAGTCCCTCCTCGAGCAGCCGCTTCAACGGATTTTAATTGTTTCATTTCAGCTTGTAGCTGCACGAACGAACGAACGAACCAACGAATGAACGAACGAACGAACGAAGGTACGAACCAACGAACGAAGGTACGAACGAAGGAACGAAGGTACGAACGAATGAACGTACGAACGAACGAACGTGCTCGTAATTTTGCGACTATGCTTTTATCCTTGACACGTCTAACATTGTGTCGTTGCTTTTGAACGAAAAAGAAATACTTACAACGTGAGAGAAAAAAGATTATATTAAGACCTTGAATAAGTTCTCACTGTTTTTTTACAAAATTAAAACTTTATTTAAAATGTAAGGAACAAAAACGTTTTATTGAAAGTATTGCCCATCACTAGAGACCACTTTCTCCCATCTTTCTGACAATATATGAATTCCGCATTGGAAAAACGACATGTCTTTTGACGCTATCCAAGAATCGACCCATTTTTTAGCTTCTTCGTAAGAATGAAAACGCTGGTCAGCTAAGCCATGTGCCATCGAACGGAATAGGTGAAAATCGGAACTGGCTATGTCAGGTGAATACGGCGGGTGGAGTAGAACTTCCCATCGAAGCGTTTTCAGGTAGGTTTTCACTGGTTTTGCAACATGAGGCCAAGCGTTGTCATGTAAAAATATCACTTTGTCGTGTCTCTTCTCGTATAGCGGCCGTTTTTCTTTTAGGGCTCGATTCAAACGCATGAATTGAAGTCGATAGCGATCCCCCGTGATAGTCTCATTCGGTTTGAGCAGCTCATAATAAATTACACCCTGCTGATCCCACCAAATACAGAGAAGAAGCTTCGAACTATGGATATTTGGTTTTGCGGACGATGTTGATGCATGGCCAGGCTTACCCCATGATTTTCTACGCTTTGAATTATCATAGTGTATCCATTTTTCATCACCAGTCACGATACGGTGCAAAAAACCTTTTCTTTTCTGCCGTTGAAGCAGTAGTTCACACGCGACAAAACGCCATACGATGTCTCTTGGCTTCAATTCATATGGCACCCGATGTCCTTGCTTCTGGATCATTCCTAACATTTGTAAACGTTTTGAAACAGTTGACTCATCAACTTGTAATGTTTTTTCAAGTTCTGCTAGCGTCTGAGATCGGTCTTCATTGAGTAATTCCTCCAATTCTCCGTCTTGAAATTTTTTTAGTGCGCCAGAACGTTCTTTATTCTCAAGTTCAAAATCATTATTTTTGAAGCGTCGAAACCAGTCTCTGCATGTCGTATCCGACAGAGCATTGTCACCATAAGTCTCTACAGAAATTCTATGTGCTTCAGCTGCCGATTTCTTTTGAATAAAGTAGTAGTGCAATAAAATTCCCCGCAAATACACTTTAGTTGGCACAAAAGTAGACATTTTCAAAACTAATAAAAATTTACTTTATTTGCACTAAAGTGAACTATCATACACTGAAATTTCAGGTTAGATACAGTACTTCCTTGCAAGTGCGTTACCATTCGAAATTTCAAACACGGAGTACTGCTATGCAATCTTTGATGAAACAGCGAGAACTTATTCAAGGTCATAATATATTAATATACTTTTCCGCATATAATTTAACCGTACATGTTCTCTTCTATTACCGGAGCAGTTACGACTTATTCGGATAAGGTATGCAGAGATTTCTCGACGACAAGAGGTAGAATGCTTTCAAAGGATAATGAGATCCGGTATTACGGTATAACAGTTTGCTGATAGTTCTTTCAATGAAAATTCTTTTTTAAATAAATGCTTTACATTTGTTCGTAAGCTTATCTCTTTGATAGCGACACTGAAGAATTCGCAGCAATAAAGATAAACGCGGTGAAAATCGATTACAGCGCTTTAATAAAGCTACATCCGCTTTGGCTCGACATCTTGAGCGTGCAGTCGACGCAAATTCTATAGGAGGGTTAAATCAAGATCAGAGCGAGGTCCCCTGTCCCCCTAGCCCCTCCTATCTTCCACTGATTTACGATTTGGCAAACGAGAAATTACTCGGATGTACAGACCTACTACATGGAATGGGGCAATAATTCTTCCCGTACGCGAAATGCCTCCTCTCGTCTCTTTAACGTTACTGCACACCTATTCCTTTTTTTTCCTTTTTTTCCATTTTTTTTCTTTTCAAAAAATGAAAAAGAAATAAATATACACATCGTGGCACGCAAAAACGTCCGCGGTAAAGTTTTTCAATAACATTGAAAGCACTGTCTGGTTGTGGAGAGCGGTGTTGAAAAAATAAAAAACAACTATTATATTTGGAAGGATCGGAGTACCGAATAAAATCGTTCTCTCAATTACCAAGTTATTTTATCGATCGAAACCGTATACATCGATATGCTGTTTGAGAGACAATAACGAGATAAAATTCGAATTTATAGGTGCATCATCGTCTCGTCCTTTTGACTTTTACGAGAGGGCCTCACAATGACCTGAAAATGTTGAAGACGATGACTCGAGGCTCGTTGACTCGATTCCCTTTCGAGAAGGGTACCAAAGAGAAGAGACCTATGGCGAAATTTATTTAACTGCCATACTGACTCGGCAACCCGCCGTGGTATATTTCGAGAATGTGATTCTGCCATAATTACAGTAAAAAGCGATATTTAATTTCTTCCAAGGCGAATACGTTGACGGAAAGAAGAGAAGATCAAGGTCGTTTGTTCTTTCCAGTCGATTAACTTTAGAGATTTGTGATAGAAATAATCTGAGATAAAAAAAAAATAAATTAACCCTAATTAACGCGTTCGTTATTTCATGATGTATGTAGTATACCTATATAAAGACGGTAAATGTTTTCAAGAGCTTTAGCAATGACTTACAATACATTTTTGTGAATCTCAAAGGATAGACTACATCAAGTCTGATCATTAGTAGTCGGTGAGCGTAGCGATAATAATAACTGTGGGATCGTAGAGAGGAACCTCGAGAAGAGAAGAGAAAGGGTGAGGGCAATTAAAAAGAAGAGAAAGGGAACAAATGAGCGGTCATGTAAATGATTTCTGGCCTGCAGCCCTTCCACTACGCTAGCATTAGTTTTACACACCCTGCCGATGTTCTCCGACTAATTATTAGAACCCATTACGTATTATTTAAAGAAAAAAAAAAACATAAGCTATATACTGCCTTCTCTCTCTCTCTCTTTCTCTCTTTCTGTCATTATAATGGTTCGCAGGTGCTAGGAGCTTCTATATGCACCCTATTCATCGTCCGTCCCTTTAAAGTGCCGCTATTATAATGCGTGGGCCGTACGCGAAAAAGAAAAAGAGCAATAGAAAGAAAGAGAGAGAGAGAAAACGGTATGAGAGAAATCCAACTCTGTAGAATTGTTTCGGCAGAAAGAGGCCTCATGTCGCCAATGTCAAAGAAACCTGCCGGTTTTGGAAAGAAAAGATAAAAGACTTTTCTTGATAAAAGAGAAAAGGCTTGAGCGTGTCGCGGAATTCATTCGATCTTTGAGACTGCAAACAGAAAAAGAAAATGATGAGAGAAAAGCAAAAGAAACAGAGAGAGAGAGAGAGAGAGAGACGAAAACGATAAGAGAAGAAAGATAAAGGTGAGTCGTGAGCGCGCATGTACGCAAGCGTCCAGAGGATGGGCCCTTCACCTCTTTTTTTCTTTTCTCTTTCTTTCTTTCTTCTTTCTTCTTCCTTCCTTTCTTCTTTCCTTCCTTCCTTCTTTCCTTCCTTCTTCTTCTTTTTTTTTCTTCGTTTCCTTTTTCTTTATTCTTTTTTCCTTCACATTACACCGCTAGTGGCAATACGTATCGTATGCCTGTCTTCCAGATATCTTTTTAGTCGTCTTTCCATGCAAGATCGGAGCAACAACCAGTCCTTGTGTGTCCGACGAAATTTACGACGGAGCCTCATGCACCATGCAGGCTTTATTTTAATACGTCGGGGTGGGAGAGAACGAAAGAGAGGAAGGGAGTTGGATGAAGGAAGTAAAAAAAGAAAGAAAAAGAAAGGAGAGAGAGAGAGGGAGAGAGAGAGAGCAGAAGACCTCGCCGGTTAGGATGCCGCTGTCCCGCTGGGCCAAAACTCTTAAATATTCATAATTAAATATGCTAATGAACGGGTGACTTCAACGGCAAAATGATTATCAAATTGTACAATGCTTGCGTAAAATTATTGTATAGCTCGTGAGAGCTTGCCTTTGCTCATGACCGCCCTTTTTTCCTTCCTCCCTATTTTACTTACTTTCCCACCCCCTATCACTTCCACCAACTTTTTTATTTCTTTTTCTTAATTCTTCGTTTTGTGCAATCAAATGACTATGGTAAAGACCACGATAAAGATGTTGATAAAGATAGGATGAAACTGCAAAGACGCGTATTTTTCCTTCTTTCCTTTAAAAGGTTCTTATATATGATTTGAAAAGAAAGAAAGAGATAGAGATAGAGAGTAAGAAACTTATTGTTAGATATTGCGAGAAGAAAAAGTATGAAGAAAAACGATGACATATCGACGTACATTGTAAAGCCGATAGATCAAAATGAGATATAATGCGTGAAGAAGGAAAAGAACTTCAAGATAAACTATAGAGAAATGTTTAAAAATCTATAAGATAATAAAAAAGTCAGGGACATAGGACGTGTAAAATGCGTGTAAAATAAGAAAAATGATGAAAGGATATCTCTCTCTCTCTCTCTCTCTCTCTTTCTCTTTCCCTCTCTATCTCTTTCTTTCTTTCTATTGGGTGTGCCTAGCTAGTCCGCAAGGAATGCTTTTCTCCGATTATTAGCAGTCGAGTCGCCTCGAGTGTCGAGTCGGAGATAAAGAGATTGTTTAAATGCATTGCTAGTCCGAGAATGATAGGGAAGAGGATGGACGAAGGTTCGGCTCGTGCTCTTCGTTTCTCATGCGAAGAAAAGAAAAAGACTAAGATGAAAAGAAAAATGAAAAAGAAAGAGAAATATTTATTATACTACCAACATAGTCCTATTAATTTCAGATATAAGAGTAATCAATATTAAATATCATTTTTTAAATAGAGATAGAAATCAAGTATATTTACTTGGGTATATATATTTTATATCGATTCAATTTTTCACTTTTTAATTGAAACAGATTTGAAATTTTTATTTTGAAATTTGATCGGTTTAATATTTTCAGTAGGTCTTCATTCAACATAGATTATTTTAATCAACAATTTCTAGTTAATTTATTTAAATGTTAAAAAATTAAAATTGATACATTTAAATTCTTAAGTTAAGAATTATGATACAGAAAGAATTTTTTTTATCTTCTGTTGTTTATTTAGGATAAAATATCTCAAATATCTCATTACCTATATTTTTAGCTATGTCAAAAGTATGAGGAATTCATTAGCTTTAAATAAAATGTGAATGCAGTTAGAACAGAAAGTAGAAGAAAAAAACATATGGACCAATATTATTTTCCTCTCGAAAAGAGATAGGAAATGAGAAAAAGAAGAAGAGGTAGTATAAGAAAAAAAAGGATGTACGTTGCCTTCACACGAGATGCAAGAAAAATTCGTGTTATCTTTTATAAAATATTTAATTGACTTATATATTTACTAAAAGTACATAAAAATCGTATTTATTATCGTAATCATATCTATTAATTTTGATTTGATATATTTTTAGATTATTATTTAAAAAATTTTTAATTCGTAATCATCACTAACTAGAAACGTTAAAAAAAATCTATTTTCGTTAAAACAATCCTAAATATTAGTAAAGCATATTAAAGTGTTATATATACCTTAAATGATTGTTAATTAATCGATGCAAGTGTCCATTGTTGTCTAAAAGCTCGAAATTATTGATTTAAGTACCTTCCTCTTCGAGATTCACTTTCAGACTGGTACGTAGTCCTCTATCAAAATTCTTTTATTCAATGTTGTATATATGACTTTCCGAATGTTGCGCATGTGTGCAACGATTATAATATATCTAATAAAGAGAATGTAAGCTTATATCATTATAATTTTAACATTTGTTTCATTCTACTGTAATTATTTAAACGCTTCTGCTCAGTTTTGACTTTGGGGATAAAAATTTATCCCTTCCAGATAGGGGGAAAGAGAAGGGTGGGGGAAAAGAAAGGATGAATAGTGAAGGGTGCGGATAAGGATAGTGGTTGGTAAGGGAGTGGGGGAGGAGAAAGACTATTTAAAAGTAACTATAAAATAGGACAACAAGCCAGTCTTAAGATTAATTTCGAAGAAGAAGGTACTAAGATCATATACTCCGAGCTTTTAGGCAACAATAGACACTCATATCGATTAATTAACAATTATCTAAATATCCTAATACACTCTACTTGTATTACAGGAAAATTTTACCACCAAAGTCATAACTGCGCTGGAGCGATAAAATAATTACATTAGAATGCAACAAATACTAAAATCGGAACGTTATAATCTTAAATTCTCTTTATTAGGAATATTATTACCGTTGCACATATGCGCAACTGTCGGAAAGTCGTGTAAAAAAACAACATTTAATAAAAGTATATTTATAGAGAACAATGTGTCAGTCTGAAAGTAAATTTTTAAGAAGACATTACTCAAAATACATATACCCTGCTTTTTTATAAGAATTTACATTTTTTTGATTAATTAACAATTATTTATGAAAGATCGAATACCCTCAAGATATGTCTATCCTTATTTATTCTTCATGAACAAATGCATCTTGCAATAACTATCGATCGATGTATTTTATAGACACACACACACACACACACACACGCGCGCGCACTCTACGCTACACTAATGTAAGATTTTCTATAATCTCGTTAAACTTTTGATCGACTATGGGTTGTACCTCATTCTATTTCTCTCTTTCTCTCTCTCTATCTTTTTCTTTTTTCATGCTGTTTCATAAAATTTTATCGTTATCGTCTCTTAAGTAGTTTCACTTCAATAAAAATAAAATAAAAAAATAAGAAAAAAGAAAGAGAAAGAAGAAGAAGAAGAAGAAAAAGAGGAGGAGAACAAGAAAGTAGAGTAGGGATAAAGGAAGAAGCTGAGGGGACTTCATTGCATCGGTCGCGTGAGATAGCCGCATCATTCTTTGGCAGACAATTAATTACTGACATAATGTTTTAGAATGCTTACTTGTGTTGGGCTACCAACCGATCTATAGATTTGTGGCCGTAGTTGTCTACTCTATCCTGCAGGTAACACGATTTCTTCCCTCGTATGTTGGACTCTAAGTTGTTCATATCTGTGTGCATGTTTGGAGATCGCTATATGCTGTGCACTGCCGTCACGGCAGGGTAGCCCACCTCATGAAAAGTAACAATCAATGTATAAAATGATAGATATTAAGCGGCCTTATATATCGGACCAACGTAACAAAGTTTATTCGATGGAATCGATTACTTTTCATGTTTCTCTTACTCTTTCTTTTCTATCTTACTTTTTTTCTTTCTCTCTCTGTTTCTCTTACTCTTACTCTTTCTCTTTATTTATCTCTCTCTTATTCTTTCTCTTTTTCTTTCTCCTTTTCTTCTTGTCTCTTGGCCCTAAAGAACATAGTTTTCCACTGAAAATGTCCACCAAGGTGTTGCTTTATGACATGCTCTTCCATCTTCTACTTTGTAACTTTCTTCCATCTACAAAATATTTCCTATTTCTTTTATTATCTTTCCATTTTTTCTCTTTTCTGTTGGGCTTTGTAGTTTATCTTATATATACTTCATGTTATTGTTTATAACGTAATTTTATCTTTTTTTTTTTTTATTTCTTATGTGTTTTATTCTATATTTTATTATTATTATATTTTTACTTTTATTGCAATAATGATTTGCCTATGGCGTAATAATAAGTTTATCTGTTTTTGTTTCTGTCTGTCTCTTATACACTCTCTCTCCCTCTTTCTTCATTTTTTATTGTATAATTCTTTTCTCCGTCTTAAATCTTCTGAATAAACATTTGAAATAATACATCTAACAAACACGAACAATGCGTTGCTTAATAATTGTCGGTACAGCTATTGATGTACCACTGTCCAAAACTTAAAAACCTTAGCGTTAGATAATTTTTCATTCGTACCATAGTTTCTTAATCTTTTTTTCTCTCTTTCTTCATATTTCTTCTTTGAATAAAATTAAGCTCCCCGACAAAACCTACGCGTCTCTATCGCCACCGTTACTTTCATCGGTCTGTTGCACAACACACGATAGATCAAGCATTCCATCGGAATGAAACCTTCACGGACGCGATCGTTCGTTTTATTTCATGAGAGATTACATTCGGATCTCTCGTTTGAAAATGTTATAGTCAAGACAGAAATAAAGAGAAAGAAAGAAAGAAGGAGAACTATTGCTTCTCTTAAATATGGCTGACCCATCACGAATCGTTAGTAGACCATTTGAAAAGTCTTTTTTTCTTTCTTTTGATACGTAGTTTCAATAATAGCTCGTATCATTACATATCCATTATCGATTCGTTCTCGTTAACTATGATTATTTTCTAATTCAAGTTTTCAACTCTTTTCGGTGTCTTTTAATGATTAATTAACTTACTCAAAATCTATGGCCTATTCAATACTTTTTAAGTTAATTTTCATTTCGATATGATATAATATATGTGATTATAAAGATCGTCGAGCATGTATGATCGATCAAATTTGGACCTTTTTGTCTGTATCTTTTTTTTTCTCTTTCTATTATTCTTTTTGTTTTCTGCTTTTTGTTTTTTGTTTCTATTTTTCTTTTTTGTTTTTTGTCTTTTTTTTTTTTAAAGCTGAATATCGAACCAAAACGAGTAGGGAAGTAATGCAAGCCGATATATCATATCGACGTGCATCGTTGTATGCACCGTTCATTCTCAATGATCGATGTATTTGGGCTGCGAACGTTGACGGTCTCCCCGTGGCGTCGAAGGTTTCCATCATCGGATGCACCGTTCGACGTGAAATTGCAGCGACACTTTTGCCCGTCCAACGCGAACTGTTATAAACGTGCGAAATAAACGGAGTGCAAAATAAACGACCCGCACGATATAAAGATTACCAATCGCTCTTAGTTTTCCAAATAACCATTCTCCTTCGATATATTACGATCATTCTACTTCTGGAATCGTTTATATATAGAGAGAGAGAGAGAGAGAGAAGAAGATAAGATATAGAGAAAGAAGTTAGTCCTTCCTAAGGAGGAACCTAACGTAGGAATTAATATGTTCAATTAGACACGTTTTTCTTTTACAAATATGTATATAAATAAAACAGTATAATGCTATAAAATCTAAAATACACGTCTCATAATATTCATATCATAGAGCATGACCAATTTATATACTTGTAAAATAATTGTAAAGAAAGTAACCAAGAAAATATATCTAAAGATTGTAAACTTACAATTAGTTAGACAGTGAAGAAGGAGAGTAGAGAAAGGACGAGAAGGAAGAGGATGAGGAAGTGCGTTGAACGAGGCGAATGAACACGATTTTCGTTGGAATGTCGGATAAAATAGGGTAGCTCGTTACGGCTCACCGTTTCGTTGGAATTCATCGAGAAAGCTGAGCACCACTGGTCGCTTCTTGTGGTTTCGGCGAGTGTGTATAAATTAGCGCGAGTAACGCCGCGGCATTGAATCGGCTGATAAATTTTCGTGGTGCCGCCGACGTCACACCTCCCTTATACCATGCGTACACAGAAGAATCTCGTACGTGCGACGAACGAGAGGAGGAGGACGATGAAGAGGGCTACGAGGAGGATCGAGAGAAAAGAAAAAGGGAAGAATCTTGCGTGTTCCCTCACCACCTCTCCCAACCCCTTTCTTTAACCCTCCTTCGCGTTCTCGATCCTCGTTCGAACTCTTCTTTCCTCTTTCTCTTCTTTTTCTTCCCTCTTTTTTACTCTTCTCTACCACTCTTTTCCTCTACCAAAACTCGAAGCTCGCGTAATCACGATCGTAGGACCTTCTTCGACTTCGAAACCATTTTGGATAACTTTTTTCTTTTCTCTTCCTACTATCTCTCTCTCTCTTTTCTCTTTCTCCTGTTTCTTTCTCTTTCCCATTTTATTAATAACCGGTGTAAACGAACAACTGTGAGATTGATTGGTATCATCGATGCTTAGAATAACTACCACATTATCCCGTATGAATTTCTTTAAAACGGTATTATAGGATATTATCTATTCATAAACAAAAGAAAAATTTGAAAATAATAGGATAATTGAAGATATTAATTCAATATTTCTATTTTTTACATTTAATTTCTTTATTAATTAATTTTCATTTTTTAATTCAAGACGTTTTGAAACGTCAATCTTAGTCTCACCAAACTTTAATAAACAATATTTGTACATATAATACTGTAAAAAATGTAAAACTCAAAGATATACGTTAATTTTTTTTTTTAATGAATTTCTATTAATACTTTGTTCTAAGAGAATTTACTTGATTTTAAGGAATTACGGATATCTCACGAAACATGCAAGAACATTTATTTATCCGGAAATTACAGCGAATGTTCGCAAATTACAACTCGTACAATAGCTCGAGTTTAGTCGAATGGCGTCCGGTTGAATCATGGATACAACGGGTATCGGACTCTTGGGATCGGTATGAGTGTACGATCGTGATAATTCTGAGATTAACAATAAAATGAAAATGGACATGTGTAATACGTTGATATGATTATTATTACGATGCAATTTCTCAACTGTATTTTGCATATAAATGAACAAAAACAAATAAAAATATTAATAAAAAAAGAAAAAAAACTCACGAATAATAAATAAAAGAAATAAATACATGAATTTACCTTGTCATTTTGATTCAATAATTACTTAACGTATTATTTTAAGTTTGTATAAATTAATCAATGATTTAAAACTTTTTACGTATTTGTTAAAAAGAGAAAAAGGGAAAAAAAGAAAGGAAACTGTGTAAGTCGTGAACGCATTCTATGTGAAAAAAATTTGAAGGATACACGTGACGTTAGTAGAACCTAGGTAGATTTAGATTTATATTGACAATAGGTCTATATTTATAATAGTGTGAAACCAGTTATTTTAGTCCATACAAGAACAGGAGTAATCCCGCATAAGGACGTACTTCATCGTAGAAACCTAGTCCAGTGCGAGCTTTAACAAACTCGGTTGCATGCCATAACCAGATTAATCCTCTGCCCTTTGCCTACCAATCAAACGTCCTATACATCTGCTACTCTCAAGCCTACAAGCTTCTGATACAGCCTCGTGCCTCGACTTCCTTCTCTCTTCTAAAAGCGGTTCTCCAGCGAAGTTCGTGGCTCGTATTCATGTGTACATTGGGCAGGTTGTAACGTCCACTCCCATGGGATCCGGTCTCCCCCTTTTGCATTCTTCTTTGGCCCTCGTTCCGAGCCGAAAACACGCCTTCGCAAGAGCCTTTACTAGGTTTCAGTCACGAGCCAATTGGATGTTTTAATCCTAAACGACAAATCATTCTTTCTCTCACTTCCTCTCTCTTTCACGTCGATATTTCTTTTTTTCCTCTGTCACTTGTACACAATACCATGTGTGTTGTAGAAACTAATTCGACACGAGTCGTGTTCATGTCATTTTATAAATTTATCCTCGCATCGTAATCGAAGAAAAAATCGATTCGTATTATCACGTCAATTCTTTGATCGTCCTTGTACAAAAACAACCATGCGTATTAACGACCACTCGCATTGTAATTACCGTGCAATTTGTGAACGTCCCACTGGAAATTGCTTTGATGTAAAACAGCAACGTGTTATATTGTAGTAGAAAGTATCTCGTTGTCAAAATAAACATCAACAATGCATTTCTTTGCATAGATTTTGTAATAATAAAAAGATTATGTATATACGAATTATAGCAGTTTTAGAAATTTTTCACAAACAATCTACATATGTCATACGTGCGTTATCTTATTTATAAAACATGCATTTAATATCCGTAAAAAACGATTGCGTAGAAATTCTAGCGTAGCGAGTTAGCGACAGAAAAATGTACGAATTACTCGCGTAAGTTCGAAATGAAAGAATTATTAGAACGACGATAAACCGCGACGTAGTCGTCATAAATCGCAGAAACGAGGCAATATCATGAAACACTAATGCGTATACCATTGGGACATTTTATATTCATTTCGCAGAATTAGTGTTTCGGTAACTTGTTTCAAAAAGCAGAAACCGACGCGTACATTCGAGTACATTAATAAAACTCTCTCTCTCTCTCTGTCTTCCTTTCTGTTTCTCTCTCTCTCTCTCTCTCTCTCTCTCTCTTTCTCTCTCGTTCTGTATTCTGTATAATTCAAAGCTACTCGGATCAACATTTCCGGCTCATTGCGTATAATGACGTCCTAATCAGTAATTCCATTAAATACTGTGTATTTCGAAAAGCGTACATTCCTATGTTCGTATACACCTACTTATATACTCGTTCAAATAATGATTAAAAAATTTCTAAATTTGCCAAATGTAACTGTATAAGAGAAATTTTAGAACAACAAAACTGTAATTAAAACTTTCGAAATATTATATTATATGATTCGAACGAAACACGATAATTTAGTATCTCTAAATATTATTAATACAACGAGATTTGTCAATCGATTTAAATCAAATTTTACAACGTGTTACATCTTATCGATGTCCAGTTTTATTTTTCTTATAGGAAATATTTCATGTTACAATTTCAATATACAGTAAACAAATACAAGTAGTCTCGAGGTAGATGGATTGATGAAGGAGACTGATATTGTTTAATAATAAAAATTAAAACATTAGACTAAAAAATTTCAAATTTATGTTAAATCTATTATAATAACTGTAATATATCCAATTGTAAAATATTACGTAAATCTTTTCTTCGGTAGCTAATAAATCTGCCAAGTAGCTGATGCGATATTAACCCATTAGCTGCCACGATCCCCATTAGGGGATTTTGCAGTTTTGCCTGATTGTTTTGTTTCATTCTATATACATCAGTCAGTATTGTGGGTGGCGGAAAGTGTGTATTGTGTGCTTCGTTTCGTTACAATAAGCGAAGAAATTTGAAATTCGTCTGTAAGTTTAGCGGAACAGAATTTTCATACTTGAAGGATTATATTTTTTGTGTAATTTTTATATTATAATGAAATACTGTGAATAAATATGTAATTTAGAAGTAATAGTAACGATCTGCTACTTAGTCTTCTGTTTTTTATTGAAATTATTTTATTGATCATTTTATAACGATACCCATTTAGGGATTGTGGCTGATATCAAGTTTCTTTTACTCTCTCATAGAGTTTATTCATACGGCTTCAACCGTATTGCATAAGTAATTACTGGACTGGAATGTTAACAAATACATGGTTAAAAATTTGTGGAATAAAGTGATATTTTTCTATTTTTACCAACATAATCGACACATCAGTTGTAAACGCCTACATACTATATTTCAATGCTAACAAAGCCATGCAATTATAGGAATTTCGATAAAATATCATCCTAGCATATTTGCAGCGATAATCTCCTTCTAATCCTAAAAATCATGGTAGACCTTCTCTACAAAAGCAAGCGTCAAAACGTTTCCCGAAAGTGTACGGACGAATCCAATAATGTGTGTAATTAATATGTTAAATGTGTGTAAAACGAATGTAAGAAAACAATGTGGCAAATGTAGCGTTGGGTTACATGTGGACTGTATAAACGAATGGCATAAATAACAGCTGTTCTTGTATGTATGAGAGAACGCATATAATAAAAGAATTAGTTTCCTATCAGTTTTTTGAAGTGAAAACTTCTTTAGAATAGGGAGTGATTTGAAAAAAATGAAGCACGGTAACGTCAGGTAACGGAATGGTAGGCATCGAGGCAATTGAGCGGTAGGCGGCTAGGCAACGGAGCGATGGGCGGCTAGGCAACGGAGCGGCGGACGGCTATGCAACGGCCACGATATTTAGTACGAAGAGAAATAGAGACAAACATATAGGATTGAGCCTGCGAGAGAATGAGACAGAATATAGCTATATAGTTTTTCCTATTCTCGGTATCTTCTTTATGCTCTGCTTCGTAGTTATCGCGCCTGGTTGTATATCTGTGTGTTTGTATGCATACTACGAAGCGTGGACACATATTATTTCGATACTCAAAATATTTGTAGGTAGGAGCGATAGAAGGGTAGAAGAATAAACAGAGATAAGCACGTAGGTATGCGAAAAAAGAATAAGGTCTAAACGAACCGACGGTCGAAATAAAGGAAGAAGGTGTGAAGTTTGTCTTTGTAAGTTATATAAGTGTGTAAGTCTGTGTGAGTCTGGAAAGTATATATATACGTGTCATTTCTTTTCTATTTTTCTATTCTATTTTTCTATTCTATTTTTCTATTTTTCTATTTCTATTGAAAAATGTTTCTATTTAATTGAAAAATTTATATTAAATTCTTTATTTCGCAAATATTATCATTAATAATTATGAAATGTATAGAATATAATAATTGTATTGTCTGAAATATTAAAAAAAAATAAGGATTACTAGATACATCAGAGAAAAAGAATTAGAGAACACTGTAGAATATTTTTCTTATAAATATCCACAGACATGTTTTTTAATTATAATGTTTGCGTATTTAGGAAATTTATACTAATTTTTCAATAAAATTTAAATTCAATTCAAACAAAATTTTAATTCAAACAAATATTAATTTGCTATTATATTTCTAATAAAAATACAATAATATAACTTATTTTAAAAATATAGAAAAAAAATCTTTTTTTTAAATTTTTAATATTGTAAAATAAGACAACGAAAATGAAAAATAGATTTTAAAATCGTTGTAATTCAAAACCCGATGAAACGAAAAAAATGCGACCGCAATTGTTCCCTTCTTTAACAGCATCTGTAGGTATTAGTTGCAACACAAAAAGAAATACTTGTGTGTGCTAACCTATGATAAAGATATCTCAAATTCAGAGGCAGGAAGAAAAGTGTGAAAGAAAAAATTCATCTACCTGAGTTTTAAAAAAAAATATATTATATTTACTTGGGTTAAAAGATAGGATATCTTTCCTCCGACCAACATTATACCATTTTTGTTTCTATCTATGGCTATCGCATTCAGCATTCCATTTTTATTGCTTGAATTTGGAAAAGTGTACTTTTTATCAGCTATTCCACCCATACCGGTGATCTTTATTATATATGGTAATAATATTATAATAAATAAATCCTACAATTATCTTACTCTTGAAACTGTGCATTCGTCTCATTCTCTCGAAACTTAGATTTTCACTAACACGTGTGATCTGCCCACGTTTTTTTTCATGCAACCAACCACAATTCCCATTTGGGATTTTTTCAAAAATATAAAATATTTTCAAAACAAAACATAATTCAAATAAAATTATACTGCTACATTTACTTTTGTGCATATATATATAACTTATCCGATCAAAAATTAAAAAAAAAAATTTGACAATTAATGGGTTAATAATTGTTAATGTTTCAAGATCGGAACATTTCGTCAATCCGAGAAAAGCACGTAAGTAAGTACTTATTTTACGCGTAAACACGTTCAGACAAAGTGTCTCCTTCGCACCAATCAGTTTCCAAGGACTGTTAGCGTGCAAGCAATGCATTAAGCTTGCTCTAAGGTACCAACACGATCCATCGACAAATGAGAGAGCTCGGCCTTGTCTTTCTCTCTCTTTCTCTTTCAGACTCTCTCACGCTATTTACCAAACGAGCAAGAGGCCGACACTCTTGATGGACTCGAAACACGCTTGCGAAATTCTGCGATTCTGCGAACTTTACGTTTCTTCTCCTTTCTTACGTGCTCTACTTAGTTCCTTCCGCTAATTCGCCTTACTTTGTACTTCTTGTTCCTTGCATGTCCAGCTCTCTACATTCGAATTTAATTCATCCGTTTCTTTCTTTCATTCTTCTTATTTTGAAATATATGAAATATAAACAATTTTTTTTAGATCACAATGCCGATATGTATTATATACTATCGGCTTAAATTATTTTTCTGAATTAAATTGATTACTCTTTAAGTACATTGTCTCACGTTTTTAAATATTTGAAGTTAAACAAATATTCGTTTTATTCATATGGAAATCGTGAATATTTCGTGTCAATAAAGTTGGCCAACTCGTTTGATTCGATCTTGAACGATCGTTACGATCCTTTGCATGTTTCTACCGAGAAATAAGAATACCTTATGCACTTGAGTGAGATAATTACGTGAAAAAAATTAAAAGGCACGACGACGAACGTGTACGCTCACGTACGGAAGTGTGACTAGTCGTGTGCACGAAGTTTACCACGTAAAAGGACGGAAATAATTTTGGGGACTGATCTATGTGTAATAAATCAAAACTAGGTCGGCCGTCTTTGCAACATTTTAAATCGCTGTAGTCGAATCGATTTAAATGATGTTAATGTTATACGTTTATGTTAAATAAGTATTATATCATTATTTTTTATCATTTCATCATACTGCTTATTTTGAAAATTCATAGAATTGAATCGTTTATACTGAATTACATGCCATTGAGAATACAAGGATAAAATAAGGATAATTCTATTCAAATTTCTTCAATCTAATGATTCGAGTATAATTCATATAATCTTCTTCGGGCGAAATGAAACTGACGATAATTTAGACATCTCGATTTCATCTTCATCGTTATAGGTTGTTCCTTTTCGACGAGGTGGAGCTTTTCTATTCGAAGGGTCCCCTCTTTTAACACTGGCACACCAATGTTCGTGCGCCAGAACGGAAGCCCGGCTCCTCCCATCGTTTTTTCATGAAACATTTGAAGTCGAAATACAATTTCTTACCGCGATTTTTTTTTAAAAAAGGAATCAATGGACGGATATACATAAGGTACGTCGTGATTCGGGACAATCTGCGAAAGACCGCCCCTCGTTTACATGCAAACCGTGCAGTTTTTACGTTTCAATGGAAGACTCGAATTCTTAATCCATAGTGAAAATTGCGTGCAATTACCTTGCCACCCAACGCGTCGGAATTCGCGAGACGAAGCCTAAGACTCTCGATCGCGTGATTCGCACGTCCGTTCAAAGCATTGCGAGAAGAAGAGAAACGAAAAGAAAGGATGGAGATGGAAGAAGCTGGGAGGCGGGCAGAAGAAGAAAGAGAAAGGAAAATGAAGCCTTTTAGAGAGACAAGATACGTTACTCCTAGAAAATTGCTAAGCTTACAAATCATACTGAAGTGTGATTTTTGATATAACAATGAGTGATGGTGTGGAAGATAGGTAACAATAAGCTGTTACAGAATTTTAATAAACACAAAAGAAAGAAAATACATAATACCTATAACCAGATTCTTCTTACTGTAAGAATTTATTCACAATTCGTACATCCATTCATTTATCAAGAAACAATCGTGAATAATAGAAAGAAACGAAATTAGAAGTTAAGATACTGGAACGACTTGTTGCAAATGAATCTTTAGAAACAGAAAAAAAGTGAAGAAAAATAAAAGAGAAAGGACGTATAAGTTTCTAAAATAAAGATAAAGCAGTGGGGAATAAGAATACTAAACGATACGTAACCGATAAAGTATGCACTCGCGGAACACATTTTATCGTAAAAATGTATTCCTTTATTTTTCTTTACATCTCATAAACTTTAATCTCGAGGCTTTACGAGGCACTATTCGCTCCCACGGACGACATATTTCATCGACGTTGCGTTATACCGGGTGATTTTCTTCCGAACCGTACCTGCTCGTGGCCCATAAGCCAACTGGGGAATATCCGATAAACGTGTACGACTTAATTAATGCTTTGTCACCCCGGTGTCTTACCAGGCATCTCGTTCACGACCACCAGACCACATCGTGCTGGCTCGTTTTGCGCGAACGAACGTATGTATAAACGTATGAACGAACGAACGAACGAACTCGTAGGGGAGCTTCGACTTCCCTCGTGAACGCGCGTTAAGCATTAAATCACCGTATTAACGCGTATATATGGTCGCCAGCCACCAAGTCGCACGCACGAAAACGTTAAACTCGACCTCCGCGATCCTGTACACGCATCTCTTTCCGGTCTGGTCTCTTTCTCTCTCTCTTTCTCTTTCTCTCTCTCTCTCTCTCTCTCTTTCTTTTTCTCTTTTTCTCTTACCTCTCCCTTATTCTTTTCTGCCCTCTTTCCTTTGTTTATACTTTTTTTATTTCTTTTTGTCAACGTTAGCTTATTATTTTTTCGCTTATTCGTTCTTTCGTTTGTTCGTTCGCTCGTTCGTTCGTTCGTTCGTTCGTTCGTTCGTTCGTTCGTTCGTTCGTTTGCCATAACGCTCATTTACGGAAGAAAACGAGCTACGCAGGGGTGATAAAAATCGTATGATTTAACGGGCATAGGACGAAACATTGTGAGGGTTCGAGAAATTTTGCGCGACGCATCTACTTAAGAACGATAAATTTTCTGTAGAATATCGAGACCCTCAGGGTTTAGAAAGAAATTTCGTGGCATTTACTGATCCCTTCTCTACTCTTCTCTTTTTTAGGCTTAGTTATATTTAATTGTTTCACATGTCTGCAAAAGTTACAATATAATAAATATAAATAAAAAAAATGATGGAAAAGAAAGTAATATGTTTTCACATTTTTATTCATATATTTCAATAAAATAGGAAGTTTGTAGTTTCTCATTGTATAGTTTGACACATGAAAATACACGACATGCCAGAGATGTCATTTGAAACTATTTGTCTGTCTATATATCTCTATCTCTCTTTTAAGCGAAACACACACTATTATTTTTCTCTTCGTTTCATCTGGTGACAACTGGACGCTCGAACACGAATGAAGGTCGCGAAAAGTGTAATATATATCCTTTAGAGTGAAGCCAGAGTATGCCGAGTAATTCGCAAGCGAGCGGTGATTTAAGCGGCCGAGATGTGTTTAAATCTTTGAGAAATTGGGAAGGCGCTTGGAGAAATTTACTCCCACGCGAGTATAAGTGCTCTAGCTTGTAACCTGGACGAACCTGGAATACTTCCCGTCTGTTAATCCACCGATTTATCAGCATTAAGCGGAATGTTTCTTTACTCTTGTTGTTTCGCAAAATTAGAGCGTACTCGCCGCTTCGCTCGTTCGCAGATTCTTCTCTGTATGGTCGATCCGCATTTTATCTCCTCTTACGTTAAGAACGCAGAACGTAAAATCGAGAAAATTTACTACCTTACCTTTCAGAAATTCGTTTGCTGAAACCTAACCTACTGAGAAAAGGAAATGAAGAAAAAAAAATCAACATTTTTATTACAGATTTATGCAAATTCATGATTCGCGTTTATTTTTAAATTGGATTCTTCTAAGAACCGAGAAAGACAACACTCTTGAATCGAGAGAAGAGATGCGTGACTCGATGATTCGCCATAATCGACGAGTCTTGATCCTTCGTACGAAAAGCCAGGTCCGATACGATCGTATTTTTAATTAAACGAAGAATTCGGCTGATAATCCGACCTCAGTGAACGTAAGCTTTCTAAAGCTAATTTAAAAGAGTAGCTAATTTCAATCTTTGGGACTCGAGTCGCCTTTCGTCGCGAGAAGTAAAGCTTGATTTAATGTTACAAAGATCCATATATTAATTAACGTATGCCAATTAACGGACGAGAGCCCTGGTACTACGCCTTTGTACTTTTATTTGTACTATCGGTTATTTCCGTACGTCGTTCACCTGGGATGGGTGTGCTCTTTTTCTGTGCCTCTTGTAAAACTCATTTTGCAAAAGAATCTTTCATTTCTCCACACTTCTCCTTGCTGGTACCCTTTACCCGTACACGTGCGCGCGCGACCATACACACACACATACACACACGTGCGCAAGCTAATTGGGCTTTCACGCAGATACGCTTTTAAAGCATCAAAATCGCACAAACTACTATATTCCTTTCCTCCTTGTAGTAATTAAAAAGCTCGTAACAATCGACAATGTGTCATTATCTCGTTTACAACGATCGAGCTCGTTGCTACGCCGGTGGCTCGTCGTTTCAACGAAACTAAAGCGTTCACTGTCTCTCGCGATAACGTTACCAAGAGCTTAATTAAAGGTCTCCCGTTCTTCCATCCTCTTACTCTCTACTCTTTCTACTCGATTTGACTACAGCGTAATTCGATGAAACGAGATCGGTTTTGAATCGTTTAAAATATATTTCGATTTAATATTTAATGAAGAAAACCAAAGCAATAAAGAAATGGAATAAACAAAACAAAAAATAAACAGCAATTTACCGAGAACAATATCCTACCAACGAGTCGAAAAGAATTTCCCCTTTTGTTAAACCTTAATAAGTATAAAATATTAATCTAAAGAAAAATGATAAGCATGTACGAAATATTTCCTCTCCAACTCTCTCTTTCTCTCTCTCTCTCTGTCTCTCTCTATTTCTCTTTTTTCTTTCTTCTTTATTTTATTGCGAGTTTCAACGTTACAAAATAATTGGCGCTGTTACGAGTATAACCGGGTAAAGAAATACTCCCGACGCAAGTTTTCCAATGAATAAAATTATGAAATCGCAACCGGGGCCAGAAGATAATATCTCGTTATTCTCTCTAATTCTCTTCGAGAATTTCCATCGGAGCTTTCTTCCTGATTCTCTGAGACAAATAAGGTGCGGAAAGGGAAGGAGAGAATAAGAAAGAGAGA
This sequence comes from Polistes dominula, assembly GCF_049000335.1. NCBI lineage: Eukaryota > Metazoa > Arthropoda > Insecta > Hymenoptera > Vespidae > Polistes > Polistes dominula. Next base: position 6,234,648 of record NW_028301147.1, read on the forward strand.
GAGAAAGAGATAGAGAGAAATAGAGAGAGAGAGAGAGAATAGTTTAAGAGAGATAGTGAGTGAGAAAGATAGAAATAGGAGCAAGCGTTCATTTTCGCAGGAGGCAACGCTGTAGGTACCTATCGATCCGTGGAATTTTCGCTTTAAGTACTTCTGCAACGTAACTTCGTTGTCCCTTCAGCCAGGCAACCAACCAGCCAACCAGTCAGCTAGCTAGCCAGTCAGCCGGCAAGCTCTCGCCCCCACGACTCTTACGCTGATGAAGGGGTCTGCTTAATGAAAGGGTTGTGTGTTTGATACCCTTAAGAATTGAATTACGGTGGAACTCCGAGTCGGTAGCCATTTCGAAAAGAATAGGAACGCCGCCCGAGCGAATTTATCTTTTGGTATCTTGATCTCTTTCTTTCTTTCTTTTTTTCTTCCTTCCTTTCTTTCTTTCTTACTTTATATTTCTTTCTTTCCTCGTCTATACTCTCGTTCACCAAAGTTTATTTAAGAGTACCCGTTTAAACGGCCGACTGACTACCCTCCTCGCTTCTCGAATTTCTGACTACTCCCTATCGAAGTAGCTATCGACGAGTATCCTTCTATTCTCAATTCATCGAAAATAACACTCTATATAGTAGTAGATAGATAGATAGATCTATCTACTAGGTAGGTAGGTAGGTAGATATTTTCTTCTGTACGAAAGAGAAGATGAAAAACGGGTGGTAGTATCGTTCCACACTTTGAGAGATATAAAACGCGCAAAATAGCGTAAATTGTATTTTCATTCTCGCTCGCCGGTTGGTTGTCGAGACGATGCTGGAAAAAAGAGAGAGAGAGAAAGAAAACAAGTCGGAAAATTTATTTTCCTCGGTGCTATGCATTGCACTAGAAGGAAGAGAAGAAGATAGTGTATGTGTGTGTGTGAGAGAGAGAGAGAGAGAGAGAGAAAATAGAGAGAGGGAAAGGAGAGACTTAGTTAACTTAAATTTCGCGAACCCCGGAACAAAGTCTCGCTCTCGAGACTGGAATGAGGACTACGGTCCTCTTTCTACCTACAATGCAGACGCCGACGCTCGGTGTATGTACTTCCGTCAAGATCTAAATTAACGCGGATATATGGCTACTCTTTTCTAAACCGTAATCCAAAGAAGCGATAAAACCTTGCCCAACACAAAAATTATGATCTATCGCGCCACGAGAAATACAGTGACTAACTTTCGCGCTCTAGTTGAGATCGCGACTAGTGCACAAACGTGAGAGATTTGTTAGAAAAACACAAGGGTCCTCTTCTCTTGCACGAAGTCAAACCTGCATATTCTCGTTAAATCTTTATCCATTATTATATTTTTTTCAAGTGGTAGAAAGAGAAACAATGAAAGAGAAAGAAAGAGCGAGAGAGAGAGAGAAAGAAAAAAAAATCGTGTCACGTTTCTATATATTATTCCATACATTTTATTCCAGTTGATTTTTTATCTTCATACTTTTTATGTTCTCTTTTCCAACGAAACGTAACAAGACTTGTTCGTTATAAAAGTAATTTTAACGCTTATAGAACGCGAAGATAAAAAAGAAAAAAGCTCGTCGTTTAGGTACAACATCGTTCGCGAAACAATTTAATGCTTCCTCGAAAGTAAAGACTCGCGAGAAGATCGGCACGCGTCTTACTTTCTCATCGAGCTTCAAGTTTACTCCGTTGGTTCACGTAGACTTAAGAACGAAACGAGTCGTTCGTGCAAGTAAATGCTCCCTTACTAGAAACGACATCTCGATAAGCCACCTTTGGGCGCCTTTACTTTTTTTATCCTTCTCTTTTCCTCTCTCTCACTCTTTTTCTTTCTCGCTTTTACCCTCCTCAGTAATTACTTTTTCTTATTTTCAATAAAGCCCAAAACGATTTTACGTTTTTCTCTGTTATTTTCTTTCATGAGTAATGGCTGCTCGCTAAAATGATTGTATACCATGTGACACGAAAGGACGATGGAAAGATTTTCTAATTAATTTACTGAAAAAAACTTCTTCTCTTTTTCTTTTTTCTTGATTTATTGATAGTTTCTCATTTGAAATCGATATATCGGAACGCGGTTCTTCGGTTGGCGATATGCAATAATCGACTCGAATTCGATGAAAGTGTAGAGTGATGCAACGATGGTTCTATAACAAGGCTCATTGTCGGTTCTAACGGGCATCAACGTAAATTAGTCGCGAATTCAAAGGAACCACACAGCGTTGTATAAATCATGCACGGTTTTGACCAGACGATCAAGGGGTAAGGCCTCTAATTATGCGTTAGAGAAAGACAGAACGTACTATCATAATTAGATTTCCATTTTCATGATGAATCTACCCTTTACGTATCGTTGACTCTAGATCGATCCTTTCCATATCTTTTAACTACGGAATTACATCGTTAAAGTCAAATCGAAGAATCCTTTCTGAATTAATACTACTTCATCTTTTTCTCTCTTGTTCATCGATCTTCATCTTTATCATTATCTTCCTCTTAAGAAAAGCTTTTCTTAAAACTAACGACAAAGCTTTATGAATTCCACTCAAAGATACTTGAATAATACGAGAATAATTGTAAGTCGTCTTGACTCGATTAACGTTTTTTAATACTAAGAAAAACCCTTTAGAACAAATCGATATATCTTATTTCTTTTATTTTCGTTTCTCCTTCGGGTACTAAGTTTTTGAATCTTAAACGCGATACAAAGCTAATCACGATGTACTATGAAGTAACGAATTATCCGATTTAATCCACTGCCACTCTTGGAACTTGGTCGATTTACGCTTGTCTCAGGACGTAAATGACACTTGTCCTGTACGTAGACAGCTCAAGAGACAGACACTGGAACGGTTAATTGAGAGAAGCACGAAAACTTTAGCAACATTTGTTTTATCCGATTGTAGGATAACAATCGAAGATAGTTTCTATGTCTGAATAATAATATCGAATTTAATCGAATTTAATTAACAAAATGCTGTTTTTTAAAATGAAAATATATATTATTATAAAAATTTTATTGTTCGAGTAATATTTTTAGACATGTTTTAGTTAAATAACTGAACTATTTGTTACATATGTGATGTTTCCTTTATCACAACGCACGTGTTTTAGCATCACACCATAGTGCAAACACGTTTCCTCGCACATTCAAGACAACGATCATGATATTGGGATCTCTGGCAGGGGTGTGGCGTAGCAATTCGACCTATCTACTCTAATTTTGAATTTAGCCACCAGATATCGTATTCAAGTGCTAGAGATCCCAATACTACCTTACTTACCTTAAATTATTGTCTCGCTAAATCGTTTCCCAACACGTAGAAGAGAGGCAGACTGAAGAAGAAAGCGTCAGTATCTATGAGATCGCGTGCACTCGTGAATAAAGTTATCGTCGTGCTTGCGCGCATAATGTACCATCATGAAGTGGAAATAAGGGGTGCGAAGAGAAAGAAGAAAAAAAAAAGGAAAGGAGAAAGAACGAAAGGCGAAAAAAAAGGAGGAAGAGCGAAGAGAAGAAAAAAAAATAAAAAATCCGATAGGTAGACGTGCGTTTAGAAAAAACGAAGATTGGAAAGAAGGGAATATCGGTTTTTATTTGCTTGTTTCGCTTAGCCAGTTAATTTGTTATAAAAACTTTACGTGCCTGAATCGGATACTTCGTTTATTTGTTCATTCGAGGAAGAGGAAGCTAAAAGCGTACCTGAATTAACATAATACAACTGTGGAAATAGTTGTCTTATTACCAGCAAATGCAGACTCGTACCGATGCTGTAGTCTCCTCCCTTTTAACATATAGATAGCTTATTCGTTGATGTTGCTTCGACGAACCCACCGAATCCTGGTCATTCTTTTTTGTCTCGATAATACGTCGAAGTGACGACAATCCTATTTGAGACTCTTTGACTCAAGAAAATACGAGTAATCTTATTGGAATCTTTTCTCACTATTTTTCTCTTTCTCTCTTTCTCATTTTGGGTCAAACATTTATAGGTGATAATATTATAAATATTATTTAGAAAGATTATTTTTTACGTTATGAGACGATTAATTATGATTTTTATGATTGAATAAGGCCAAACACCGTTTATTAATGAATTATGTAAAGTTACGTAGAGCCTCTTAAAGAGTATTGAAATATGTAAATTTATACGGAGCCTTTACTTTATAGAGAATTCAAGGATCGTAAACGTTCTAAATATCGTGTCCATCGGTGAGACATTGTCAAAATCTTTAGTGGCATAAAATTAGAGAACAAGATCGGAAATAAAAGAAAAGAAAAATTAAATAGTGAGGCTCACGTCGTAGCACTAAAAGGAAAGAGAAAAATAAAGAAATAGGCGGACAGACAGAGACAATAAATAGAAAAATAAAGAAATGGTAGAGAGAGGAGAAGAGAAAAAGAAAAGGCGCGTGAAGCCGAGAAGCGAAACCGAGCAAGCGCCGGGCCTCGGTCCGCGAGGATAGACACTTTAATAGACGTAATGAGGGTAATTGAGTTTTCAAATGATTCGTTTTGATTACATCTACGCACGGACCGGTGGGCGAAACATAGGGTAGGTAATTACGGACCGCCCAGTTCCAAAAGAGCAGGTGCCTCTCGGCCACGAAATCGAGGTGTGAGGTTCAAATACTTGGACCGCCCTAATAGCCTCGAGGTTACAGGTCCCCCTTTTCGAAGAGTGAGAGAGAGAAAAAGAGAGTGAGAGAAGAACCGGACGAATGGACGGACGGATGAACGAACGAACGAAAGGGAGGAACGAAGCACCGGCTCCCAGAAGGGACGGGCATCCTTCGCACCCTTCCTCTTTCTCCTTCGACTTCGAGACGTGAGAATCGCATGGAAAAAAAAAAAAAGAGAGAATTTATCTTTTTCTCTCCAATTGATAATATTCCACGTTTCGCCGTTCGTCAAGCCTCCTGGGCTAACCCAATGGCTATTTCGATTCTTCTTGCAATGATTCCTTTCTTCTTTCGTGCGTACATTTTGTAAATTATTAATGGTAAATACGATAAATATGAACAGATATATTATATTATGTTTTGTAGCTTATAAATGCACGTTGGAAATGAGTCTGAATATTCAATCCTTACCGACGGTTTAGGTATAAGGTGAGTCGGGGGAATATGCCAGTGCGGGGAATATGCCACTTTGCTATATCTCCTATAATTATAAGTAGATATCGATAGGAGCAAGATTGAGGTGTTTATTATGTACAGCTGACCATACTACGTAAATACTACAGTATACCGACGTAGTTTTCAGTTGCTTTTTAGATATAGTTGGATTAATTTGGTTAGAATCTAAAATTTTCTGTAACTTTAATGTTTATTTTCTATCATATTTATACGTTTTTCTTAAGACGAGTTTTTGTATATTGTATAGAATTAATAATATTTCATAACGGCACTGATTTTAAAACATAACAAATAAGATTTTTTATTTTTTTTATTTTAACATTTTTTTGTGCATTCGGGGCAAAATGCCACAAAATGAGTTGGGGTAATATACAAGTGGAGACTTTTGTCCTCTGTGCCACATAAGTTTTTATAGTAAGAAAGGACCGAAATGCGATTGGGTGCAATGTGGTAAATGTGAATAATGGATGCACGAAACTTGTTGTGAAAGTGATACTTGTCCTGTATGTAAATCATAAAATTTGTCAAATTTATTATTGTTATCTCGTTTTTTTGAAGTTATTTATTATAATTATTAATGTAGTTAATCGAAATTATATTTGTTATACTGTATGAGTATTAAATTACGAGTTATTTGTGATATTTATATGAAATTAAGTTCTTTTTTGAGTAAGTGGCATATTACCCCTACATGTGAGGAATATGCCACTTTCAACACACACTAATTTATTCTTATTAATTAAAATATAAATAACTATTTAGACAAATTTTATTGTGCATATAATAAATAGAGGCAATGTTTATTAAATCCACGTATTTAAGTTTTATTAAATTTATTTATGTAATTTTTAGATTGATTTTTTCCTTAGCTGTGGCATATTCCCCCGACTTACCTTATATATATATATTTGTACCGCAATCGGTAAAATAATAAGTTTTTGAAGAAAGTTGCATATTTTTATGATGAAATGCTGATAATAAATCGAATTTGTGCTTACAAGGGAAATGCAAGGTCTAGCCCTAACGGATTTTGTTCAAATTTTGTAGGATGATATAATTTGTTTCCCTGTTTACGAATATATATGGTTATAAGGGCCACTACTCAATAATTGACTTTAAGTTAAGTGAAGAAAAATAATAACATTAAATGAAAAATTTAAATATAAAGTAAAATATTGGTCATTTGAACTATTGTGATACATTTGGGATTATTAACCCTTTAAGCAGCACGCTCAAGTTAACTCGAGCGGCGTATTATTTTATATTTCTATGATTTTTTACACTCAAATAAAATAGAAAATTGAAAATAAGAATGTGAAAGCAAAAAAAAATAATAATCTTTTTATTGATATTTATCATTTACAAGCTATAACAATTATTTATTTATTAATAAAATATAACCTTTTTCCATGGAACAAAATCCAAGATTAACATAAAAATATTGATTATTTCTGTAGTTTTTTAATTTTTTTGTCAAAACAATGTTCTAAACTATGCTTTTATGAAAAAAAAAGATATTTTTTAGCCGTTTTTTTCAAAATGCTTGCTGCTGAAGGGGTTAAATCGTAGGGTCAAGCGGTTAAAGATGTAAAAATATATCATTAGTAAGCTGGTAAATTTACGAATAGAATAATTAATTAAAGAAATATCCCTTTTGTACTTTGCTTATTACGGAATAAATAGAAATTATATATTTGATGTAATTTATAGGTGATTCCATTGTAAATAAATATTATACAACTGTTAGAGGATTACGAAGTTAATTTTACGTATGTTTTCGAGAATTAATCCCGAGTAGAAAGCAGAATAATGAAAGATACAATAACTGCGACTCGGTTGTAGTTACTTTGTTTCACATTACACAGTTACCGCTGACAATTAACGAATTCTACGTTCCCAGCAGGTCTTAACGAGCTTGGATTTTATCATATTCATAGCGAAGGTAACAAATTACTAGATTTATGTATTTACCTGTACAATGCCCTTTTTTCTTTGCACGTCATATAAATTACGTTTATAGATTTCAGGAACAATTATAAATTAATATATGCAGAAATATAAATGCATCTTATTTAATGAATCATTATTAATTATTATATTGTATACTAGAATTCAGTGGATTGATTTGAAGAAAAATTATAGTTATAAAAATCGATGATATTAAAAATTTGTAATCAAGTTGCAATTAACGATTAAAACAATATTTTAATAAAATTTATTCTTTGATAAAGATTCGAAATTCGAAAGATTCGATTAGAAAAAAATTTAAATAAATTTTTCAAATATCCTTTAAAAAAATATAAAATTATTATTAACTCGTTTACAATTTTTATACAAATATTGAAAATATTCAGTAACTTAAAATAAATATATAACGTATACAGGCAGGAGTATACAATTTGATAAAATAACAAAGTAAAATATAATAAAGAACGTTTTTACTCGATGTTATCGAAATTATTATCATAATCAGTTCGAAATTAGAGTTTTTCATCCGACAATGATACACAGTAGACATTCAAATTATGATTTTCCAATGAACTTACGTTGGCTGCTATTTAAGCATGAGTTTCAAAATTTAATAATCTATTTCAATGAACTACTGGCCTTTTAAACAAGTCACACGAATGTACAATTATCATGTTCGATCATTGACTTTTCCTTACGAACTTTTCTACGAACTTCTTAAACTCCTGTTCTCATTACCATAAGTACTTCCTTTCACATTTGAACAATTGACAATAAAAGTTCACAGACAAAAACAGATATGTAACAATCTAAAATCCTCCAATCTAGAATACCTCCAAAAGAGGTAATTCTAAATGTAAAATAAGTTGACTAAAAAATAATATCTATTCAAAAATTCTCAATTTTAAAGACCTTTGATTTCATAATATTTTAAATTTTAACATGCGTATATAATTAATTTTTTTCTTGTCGATTCTTTTCTAAAGTGAATGTAATTAAACTGAAATGCGTGCATAGACCATTAATTCGAATCTATTCGCTTTGAAGGGTCTTTAATAAAGTCGATTGAACTAACAAATAATTTAGAATGTAGCATTGGATTCAAGATGACATGTTCACGCTTGTACTTATATTAATACTGAATAATCATCTAGTAGGATTGAGTCATGATCTTTGTAACACATATAGAACTATATATATATACTTACATATACGCATACATATACATATACACATGACGATATTCCTAGTACGTTCTCCTGTGCCGGATACTGGCAATACGGCTCAAATTGATAGGCTTTAATTAATACGGCCGGGCCTAGTGTGCCATGACACTGACTCGATAATGCTGGGTTTATGAGGGTTTTAGCCGGAACATGTCACTTGCACGGGCCAAGTAGTATAGTTTCAGCGCGTGCGCGTGTGCATGCCTGCGAATCTGCATACATGTACATGTGCCTAGAAATGCACGTTGGTATTCTCTCCCTTGTTTTGTTAAATGCGTACTGTTACACCAAATCTCGTCTGTTCGTTGTAGCATAACGCAAGTGCATAGCAAGGCTTTATTTCTCTTTCATCGTTGCGTGCACACCAATAACAACGACGACAATGACAACGGCAACAACGAACGCTCACTTTTGGTAATGAGCCTTAACGCGGAAATGATAAAGATCGACCATTGCTAACGAGTTGCACCCCATGCTAAGCTTTCTACAATAAAGAGAACCAAACAGGTAATTTTACAAAATTAATAGTATTTATAACCATACCACAAATAACTTTCGTCAAAATTTTATTAACGAAATAGCATTAAAAATATAAATTTACGCGTTACACAAGAAAACCATAAAATTTAAATACTTATATTTTAATAAGAATAGAGTTTCAAGTAATAGACAGAACATAATTGATATTAAAGTAACATAAAAGATCGAGCAAATGCAGAAGATGCTATTATTAATCGTATTAAAATTCTTTTTCTCTGACAATGAGAAAAATCGATCTGCCGGAACAACTGTAGGTGGGTGTAGCTCGTAAAGCATTCTTAACTTGAGCAATTTTTTAAAGCCAACCAAGAGAAAGATAAAAAAAATAGAGAAAAAGAGACCTACGGCAAATGGGGATCGTTGCGAATGAAAAATAACAAATTATTGCAATATCCTTCAAACAAGTCGATGAACCTTTGTAAGAGGTACTCTCTTTCTTTCTTTCTTTTACTCTCTTTCTTCCTCTCTCTCTCTCTCTCTCTCTCTCTCTCTCTCTTTCTCTCTTTGGCCCTCTTTTTTTCTTTTCTTTACCTGCCCTCGCGTATGCGAAGCATGCTCGAACGCAGTAGAAGCCTGGTAAGAAGAGGTAATCAATAATGACTTAATGTCCTCCAATAACGGACACCATGGGTGGTTCGAGCTCTCCCTTTGGGGGTTCCTCGAGATCATTCCGTGCAGGATCGCTCCTCTTCGGTCTTTGCTTTTTTTGTGCCAGCCGTTATTTGCCTGTCCCTCTATTTTTTCTTCTGCCGGCAGCGGCTAATATACACCCACGTTCCCTTTGATCGTTAAAACCGGGCATACTTGCGCAAGCCCTTTCTTCTTCTCTCTCTCTCTTTCTTTTCCTTCTTTCTACTACGGACGATGCTGGCCATCAACTGTTCTCGACGATTCTTTGACTTGTAATCCCCTACGAAAGAGAAATTAAAATACATCACTTCGTAACCGAGCTTAAAACAATCGAAGAAGAGAAATAAAATGAGGAAAAGAAAGAGAACGAGAGAAAGAAAGAAAGAAGTTAATGAAAATGTTATGAACAGACGACAAAAAAGTGAATTTAAATATTTATTTAAGCGATCCACGGATTTTGCAAGTGGTTTCTAAAAGAAAATGATCGAAGATATGCACCCCACTTTGACACATATCCTTGTTTTAAATATTTCCTGATAATTAATCATTCCTAGTGGCGTATAAATAATTAGTCGGTCAGCGAAAAATCAACGATAAATATTTATGGGGGTAATGAAACTCGTCCGATATGCTAGGCTTAATAACGATTGTCACGGTAAAATAATCAATGGTATTGTTCGCTTGACAGCAGTTTACACGTTCAAGTAATTCGTTCGACAATTTTGTCAAGCTGCCTCTACCTACCTGGCTGACCACCGCGGTTGAGGAAAATCGGTGTGTGGGATATGGGATATAGGCAAGGGTGCGAAAATCGTTGGATATCCACGAATTTTTCTCTTTTACTCCTGTTTTCGGATTTTTCACGTTTTTACTATCCTATTTCGAGGGATATCCGATTCTATTCTTTCCGCTCGTTTAATAGTTGCTTTTTCCCTGCCGCGAGCTAACGCATCGTGCATCCTGTTCAAAAAATATTTCGACTTCTTTTTTATCCGACATATTTCATGATCCTTCGGAATATTGGATTTGTTAAAAAAACCGCGTGTAGGTTAAACGCGTAACATACGTCTTGAAAATTTAATATCCTTTTTGATTTCGCTATTATCTTGTACAAAACTTTCACAAATTTTAACATTGAAATACGTGCATAGCTACGAACGATTGATCTTTTCCTAATATTATATCTAAGGTAAATCTATCTCAAAATAAATATTTCTTTGCAAATTGAAAATTATCTTATTGATAATTTACGGAATAATATCGAAGTAACAGTAGAATACTTGTGAAAAATTCAAATCTAATAAATTATTACATCTCAGTTGTACCTACTAGAGAGATCTGCAATCTTAATAATCATAAAATATAGAATTGTAAAATAAAAATAACGATAAAGAAGTTTCCACTTCTCTCTTCTCCTCTCTCTCTCTCTCTCTCTCTCTCTCACTCTCTCTCTCTCTCTCTCTCAGTACTATTACCTTGATGGTAAAGGTGTGAGAATCCGCCATTCCCTTACTATTTTTACACTGCATTATGATATCATTTTTCCACTTCTTCCGTCAACTTCATTTGACTTCCGTGTATGCATACGTGTTTTTATGGATACCCATTGAAGTTTTGCGTAAAAGAGACCGCCTCGAGCTAGACGTGCCACGCGTTTGTCCAATATGTTAGTATACAACCGGCAACGTAAAACAGAAAAAGAAATAAGAAAAAAAAATGGACTCCCTTTCTGGACTTAATAAAAAGATAGAACGAATGCATATACACCTACTCTGCGCGCAATTACGAAACGCACTCGCCTTTATTTCCTTGACCTGAGAAAGAAAGACAGAGAAAAAGAGAGAAAGAGACAGAGAGACTATGGCCGGTGACCTGAGCGTTCGAGCACCCGGTAAATCTCACGAAGTCGCATAGCTACACTTATATTAAATTTTCATTTCTATTGTTAGGGAAAATGCGTAAAATATATATACTATGAAAATAATACACAATAATATATTAAAAAAAAAGAGAGAAATACTTTAATAGAAATAATTTTTTATCTCATTATATCTCATTTTTATCTCATCCATAAAAGTTAAATGTTAAATGATAAGTGATATTACTTTATAGAAAAACAAATAAAAATGATAATATACTTTTTTTAATTTAGATTAAAATAGTTTTTTTTTTGTTAATAATATTAATATAGTTTTATTAATTAAAAATAAAATTGTTTGTTATTAAAGTAACTTTTTTCTTCTAATTTAATTTTATTTTCCGTAGCAATGACAAACAAAGATATTCATTTTGAGAAAAAGCAGCTTATACAATTTATTTATACCTCTCGCATATTTGTTTTTACTCGAGTAAAAACGGCGACAAGAACTCGAATGTATTCTACTTTCTTTCACCTTTTTCTCGAGACACGTACGATGTTGAGCGCATTCGTTGGATCCCACGATTCAGCATGCTACGTATGATCATGCATGTGTGTGCGTATATTTAGCCCCATATTACCGGCCCACCGTACTATTCCACTCCTGTAGGAAAACGTGTAAGTTACATTCTCTTTATACCATCCATCGATATTTCATCAAAGTGCATTAGCAGGTCAGCTCTCTCTCTATCTTCTATGGTTGGTTAAGATAAATAGTATTCACGAAACTTATTCGAATCGTTTCGATATTTCTGAATATTCCGTGGTCCTCTGTGAGAAATTTGCATCTATCTTTTCTTCCCTTTAACTTCGAGAAATACTCGTCCCTATATTCGCGAATAGAAAATCATTTAATACTGTTTCTACTTCATATTTTGGATGTTCCAGATGCTAAATCAAATTGGTGAATAATTTGTTTGAAAAGTCTACTCTAATAATTGTCGGTAGATATACAGAAGTAGCTTGAAAAAGTCTCGAGCCTGATATAAAAATGATTCTTTTGTTACTGAAATTTACTTTCATTTTTTAACATACAATGGTCTTAACATTTTTGTAAAAAAAAAAACGTAGGCTCAAAACTTATCAACCCACCCGCGCAAGTATTCAAAATGTAAAATGCAAAATTAGATTGATCGATTAGAGAAAATCTCGATTTATCTCGGTTGGGTAGACGAGTCGAATAAGACGAGAAGAATAATTCTTAAAGTCGCGATAATCGCGAAACGTAGGATAGGGGTTCCTAGCGACAGCAGCCGCTTTCGAGGTCGTCCCAGCAACGATAATTATCTTGGATCGGTGGATGGAGTGTAGCTGTATAACTACGCAAACTACGCTTGGGTGATGGTGGATAAGCGCCGTAGCTGGATATCGTTTTAGATATCGGGAGCACACGGGAACGTCAGATACGATTATACATTTTCATCGATGCGTTACTCAGGAAGGGCAGATTACCGTAATGAACTCTGGCAACCCCTCTGCACGGTCCAATGACTCGAAATATGGATAACCATTGGTCGACTATAACGCTGATACACCGATCACGTTTCTCTTCTCTCTTTTCCATTTTTCTCTTCTTGTTACTCTTATATCTTTTACTGTTCCCTTTCTTTTCGTTTACGCATCTCGTTAGCCAAAGCATTATACGATAAATCATATAATGTGGTTCTGACAATTTTTTAAATGTATTCTTGAATTATTGCACTTCAATTATTTTGGTAATATTAACGTAAGCACGTGTATTGTTTTAATGTTTTAAATTTTGCTCCGAAATAATATTGCCGTTAATTTATACTTCTCGGTAAGTATTTGAATATATTACTATTTAGTTATTTACTCTTTGCACACAGGGACATCGTTCATAGTTCTACAGCACTTTGGAAATTAGTTTAGCACCACTACGAAAATTCACTGCTCAAAAGGTGAAGGGAACTAATTTCTAACCTAGGACTTTCCAAACTAATCTCTTCACCAGACTCTCTCGCAATATTAGACTTTCTAATTCAATGGACACTCGGATCAGTTTTCCACGTAAAATGTTATACTGTTAACTAAATGTTATTCTTAATATTAAAATTTATTATAAATATAATGGTAATTATTTACATTTTTGCTGATAAATTTAAAAGTATACAATGATCAAATTATTTGCTTTTTTTGTTGAAAAATTCTGTATGAAATTTTATGTGAAAGACTAAAAATTTCATTTCTATTGTCCACCATTTTCATAAAAATAAATATCTTAAAAATATCTCACTTTTCTGCAAGTGCACCTCACGGTTTTTTCTTCTAAGATGAAAAATTTAAGAAAAAAATCTTGCCGTTCGCGGGAAACTGCTTACGATATAAGGTTCGTTTTGCTAAGTTGTTACGCTGTTATTTCGTAACGACTTGTAATGGAAAAATTTGTTGAAAGTTTGTATGATAAAATCATCTAAAAGAATTTTGTCTTGTATCCTAGTCGTAGCATCTTAAGTATAGCATGAAATCGATGTTATAGAAATGTATCGATCCTTCACACAATAGAATAGAATAAAGGAATAAAAAAAGAACAGAAAGAAAGAAAGAGATAGAAGGAAACGTAAATCCAAAAGAACTCGATCGATACGTTTTCTTGGTAAACTGATAAAACAAAGGCACGTAGCCAGGAAACTAGCTTACTCTTTCTATAGTCACGCTCTCGTGGTTAGCTTTCCCTGTTTACGGGCAGACTTTACTTCCATTAATAAAGCTCTTGAACGGATGGATAACGAAACTTGGCGAGCTTTTAATTTCGTGCGAGGAAACGTATACGTTAGGAAAGCCTTACTGGAACCACAAGCGGAGAAGTACTCGGTCTTCAAGTAGTCGCAGGGGTCTTTAATAAAGTGAACTTTAAGACTCCCGCTTGTGACAAGATAAAGTTTAACGTAAGCTACCGTCCCTCACGAGCGAAGCTAGAGACCACGTAAGGGTCACTAGATCGTCCTACGGTGCCAAGTTTTCGAGCAAGTTTGTCGTTAGAACGAAAGCTTCGTCTATTCGTGCGGCGACTATACACACCGAATCTTGATTTTTTTATAGCTTAGGTGAATGAGCAAAAAAAAGGTATTATATATATATATATAAAGATAGATAAAAAGAAAAAAAGAGAGATAAGAAATATAAATAAATTTGTCTTCGAAGATTTATATTTAATTTGAAATTTTAATCGAATATAAATAAATTCACGAATGATATATCAAAAGATTATAATTTTATTTTCAAAAGGGGAAAACATTTATTCTTAAAATCGTCAAACTGACAAATGTTTTATTTACATAGACGCGTTCCATGAATGTCTCCTTTTGAAGCATTCACGTTGATTGTTGATAAGATCGTTTTATTCGTAACTTTATTAAAAAAAAAGATGAAAAAGAATTTACAAAGAGTATGAACAATTAGTTTTACAATAGCCAACCGTTAGAACGCTTTGTAAAATGCCCCGAGCATTTTTCAGTGTTCGTTCAACTAAAAGAAAATTTCCGTCTCAATTTAATTAAGATTTTTTATTGCCATTCTCAAACAATATTACTCAACTTTCTTTTGGCATAGTCTTTCGCACATACGTCTCTCAAATGGCTAGAGAAATTTGAATAACGGAATGACAGAAAACATCGTGATAACGTTTAGCCAATAGCTCGATAGAAACAAATTTCAATAACAATAATAAACATAAGAAAAATATAAGTAAATTTGACAATATGTTTACAAAGAAAATATCGTACTTACTAGGTCATTAGTAAAAAATAATATGAAAGAAAAGCTGGAAAGTTATCTAACTTTCGTGTAATCGCATAGGTCTAGAAGTCAGCGAAGTCTCCTTTCGAGAAACATTAATCAATCCACTCACTTGAGTCAGATTCGTGACTCCAATTAGTAGGACTGTCGGGAGCTCTCCCTCAACAACTTACGATGTAGTGACTCTCTAATACCTGTGCTAAAGAGACAACTTCAATAGTATTGTATAGAAACACCATAAATGCAAACACGTATATATACATATGTAAATATACACAACATCGTCTTAAATAGACCTAGAAAATAAATCATAGAAAACTTTTCTCATCGTAGAGCCCTATCGTCAATGGAATAAAGTCAAATTAAAGATTGGAAAAAAAGAAAGTTGAATTGTTTAAACTCACGGATGCATGTCAAAAATCCATGGTAAATTTGTAAACGAAAAAAATAAAAAGAATTAAACAAACTTATGAAATGAAAGATAGAAAAAAAGAAAAAAATAATTTACAGCAACAAAGGAAATCACAGAGCAAACGAAAAAAATATGATGGAAAAAGAAAGAAAGAGAAAGGAAGAAAGAATGAAATAAAGGGTAGTAGAATTTTGGTAAAGTACCGAGTATACTATTCATGGGTATTCATTGATACGAGTACAGAGACCTTAAGAGTTTTGCTACGATTGTTACAAGAGAGAGTAGCTCATTCTGTCAATTGCATTCTGCAAAGAATACAAAAGCATGTTACCCGACTCGTGTACAAGTATGTCGAATAAGAGGATTTGTAACAGTGCAACTCTTACCACTTACACTGTTTCTGTCTCTTCCTTCCCTCTCTCTCTCTCCCCTTTTATCGTCTACCCTACATATTCCAATAAAGTCAGACCCTAAGAGTAGGAGCAAGATGAAGGGGTTGAAGAGGATGCCCATTCGATGTAGGTACCATTCTGTTTGCTATTGCATCCTTCTCCTATTAAGACCGAAATACCAGGTTAAGACGTTTCATCATTGCGATCGAGATGACTATTGAGTAAGCCTCGATAATTATCTAACATACTCTTTGCTTAATCTAGATATACCGAGTGTCCTAAAAATGAACTTTCTTATAAATCTAATAATTAATGATCTTTTATCGTAAAGGTCGAGAACATTTAAGAGAGTTAACCTTTTTTTTCAACAGTATTTCAACGAGTTCTCTCATAATTATATCTGTTAACGAGATATTCGAGTATCTAACCCTCGATAAGCCGCACCCCGTATATAGAGCATCGTCTATCTCACTCGAACATCGTTTCCCTTCAACCATCCCGGCAGCCATCTAGACTTCGGGAGATGTGCCATTTGAATACGAAATTCGAATACGCTGACGAACTGTGCATACATCAGTCTACGTCTGTTTGAACTGGTCCCTGTATGGTAATGGCCTTGTACGCTTGTAGGTACCACAGGCACCGGCAGTGTTGCGTTGAAACGCAGAATCGCGTAGGGGAGATGCGTGAGACGGTCGAACCAAGTCGATAACCCTGCTTGGACATGACTTACGTCGACTCTTACAAACCAAAAGAGAATTTTCCTACCTCTTCGATCTCGATCTCAGGTACCATTTTTAGTCATGGCTCGTAATATTAATTATAGTCGCCTTTTAAGCAAGTCTACTCTCTGGAAAATACTTAATACTGATTCATCAAAAATTTTGTATTGTTCTAAGAATGTTACATTTTTCATGATTCAATTAGATTCACTATCATTACATGT
Organism: Polistes dominula; assembly: GCF_049000335.1. NCBI lineage: Eukaryota > Metazoa > Arthropoda > Insecta > Hymenoptera > Vespidae > Polistes > Polistes dominula. The sequence goes on from NW_028301147.1 coordinate 6,251,567, forward strand.
ATTATTTTAAATTTAATATTTTTTGTTTACAAAGAAATAAACGAATAAGAAGATGAAAAATCTCATTTCCTAAATTGTTTTAAAAAAATGATCAAAAGTAGAGAAAATATCTTTCAAGCGTAACTTTTCTAAACATCATTTCTTAAAACAAAGTCAAGAATTTTTAAAGTAAGTACGAGGACTACACTGACGAATATCTATCCGGTAAAGTAAAGGGAAAAGTGTGTCGCAAGTAGCGTGTCTTTTTCGTTGGAAGAGCGTAGAAAATATAATGGAATTGCTCTGGCCAAAATCTCGCGCCAACTTTTGTTCCCCAGTAAGTAAGAGCATTCTGCAGGCCGTCGGGTGATAAAGGTAGTTCAGGAAAAGAACGATTATTGTATTGAATTTTTACGCTTTATAACGCGACGAATCGTTAATCAAACATAATCATACCATTTTATATTGTTAATAATCCACAATAAATATTTATAAATCGTATTACTATTCTTATTCAATATATAATCTCTAAATATTTATAACAAAAATAAAAAAGAAAGTAAATAGAAAAGAAAACGTTTTCTTGTTCTTTTACATACTATTCGAACTTTTGAATTCAGCTTTAAAGTATCAAGAGAAAAGAGAAAGAGAATAAGTAAGCGCCTAAAAATGCAAACGTTGAAATCCTTACACGTATTCCTTCTCTACTCGTACGCACATTTGGTAAACCTCGCACCACCGAAAGAGTAGACAAGTCGATCTCGAGTGAATCTCGTTGACTCGTCGGAGAAGCAGAAGTAGAGAGGGAGAGAAAGAGAGAGAAAAGAGAGAAGAGGTTAGGGTAGTCGAATCTGAAATTTCTACGTATCTCTCGAGGGCGTCGAACGGTAGAGGATTTAGCGATCGTACGCTTGCTTCTTCTAGTCGACTACGCGTGTACGCTTGATCTCAAAGCGTGCGAGAAAAAAAAAGAAAAAAGTGAAGAAAGATGGAATGAGTAGGAAAGTAAATAAGGGAAAGAGCAAAGAGACGACAAGTTCGTAGGGTACGGAAAATGAGAGAGGTGATACAAATGCGAGGCAAACTTTAAATGACTTTCACTGTTTTCAAAAGTTGAGTTACCAAAGGGAGTCTCCGTAGTATCCCACTCTATCCTTTCTTTCTTCTTTCATTTTAAAACCGTTCTTTCACTAGTATCTCTGTCTTTCTTTCTCCATTTTCCCCTTCTTTTGCCACCTTTCTTCTCGTCGTCCATTTGTCCATCCACCAAATAACTACTCGCACCCTACTTTTTTCTTTCTTTCTTTCTCGAATCACTCCTTCTCTTTCTTTCTTTCGAATTTTTCTCAGCGTACTCTCAAATGTGCTGTTTACAAACCTTGGTCTACTCGTAATGGAACTTTTTCTTAAGTTATTTCTCGCGAAAATAGAGATTCTTCTCTTCCCTTCTTTTCCTGTCGCGTTTCTTCTCAACGATCCATCGTATATAGCACAGACAATCGTTTGAGAAACATTGTGTTTGCAATTCAACAGAAAAAAAAGAAAAAGAGTAGTTAAAATTGATTATATTCCTAGCAAATAAATCTACCGTTAATTTAATAAAATTAGATCATGTATAAAGTAAAAAGGGATAGACAATCTGAACAAATTCACGCTGTTCTTCGCCTACACATTTGGCTTTTAAATTAAAGAGAAATTGCCACGAATTCTTCTTTGCTAAAAATTAAAGAGAAAAAACTTACACATTACCATATATATATATATTTATACTCACACAAGAATACATATATGTGTACAAAAATAAATACATGCACAATTCTGAAGTATCTACGAATTCACGAAGCACTTGCCGAGTATCTACACTCCTTCTTCAAACTACTTCTAACTCCGTAGCTTTCTCTCTCTATATATAAGTACATATATCCTCTTTTTCTTTCTTTTGACGTGGCACGAGCGACGCGTACAAGTCCATGGTCAGAGGAGAATCGAGCTTTTCGCCGTACTGCGAATTCCACTAGGACGATCCTCTTCTGTTGAGTTAATGCTTGCACGTCGCACGGCTAATAAGTTAACGCGGTCCGAGAGGTTCTTCTAATGAAGATGGCGAGCTGCGGATAAGCGGAAAAAGGTAGAAAGGTAGAATAGATAGTGAAAAAGAGAAGGAATTGGAGGTGGTTGAGAAAGGAGTAGGTGAGGGAAGAGATGGATCAACGTGATGGTAGTCGTTGCCACCGTAACGGCTCGTCTCGTCTCGTTCAACGGCCAACACATAATGCGTGAGCGAACCTTTCGACGACCCTTGAAAGTGCCCCTGGAAACTTTACCCTTGATTCTTGTTAAAAGCCAATTCACGAGCGTCCTTCCGTCCTTTCGTCCTTTCGTCCGTCTGTCCACCCATCACACTTTCACCGTCGTCAATTTTTCCTATTTTCTTTATAAACGTACATTATTCGATGTTTTTCATTCGTAATGAATCGATCTTCTTATCGACAATGAAAGGAATAAAAATGAAAAAAAAGCTTCAAAATTGGAGTAAGTTTCGTACGACGGCCTATGAATGACGACCACGAACGTTATCGACCTTCGAACGTCTGTCGCTGACTCCTCGAGATTTATATACCTAGTAGACTATGCGACAACGACGACGACGACGACGACGACGACGACGACGACGACGACGACGACGACCTTAGCCCTTTCTTGGGAGAGTAGAATCCTTCCAACGTCTCCGTCAAATTTATCTTCGTTTTCTTTCTTATTGTCTGTCGGTTTCATTATTCGACCTAGGCGAATTAATTTGACATGAAATATGCTAATAAAGAGGAGCTTTGTTTTTATCTTAAGAATTATTATTGTATAAAGATGATATCACAGATGCGACTTTTCTTCTTATTAATGAAATTAATTAAATATTCTATTTCTGTTTTTTTTTCTTTTAAATCGTTTGAGTATATAAATTAAAATAAGGATAACCAAGGAACTATCGCGAGTGAAATAAGAAGAGACGAGCGAGTGTGAGAAAGATAGCACAATCGCTATTCCATGAATAACGAAAATTTACTTGCTTCGTTTCTCTTTCTCTTTCTCTCTCTCTCTCTCTCTCTCTCTCTCTCTCTCTCTCTCTCTCAATCTATCTTTCTCTTCCGATTTTCTGCTCTCGAAGCAAAGTCGATGGAAAGGATGAGGGAGAAAGTGAATCCCAACTGCACTCTCTCTCTTTCTCTATCTATCTCTATCTCTTTCTTTTGAAAGAGGAAGAACATGGAACGTTCCGAGTTACCATCGCCCGAAGGGAAAAAGCTTAAAATGCTTCGTACACGCTTGCCAAGTTACAAAGAGCTCATAGTACGGTACATAAAATAAGCGTTTGGTTTAACTGTATAGTCTACCAACCAATTTACACGAAAGTATGCTCTGGTATGTGTATTTAGTGTAAGGTTATCGATTATATTTCCTCAAATATTTCTTCTGTAAAAGTGTATTTATATTCTCTTTAGAAATACATAATAAAATGAAAAATTATTGGTAATACTATGGAGATTCGATTTTTTTCTAACTTTATGTTCAAATTTTCGGAGAAGAATCATCTAACTGAGATGATTGCTATCAATAATCAACACTGTTATCTATAAATAATATAATATTGCATAATATCATATTTTTGATACTTTATCATAGACTAAATATAAGAAATAAAATAAAATCTCGATTTGAAATACATTTAAATGTCTACATCATTCGATACGCTTATAAAGTGTTGGTAGCGTTTTACTGGTACTGTAATCCTAGTTCTATGCGAAGAAGTACGACGTTTGCGAAAAGAGGGAAACTTTACGATGTCGTCGGAAAAGTGGTGGGTTGTTAACAGACCATCTCCATTTTCTTTTTCTTTTACTTTTTCTCTTTCTCTCTCTCTCTTTCTTCTCATCTTAAGAACGAAACGTAATCGAATCGGGAGAGAGATAGAGAGACGCTCGAAAGAAAAGGAGGACAACGAAAGAAGCTGAGATTTCTTAATCCGTCCTAAATAAGTGCGCGAGAGCATTGCCGAAGGTGCTGGACGTTTGTCACGAGACGACCCAACGAATTACGAGCGGTCGTTTCCCTCGTTTCTTGGTTCAATTGAATTAAAACAGATCGTATCGATCCGCGAAAAACAGAAAAAAGAAGAAAGAAATAGAAGAGAGTAATAAGAAGTTCGCTGAAGCAACAACCTAACACATATATCTTTTTACTTTTAGACCTTTACCCATTTCGGCTGTTCGTTAGTAATTGAAAATTGTCCTAGCTTCTTCGTTCTTTTTCTTTCGATTCGCAAAAAAAATTTCTCCCTCTCCTATCTCTTTCTTCTTTTTGCGACCTTTAATATCGTCATGCCAATCGACATCCACTTTAATTAATTATTCCCTACATAATTCATACATCGTTTCGCCGCTAGATTCATATCGAGATCGACGAGATGATAGGACATGGGCTTGTTGTTGGCGATATTCACTAACTCGTCCGTTCTTTCATCTACGCTGGAACGATGACAAACGGTAAAATCAAATAAATCGAAAGAGCAAAAGGGGTGAGTATGCATTATGTATATACTACAAACGTTTCGCTCAAACTAATTTAAAATACGAATAATAATCTAGACAAAGGACAATCGTATTTAAAGTTATAAAATATCAAATTACATTACTGTTATTGTTTTTTACGTACTTTCTCTTCAGAGAATTTTTATTATCATATAATCGTGTGATTTTTTTGAAGATTAATTAGAAAAAAAATTTCTAATATAACTCAAATATATAAATTAGTCGACAAAAACTTGTCTATTATCGAATTCGAATAAGAAAATTAATCTTTCCTATCTCGATGTTACCATCGTATCGAACTCGAATATTCAAAAGGAACGAAATTTAAATGAGTATACAAGGAACATGATATACTCGCACATGGATATTAATTAATCCTGGTCTTCTTTATTTTGTCACTCGATTATAATGCTCCCCTCGTAACATGGTATATACGCATAGGTGCTCATACTTCTCCATATCTCTTTCTCTCTCTCTTTCTCGTACTCTATCTATCCACCTATCTAACCATCTATCTCGCTCGACATCCCTGTCCGACTCTCTTGAACGATAATAATTTAGTTAATTTAGATTAGGGGGATCTCGAATGGGAGAGTTCGCTGGTACACGAGCAAAAACGAGTCTTGTGTAAAGGTCCGTAATAATCTCTAATGGTTGCTCCGCAGAATGATAAATTAGGATCCGTTTGTTGGAGAAGCCGTAGGTATCTCTATGGAAATTCAATTAGCTGTCTTTGAACGAAACGAAATGCTCTGGCATGGAGAATCGCGGATAATGCGAGTTATTTAACATTTTTGTAAAAAAATAAAAAGAGAGAGAAGCTAAAAAAAATTTAGAAAGCCCAGAATCACTGAAATATTATATACCTACATACATATGTATATATATAAATACTACTTAATTAGAAAGTTATCATTGAAATCGAGTCTTTTATTTGAAATAATTCAGAAGGTATCATTGGTAACATCTGTTTAGCTCGAACAACATAAAACTAGTGCAGCTCGTATCATAATGATTCTCAGAGACCGTCTGATTCAGTCGACGATAAATGCGTATATCGCACGGTGTAAGATAATAAATCAAGCGACGTTCTTCCTTTCACCAGTGATATTTTTTCTTCTGGTAGCCGCTGACAAAACTTAGCCAACCAAATAATTAATTGCCAAAGCGACACGAATGAAATGCTGCAGACATTATTATGACTATTAATATTTTTATTTCTTTCTATTATTTATATAATACCATTTATTATTATTATTATTATTATTATTATTATTATTATTATTATTATTATTATTATTTCCATGAGGGATTGGAATGTGTCCATAATATAACTACTGGGTATATTCGAGGAGAAGTTCGGTTAGAAGAATTTCAGTAATTTCGATTATAGATCATTAGTTTAACACTATTTCTACCAAACGATGTCAAAAGACACGTTTTAAATTTTATATTATTCTTTAAATTTAATTATTTCTCTACAAGTAATTTTTTTACTTTTCGTACCACGGTTGTTAAATTAATTCAATTATATCATTTTCCTCCAACTCACTTTACATTAGATCCAAAAAGACACCATTTAGTCGAAATAGATATACGAAAATATACGAAAATCGCTATAAAAATAATTTTTAAGTCCCGAATAGAGGTAACTGAAGATCAAATTTATCTGTATATTCAACGATTATTATCATTATTATTAAACTCAAATCGTTGTAAAACCTATGTTATTAGGATTCGAACTATTTTCGTCGAAAAAGAAAATGAGGATATGGGTCCAAGACAAATGGAGTGTGATCTTCCCTTAATTTAACTTCCTCAAGTATACGACAAACACACGTTGATGTCTGCACGTTTTCCAAGAGAAACAAACGAGTTTATACCGCGATCCTCTTGCAAAGTTTCGTCCGCAGGATAATCGGACGACCTAGATTTTCGGGAGATCGAATAAATCAGGGGGTGAGGAAGAGAGCAAGGAGTAAGGTCTCGTTAGTCTGTATAACAGGAGGTAACAACAAGAACGATTTTTGTTTGACAAACATGCTTAACGATAAGATGGATAAGAAGAGAGAACAGGCCAAAGCCTTTAGCTGCTGTTTGGTCCAGCAGAAAGTTTCTCTGCCCTGAAGGAGATGATCCGTGTCGTCTTTCTCGCGCATCTCGATTGACAGATTCTCGTCTTTCGGTCCGACCTTCATCGTCGTTACGAACGGATCGAGCTGGAATAGGGGAAAGAGAAAGAGAAGGAAGAAGAAGAAGAAGCAGAAGTGCGAGAGACCGTTTGCTTTAAAGCCACGAGAAATCCCGGTGACAAACGCTCGACAAACACGGACGGCGCCTCTACTCCGAGCTTCTTCCGAGTTAACAAGTAGAAGCGAGGGATGAAAGCAAGCACGGAAACCTTCAAGAATAGCTACCTAGTTCGCCCAATGACTTGCGCTAGCTTTCATCTGTCTCCTTCTCTCTCTCTCTCCCCTCTCTCTCTCTCTCTCTCTCTCTCTCGTACAGTCCTCTTCTCCGACAGAAGCTACCTGTATTATAGAAGTCTTCGTAATTGGACACCCACTGTTGCGAGAATCGACGGCTCGAAGGTTCAAACCATCTTCCCCCTCGGCAACTTGAGAAGTAATCTTTAGAAGTTTTCCCTATCTTATTGCACAAATACTACTTACCTATCAGATATTTTCGTTCGTTCGTTTCATCCTCCCCTGAACCCTCGCAAAAAGTATGAGATTTCCAACGTCAGTAAACAAATGCGAATGACTTTTCAACGGTTGAGGAAAAATTATAAACTCTTTTTATATACGTGTAAACTTGCCAACGGATAAAAGCTTCAATGGGGGAAGGTATTGGAGTATTGAGAAACGAAGTTTTCGCAAAAAACTTTCTATTTTGGTCTGCTTCAAGGTGATGAATCCTCATGAAAAATCAAGTAAGTACGGATCAAGTGAATGCGAGGAAAATTACTGTGATGATATAATTATTGAATATAATTAAAGATACCACAAATTAAGTTATTATTTATATAAGATTTATAAATGTGAACCTTAGTTAAAAAATTCAAACAATTTCTGATACTTAGTAGAAAAAACAAAAAAGCGCTTTCTATAGTATTTATTTGCAAATTAAAATATATTATTATAAAAAAAAAGAAAAGAAAAGATAAAATAAAATGCTATAAAAGAAAACGATTTTTCCTTTCGAGAACAAGAATTCGTCGATAGTCCATCGGTTACTTTTCGAAGTACCCTCGTATAATGGACAAACGGTTCTCAGGGAGCTAATCAAGAAGCTCTAGCAACGACTTAAATGAGAAGTTGGCCGTCGCGACGACTTACAGGCAACGCTCGTAATTAACCACTCGTAGTCGGCACTCGTTCCTTGTCTCCTTTTCTACCTGTTCGAGAGGTCGTTCCCATCCACTCTTTCGCCAATCCGGCACCTTAATCGAAAACCATTCTCACAGCTGATGAAAAGTCTGAGAAAAAAGGGAACCTTGGCTTTCTATCTTTCTATCTTGGATTTTTCTATCTTTAGTTTTGTCTTGTACTTGTCTGGACTGAAGTATTTCTCGTTTAAACCATTGCTTATAAAAAAAAAAAGAAAAAAAAACTATACTTTCCATCAAGATAGAAAATAAGAGCACTAGAATAAGATCGATGTTCAATCTTTTTTAATAAAGACACTAAATTTTCTGATAACTTTCCTTTTCTTCCTATCCAACTTTCAGCGACAATACATTTTTTACAAAATCGATTATATTTTCAATGAATGAATAATTATGACTTCTCAATAGGATTCTTGTAAGTACAAAATTTACTAATTAACTTTTCTTTTCTTTCTTTAACATTTCAGCAAATTTACAAAATTGATAATCTATCTACAAAAACCAAAGAAAACATTGATGAAAGAACGATAATATAGGTTCTGAATCGGGATGATAAAAAGAAAAGAAGCTTAATTTAAGTGAAACCATCGATGTTGCACTTGTTTTTAGATATGCAAGTGAAGATCAACAGTCGAACAAACTTTAGCATGTCTTTATTAATGTTGCTCGTTCGTCTCCGAGTATTCGATTCCACCGAGTCAGGAGAACGAAATATGCCTGTTCATTAATCAGCACGCCGGAAAGAGAGAATGAGAGAAAGGAGAACGCAGGCTTCGCATTCTAGATACAAAACCGATACGAAGTCGTTGAGCTCTCGAAGGAATATAACGAGGGAGGATCCAAGACCTTTCTGCGCTCCCGGATGTTACTTACGTTGGCCCGGTCTCGAATCTTTTGCTTTTATTTCTAGTCGTTTAAGCCGAAATCGTTCGTAACGCATTAATTCTGATGCGATAATAATAAATAGATAAATATTACTTGTGTTATCTGCTATGAAATAACAACGCGTTTCAATTTAGAATTTAGAAATCTTATTATAAAACAAAAATTCAAATATTTAAATAAATAAAAAGAAAAAATAACGTAAGACGAAGGAAACGTCTTTCTTCTAGCATCGATTTATCAATTAACATAAGAGGGATATTTCTTTCTTTTTCTCTTCTTTTTGAATAGCATCTAGATAAACAGTGACATTTTTCTAAACGATAATAACGAATCGCTTTCTCATCCGTCGACGTCCGTTTCAGCTCCATCGATGAAGTCACAGACGATAGGCAAAGGAAAGACCTGTTTGAGACCGGACCAAAAACTGATCGAATTTAAGCAAAGATCAATTCTTCTTCTCACGATGTTGCGCTTTCTCGTCAAATTTAAATAAAGAAACTCTTATTTAAATAAAGAAACATGAGAAATCAATCAATTGAAAAAATAATGACTAAAAAACGCAATTAGATCTTATTTGTGCGTAATAACAAGATGATAAATATAAATATAATTAGAAGTATTATCAATATTAACTTATTATCGTCTTGGTTATCAAGTGTAGCAACTATCAAAGCATGTTACCACTGTTGATTTAGACTGATGATTAACTCGTGTCGATTCAATACAAGGATAATCAAACAAGTAAACGAATCGATTCTCGATCTATCTAGAGTTGGTTAGTACAGGTGCGTATGTTAGTCAAGAACATTGTAAATATCTAATCGAGCAGCTGACGATTTTAGTAGAAAGTAAATTAATAAAAACATAGAATACGATATGTATACCAAGAGGCAAGCATCATGGTCGAACGTGTTTCTAAATAATTATCATCGAAGATCAGCAAAGGGTGACTGTTTCTCTCTCTTTCTTTCTCTTTTTCTTTCTCTTTGTTTTTTTATTTCTTTCGAACCGAACTGCAAAGAACATCGTAGCAATCTCTTTGGCTTGGCTACTCGGGAAATTATGGACCGTCACGATCGTACGATAACCACGTGGATATCCATGGCATTCTCCCTTTCTTCGGTTCTTTCGACGATCGTCCGCTTCACTCCCGTAACATAGTCGAATAAGCTTCGTCGGGAATGTCGTTTCCTCGTTGCTCGTGTGCCGGTCGCACTAAATCAGAACGAGCGTCGCCATGAGGCGTTCCGTACCAACGCATTTTCCCTTATCCCTTTACTTTCTCTCTCTGTCTGTCTCTCTCTCTCTCTCTCTCTCTCTTTTTTTTACTCTTTATCGAATACTGTGAGATACGAGATCGCTGGAATCGCAGGGCTCTTTGAATCCTTGGGAAATTGTCTACCGATTCGAATTTTTACGATCGTATGGGTTCCACAAGCGTTCGGCTCGTATTTCCAGGTAAAAAACCTTCTTTTTTTTTGTAGATCGTTTATTCATGATTGTTCTTGATGTATCAATTTAAATAAAATTTGTTTGGAATTTGTTACGGGTTTAATTAGATCACAAATACATTAATCAATGTCGAGGCAAATATAATACGAAAAATATTAAATGTAACAATTAATTCGTTGCTTTGATATTAAATTCGTTGTATCAACATTGTTATATTTCTTTTATTTGTGCTTCAAAAATTAATAAAATAATCGAAAATAATTATGGAGACTGTTTCGAAAAATTACAGATACATGATTATATTATAAATAAATACTAAATTCGTTTAACATTACACAGAATTAATTGTTTCATCCCTAAAATAATATATAATCTCGAATGTTATGCACATAAAACAACCGTGAATCCTTTTCTCCCTTTGTGAATAGTCATCATCTACTATTCGTAGAATACGATGTAGTAGTAATCTCCTTATTTTCGCGAAGGAGAATTTTTGAGAGAGAGAGAAAGAGAAATAGAGTATCTTTATCACACGAGAAAATTATGCTTATTTTCATTCTTGAGCTCTTTTCTGACTGGTCGTCGAGAGAATTCATACGATTATTCGCGTACGTTAGCTAAAAAGTTCTACGTATATAGTAAGTACCTGACTGCCTTTCTCCTTATCACATAGGACGAAGACAACTAACATAAGACGACGAATACGACAAGAATACGTCGGTAGACGGCAACGATCATGCACACATAAAATAAATGGCTCGTAATGGAATTTCGATCCAAAAAAACGGCGCTTCGATAGCAGTTAATTATATTGGATGAGAACGAGAGGAAGAGAGAGAAAAAAATATATAAAAAAAAGAAGATACAAAAAAAAACAAGAGACAGAGAGAGAGAGAAAGGATGAGGTATATTTTATCTGCGCAAGCGACCGCCAGAGTAAAAGCCCGAGTGAGCCTTGCCCAGATAACAGCTGAAAGCTTGCTCCATTAAAGGTATCTAGATACCTCGGACATTTTTCTCGGGAATATCTGAATAATTATCCTACGCGTTGCCGAGATTACAACATTGTCCCAACCAACCTACCTACCTCCCTCCTCGCTCTTCTTCTTCTTCTTTCCTCTGGGACCGAATCGTTCGTTCCTCTCCACAAGCCAGACTAAAGGCTCTTTTTTTCTCTTTTTCTATTTCTTTTTCTTTTTCTTTGTCTCTCTTATTCTCTCCCTCTTAAGTACATGATGCGACCGTCCAGTACACAATACATGCACATTTATGCATATACATACATATGTGTATATATATATATATACGTTCGAATTTTACGAGCCAGAGGACCAAACGTTTTCTTTTTTCCTCCTACTCTCTCCTGTTGCCTCCAACTCGGTCCTCAGTCACGAAACGTTCACGGTCGAACGAGATGGACGTATCGAGATATGCCTTTGATTGGGAGTGCTTTTCCTTTCTCCGACGCGAATACACGAGCACTGGATGTTGCGTTGGCAGTGTGACATATTACTTCTTCGTGTGCGTTCCAATTTTTTCTCTTATTCTTTTATTTTGCTTAATTTTCTTTTTATTATTATTTTTATTTCTCTTCATTTAAATTCATTTCTTCTGGTCCTTAAGAAGATAACTAAATTTCTGTCTGGTAACATAATTGATAATTATAATGGAAAAAAAAGTAAATTGGGAATCAATAAATTGAATCGATAATTATTTCTGAGAAAACACCATTTTGCATGGTTTTTCTTTAATAAGTTGTTACTATACATGTACATGACACTTTCGTTAAATCAATTGAAAGCATTATCTTACGTTTGATCGTAACGACCTCAGGAATATATCAACATATAAAAAATAAGAAAATTCCGACATCTTACATGGCGATGCATTAACGATAAGATCGAAGTACACAAGATTGCCCTTACGATCAAGAATCACGGAAGAACACCTTGGAACGAAAAATTCATTAAAAACGCCATCCGTTAAAATTGAAGGAAAAACGAGTATTCGGAGGAGATACGTTTTGATTGGAATTGCGGGTGGATGAGCTCTTGCGCGAATGGGGAACAAGGAGGAGAAAAGGAAAGGATACGTTCGCGTGCACCAAAATTATGCTAGCCTTGAAAAAAATTCCTTTTAAGAACGCAGAGCAATAACTTCTCGGATTCGATGTTCCTTTCCCGTGTTTTCTCGACATCGTATAGATTCACGTATCTCGTTTTTATTCCTGCCCTCTGTTGCTTGCCGCCAGTGAAACGTGATATACGAGTCGATTTAACCCGAATATTAATAATATTTTACCACCAAAATTTGTAATTCACGCGTCACACGTCCGAGTGCATTGACCTTTCACAAGAGCACATGGATCTTGCAAATTATTCCACGCCTCCTGTAGAAATGAAGTCCTTACTCTATTTTCGATATGAATTTGTAAGTACTTGTGAATATAACAAATTTTGTTACACGATTACAAAAGATTTAGTATAATTATTTTGAATCCAATACTGCTGAAATTTCAATGATTAATTTGTTTAAATTCAGAATTTCATTTATCCCGCAACTACAGTCAGAAAGTAGCAAAAGTAAAATGTGATTTTATTTAACAATATTAATAGCACGATATGAATTATCTCGAAGTTATTTTAAATTCCCTTTCCTTTCGTATCAAGGATAAAGATAAAACAGAAAAAATGACAGAAAAAAGAGGAAGAGAGGAAACAGCGTTTCTTTACATAAGGGATGTCCACGATTATAATTAAATATATTTTCGACTTGCGAAGTAGATCCGTAAAGAGAGTTACTCAAAGAAAGAAAGAGATAAAGAGAAAGAAAGAGAAAGGAAGAGGAAGAACATCAATCCGTCTCAGTGAGTTAATCCTTTGGGAGTACCGTTAATCCCTTAGGATTATGTAACACCGCAGTGTTTAAGCGCCAAGCCTGAAACTCTTGAACACCCCACAGTAGCGTAAGGCTTTATTGAATTTTCTTTTACTCTTTTTGCAATCTTTCTATCTTACTAGATTTTTATTTTTTCTAACACATCACGCATATACTGACAGCACATCTAATACTTTTTATTTCCCATAAATTTACGCATTTTTATGTATATATATATATATATATATATATTAGATATTCAGAGACAGAAATCAGTACACATGAAAGTTTGATGATGAATATCTTTTGAACGCTTAATTTAATCGCCAAAACATAGGACACCATTTTTATAGAGCAGTTAATTTCCTACAGAAATTTGTATTGCGCATTTTATAATAGTCATTTATTGTCGAGTTATAAAATTCAGAAACAAAAATGAAATTTGTCTTAAAATAATCAAACTTAAATCTTCAATATCATTCAAATGGTGAGGTTTATGGAAAAAATATAAGATACCTTTTTTGTAGAGCATTAAATTTCCTGCAAAATTCGTTTTGAACATTTTTCTGTACAATCAATAAATAATGAGGTATGAATTTTAATCTATTGGACTGAAAAAAAAAATAAAAAACTGCGATGCGGAGAATCTTCCTATTAAAATTAAGAGCTCATATTTGGTGAGAATTTTTTTAAGATGCCTAGCAACCCATTTTGCCGTGTCTCTTGTAAAAAAAAAATAATTGATTTTTTGGACCCACCCTAATATATATATATACATCCTCTTCTTTTTCTACATATACATAATAATTTTTTATATCAAATATTTTAGAGATAGAAGTATTTTTCTTATAAAAGATTTAATAATTGTATGATTTGTTGGTGCAAACATTATTCGTTCGTATCTTTTAATTAAAATAAATATTATCTTTTCTTTGATTAAAAATAATTTGTTGAATGTAAATTAGTACTAAAATTACACGTAACATATATTTTCATATTTTTGTACTTTCCTCACTTTTGCTTTATTACTTGTTAATAAATATTTTTTTGATTATTATATCGTTTTATAATTCGTCATAGAAACTATATTCCTATAATTTCATGATATAAAATAGATATAAAAAAATATTAAAAATATAATTAATTCTAAACAATCGAATATAAAATGGAAATAAAAATATGACTAAAATATTTTTCTCTTTCTCATATAACCTTTTAACAAAATTATTAAGAAATGAATCGTTAGAAAATAATTCGCTACAAGAATAATTAATTTGCGTAAAATATTAACACAAAAATACTTATAATTATCGTTCAGAAGGAGATCTAAGTGCTCTAAAGAATTTATTCAGATGCTCAAACGACACCAACGGAAGGAACGAACGGTAGGTATTTCATTTTCTTCAGCAAATATCGTGATTACGAATCGCGATTCGCTTATCTCTATTTTCAAGATAACATTGCGATTGCTCGCTTTAAACCTTTATATAGCTATTAGGTTCGCTTTCCAAAGACTCGCGAGCATATCTTCTTGAAAATTTCGCCAGAAACGAGCGTGCTCTCATAGACAAAAGCCGGTGCATCTCGTTAATTAATATCGTCGAGCATTAACTAGCTCGGCACAGTACCATAGAAACGCGTGTGAGAGAACGAGAGGAACTGAAAGAAAGAGAAAGAAAGAGAGAGAGATAAAGAAAATCCTCATCGACTCCAATAGTTCGTTCATAAGAATAATAATATATTTTCGAATTTTTTTCAATCCTTTTGATTCGTATAAGCGCATTTATTGTACATTACATTTTAAATTGGAGTATAATTAAAAAAAAAAAAGATCGTTGAACGCGATTAATCATTTTAGTTATTTCACCATCTTATTTGCGATTATTTTTTCTTTTTTCTTTTTTAATTTTCTACCTTTGTATACAGTTAGATCTTATATAAATGAGAATTGAGAGAAATGATCTAAAAAAAGACAAAATGTGAAACATTGATTATTGTATTATATTCCTGTTAATAAATTTGCATTTAGAATTGTCCATATTATTTAAAGATATACTTCGATAAATTGAAGAAATACCTACCAATAAAAGATAATCATTTAAAATCGGAATGTAAATGTTTAGAAACATTTCAAAAATAATTTAAAAATTTGTATCACATTAATTAATTTCATTCTATTCTTTCAACCCTTTCTTAATTCTTTTAATTTTTAAAACGAAGTACTCATAGAACGATTTAAACGGAGCGAAAGAAAGAGAAAGAGAGAGAGAGAGATTATTTAATGGCATTTAATGTTCTGTTAAAAGGATTATCTTTCGAGATGTATTAAACGTAGGACTCTTCTTCGTTCACCAATCAAAGAAGCCGCGCGCGTGCGACACGAATCCTTCGATGTTACAGGAATCCTTTACTTTTTGTTTTTCTTTCTCTCTTTCTCTCTCTCTCTCTCTCACTTACATTTTCTTTCTTTTCCTTTTATCACACGATTTGCCCGCGCACCATGTTTATATCGCCCGAATTCCGAGCGATGAAACTTTTTAAGAAACGACCGACCACTTAACTCTGATCCCGCGGTACCGAACCTTATCAAGTTGGAATTCTTTTTTAACCGTCGTTGGACGATGCTCGTTCACCTTGTCCATGCGGTCCCTCTAATGTACCTACCTGCTGATGGATCTATGACCAATCATCATTTCGCTTGGTTATCTTATACAATATTTATTGATACCTTAAAATTATGATGTAGAAATACTTATAATTAATCGTACGATATAATCCAAATTAAATTAGTAAACGATTTAAACGATTGGAAAATAAAATCATTAATATATCGATTACGTTGAACAGATAATGTAATTTAGTATAAATAAAAAGCATATTTTTATTGTTGTATTCTCTAGAGTTAAACAAAAATTATGATTTACACATAAATTGTCTACGTGCGTTACTTCAAAGTATTTAAAGATAATTGGATGGTTCATTCCGATGCGTGCAGTATCAACGTTTCGGTGAGAATCTACTCACCTCCTCTCTCTTTCTTTTAGCATCCAAGAGAATTCCAGAAGGAGAGACGAGAATGATGCTTTGTATCTCATTCGTAGAGTCCTGCTCCTTAGGAAGGATCGACGTCATGTCGTGGAATTCACTTTCGCGATATGTCCCGACGTTTGGGAGGGCCCAAAGTGGGTACACGGATAGGAGGATGCTCGGTATGCATGTCTGCCCCATTTCGTCGACTCGTTAGAAATGACACGGGTGCCATGCGAGTTCTTCGAAGGATCTTGCGGGGATATAGGGGAATGGTAAACTAAGAGTCCCGATTTGATGAAATGGTAGCCGAGTAATTGAAATCTCGTGTTCCTTGCCGACTCCACGTCGATACGACGTTGAGTGTAGCTCGATCCTTCTGTCTCTCTCTCTCACACACACACACACAATCTCTCTTTCTCTGTCTTACTCATTTTCTCTGTCGCTGCCTGTTTCGCTTTCTTGCTTTTGGTCCTACACTCTGGCCGCTCTATCATCGTCTTACTCTTTCTCCCGAGATATCGAGACCCGTTCAGGCGTCACGTTCGTGGAACGCGAACGAGCAGGTAGGGCCCTGACTTGAAACATCCTCTTTCTTGACTATAAGCCGATTATACTCCCAAATATTGAGACGTGCCTCCCGTAGATCGAAAACAACTTGACTTTCGAAATAACCTATTCTTCTTCGAAGTCACTTAATTCGATATTAATCCTAAACGATCGTTTAACTACGACTACTGTTTTCATTCAATGAGCTTCGAGTTCATTTTCTTTCTTTCGACGCGAAAGGCAATAACGAGTATTTTACGTTCACCGAAACACTCGCTAAATCTGAATGATTAAGTCTCATAAATTATTCAATATTCTTATCGATTCTGATTACGGTCGTTTCATGAAATCGTTCGAGGATAAACGAGAGAAACGTTTCGTCGTATTAACGAGTACCTATTCCCACTGAATTAACGATTCCAAAAAACGGACTAAAAGTCCTTGTTATTCTTCTCAATGTTTGTGTAATGATCGTCTTATCCGTTTACGTGACGATATAGCGAAGATTAAATTCTCGTATATGAGCGAAACGACGACCTACTTTTGACAAAGTTGTTTCAAAATGCTGCTTTACTATTCTGACGTAGTTCGTCTTTGCTATTCGCACGTTTCATCAAATTTCGTAAAACCAATAAATTTTAGCATTTAACACTTAATTCTATATTCTAATTGTAACAAGTTATGACAATCGAAGAATATCCGTTATCTTTTTTCTTTCCTAAAAGAAGTCTTAAAACGTTGTAGAACTCGACTATCAAAGCTACTTTACGACTTTGAAATGCAATCGTGCTTGTAAGATTACCACAGTAGGAAAATGCACGTTTCGACTATTCTATATAAACAAACTCGTTTGTATTATTACGTGAGTAAAATAATAATGTGGAAAATATAGCGCGTAGGTACACATAGGAGCCTTAAAATCAACCGCAATTTGTTCGGTCGCAAAAGAATTTTTCTTTTTCTTTGCGAAAAAGAAAATTGCACTCTTCTCTGACGATTTCCATGAAATCGTATCGAGGATAAAAGTTTTTCCTCTATCGTATTCAGTATTTGTAAAAAGCAAATCTGCTAAAAAAACGTAAAATTGTTAAGAATTTACGAGTTCCATATTTTATATTGCCAATAAACCGAATATTAAACGATAAATGAAATACAAATAGTATTTAACATATTTGAATAAACGTAGTTACCTATACACATTGTTTTCACATTACATGAAAGTTATTTTAGAAAATAGAATTGTAAATTTTACTAGCAGACATAACTCTTAACGATGATAATGATTGAACAAGTCTTCAATTAGTAAAGAATACAAATAATCAAATGTGTTTAATGAACCATTAAATACGTATTCGTTTGCAAGGGTGTTGAATTATTTTTATATACTAAAAGACATCTCGTTCTTCCGATGCATTTTATTTCGTTGACAGCATAAGGAAGTATCACAAAAGAATATCTACGCTTGCGGAGTCGGCAACTGGAAAAATAAGGATTTACCATCTTGCACATATTCATATGCCTGTCCTTTGCAACTTCGCATTATTCGGCTGTCTCTCGAACGACCGATTTTAGCTATGCTTTTATATCGATGATATATGTTGATAAACTTTTCTCCAGTTTGTTCACTCAGCGACGTTGCTCGCTACGAAACTTTATTTATTGCTTTTATTTCTTATCGTAGAAGAACTAAATCCAATTCATTCGAAAACGAATAAAATGATTTTCATCCTCATACCGACATCTATTTCCGAAACGACGTAATCCGATTACGAGTTAACTCATGTGTAACAGGTAAACCTTTTTCTCTTGGAAAACTTTATTCCTTTCATTTTATCTAAACTTTTCTGAAGTTTAACTCTATCCTGGTTTTATAACAAAAATCAAGAGAAAAGTGGTAGATACACTTTGTTCTGTACCTGTAGGAAAACAACAAATGAAAAATAAACATTTATAAAAAGTATTAACTTTCTTGATTTTCTATTTCACATTGGTATATTAACGATAACATATTTTGAAGAGTATCATTTATTAACAAAAAGTATAAATATTTTTATATATTCGATATTAATAATTAATTTATTCTATAGAATCTTACAAAAGAAAATTGTTATAATATCGAACAGATTATATCAAATAAAGGTTAAAGGATAAAATCGAACGTTATAGGTCGAGCATTATAACACATAGAAATTCGAGTAGTGTAAGCTCGTATACATTGGTACGTATGCGTTTCACGGGGTCGTGCAAGTCGACCATGGCAGCAGATGTTGCGAGATTCTTAAAGTGTTTTCATCGTGGCGAGGTACAACAACATTTTCTCTCTTTCTTTATCCCTTTCTCTTTTACCCTTTCCATCGCGTACTGGTACCATGCGACGAGTTCGATTCTTTTGCCGCTCCTCGAGGCCGCTTTTGCTCTTGCACACGTTGTGCACTTCGCTCGGCCGCCTTCGAAGGACTCCCGCAGCTCCCGTAAGTATTTAACCTGCACGATAAATTAAGCCGGACCCTCTTTCCGGCTCGTTCGGCCGAAAGTATTTAAACTCAAAACATTCTCGTCGTCGCGAAGCCGCGATCCAAAATGCGCACTCGGAATTAATCCCGACTTTGGTTAGTACACCGGTTGCGCTGCTTCAACCTACCTAGTCCCTTCCTCCCTTTCTTCTCCTTTCTTTCTTTCTTTCTTTCTTTCTTTCTTTCTTTCTTTTCCCCTTTACCTACAATCGCTACGCTTTCAAAAGAATGGAAAATAAAGAGAAAAAGCAGAAAGACAGGGAGAAAAAAAAGAAAGATCGATTCAAGGTGGGTGTAATCAAGCAAGAAGAATCTTCTCTAGAGAAAAAAAAAAGAAATAGAACTCTTTTTATACGAGGTAGGTAATATAAATGTATACAAATAAATTATCAATAACATAATATTATAAAACTAACTGTAAGGTTTTTTTTTAAATTACTATTTTTTTTTTTGATATTGTTTTATATAATTTTATAATATATTCTGTATTCTCATTCTATAAAAAGAGACAAATGCAGAAGGAACGAGAGAAAGAAAAGCAGAAAATTAAACATATCTCAATGTCTTTATGAACATATCCAAAAGAAGTTTTATTTGAAAATAAGACAAAGGAAGAAACGCAGAACACTAATTACGCTCGCGATATGTTGCCAATAAAAACAGGTCAGGTTTTTCATGAAAATGTAATGACATTATTTTTTTTCTCTTTTATGCATCTTTTTTATACTTCGGCCATCTTGAGAAATATTTTGTGTAATTACTCGTATAAGTCAGGCACAAGCATCTAAAGGAAATAGCATTTTGCAAGTTACGTGCTGTATTTTCATTTATTTTATTTTGCTTATCAATTGAGATAAAATAGAAAATTAAAATTTAGCGATTTCAAGTTACTAACTTCAATAAATATAAAAAAATTTTAAATGACATCGCGATACACGTTTATTCTAATCGAATACTTAACGAAGTACCAATCCTCTCGACTCCTTTTAACGAATCATTCGAGATGTTCATTGACCGAATAACCTAGAAACTCGAATAACGCGTTAAATAATTTGTTCCTCTTTGAATGTTACTCTTTAGATGTTTCTCTTCTCTCAACTGTCAAGCATGAGAGTACAAATTGTCTGAATTGGGAGTTTGTAATAAAGTTCAAAGTCATTTGTTATAACGAACGGGAAATTATTCGTATTTGCCTCTTCTAATTTACATTTTCTGAATAACTCTCATACAAGAGTTATGTGTCTTTTTGAAATTATAACATTTCCACTAAAAGTTTAAAATGTTTTTATATATTAAAACAATTAGGAAAAAGAAACATCTAGAATATGAAAAGAAAGATATCTTCCGATTTTTCTATAGAAAATGTAGAAGATACAAAATTAAATCGATCCATTAAATAATCGAGAGGACGTTCATGAATTCTTATAACCCCGTATCCTTTTGTTCGATTTTATCTAATTTAAAAAGAGGACCAAATTATCGTATATTGTTAGAAAACATTTTAACAAGATAGATGTCAGTTTATAACTCATCAACGAATATGTTTGCTTACGTACAAAATATCATAAAAATTTCTGATTATCCGAGTGTATTTAAAATAAGAGACGAATAGCGAAAAAAGGACTTACGAGGCAACGTACTAGTTGATTATTAGTGCGTGGTTAAAAGAGAATAATTATACAACCAACAAACTTAAGTTCATCGATAATACTAAAACCGTGCTGAGCATACATACGTCTACGTATGTAGTATGTATAACGAGAATAGCGTTAATATTCCACGTTAATTAAAAAGTAACGAGCCCCCTATACTGACAAAAACTGCAAAAGAGAGAACATAAACGAGGGAAAGAAGTAGTAACGGAAAGAGAGAAACACTGAAAAAAAAAAGAAGAGAAATGAAGTAAAAGAGCGCGCTCCTGTATTCGTCGATGCAGTTTTAAAATATGATCGATTTTGTTTTCTTTTAATTTCACCTAGTTTCGAACGACGTTACAATAATAATGTGATCGCTCAACTTTTTCTCGATAAAAAGGGGAAGTAATACGAGTGCGCGCTTATCCATGGTGAATGGAAAAGTTAAGAGTTCCCTCTTTCAGGGGAGACGATAATTTCTCTTTATCATGAAAAAAGGGAGCAAACGCTGATGGTAGAAGGATCTTGCCCAATTTCTTTTTCTAACATAATAGTTATGTAACGATTGCTTCGTGGCTTGTTCCTTCGTTTCCTTAGATTTATTTATACTTTTTAAGAAATAATACAGCTTTGATCACAAAAATAAAAAGTAATTTTAAGGAATTTTTTACATACCCGATTTGCGTAATGTTTTGCTTAATTGATCATTTCGTTAATTTTATATCAAATTAATTTTCCTTAGTTCGTGTGATAGAATCATTTATACACGGATTAAGAATATTTTTAATTATTTTGTTTCACAATCATAAACCTTGGAGAGGAATTGTACGCACAAGTGTTTTTTATACCCAATTCTGAATTTAACAAAACAGGCAGATAATAGTATATTATGCAACTAGTGCGTAAAGTTGTCGATTACGCACGAGAGCGAAGTTGAGCGCCCTCGCTTCGCTCGTGCGCTCATTCGCTAGAGTGGGCAATCGACAACTGCGCACTAGTTGCATATACTATTTTTTAGTACGAATGTGGGGACATATTTGGTACATACTTTTGGGGTCCAGGGGCGAAGCTCCGGTGGGGGTTGAGGGGCGGAGCCCCCTCTCCACAAAACAATACTGAAAAAGTTAAAAAATTTTAAGTTTTATTAGTATAACGGAACTTCGTTTTTTTAAACAACGGAATATCGTTTCCCTCCAATTTCCGAGTGAAGTTTCCTTTCACCAAGATCGATAGCGTATTCAAATAGGAAATAAAATAAATGAAGAACTAAATATTAAACTTATCGTCTAAAATAGTGTTTTTGTTTAAACAAGAAATAAAATAAAGAAAGAACAACATATTAATCTTATCGCCTACAATATGGACACATTGATTGTGTTCTTATCGTCAATTTTCGTGTGGTAATATAATGTGGGTGCGACAAGTTAACTTTTCGCACTCAAATTGACATTTATTTTACTCAAAACGCGTGTTGTTATTGTAAAGTATGTAAACAGCGTCTTTCCGACCCCAATAGCGACCGAAAAGATAGTACTTTCCCCGCATTAGTAATAAAAAAATATTTTTGTAAGTAAATAAAAAAACTAATTATAAACCCAAAGAGCCAATAAATACAATAAAACAATGATAAATGATGCTTCTCATGTTTAATAAATAAAATAAAATAAAATTTTCTCAAACGAACTTTTATTTTTACGATCAATGTTATATAATATATTTTAATTTCGAAGTTATTCTATGAAAATTTCTACTTAATAATAAAGTATATTGGATATGTAACATTTACACTCACACTTTGTGGGTTTCAGAAAGAAAATAAAATAAAATATATATATATATATATATATATATATATATATATATATATATATTTAAGATATATATGTAATATATATGTAAAATGATTATATATATGTAAGATTTATTGAATTGAATAGAAGTATTTATTACAATAAAACAAATACTTAAATATTAAGGTTTAATATAATAAGAATAAAGAGATAGAAATCGAAATAAAAAGTAAGTAATAATAGTTAGAAATCTTAAACTCGTAATTGCACTCGTATCACACTAATTTACTCACAACTAGTCGTACTGAATCAAGAAGGCGCTCGCTATTTTTTCCGCCACGTTTATATACACATTCACCCCACCAGTGGTCCTAATCACTTCCGTCAATCCTTCTCGAAATCTCTAGACTATTCCCAATCAATTAAACAAAGGACTTCTTTCCGATTTCCGATTTGAGAATATTCGAGAGATTTCGGGGCGCTTATTAAACGATAACATCAGACGATATCGCTATGCACGCTCGCTTTTCTTTCCTGTCACACACACTCATATTCATATCGCTACATGTCCTCACACTCTTATTCACATTTCTACATGTACTCACCCTATATTCATATCGCTACATGACTCACACTGATATCACTGCGTGCACTCACACTCACATCGCCGCACACATTCACAAATCTTTCAACGTCCATCGATTGTTTCACGCAACCATGCACTCGACTCTTCATCTGTCTCCCACGTTCACATATATAATATTTATTAGAGTTCCGAAAGAAATATAATAATAGTTTATTTAATGGTTAATTATTTTGTCGAGCGCTGTTTACAATAGTTTACAAAAATGACGTGGGTGCAAAGTACAGAGTACGAAGAAGTTATAAAATCGGACTGACTTACTGAATGACTGATTGATAACAGACTGATATAACAGATAATAGACGGACTAATAAAAAGACAGACTAATAGACGCTTTCTTATTTTCTTTCACATATTTATATCAAAAATGAGCTACACCCCTTTGGAGAAGGAAGGGAATATAAGAATCTTATTGGCCTCATAATAGAAGGGTCCACCCCCATAGTCCATCGATGGGAACAGCTTATGTTTTTGGTAAAGATCGTAGTGAAAATTATGCATAAAGGAACTTTGTCTAGACTAAGGAATATCATTTCTTCTTATGGTGTCGCATGTGTTTACATAGGAATTCGAGACTACTCGAAGGTCCTGACACTGCACAAAGGTTTTCGTCGCAGCAATATGTTTCGATGATTGTTGAGTTTGTTTGGAAATTTATAGCCCTCCACAATATTCCTCTTAATCTTTAAGTGCAATTTTTCTTTTACTAAGATCGATAGCGTATTCAAATAGAAAATAAAATATAAAAGAAAAGGAACTAAATATAAGACTTATCGTCTACACTTATATACATATAAATCCTTGCACGTAAACAAGATTCAACTACTTGATCAAAACTACGAAGTTTGATCCAATCTGAACGAAAAATCGTCGACGTTACGAAGACTAACGTCGATTGAATCCGTAAAGACAAATCCTACGTTCCCAACTAAATCGTACGTAATCGGTGAAGTGTATGTATATGTAAGTACTTGAAGAGATTGTACATATTGAACGAAGCCCTTTGTCTTACGAATCTCGTTGGCATTCATCGCGGCAGAGAACCGCGATTGGACGAAAGGCGAAAAGTCATTCGACAGAATGACGACGATATATCGGCAAGGAATCGCGCTGTGCTCAAGAAAAAGGAAGAGCAATAAAGAAAGAGAAAAAAAGAGAAAGAGAGAGAGAGGAAAGGGGGAGGTGGAGCATCGTCTAATGAGGGCGGACCGCCCTGCAGGCGAAACGGTGGTCAACATGAAAGAAGAATCTTTTCTGTCGTTTTCTTTCTCTCTTTCTTTCTCTCTCCTACTTTCTTATACTCTCAATCGGTTCTCTTCATGGGGAGCTTCGCGCCGGGCGCCTGACTGCGATCGGAATTTTCGTATGCAAGAATCCGTTCCTCGCTTCTGGACGAGTTGTAAATAGTTATACGGAATGACAGTTCGAGTTCGTCGCCGAACCGAGACCTTTGTCGTTCTCTTTCTCTTTTTCTATCTCTCTTCCTTTTAATTCTCTTTCGGTGGGGGCCCATCTTCTCTCATGGAACTTCTGACGGCTCGCAAAGTAGAGAACGAGAGCGAGTGAGCTCGTTCAGGCCCGGAAGAGAACGTAAGACGAAGGTAAAAAAGAATGAGAGAAAGAAAAGGTAAAAAAAAAGAAGAAAAAAAAATACAGGAGAAGAACGACGAAAAGATGGCAGAGGATGGGGTGGAGGAGGAGGAATATACAAATGTGGATTTGGCGGATTGTATCTTCGAGTCGGCCAAGTTTATCTTTTGTCTCTGACTCTACCCTCTCCCCGTACTTCTCCCCCTACCACTCTTCGTCTCTTTCTCTCTTTCTCTGCTTCATCCCCTCGCCCCTGGCCTCCTTTCCACTCATTTCATTCTTTTCTCTTTCTCTCTCTTTCTCTCTTTCTCTCTTTTTCTTCTCTCCGCTTTCGATGAAGAATCCTCGGCTTTCTTATTATTCTCCCGCCATGTACCATTGTACTGTGTCGAACAAAGCACTACGAAAAGAAGAGACAGAGAAGACCGCGTTTCGCTCGGCCTTATCCGACCGGAGATATTTGGCAATATCCGAATGAACGCTCGAACGGAGAGAGGGTTGCCCGAGAGGGTGAAAGACGCTCCAAGGGAAAGGGGTATGAGGATGTTAGGAAAAGTTGAATTAAAAGTAAAGGGGAAGGAACAGGAATGGATTCATGGCTGTTGAAAAAGCCAATGAAGATGGTTTTCTTTATGGTTGAGGCTTAACCCTTTATAGTTGAAATCATTTTCGTGGAAATAATTAAGACAAAAAATAATGGTCGAGAGACACTCGGTCTTCTTAATCCAATTTAATACTTTCCTTGGTTTTTAATAAGACGTTACTTACTTATCTGATTTATCTTTTAAAACATTAAAATTTCTCACAAAAACAGGAAAAAATTAAACGAATTTTGGGAAAGAGATTGAAATAAAAAGTCAAATATAGATGAAATTTTGTCACAAACATTCGATTGAAATAAAAACTCTCGTTGGAATCTATTCGCATCGAATAACTCTTCCTCTCGTCATCGTTTGGAGAAAACTATGCTTTTTACGAATTTGGAACAGAAAAGAAACGAATATAGATATTCTCTTTGCGAAGCCAAAGTCGTAAGTCGAAAGGCACGTAGTTGCCCGTCATTCGCTTTCTTACGCAAAAATCCTCAGCGCTTATTTTCGCGGTACGCTTGCCAGAGTGCATCAAGTTTACGAGCGAACCGAGCAAACTCGGCGGCACGTATCGACGCCACGATCATAATATATGTACGAGTGTTCAACGTAGTGGAATATAGCGTTACTGACAAGAGACGCCTCACTTGAGAACGCGATACGCATCGTTCTTCCTTTTTCTCTTTCTTTTTATTCTTATACGTAAGAAAAGTGTACCGCGGAAATAAGCGAAATCTTTAACCGGCCGACAGCCGAATAAAAAGAAAAATACAGTAAAAATATAAAAAGGAAGAAGAAGAAGAAAAGTCTTTCATGCATTAATTCGCTGAAACGAAAGCATGAGAATTCTCTAGGTTGCATTTCGTGATAAACCGAAATGTTCACAATTTAATTAACCTTCCAGCTTTCCTAAGAACTCTATTCCATCCAAGAAAGTGATAGAGACAAAAAGGAATTCATGTTTGTATATATAATACATAAATCGTCTTTCTTCCGTATCATAAAATAATGAGTTATTCGCTAACATGATTTTTCTTTTGTATATCTAAAATGATTATTACAATTATATGTTTTAATATTTTATTATTGATCGAAGAAAGATAGCGCATTTAATGGATTATTATAAGAAATAAAACTTTTCTCAAAAAGCGAACGAGCAATCTTTTTGAACTCTTCCCTTTTTCTGATCCTTTGATCTCTCTCATCGCATCATACGTTACTATTATATCTATAAATTATCCTTTATATACATATATATAACAGATCCTCATCTTATGAAAGAAGCAATGAACTTCTTTCTCCCTTTCTCACTCCCTTTCTCTCTCTTTTTCTCTTTTTCTTTTTCTTTTACCCTCTTAGAAAGCACATTCGATTGTGGCTGCGAACACGTAATTCTATCACGATTTCGCAACGTTTTCTCATTGGCGCGCAACGCGTCGCGTCTTGAGTGCTCACAGTCGGGGCTGAAGCATGCATTTCCCAGAAACGAAACAAATCGGCGATCCGTGAAGGAATTCAGACGCGCGTTATCCCGACGTCGAGTTGGGGCTCACAGTGTTAAATGAAAGAAGCACCGAGGCAACATCACGAGGAAGAAAGAGAGAAATGGGATTCCGTTTTACGATTCTCTTGTTCTCTCCTCGAGTAAGTAGAAAGCAAGCCTCGAAAAAGCAACTATAAGATCTCACCGATAAACGATGGGTGAAGAGAGAGGGGATTTGGGACAAGCCGGAAAAAAATTCGTCGTAAATTTCTAACAGACTACTCAAGCGTTGGGCACACGTTCTATACACTCTCCTCTATATACCTATCGGAAACGATTTAGTAAACGTGAATCTAGTCACGTGACCTATAAGGGAAAAAGGGTCTCCCTCCTATCGACGATACGATATTCAATTATTTTTCGACTGGAGCTATAAATAAGAAGGGTAATTTGACGTCAATACCTCTCTCTCTTATGCTATCTTTTTCTCTGTAATTGTTTTCTCTCTTTTCTTTTCTTTTATTCTCGATTTATTTTATATATATCATTGTCAATTATTATTCGTATATTACTATAAGAAAAATATAATTATTAGGTATAATATTATTAATTATTATATTTAGTGACATTTATGGGTTTGAGTTTCAATGAATATAACTCGTTTATATGACTTCATTATCGTAATGCGATAACTTTTTTCTGCTTATTTACTTTCTTCATTGAAATTTTTAATTGAATTTATTTATTTATCTTGAGACCGATATCATCTTTCGTAGACATAAAATACATCTCTCTATCTTTCATTCTTCCTGCCTTACGCATTTAGCGTTTAATGTCTTCCGCTCCGAAGATAGATTATTATTTCACCGTACAATCGAGTAGAGTAAGGGATGAAAGATGGAAAGGGGAAGTCACTATGCGTTACCACCCTGTTTCAGTACGCCCAAACGGTATTGAAACGAAGGGTGCGTATAGCATCAAAGTCTATGCTAAACTAAAAGTTTCTCCTTCGTCTGTCTGGTTCTCTTTGAATCCCTTCCGTTGACAAAATAAACTCGCGTGCATTCACGTTACGACACGTGTAAGTGGACTTTACTTTCGTCCGCTCTTATCTTCGATTTTGTTATTTTTTATCCAACCGTTACGAGCCTAAAAAAAGAAAAGGGAATAACGAGCATAATAAAATGGGAATATATGTTAATGCGAACCAGTAACAAGCACTTTAACCGAAGAGATGAAGCATGCTTAAGATTTCAAATAAAATAAATAAGGACATATTTCAAAGGTGTATTTTTAATTTCTTTCCTTATTTTTTTTTCTTTCTCCTTTTCTCTCTGACATTTTTCGTTATAAGCGTTACAATGAAATCTCGAGCGAATCGTTATGCGTTCTCATTAACAAATAATCCGTAGCCCAATTACGAAACTCGAAATAAACTCTGCGATGCATGAAATGCATAGAAGCAGCACGAGTGCGAGATTTATAAACGAAACGAAACGAAAGAAGAAAGAAAGAACGAAAGGTAGGTACCTCGAGCCACTCTTAACGTTTAACTAAAACCGTACCTATACTTGCATAAATAAGACTTTAAAAAGTAGTGCATATATCTATTATTTATAATGAACGTGTTTTCAAATGCATAAATGTATACATTAAATATGAACATTACAATAATAAACATTTCTATGGATAAGTAGGAAACATACATACATACGTGCGACTCGAGAAATATTCTAAAAGAGTTAAAGCAAGAGATCATTAAATGAACAGAAAGTACATGGTAATTTTTAAAAATGTATGCCTCGTTGAGTAGTTGACGGAGTGCCGACTAACTCAAAGCTTTACCGGCATCGTCGAACTATGCACGATCATCTTAGCGGTTTTCAACTTACGGATGTTCATAAAAATATCTTCGTCTTTCGTTTTTGTCGATTAGCTTATTTAACAAAAAGAAAATAAGAAGAAGAAGAAGAAGAAGAAGCAGAAGCTTGCGGTAAGTGGACACGATAAAAGATTCCATGGAATGCAGTCGCGAATCTAAGTTGTCGACCGACGCATAGAGACTAAAACGCTTATTTTGTGTTTCATAAAAGAAGAAGAAGAAAAAGAAGAAGAAGTAAAAGAAATAAAGAAAAAGATAAAGAAAGAAAAGGATTAGGGTTATCGTTCGCGATATTATATCGCTCTATTAGGCAAGAATCTTACGACGGAAGATCGATTTTTGTTTTTCAAGGAGATGATTACCAGTAACTTACCCTTCTTTTTCGTTTCCCTATAAAGATAGAATCTTTATTGTTATTAACGAAGATTATATATCTAGAGAACTATTTAATTGCACCAACGATACCAACGTTATTTACGTGACGTATCATACAGTAACTTCTCTTTCTCTTTCTTCTCTTTCCTTCCTACTTATCTACACGTGCGCGTATTTCCTTCAACGAATTCACTCGAACTCATAGCTACGCATCGTCGATTTCATGAGATTGAATGTAATAATCGTAGAACGTACCGCGTCTAATGTAAGAGAGAAACACAGGCATGGTTTAGGCATGTAATTCTAACGACGAACGTTAAACTCTGATACATTCTTAATGACGACTATATCGTATCACGTGCCAAGAATATTTCTGCGACCGACAATAACCCTTTATAGCTAATCGTCAAATTTGGTAACGTTAGCGATCGCTACGATGATTACCCTTATGGTTCGATCGTTTTGAACAGATAGATACTTACCGATGTTGGCCAAGTATCGTTATTGCGATCGTAACGACGATTATTATATACGTATTTATAGTTACCTAGTTCGAAGTAGATAATAAAATAACGCAAGCTTCGACGATATTATTCTGATCAAACTTATTAGAGCGAAGAAAGTAGTAAAAGCGTTGGTTAATCTATTTGTAGTATCCGGCCAATGAAAGAAATAAAATATAACGGGTAAGAGGCTTAAGGGTTTGAAAATGTAACATCGAAGAAAGGACCGGAAAATGATGCTCAGGAAAAAAGTACTTGTAACGGGCGATGAGAAATAGGGAGAAAGAAGGATACGTTCAAGTGTAGGTTATCTTGACAGGATGTTCTCATCGTCGTTTAAACGTTAGTATATCCAAATGCGTTACTTTTAGAGTTGGCTCTTTCCATGTGAACAAAGTTTTTTTGCATTCTCTTTGCATTCTCTTCCCGGTTAAAACGGCAGCTAATATTAAATTAATATTAGATATGATCAAAGAGCTATGAGTCGTTAGATTATTAACGAGAGTTTCGGAAAGACCTAGAAGTGGGCAAATAATAGAGGTGTCGCGTGAGAATTCCCATTACTCGTCGAAAGATCTTCATATCCAACGATGATAACGACAAGAACGAACGAACGAACTAACCTGAAGATGGAAAAGATAATAAAGATATGAAGAAGATATTTTCCATTAATCGTAAGTCTCTCGCGATCGCAGTACATTTACCAAAATTCACATCGACGTATCTACTCTGATGACATAAATCCGATCGTTTTATCGTTCATCGAACATTATCATTCTCCTGCGTAAGCGTGATCTTCTATGGAAACGAAGATCACATTGAAGATCCTCTCCGTGAGAAACGCAAACTGCAATTATGAGCGGGCTTGTGCACATGACATTTTATGTTCATCCTCTCATTCTTCTCCCTCTCTCTTTCTCTTTCTCTCTCATCTGTTTCTCGCAAGTTATAGCAGCACGTACACGAAGTAACGTCTATAACGTGTGCATGTTTTGCGACTATGTGAACACACGCGTCTTATATACTCGCAAATTTCCTATATGTAAAACGTGTTTGGAAAACTTTTGTAAGTAGGCAGTTAGATTCTTTAGTTCTCTATTTCCGTTATATTCAACGTTTAAAGTATGTTCAATTTCTTCCTACAGTACAAACCACTCACCGCACGTTGCTCGTTGACGAAGTTTCTATTGAACATCAATTTACTATAATAACGTTCAATCGCATCTTAACTGGCGTGCATATAAACGTACCGCCTTTAACATACTCTTTGCTAGATTTTTAAAAACGAATCCATTGACGTTCCAAACATTTCTTCTATGCTTTAAGTTAATGTAAATTATAAGAAAAAAAGAAACATCAAAATAGCTATCCGTCTAATTATAGAGGCTATAAATGAAGGAAATTAATTGTAATTTGGATGTCTCATTAGAATTTTATAAATTACCGCCTTTCATTAAATTCACTTAATGACCTATGACAAAGAAAAAGAGTTTAGATCGTATCGACTTTCATGAGTTTACCTCTCTTTCTCTCTCTTTTTAACATCTATTTCTTTTCTTCTTATCAAAATAATAAGAGATAAGTCTTAAAACGTTTTTGCGATAAAAACAATACTACTATTAAAGAATCGTTTACTCTTTCTATGATGGTTGATAAAATATATTCACGATTTTTAGTCATTTGCTATATTCCTTATGTCCATTTTACATGAATCTATCTGATCTTCCAAGCATGATGTTCTACTCTTATTTGTACTTTACTTAAGAACGAAGGTTAAAGTCCTCACGTGAGCTTTACGCGAGACGAATATAAACAAACGAACGATTTGTATGTACATGATTACCATTTCGATCGATTGATCCCGCGTAGTCCCACCATCCGGACATTCGTCACGTACGATGGCCATGAAAATTTTACGAATGCGCATTCACGAAAAGAAGAAAAAAGGAAATGGAAAAAAGTCATGAGAAAGGAACGTCTTAAAAAAATTTCAAGAACAAAAACCGTTGGATCCGATATTGTGAGATCCGACGTTAAATAAATGATTCTTATAAGTTCTTTGACATCGGCTAATGATCGATAATTCATCGTGCATTACGAGAGATGAAGCGAGGCTAAAATGAATATTCGCATATGGCACATTCTTCTTTTAATAATAATAAAAATAATCAGCAATAGTCGATGCATTGACTAACGCAATGTCCTGTTATGAAGTAAACGTGTTTCTTACAGAGACTTGTCTATCTAATTCTCTTTCTCTTTCTTTTTGCTTATAATATTATTTCATCATATTCTTTCAAATTATTATCATCGTTTCTTGTACACATGTTTAGATAGAATCTTACTAACTTCATATAACATCTTTTTGTTATATGAAGTCATTTATATGAAGTTTAATGTTCATAGTTTTTATATTTTTCAATGCTTTTTTTCCATGATTTCCGATTTCTTTACTCCCCTCATTTACGCTAATTCGAGTGATTGCTCGTTAAACAAATTTTTAATGAAGATAAAATCAGAATCTTCTGAAAAAGTTGACTTTTTTGTAGTTATTCGTAATAGCTCATAATCCTAATATATTCTTTTTGGATCATTTTCCGATATCATTATTAACACAAATAAACATTTATCTATCTATATCCGTTTTGTTCTTTCTCATACAAGCAATGGGAGGAAAAATCTTTCTCTCGTGTTCCTCGAAACGAGCGAGTTCGATCGCTTAGTGTAATCCAGTCGGTAAAGTGTAAGTGGTTCACCTTGATAGAGTTCCCTTCGTCGATGTAGAGTCGGTGGGAGCCGGTCTCTTGGCATGGTTCGGTTCGGTTCGGTTCGGTTCGGTTCGGTTCGGTTTGGTTCTTCAGCAAAAGGCCTGCGGGTAGTGCCGTGCGTTTCCTCTTCATGACCCGAGGGCAGCATGGACCGGGCCCGCCTATTTGTAGCGCTCGTGTTTGCGAGCAGCCGCCCGCGGAGCGATACACAAGGAACGTCTTGTTTCCGCTGTGCCGCGTTGCATCCTGTCCCTTTTGTGATCCATCGACTTGAATCGTATCCTCTTTTGTCACGGTATTAACGCTCCATGGCTCTTAGACTCTTTCTTATCGCTTTTATATCGAACCGGTGGTGGTGTTAGTGGTGGTGGTGGTGGGTGCTCTAATGCAATCAAGCAACGCACCTTTTTCCTTCTATCGTTAAAAAAAAATTCCTTTTCATTATTAGCCTACATTTATTATTTACACTTTTTTCGAAATTTTCTTGTCCTGTTGAAATGCTCCATTTTGTATATTCATAATTCTAATGAAATTCATTCATTATATTGAATGTTCCAATAGTAACCCCAGTGAACACACCAACGTAACAGTGATATCACATCTAGAGAACATGTAAAATGACAAATGTAATGTAAATTTTACATTCTTGTGATACAAATTGTTATGTAAATGGGACATCAAATTTGTGACGTAAATATGCCATTAAAATTACATACATGTTACATACCGAGTGACATCACATTAGTAACCTTAGAGTGATGTTATATTTATATAACATAGTTACGTTAGCTTTATATTCTAGATATAACGTCACTATTACATACCAAAGTTAACTTATAAATAACATAACCGGTGTGACTCTGTTTTATCATTACATTTACATTACAATGTAATATTTCAATTCTGTTCATATTGTTACAGAACACCTATATAAAATAGTTATATTTTTTTTACTTTGGAATTTTATGTCCAATTTATGTTAAAAACGTAACTTTCAAATTATATAATGCGTTGTAACTGCATTGCTTTATACTGCATTTTGCATAATGCATCAATATTTGAATAGAAATATTTTTTTACAGAATTAAATTCCTTATAAGTATATATTTTCAGTACATTAAATAAACATGTCTTATGTTTAGTGTACCACCGGTGGTACACGTGGCACAGAACGTGTTAATTAAAATTTATATTATTAATTTATGGCCTATTTTATTATTTAATATTATTTATTAATTATAAATAATAATATTATTAATTATATATGTATTAGTAATATACTGTAAATTAATACAAGTTCGCATGGGTCAGTATGGCAAATCACCATTTAGTAATGTCCATCTGGTAATCGTATGTTCCCGAGTTCAAATCCCGGGAAAAAAATAAAATAAAAAAAAACTAAAAAGAAGAAAACAATTACATAACCTCAACAACGTTTTTCGATTTTTTTTTTTATTTGTAACGTCACATAGTTACGTAAATGAGTGTGAAATTGTGCGTCACATGTGAGTCACCTGTGACCCGTATGTTATTTTAAGGTTTACGTAACCTGAAATTTTGGTTCTGTAAATGTGACGTCTCGGTTACATTGGTGTGTTCACTGGGAACACTTGGTAATACTTCGTAATCTAAATATTATTAATTACTAGAATACAAATATGGTGTAAATATAATAATAAATAAATTTATATATCTACATAGAAAGATAGCACAACAAGTTCCTGTGGTACATAGAAGGTATAAAGAACTGTTCTCCGTCATCCAATTTTCGTGTTTCGTACGACATCGCTCTAAGGGATTACGGTACACCCTGGAGCTCGTAAAACATTGCGAGATTTTCTCTGATCCGATCCTGACGTCGCGTAACAGTCGAGAGGGGAAGAGTGAAGGAGAGAGTGCAAGCAAACCAGCGGTTTTGGAAGGAGTTCTCTTTCTCTCTCTCCTTAAGTCCCTAATGCTTCTAATCTTACTTGTCGCGATGCAGGCGTGTAATGTCTGCTAGCGAGACCAACTACAATGATGACAAGCTTCTTTGTATCAAAGTTTCGAGCGTTGTTCATTTTTATTTAAAAATTTTTAATATTGCTTAATAATTCACAATAATCATTGTAAATAGTGTTACCTTCATTTTGAGTTTTTTCTAGTAACTCGTATAAACTCAGTGGCTCAGCTTTTTTTGTACAATAACCTGACACGCGCGGCGCGTACATGAGCTTCTCTCAAATTAAACCTTGTCCAAGCAAATGGATACATTGGTTTTATCCTTAAAGAAGCTGTACTGATGGCTTTGTGAAATTTATAGAGAAACGACGTGGACTTTGAAATGCCAGGATTCGTTCCATTCGCTATTTCGATTATTAAAATTAAATTTTCTAACTGTTAGATATTACAATAATTATTATATATACGAATCCCTAAATAGAAATATTTTTAGTATTATAAATGAATATTCCAATTATATTTCCTATTCAATTAGAATTAATGTTTGTACTTTATATAGACTTTATTTTTTTTACTTTCAACCATTTGTTATAAACAATTTTTATGAAGTTAAGCTCATTCTAAATAATAGTGCACGGTTCTTAGATAAAGGTATAAAAATACATAAAGATGGTTTAAAAATTTGTAAAACTTTTTTTTAAATTTAATAAATATACAGATTTATTAAAAACTAACTTTTGAAATTAATCCATATCTGAATGTTACTATTTTTAAATTAACGATTTAATTTCAATGGTAATAAAATTACTGTTATGTAAATTATTGAAAAACTATCTTGTTCGTCCATCTTTTAGTTCAGTCTAATGAAGTAAATAGGAATCCAATCACGAATCACAGAAATTTAGTTTTGCAGTCGCGGTGAAGCAGCGTTTCTAATTATACAGAAAGCTTTGGAGTTCTCTATCGAGATTCAGAGTTCGATCTTGGTTTTAATCTACGAAACACTCGTGTTCGCCAAGCTAGGGGGGGGGGCAGAATTCAGAACAAAGCACATGAATAAGTCAATACAAGAAAAAAAAAAAGATAAAATGTAATATGTACACGTGCATTTTTACGTAATAAAATTAATAGATACAACTTTATTTTAAAATCATTAAAAAAAAATAGCATCGTTAAAACAATAGCGATTTTCTACTTACCTTCTGAAATAGCTTACTTTATTCGTACATTTGTAATCATTTTTCTATTTTTTGTATTTAAACCGAATTTCTATTTAAACGACATTTTTTTTTAACCAATCTAACATAGATTGGTAGAATTGAGAATTTGGGACATATCGTTGTATGCGAGTTGAATTATTCGAAAGTATTCTTGAATGAATCAACGACACACGTTATAATTTTAATATAGTCCAGTCAAATTAGGAAAAAATCTCGGAATTTGAGATACCAACCTATAAACTCGTATAAACTTGTATTTTGGCATTCTAAAAGTTGTCTCAAAACTTACATATGATAGGGTATACGCGACTATTAAAATCCTTAGGTCAAAGGTCACAAAAATCGATTTTTTACAAATATTTCGTTTCCTATAGGTTTTTCACTATTTGTATTTATTATCAATATTGTAGAGGATTAAATTCCTTACAACTTTTATTTAAAAAATTTTTTTAAACGTTGAATCGTTTTCGAGATATAGGGCGGAGAGCGCGCGGTTAGAGATTCATGTAAGGTCAACCGGTAATCCCGGTCAAAAATACGCCATATAAAGTTTATTAATTATTGATAAATACATAATTATTAATAATTTTCATTTCTTATTAATTATTACATTATATTTATTAATTTTTTCATTAATTAAATATCTATCTATTCAATAACACTTATAACCAATTCCTAAAATTAAAAAATAATTACGGGACAAACTTTAATTACATTTTAATTATATTCTCATTTCCACTAATTATATTTTAAATAGATAAATACATCGGCGTTTTTAAAAAAAGGGAAAAAAATGTTTTTAAAAGCATTTGAGAAATTGCCGAATTTGGATAAACTTGCCAGCAGCATTTGAAGAAGAAAACTGTCTGGTTCAAAGATTATTTGAGAATGGAATTCAAATCTTGTTGGCAGTCTATAATGCTTCAAAATCTGTGGACAGTATCGATCATCTTCGTTATGCACAATACGTCAAGTCTACAAAACTGAATAAACCTGTGCAGTTATCAAATATTCCAGCAATAAGTGCAGCAGCTCACTAACATTTCAATCGTGTTTATTATCAAGTTCAAACTTAGTTAGGGCATGATTTGGAACCCCAGGAATGAGGTTGGACAATGCGTAACGAATTCCTGGAACCTATCACGACAATTTTAGCACCTGCTCCAGAGGAATTGCTCAACACAATATTCTGCAACTGCAAAAGTGGTTGTGGTTCGCGATGTGGATTAAGGAAATCGGGATTGTAGTGCTCTTTAGCTTGTGGCCAGTGTAATGGGCAAATTTGTCTCAATGCTTTACCATATCAGAGCGATGTCAATGAAGACAGAACCTTGGACCCCGAAATCATGGAAGACCTGGAGACAAATGTCGTTGAAGACGACAAAAAAGAGGACTTTTAAAAGACTACAGCGGTCGGAAGACGACGATGAAGAAGAAGAAGAAGATAATAAAAATTATAAGTTGTAATTCTTGTAATTTTTATTCAAATTTTTTAATTTCCACAATCATAAATGTATGGAATGATATTTTTTAATAAAACATTAATTAGGAATTTCTTTCTTTCTCTTTTTTTATTTATTTAAGAAATTATTAATATAAATTACATTAGAATTGAAATATAATTTAAGTATTTTCCTTAATAATTCTATAACTACACGGGCAGGTAAGTGTTATTAAATAAATTGATACTTAATTAAAAATAGATACATAAGTAAAATAATTATTAATTATAATGTAATAATTAATAAGAAATGAAAATTATTAATAATTATGTATCTATCAATAATTAATAAACTTTATATGACGTATTTTTGACCGGGACTACCGGTTGACCTTAAATGAATCTCTAACCGCGCGCTCTCCGCCCTATATCTCAAAAACGATTCAACGTTTAAAAAAATTTTTTAAATAAAAGTTGTAAGGAATTTAATCCTCTACAATATTGATAATAAATACAAATAGCGAAAAACCCATAGGAAACGAAATATTTGCAAAAATTCGATTTTTGTGACCTTTGACCTTAGGATTTTAATAGTCGCGTATACCCTATCATATGTAGGTTTTGGGACAACTTTTAGAATGTAAAAATACAAGTTTATACGAGTTTATAGGTTGGTATCTCAAATTCCGAGATTTTTACCTAATTTGGACTAATTTGACTGGACTAATAGGAAACAAGTCCGACGAAGAACGTGTACAACGATGTTGGTAACGATAATCGCTTGAAACTTATCGATGGCTAATATTTAAAGGTAGTACCATAGCAAATTATTGCAGATTTAACGATTACTTGCTCTCGGCAAAGACACCTTACGTATTGTCGATACAAGGATTCGCACGATCGGCAGCCCACGTACAAACTCGTTATCGGCCACGTAGAAAATTCTTCTCGTTGGAAATGGTATGCTTGCAATACTCGGGAATTCTTATAAGACATTGAAAAAAAAAATATCATCAAGTTAGATAACGGAAAATAACTATTTTTAATCCACACGACTTATTGTTACTTATAGAAATGATGTTACTTAAATCTTTAACGTTTGTTTCTTTGTTCTTTGGATAGAAAAACAAAAAATAGATAAAGCGAAATATAAATGGAATGTACTAACAACATTTAGTGGAATAAAAATAAAAAAACAAAAAAATCGAAGATAGGTTAGAAAATAAATGGAAAGAATTTCTAAAAATCGTATCCATGTAAGCGTTAGTTCGTGCTAGCGAATAAATTTTCCATTATCCACGTGAAGATCATACGACCCCTCAATATCTCGATTTTCGAATCGAGAGCTTATATTAGGTCGCATCTACGTATATGGGTGTACCTCTATTACTTTAACGTAGTAGGTATACTACGCGTTACAGTAAAGGTTGCAAGATACGCACGCAACCACTTGGCATTCGCCGACTACTCGATGACTATCGTCGATCGACTTCGGCGATCGCTCCTAGCCATGCGTTATGATCGATAAATCGATTAGATCGTTCGTACGTGAGTTGCGTATCAATCGAAACCACTTACCATTTCCGCTTGCTAGCGTGGCGTCTCTCTCGTTCTTAGGCGCGTCCCTTTTGCAAGTCCCTCGAGAGAACGTCGATTAACCAACTTGTCATAGGGAAGATTGTTCGTCTTAATGGTAGACTGCCCGAGCGCGACTAACATAAGTTGCTTTCCCTTTCGACCGGAAAGTAACTACTTTCCTCTTCGACCTTCGACGCAAAGATACGTAAAAGAAGAAAGATTTACCTTGTCATTTGAATCACGTCGTGTTCTAGTTTAGATTCGATCCGATTTTTCTTCGAATACATTATATTTTTGTTTATACATGCTCTTTAAAAGTTCATTCGAAATTTCATTTTTTAATAATATTTATTATATAAACTGTGAATATATAAGCAATACGATGCATGTGCTTACGATAACAAAATGTTCTATTAAAATTTTAATTAAATCTATACTATCAATATTCACGACTAAACGCTATTATTTATGTATACATAAAAATCTTATTTAAAATTCAATTATTTCAAATAATTTGTATAATTTTTAATTATTGATGTTTAAAAATAGCATGATATACACATACGTAATGGAAATATAATATATTTAAGTTTTAATTAAACCTATACGTAGAATAATATGAAGATTTATAATGGATAATCTGAAAATTACCTTAATTTCCGCTGGCTTACGTCTTCCGATTTCTAATCCATACAATAAAGGAGAGCATAATAAGCCGCGTCAGCTTATTATAAACGTCTCCTATAGCAAGTCGGACGTCCGCTCTGTCGATGGTTTAACGCTCGGGTTACCAAAGCACGAAAGTGTAAGACTGTTGGCCGACGTGAATTCATCTACAAAATGAAAGAGAGAGAGAGAGACAGAGAGAGAATAAACCGAAGGTGAACAAGCACCGAGCAACACCGAGTGTCGAACTATGTTATAACTAATTATCAAACTCGTGGAACACTCGATAAAAGCGTTAAACGAAAAAGAGTGACGCTTACTAAAGAGAGTAGTTTTTCAAAAAAAAATCTATCTCGCTTCTTTATATTACCGTAAGTAACTACCCTATATAAGATTCATCGTCCTTTATTTTTCTTTAACCTCGATATTGTTATTTAAAATGAGAAAGAAGCGTATTAAAGAAAGTCGAGCGTAACGAGTTTTTTTATATTGATCAACACGTGAGAACATTGACTCTAATTATTCGAAACAATGAAAGCTTCTTCGTGTTTCTTCGATAGCTCTACGCTTATTAATCATTAAATGTGAATTCTTCTCTTCTTTTAAAAATACGCAGAGTAATTATTCAAAATAGTAAAGTCATGCGTTCGATTTCATCGGTAAAAGAGAGAGAACGATACGTTTATTAATCAACCGCAATACCATTTAAACGAGATACTAGAAGACATCGATACTTTTGAAAAATACAAAATTATACCAGATGAAAAAATAAACAATATACTTATCGGTTAATAAAATGTACTTAAATATCGTGTATCGCATAGAATATCGATTTTCTGTATTATTACGAAATTAACACATTTTCTAAAAGATATTAGTGCCCGTCCTATGCATATTACATGACGTCATTTACCATGGAATGGTTTCAAAATTTTATCAAAACATTATAGACTATTTTACTCTTCCTATAATATTCCAGCGATATTTCAAACACGAAATAGATCAAATAAACGATCGCTCTGATCATTAATTTAATTCATTTCATAAATTTTCGATGAAAGTTGAGAAAGAATACCAGAAAAGTAGAACCTCGGGAAATACCGTAAATAATGAGGAGGAAAACAGTACCATAGAAACAGAGAAATTGAGATTCCTCAGTTTCTTTCTATTCAGAAGGAAAACCAGAGAAATAGAGAGAGAGAGAAATATAGGGACGATGAAAGATCGGTGAAATCAAAGGAGTATAGGTCTTGGAGGCAGCTTCTCGAGCAACCTGTGCTCACCGGAGAATAATGATTCTTTTGGCCTTGCCAAACAGGAATACTCTCCATCTTCAGGTATCTATTTCTTTCTTTTTCTTTCTCATTCCTTGCAGATCGGACGTAGGCGAGTTGGTGGAATCGCAGCATAGCCAGTGCGGCCGGTGCGTGGACGGGCCTCAGATAGGTTGTCACCGTAGTAGTCCCAAAGTAAATGTGCTCCTCTTATTATTCGGACAGAAGATATAAGCGCAGTTCTCCCGCACATGAGTTATGCTCAAAAATTGAGCTTACTCCGAGAAGGTTTGGTTGCCGACGAGAACGAACGCTGCTCGGCTTTACTCTCTCTCTCTCTCTCTCTCTCTCTCTCTCTCACACTATCGGTTTTTTCTATCTTTGTCTCTCTTACAAGAAGTTCTCTTCTTCTCGCTCCTTGCTTTTGTTTCAACGATATATTTTCTCTCTTCGAATCGGCAAAGATCGTTCTTTCCTTCATGGGTTTCTCTTTCTGTAGCATTCAGGAGGCTCCTTGTTCCAGGAGAAAGGAGGATAATGCGCACGCCTGCGCCAACCTCCGCGGAATCTTCCTCCTTCGGAATTTGTGGATTATAATAAATGCGTATGCAGTAGCCAGAGGTATAGAACGAAACGTCGAATGGTCGTCTTTCTCTTTTCTTCATTTCTTTTATTTTCTTATTTACTTCTCCTCCTCCTTTTCTTCTTTCTCTTCTTTTTCTTCTTTTTATTCTGTGACAATTCTCGATACAGTATCAACGACAACTACGATGGCACGAAATAATTCAATCGAGACGATTGGACGATCTGATAGTATCGAAACCTCGATAAATACGAGGAAGTTAATCACGCGATAATCAATCTTCAACGTTCCTTTTTACAGAATGATTCCAGTATAATTAACAAATCACCTATCGATTAAAATGATTTGTGAGAGAATTATTACTACAAATTTTTTCTTTCATCTATCGTTCATTATTAATGATCTTTCTATAGGATGTAAGTACTCTCAAATAAAATATACAGAAACAGTTTTTTGTTGATATTGTCAATGAAATTGATCTGAAAGAAAAACTGATTTTCCCTCGGAGATAATAAATGTGTATCGTCTTTTAGTACATTAATAAGTCGAAGATAACAATTAGTTAGTTTTGTTCAAAAGAGAAGATTTGTAATTTTTTCTTTTCATTATATTTTTGGTTTTGTACTTATTCCTTTTATCTTTTAAAGAATTTGTTCTTGCGAGTACGTAACCTTTACATTTTCTTTCTTTTTAGTTGCCGTGTCATTAACTTACCCTCTCTTTCTTCTCTCTCTCTCTCTCTCTCTCTCTCTCTCACCCACACTACATAGATATTATTTTTAATCGAAGAAAACTCTGGAAAATGATGATGATAATATTACTGAAAAATACGGTAACGCCATTACAGAATAAAAATCCACGGAATTACTCGCGCATGATAGCGCGTTGAAAACTTTCGGAATTGTTCCACTGCGGGGAGAGAATTACTTCCCCTCGGATAGATACTTTTGATCGAGAAAGCCGCTTAATAAAGTTCACCTTTAATAGTTTTAACCGGTTCTCTCCGATACTTCGCCGATATCGAAAACTATTACCGAGACCATTGAGAATTATTGAAAATTCTTCAAAAGTACGAGGAAACGAATTTAGTATAGTCCTATAGAGAAATAAAGCAAGGATGAGTTTTGATAAAAAATGAAAGAAGGTCTTAATTTCCTAATAACATATAGAATTGCCGTGTAGTCTGCTGGTTAAACTCTACTTAAATGTTGCAAATTTTAATAATAAAATACAATATATTACCTCTCATTTTCTTTTTGGTTTAATTAGATCGTATTTCTTTTTATTTCATTTTAATTTTTCTTTAGTTTCACGCTTATTCGTGAAATGGTAGAATGCCGAACTCATATACAAAGATTCTTGTTCCTATATAATAATCCAAGTAAACATAAACCTCTCAAGCTCGAGAACATTCTACAAGAAAGCACACTATATTTCTAAGTTACTGATTCTTAGTGTAGGTAGGGATGTGCTATGTGCACTTAGATGTACATAGAGTAACGAGATAATCGAAGAAGTTCGATTAATACGAAAGCTACTGGTCCAAAGTAATTTGAAGGGAATACATAGGGTATACGTAGATACATACGTAAGTACTTATCTCGTAAGCGCGTAATGCATTTAAAGACGAAACACGTATCGATTTTACAACGAGTCTAATTAAGGTCGAGTAAGGCTTAGGCGGATGCATAGAAAACAAAAAATCGATAGTTAGCTCGAAGTCTCATGTTCATCAGTGATACGTATAATTATTCAAGCAATTTAAATGTTCGCATATATATACACGTTCTAAAATCGTTGCATAACATATCTATGAAGAAAGAGAGAGAGAGAGAGAGATAGTGCGTTGAAAATACCACGTTACAAACTTTTTAATGTGAACTCGATCGCTAAACTCGTACTTACTATTATACATGCATATATACATAGATACGTACGAGCGACGATCGAATCGAAATTAATCGACACTCAAGCCGGTTACGAAACATTACCTATTACCGTCGATGTACATCGCGCGCGAAACGTTAAACGAATCAAGATTTATGGAGCGATCGATAACTTCTCGTCGTCGATTTGCGATACCTCTTCCACCGATATCCTTCGATATTTTCTTCGAGATGGCCTTTAACGAAGAATGGAAACGATTGATTAATTGGTAAGGTAATTCTCTGATCTTCCGCCCGACTAACAGTAAAGTAAGTAGAAGTATATATTAACAATTTTCAATCTACCTACTCTACGGGAATGAATCAGCAACGGAATTCATAGTCTTTATTTGTACGCTTATCTAAGAGGCATAGAATTTCAACGGTTTCAACTCATCGATAAGAATCGATAATTATAAAATGCTCTTTTGATTCGTTGAAAAAAATATTTCATTAAGAAACAAAACAAAAATTGATATAAAAATTTTACCTTAGTCAAGTACCAATCGTCGATAACCTTAACAATAATTCATTTCTAAAGGAAAAAATTTGAAATTAAACAGGAGGTTTAAGAAGATTTCTTTATAAAAAAAAAGAAAAAACGCGATTGAAACGATGCTTTCTATCTCTATCTCTCTCTCTCCCTCTCTCTCTCTCTCTCTTTCTCATCCGCAGAGAGAGTTTTTAATTTCCTGCAAAATAGAATCCTTCTCTCGCGGGGAGCGACGTTCCACGCCCATCCCTTGTCCCACGCAGTGATAAAGCAAATAAAGGCCGCGCGCACATCCTGCCACAATAAACCCCCGCTCGAAATCGCATAATTTAAATAAATTTACATCCGTTTGTACGCGAATAAATTTCACTTCATTCTTGACTTCTCTCTCTCTTTCTCTCTATCTCACTCCCTCTTGGTTCTTCCAGCCTTCCAATCTCTATATTTCTCTATCCGTCTACGTTCCTCTTTCAAACATCAACACCAGCAACCGACGAGTCCGTCGGTTCTCGGCTCTATTCTTCGGTTAAAATCATTTTGGCAGTCCTGTCCCTGCGGTTTCCTTCTATTCCTCGCTACCAACATCACTTTTACCACCACCACCACCACCACCACCACAATCGCAATCGCCGGCGTCGATGAATAATCAAAGAGGTTGGAAGGTCCTCCTCCTGCTGCTTCTCCGCCTCTTGAAATTCCACGGTTGATAACAACGAGGACGAAAGGCAATGAATGCCGGCACGCAGGATACCACGAAAGGTGCGAACAATGAGACTGTATATTCAAACGAAATTGCAAATCGGAGAATGGACGAACTCGCGGTGGGAGGGAGAAAGAAGCATTGGAAATCTTCGCGATCGAATCTCCCTGCAAGTCATACGAGGGCTTACGATCAAAAAGAGAAGAACATAAATGAACGAGGATATCTTTCTTTCTTTCTTTCTT
The DNA here is from genome assembly GCF_049000335.1 of Polistes dominula. Lineage (NCBI taxonomy): Eukaryota > Metazoa > Arthropoda > Insecta > Hymenoptera > Vespidae > Polistes > Polistes dominula. Next base: position 6,296,144 of record NW_028301147.1, read on the forward strand.
TCTTTCTTTCTTTCTTTCTCTCTCTCTCTCTCTCTCTCTCTCTCTTTCTTTCATTCTCGTACGAGCTAATCGAAGATAAAAGCGCGTTTGTAATTAAAACGTGACTCGTCGAGGAGCTTCAGCAACGGCAGCAACAAGAGAAGAAACATACTCTCTGCTTGATATAGTCTCAAAAACGAAGGACGAACGGGCGCAAACCTTCAAGGAATCGATTAAAGGATGCAATTAATCTGGTCTGCGTACTACTGCAAACGATTTTCTCTCTCCCTCTCTCTCTCACACATACATTCTTTTATGATGAAAGATATTCCTTTTTAATATGAACAATTGGTTTCCCATTCTAAATGACCTGTATTGAATCTAGAGCAATGATTTAAACTATACGACCTTAGACGATAGTTTTCTCGTTTAAGTTTTACTGGAATGTTCAATAAATTTTGCGGTTCGATAAGAAAAACACAATTTTGTAGTTTAAAATACATCTTATTATTCAGTATAGTCTCCCTGAACATCAATACACTTGTTCCAACGAGATTCCAATTTATGAATTCCATCCCAGAAGTAAGAATCTGAAGGGCTGCAAAATACGCTTCCACAGCTGTTATGACCTCATCATTTGATGAAAAACGCTTTCCATACATGATTTTTTTTAGTTCTGGAAACAGATGAAAGTAGCTAGGGGTCAAATCTGGTGAATACGGAGGATGCTCCAACAATTCGAACTTTAATTCATGGATTTTAGCCATTGTCAAAATGCTCTTGTGACACGGTGCATTGTCCTGATGAAGAAAGATTTTTTTCTTCCGCAAACCGGGTATTTTTCACGAATTTTTTCCTTCAGCTGGTCTAAAAGGTTACAATAATATTAGGAATTTATTGTTTTACCAGTTTGCAAGTAATCCACAAACAAAATTCCTTTCGCATCCCAAAAAAATGATGCTAACACCTTCTTGGCCGATTTCTGCACACGAACTCGTTTCGGAGCCGAAGAACCATGTTCACACCACTCTTTTGCTTTTTTTATGATTCAGGATCATAGTAATAGACCCAAGTCTACTATATGACGCACAAAATCCACTTTATTCTTTCGAAAACGCTCTAAATGTTGCTGAGAAAGTCGCATTCGAATGTGTTTTTGTTCCATTGTTAGCGAATGCGGTACCCATTGTGCACACAGCTTTTTGAAACCCAACACTTCAGTCAAAATATTGCTTACATTGCCCAGTGAGATGCCTTGGGCTGCTACTAAATCTCTTTCCGTAACTCGACGATTTTTCAATACGATATCCTGTATTTTTTCTACAATTTCTGGTTTTGTTGCTGTTTTTGGGCGTCCTTGACGTAGATCGTCTTCAAGGTTTGTACGACCACGTTTAAATTCAGCAACCCATCTTTCTACTGTACTAATTGAAGGCGAAGAGTCCTTATATACTTTCAACACTCGTTCATAAATTTCTTTTGCTTTTAAACCTTCCAAAAATAAAAATTCAATCATTGCACAATACTGGATTTCTCCAATGTATAAAAATACTGTAACACGTCGATACTAAATGGCTTGTAAACAAAGAATTAATTGACAGATTGAAATGAAACTTCACATACGTTCATATGAAGAGTGTACAAACATAATAAAAACAAATTTAGGCTAGTAGCAACGCCCTTTTTTATCGAACCGCCAAACTTATTGAACAGTCTAGTACTTCCATGCACGCGTCGCGACAAAATTCGTTTCACGAAACTTCGATGCTTCCAAAATGTATATTATACAAACTCTCCGGATGCATAACGTCGTCGCGCGTATCGCTGAAACTTTGCAACGTTTACGATAAGAGTCGATAGATATATATATATCTTACTCATTCTTGCATTTTGCCCTCTCTTTCTTGCGTCACAATCTAACGTGTAAAGCAAAAGCGGTGGCACGAGAGAAGAAGGATGAAAGACGAGACGCGTCTCCGAAAGGAATCAAGGGAAAGGGAAAGAGAGTGAAGGAAGAGACAACGGGCATGAAAGCGTTTCTATTCTCCAGACTAGGCGACGACGCATTGTTCGTCGTCGGAGCACACGTCGCGTGTACGTGGGTGGTTAACGCGGAATCAATGGAGCACACGCGAATGATATATGACACATAGACGCGAAATACCATTAAGTATATTTTCCCTTAACTCTATCTACTACTCTCTACTTACTTTTCTTTCTATTTTTGAAAATAGAGAGAAAAGGAAAGAAAGTGCTTGAGAGAAAAAAAATGATGTGCATTGAAAAAACAGAGAGAACGCGTGAGTAAGTAAGAGAGATGAAGGAAAGAATAAGAAACGAGGAAGAGATAGGTGACCAAGAAAGAGAAAGAAAGACAAATAGAGTGGTAGGAGGGCTGGTCGGGGTAGGCTCGTAATAAAGTCGATAATAACACGGAGCCATGGATATTTAGTGCTAGTTGTAAATCTTGGAGCAAATCGACGCCGCCATTCCGTTTCTACGACCGAATATATTACTACCGTGGTAGCAACGATACGTGCTATACACAATCTCCTCATCTTCCTCCTCGTACTCCTCATCTTTCTTCTCTTCCCTTCTTTTTCTTTTACCGTCAACATATGTACTACCACCACTACAACCTCCACCACTACCAACTAACGTTAGTTCTTCTCTCTTCGTCGAAAACTGTTCACTTTTTCGTACTCTTTCACGAGCGATTCGTAAGTAGTATATTTACGTAGTATGTCTTTTCGTTCTTCCTTAAGATATATCTACATAAAATTCCTTCAGGCGCGAGAAAGACACATCGAAATATACGACCCACTAAAAACACGTCGCTTTGAACGCATAACGACGTGTAGTGAGGTATTAAATAGCTGAGGGAAGGAATGTTCTTCGATGTTCTTACAATTTTCGAAAGGATTTCAGATCATTAGTAAATATTACGAGTAAACGTTGAAACATTGACGGTGTCATCTCGATTATAATCCCTATATTATTTGTAGTCAATGTTGCAGCTTTTTTGTAATTTATGCATTGACACCTTTATAGCATTATTTAAATGTTCCGTTGCTTGTTCGTTTCTCATGTTCCTGATTAAATACGTACGATATCTACGATAAATCGAAAATTTTTGAAGATAAATACATACGATTTGTATATAGATTCGTTTTTTACCGTTCGAATTTTCTTTTATATTCGATAAAAGATAAGAAATATAATTTTCTATAAAAGAGGGTAAAAGTTAGTAATAAAATCAATGAGGTCGTAACGATTTTCGATGGAGCTTTCCTTTTATCTTCGTGAACTTACTCGAAAGACGCAACGAAAGCACATTTCATGGCGATCGGGCTATCGTTACGATATAATTACGGTTACGAGCATATGGTACAAGCTGGTAGAAGCTAATGCCGATCGTCCAGTCAGCAAGAATAAGTGGCCGGGAGGAACGTAGCTATTCCCCGGTGTCTCGATGCGTATCGATGGAAGCGAGCGTAGTGGTAAGTATAAATGTACGCCTCCTGGTAACATCGTCGGCATGGCGAATGCTGCGATCCATCCTCGCGTCTATCTTGTCCGAGGACTAACGATAAACTTGAGAAATTATCGGCCGACCGGTTGAGCGGACTCGAATAAGAACGACTTTCGAGATTCGACCAACCGATTTTCATCATATGATCCGATATACCTTTTTATGTAATGCACTAGTCTCTGAATAAGATGCATTTACATATGAAAATCAAACTTATACTTAGTTTAGATCAACTTTTAACTCATCGTTAAAAACAAATAGCTTTTTTTTGTTTTTAAATAAATGTCGCATTTTAACAATTTCTTATCGTTCTCTAATCGGGGTCTACTTCGTTTCATAGATTTTCTATTTTGAGATCCAGTTTCTAAATAAATTAATTTAATTTATATTATTTATAAATTTAATATTTTATAATATTAATTTTAAAAATTATTAATAAATCCAAATTCTAAATAAGAATATTTGTACGCTGCATCCTCACTTTAACTAACTTTTTTCTTTTTTGGAGTAAAATAAAACTATATAGTCCGAGACTAGCAACGTTTTCGAGAGAGAATTGTGGGTAAGCTGATTTTTGAAGTGAAAACTTCTTTAGAATAGGGAGTGATTTGAAAAAAATGAAACGCTGGTTCAGGCAACGAAACGGTAGATGGCGAGGCAACGGAGACTGTATACGGATAGGCAACGGAGACTGTATACGGATAGGCAACGGAGCCTGTATACGGACAGGCACATTCACAGAAAGAGTGAAAAGTGTAAAAGAAAAAAAATTTATCTACCTGAGTTTCAAAAAAAAATATATTATATTTTATATTTACTTAGGTTAAGATAGGATATCTTTCCACCGACCAACATTCTACAATAATAACTTATTGCCAGGCAAGTAGTGCAGGTTCTAACCGAAAGATCAAGAAGAACGACATATCAAAAAATCAGCTTACCCACAATTATTGTTTTCCCGACGTTGCTAGCTCCCGGACTAATAGATATAAGATGAAAATTGTTCAAATTACGATAATTTGTTTACAGAAATAATTGGAATTAATTAATTTAATTGGAAAAATATTTACAAATTATGTAGTTAATATATTCCTTGAAAATTTACAAAATTTTACTATGAAAATGCATTATATTACAGCTATTTATAATTTTGAGCGATTAGTCTTCAATCTATCAGAGGATAAATATGCATAATGACGAAAATTCTCGTATATCTTCTCTCGTATAACTACGTACGGTGATTCGTCTTTCCGTGTTTCCCTTTGAAATAATTTTTCTGCTTTCTTCTTTTTAAAAATGCTTTTGAACGAGACGACAGTTTCGTGGCGAGTTTTTTTTTCGATTCATTCTTCCTCTATCTACCTTTTCTCACGTTCTTCCTTTCGTTCGAAGGATTGCTATCGATAGACGATTCGCGTATTTCATCGACGACGAGGAGCTCTTGTATTCGGCGTGTTGATGGTATTTGTTAGCCCGGTGACGTATTTGTTCGCCAAGAAGACGTCGGATGATGGATGGCAGTCAGCAGGAGAGCGATTTGTCTCCCACAGTCTAGGAAACGTGGAAAGGCAAACGACTATGCGAGAGACCAGCGAGAGTTTCTTTCAAGAGCAAGAGAAAGATAGATATGGAAAAAGTAAAAGAGAAGAAAGATGAAAAAAGGGGGCAAAATAAGAAAAGAAGGATCCAGTGGAACACGAGACTTTGGACGTTTCTTGGATCGCGACTTTGTATTATTTATGACATCAAAATATTTGCTAATATTCTTCGTGAATGCCCGTAACAACGAGAAACGATAAAAAGCGTTTATCGGTGAAACGAGTCGTTGACGAGAGAGAGAAAGAGAGAGAGAGAAAAAGAAAGAAAGAAAGGAGCCATTAATGTTCCTTTTTCTTATTATTATAAAAAAAGAAACTCATTTCACTTTTGCTTCCCATTATTTTGTCATTAGCTTGTTTCTTATTCCCTTACTACTTTCAGATAAAGATTTTTCAATATACTTTCAATTAATCATTACTATTTTTTTAATAATTGGTTAACATATTTCACATATCGCATAATTTCTTGTTTAGACTAGAAAAAGATGTGTGATATCAAAATTTTCATGTATAAACAAGATTGACTATACACAAGTTTAATGATTCTACACAACGAAAGGATTAATGTCGGCATTTTTCAAAAGAGCAAGGCCATTGCTCTCGCTCCCCTCTTTCTCTTTCTCTTTCTCTTATAACGGTTTGGCTCCGAAACGCCTCCGCGTCCTACGGCGTTCCTACTCTTTCCGAACAGAATTGGCGAATTATTATTAAACGCCGTCAAAACAGCGAATTTATTTCGGCGCGGTATCTTATTGATGTACCATTGGACTGTAAGAAGTCCCATGGGCCTTGGGACGCGCTGCGCCGCGCTGCGGAACGCCCCAGGAGGCCAACGGGTCCCATTGGTGTAACTACAACGACTATAAATTTCATTGGATCCAATATCATGTCTGTAACTCGTTAAGCACTTTTAACCTCGTCCAGACCATGCCAGATATCAATCGATCCATTGTTGTTACCACGCGGCCTGGAATCATCCAACTTCCTCTCTGGTTTTCTTGGAAATAACAAAAAGAAACTTATTCTATTAACACAATAGCCTATCTTAGATTAAATTTATTTAATGTATTATTATACGAAGCTATTGTAGCCAATTTAGTTTTCCGATATTAATGTTCGAAATATACCTACTGGATATAATTCAAAATAGCAACTAAGGTAACCCATCTCAGCTAACGGAAAATCGTGAATACACGAGATGATAGGGAGTTTAGCAGGGAGGAGGCTAGGAACGTGTCCTCTCGCGTTCCTGAATAATCGAAAACGCTGAGTGCACGTCCGTGTTACCCTCGGGCATCTTGAACGCCCCGAAGCAAACGTCGACGTAACCGGTCAAGCACCTAAGCCCTTCTAGGATCGGCTGGCCTTTGGTTACTGCTCTATTCTAAGCGCTTCGACGATGCAAACGAGCGTATATCAACTTTACCCTTCTACCTGTACCGTGAAAACCTTTCATAAAAATTCAATAACGTTGTATTTCGTATATATTATAAATTCAATATTAATTACAAGTATATTTGTTAATTTTCTTGGTAATTATCCTTCTTTTAAAGGGTTTGAATCTCTAAAATTACTGCAACTCAATTCGTTTCCAAGACTAATTTAACTCGTCTCACACAATTTTAAGTGATTTTTGAGTTAATGAAAACTGATCGTTCTTAATGACAAGCTTAAATGAGACAGATTGCAAGGAATGATATACCTATGAGAAAAAATAAAGGAAGACAGATCGGATCTTGTCGCAAGCAGTTAAACAATCGCGGACCATCGCGTCCGGTCATTATCGCTGAGTCGTTACTGTTATATTCTATGCTCGAACGCGTCTCTCGGTACGCCTTTTACGTGGAACGATTAGCGGTGTGTGTCGATGCGAAAAAGAAAAAAATACATTCTTTTTACAGCGAAAGGGTACGAAGGAGCACGCGACACGATGACCCGCGTGAACAAGCAATGGAGAAAGATAAAGTTTTACTTTGAAAGAAGAAAGAGAGAGAGAAAGAGAGAGAAAGAAACGAAGTCTGCACTTTGTTCCAGTCGAAGAGACATCCTGAGAGGAAGATTCTTGTTTTATTATCTCTCTATCTTTCTCTCCTTTCTTTTTATGGTGATCACGATTATTCAAAGACGCTTACAATGTTACTTATATAAAATTTGCGAAAAAAAAAGAAATAAAAGACCGAAATAGAGGCTGTATCGATGTTATCGTTTTAAATCCACATCTCATGGGTATTTTAGATAAAACGATTTAAATATATCGGAGGAGAGCCATTATGACGTTTGATCCGTTAAGTGCTTATGATATTTCATTTAGAAAAGATATTCAGAAAGAGAAAGAGGGAGAAAAAAATACGTTAAAGTGTGGGGTTTAGACAGAGAAAATTATATTAAACTGATGATGATGAAATCTAGTTTATTAAATTAATTATGATGATGTGATGTTGAGCAGTATTTACGAAAGGTTTACAGAAAAGTGGCGTGGGTATAAAAATACAGAATACAAAAAAGAGTTATAAATATAAGATCGACTGTGACTGACTAATAAACTGATAAACTGACTGATAAAATACGCAGACGAATATAACAGACTGAAAGTATAATTATTAAACTGAGAACTAAGGACTAAGGAACCGAACAGACAAACAGATATACAGACTGATACAGATTAAGAACTGATAGGCTAAGAAACTTAAAGCTAAAGACTCTCACATATTTATATCATAAAAGAGTAACACCTCTTTGGAGGGGGAAGGAGATTTTGAATACTATCGACCAATAGCAGAAGGATCCTTCCCCCATAGTCAACCGATAGGTACAACTTTTGTTTTTGATAAAGATCGTAGTGAAATCATGCATAAAGGAACTTCGTTTTTTTAAACAACGGAATATCGTTTCCACCTCCCCAATCACCGAGTGGAGTTTCCTTTCACTAAAATCGATATCGTATTCAAACAGGAAATAAAATAAATGAAGAACTAAATATTAATTTTATCGTTTACAAAAGTTTCTTTTCTTTTTTTTTTAAATTCTCTAAAGATATGACATATCATCTGTGAAATAGCTTTCGGCGAAGTAATTTGTCTAGCGAGAGATGCCTTTCGTCGTCCGCCGCTTGGTAGCTACCGTCGTAAACGACGTCCCGCGGGGATATCATCGGTGATTACGGTATCCACGACATCTTGACTCGGTGCACACGACGATGTCTCGGAAAGTTTCGTCGTTAGCTAATTGCAGCGTGCGCGCGAGACCGTGTCGCGTTGCCAAGTAAATAGGTATGGTATACTCAACATGGTGTGGTGTACCAAAGCACGTGAGTCCTATCGTCTGATGCCGATGTCGACACCGACTCTGAGACTTCGTCGTAGTCGTCGTCGTCTTTACGTTCGCGTGTTAATACATATGCATTTTGCCCTTTCTATATTTCCAACAAGTCCCGTTCGTATAATAAAATATTACGAATTGCATCGATCCAATGTTTTACCTATAATATTAGTACTTTTTTTAAATTATATTACATTACATTAGATGTAAAAGATTTTAATTAATTTTTCAAAAAAAAAGGAATATCAGTTCGTTAAATCTTCAAAATTAAATTATTCCGATAGAAGTAATATTTAAGATTATACTTAAATATGTATATTTTAGCAGTCATATAATTCAAACGTAAGTTCCTTTGAACGTAGAAAAATGATTCTTTCAATTTTTAATTAGTTTCTTCAAATAGATAGAATTTTTCCCTGAAAATTATTATTGACACTTCCTTCATTTTTTTTTTCAAAGATTCAAGTTTGTTAATCATGAGAAGTTTCTATCAGAGTCATTACACTTTCAGCAACCTTACTAAATTCTCATTATCCTACATACTATCATAGTTACCCCTTTTAAAGTGGGATTTATTTATGATGATCCATTAAAACCGACGTGTAAGGCACCCCGAGATAGGGAACGAGAACTTTCGTAATGAGAGAGTAATACGATTCTATAATATTTCTCTAATCTCGATTCGTGAATCGATCGATGAAGGATTATGTCCGCATTGTATTTTCTAGTTCCGATATTCTACAATTATTGCAAATAAATTTTTTAACATTTATCCAAGTTAACTTAAAGCAAAGTATTGATAAAAAATAAATGGAATGTTAATATTGTTAAAAATCAAGGTAAAAAACATTAAATTATTAACTATTCCTAAATATATAATCATAGATAGAATTTCTTTATTTTCTATCGAAGAACAATTAATGAAATAATAATTTTCAAATATGTTATTTTGATATTTGTAAGATGTATTAGTATTTAATTTTATTTATTTTAATATTTATAATATTTATAGAGTTTATTAAAAGATTTAACTTGATAAAATGAGATAGAATAAAATAGTAAGTACCTCTATAATTATCTAAATTAATTGTTTATTTACTTGTTGCATTTCGTGCTACTTTAAACGCAATTTTTAACGAAGATACCGTCGTACTTATCTCTTCGTTGTTTGTTGTCTTTCGTCATCGTCTTTCGCGCGCAACAAACTCGTCGTAAAAACTAATACAATGTCAAATGCGCACCCACTTGTCCCCTTCGTTGTCTTTATATAAACTTCCCGACCATTTCCAATCATAAAAAATCTAAATTATTATTATAACATTTACTAACTCTTTCATCCTACAGTATATTCCTATGTACTTATACACTCATACAACGTAATAAAAGAATTAACCTACACACTTACTTTTAATACTAACACTATTCCCTCTCTCATCCTCATAGATTTATTATTTCTTATCGTGAATCGTGATTTGTTAATTCAGTACTCATGTAAATTTCATCTAAACAGAATAAAAAAAAATATTCTTATTCGTATAATATTGTATAATCTGGCATTATATATTCAATCACTTCGTCTTACGTCTAAAATGATTCTAATTCAAAAGAAAATTAGAGAGAGAGAGAGAGAGACAGAGAGAGAGAGAAAGAAGGTTTCCAACATAGAAGATCCATGATTAAGGCTCGAATGAGACTCGAACGATGGAAGTACCAACATGTTATAGCTTGCGAACGTGCTGTTCAACGATCCCGTCGGTCTTCCAGCAACGTTAAGTATTCACCGAGTGTAAGTACATACGCCTATGCTTCTGGATTAGCCAGAGCCATCCATCTGGTATATTTACGGCAAGTATAACTTGTAATTCAACATCGATTTTCGTACTCTTTCAGGCCATTTTATATTGCCCTCCCACGAAACTTTTTTTTTCCAGCCAACATACTACCGAGTGTTTCTTACTATTTCTTTTATCCTTTTACTGTAAAAGTGAGTTTCCCGGAATAAACGTGCCATTGTACGGGGTAAGTATCACTCCCTAGCTTTATGCACCGTCGTATTACAAGCTACGGAATAGAAATAGGAAAAAAGTCAGATTAATAATGTATGCTTCAGAAAAAAGGGGAAAAAATTACTAGATATACAATTTGATCGAATGGATGAACTAGTAATATAAAATAGAAATACATAATGTTAGTGCGTAAATAAAATGCGTTGCTTTTAGCGATGATAGCAAATATTTATAGCCGCATTTATAATAATTTTCTAATAACGAATGACTTGCAGTATTTATAAATTATTGAGACAAGGAGCGAAGTCCATTACATTCAATCGTTTTTTTGATCAAAAAAATATCCCGTGGCTTAATGCGGCTTTGCGTCAGACAGTCCTAAAAACTATTCTTCGAATATCTCACGATCAGAATACTTCGAATCGGTGTCACGTGTTGTAGAAGCTCTTAGAAAATGGGTTGTGACAACTCGTACCAATCGACGATCAAAACGGTAGTAAAGAACGAACATTGGGCGAATTGAGATCCGTTGGTATGATAGAAAGTACTCATGACAGACTTCTTACAAAGAAGAGAAGCTTTTAAAAAATCAACATTTAATTGAAACACATATATTATCTCAATTTGTATATTACATATTGTATATTAATATAATTCTAAATAAAACCATAAAACAAAAATATTATATATATATTAGCGTGGGTCAAAAAAATGACTTATTTTTTTTTTCAAGTGCCACGCAAAAATGGGTTTCTAGACACCTTAAAAGAATTCTCACCAAATATGAGCTCTTAATTTTAATAGGAAGATCCTCCGCATCGCAGTTTTTTATTTTTTTTTCAGTTCAATAGATTAAAATTCATACCTCATTATTTATTGATTGTACAGAAAAATGTTCTAGACGAATTTTGTAGGAAATTTAATGCTCTACAAAAAAGGTTTCTTATATTTTTTCCGTAAACCTCACCATTTGAATGATATTGAAGATTTAAATTTGATGATTTTTAGACAAATCTCATTTTTGCTTATGAATTTTATAACTCGACAATAAATGACTATTAAAAAGTGCACAATACAAATTTTTGTAGGAAATTAACTGCTCTATAAAAATGGTGTCTTATGTTTTGGCGATTAAATTAAGCGTTCAAAAGATATTCAGAGACAAAAATCAGTATACATGAAAGTTTGATGATAAATATCTTTTGAACGCTTAATTTAATCGCCAAAACATAAGACACCATTTTTATAGAGCAGTTAATTTCCTACAAAAATTTGTATTGTGCACTTTTTAATAGTCATCCATTTGAATGATATTGAAGATTTAAATTTGATGATTTTTAGACAAATTTCATTTTTGTTTATGAATTTTATAACTCGACAATAAATGACTATTATATATATATGTACCCATAATTTTGAAAATAGTCTAAGTCAAAATAAAAAAAAATGAGCTTATACTAATAACTATATACTCACTACACGTACGTAATAACTATATTACGCACCACATTATTTTAAACTAAATAAATTTAATGTAATTTTCACGATATTTTCAGAAATAAGTCGTTAGATAATGTTTGTTTTTTCAATATTACATAGAATTCATATAGTATTCAAATATAAATCTTTAAATATCTCGAAATAAGAGATACATGACTTAGACCACTTTCATAATTAGGGGCACATATATATATATATATATATAATATTATAGATTGTTATATCACATTTAACACTAGGTTTACGGGACCCGTCAATTTGACGGATTTCAAACTTTGAAATGAAACACGCAAGAAACCATAGCATTAATCTTAACTACTTTGCATCGTAAATTTATAATTTTATTTAAAAAGTTTATACACACAATCATTATTTTTTTAAGCCTTTTAAATTTTGAAATTTGTATGTGGTATACCTATCTCTACGAAACCCGTCAAATTGACGGGTTAGCTGATTACGTAAACAATCCTTATATATTTGCTTCGTTTGTAAAATTATTCCTCCAATAGTAAATATAAGAGTGAAAGAAACGTCTAAGATGCCCCCAACTCATTATCTCAAGCGCCTTGATAAGTGACATAAAGCGAATTGTGTGGCCAGGGTGTCATGTTACTTCGCATTGAATGAAATCGCTTACCAAAGTTATCCTCGCGTTATTCGAAACTCAAAGCATGCAGTAGACTAAATGTCGTATCGAAAAGACATTCGGTTCATGTGTTGGTGCAAACATAACACACACACAAGCAATTTTCACAACCGATGATCGCCGACGTTAGGCTGCGATATGCTTTGAGTTTCGTATGCCGCCAGTATCGGCTTGTAACGATCTCCGAAGATATCTCTAGAGCACGAGCCAGCCTTCAGTATACATAATTGCTGCAGTGACAGTGGTAAGAACATTTTTCGAAGACAGTGTGCAAAAGTTTTGGTTATTGTAGTCTCCGCTTATTGTAAGTATTTACAATAGGGTAATTGAATTTGGGCACAGTATTTTTAACTCTCACCGATCACCCTTTTATAGCAATCATGAGTAGAAACAGGAGATATAATAAGTGACCAAAATTACCAACATCAATGAGGATTGTTCTGAAGTACCTTCTGGTACCTCCGAAGGAGATCAATATGAATTAGGTGAAAGTGAAGATTACAGTGAATATTCTGAATCCACTGAAACTGGAGAAATGGAAGGATCTTTGGATAGTGAAGAGGAAAACTTCTTCAATATGCGTCGTAACAAGAAAAGGAAGTGAATTATTTCTAGTTCTGAAACCGAGGAGGAGAGGACGAGTATTCCAAGGACATCCTGATATGTAATGGAAGAAATTGGCAGCGATAAATGCGTGGATATTGTATAAAGAGTGTACCGGATCGAAAATATCCAGTAAGGAGTTTATATTTTCTTTAGCCGATGAATTAGCTAGAGAAAACAAGGAGAACGTTCGTCAAAGTTCAGACGTATCAGTTCTGTCACCTTCAACATCAGGAGTCCAAAAAAGTTGCCAAGTAGGCTACTGTAATAAAAATGAAAGCAGTAATTGCTGTATGTATTGCAAAAAAAAAACGTATGCGGAAAATGCACGAACGAAATTCAATACATATGTAAAAAATGTGCTCGATAAAAATGATTACCCTGTAGCATTTATATTATTGTTATCATTTCCGTGATAACTTACAAAAAAGATTTTGACTTATTAGTATTTTATTTTTACATTAAGCCTTATATTGTTCATCTCGGACTTAGTGTGAATAAATTGAATTTTTAAAGTAAATACGAATTTTCATCCACCCGTCAATTTGACGGGTGCTCGTAGAGATAGGTATATAAGAAACGCCCCTAAACCTATTGTTAAGGACGATAACAACATTTTATTAAGAATAAAATAATTAATAATAACCGTACAATGAGCATGGCATGGCTCAGTCGGTAGAGCACTCGACTCCCACGCGGGTTCGAGTCCCCGCTCTCCGACACTGAACGTTGGGACATGCCTGCTCGTCGTGGCTTTGGGATCGCGGGCGTCAGAAATGATGCCCTTGGGACCATCGCCAATATTGACGTGGTGGGCTCAGGGCGGACCGGACTGCTGCGCTTCGCATGGGGGACGGGGCTGCTCGCGGGACCACCACAATGATAGGTGCTCCCCCAATGGGCCCGGGCACAATGGCCCAAGGACTGAGCGCCCGGGATAACAAACCACACGAAAAAAAAGACCGTACAATAATTTTCAATCGAGGACATTAGTACGATACATTTTCATGCAACAAATTCTGGAAACCTAAATATGTTAAAACGTCCTGAGTCCAGCTAGTAACAATATTTAATGATACTTATATTAATGAAATACACGAAGCAAGGGAGAAAGTAAGTCGTTTAAACTCGATTAAGAATCTGTCGACATCTTAATATCAGCCGTCATTGGGATCCTTGCAATTCGAAGGATGTACTGATAAATTCACCAACAGCGAGACAATTTTCTTTTGTGTTTAAAGGAAGCAGGTCTAACGCGTTATATGTACTTGAACAAAAAGATAGAAAGAAATGGAAAGAGAAGAGTGAAGGAAAGAAATAGAAAAAAAGAATGAAACGGATTAAAGCAGCGGCAACTACGTCGTGAGTTTGACGGGGCGCCATGCGAACAGCTTTTTCTTCAAAGAGCGGTGGCCCACAATGTCTTAGTCGCGGCCCTGTTTGCCTCCCTCGTCGTATATACGTCTCTTGCCAGGCCTCTCTATTTGTCCTTATTTATCGGCCTGTCCGCGTGACTTTTTCTCCGATTCTCAATGCATTATCTTGATCGATTACTCGTTACGACGCTGATTTATATTCTCGATCGTTTTCTGGTGGCCTTTGAAGCGCGGAACACGAATACCGTCATATACATTACAAGGTCTTGTATATCTCTTAACCTCGAGTTTCTACAAGATCGAGAGAAAACTCATCAAGACTTTTCCTATCATTAATGATTCATACGAATCTAGTTAGGTGACATTAGTTCGATACGACTCTATTAAACGTATTCAATAAGTTATCGAGAAAACGATTAGACTTTTAGTACGTGTCTATATTGAAATAGGATTATTTATTATTATTATTATATTATGTATATTGGATCAGAAACAGAATATCTCCAATAGGAATGTTATACGAATGAATTTCGTTAAGGTCAAAGACCGAAGAGGTAATTTATCTACTTCTAAAATGATTTCACTTTAGATATGGTAGAATTCATTGTTTCTTCCTTAGGTTAATTCTCATAGAATTCTTTTCTAATGCATGGTGTTTTAAGCTAATGTTCTTAGTTCTATGATTAAAGCATTAAAAATTCAAAAAGAAAGAACATCGGCACTCCGCCGTTTTCGTCGTCTTTGCCACAACGTCACTTCCTGCTACTTCTCGAGTCTATGGTTTTATCGGCGGCCCGTCGTGTCATTCAAAGATAACGTTTCTGAAAGGTTTCGACGGACCACTTTCACTTCGTTAGAACGCATCCGGCTAATTAGTTATCAGTGAGGAATACTTATAGCAGGTAAAACGTCTAGCAAGGGAAGAAAATAGTTTCTAACAGGATCGTACGAGAGAGAAGAATTACAACGTTGTTTTAAATTAAATGCAAATTGTTCATGACAAAAATAATGAAAATCAAGGATACAATCTCATAATCCTAATAAAAATGGTATTTTAATTATATTCATTTTCTATTTATCAATATTTATTTATTTTTTCGTTTAATTTCACTAATCGATAAACGATAAAAATTCTCGAGTAAATTTTCTTTATTTTAGAAATTAAATATTTCTATGTCATAAGCGTGATATAAAATAAATATTAGTACGCGGTAGAGAGATATAATTTTATATTCAATTTCAAGAATGATTTTGAATTTTAAAATAAAGATAGAACGAAAAGACATTAATTCGTTTATGTGACTATATACAGATATATACCGATCTGATGGTTCCTCGTGAGCAAGAAAAAGTACTGGCATGATCTGTAAATCAATCGCCGAAGGTAGACTCTTCACGAGTAAATAAAAGAGAAAAGATAAAGAATGAAATATTCTTTTCTTTCTCTCTCTCGGACACGTGGAAATCGTAAGTTGAGCCAATCGTAATGGCGGTTCGGTTCGCGTGTTAAACATCAGTTATCTTGCCGATCGGTGAGTTTTACGTTTGCTCTTAGCACAAGCAGTCGCGTGCTCGTAGCGGCTTCGAATCTTCTCATTGATGGACCTCGCGATTCTCAATCTCCTTCTTAAAAAAAATTCTTCACGTAAACGCGCCCACACTATCGATAAATTCGATTTTTTTTTCTTTATCAATTGCCTCGAATTTTTCTATCGTCTTTTAATATCATTTTATATCGCTTTCTTTTTTCGATTATAATCATTTGCCATTTGTTTTCATTTAAATAATGAACGCTAGTAAATAAATAAATAAAATAACAACGTATTTAATTTTTTCCCTGTCGAAAAGATTTAAAACCAGGGCAAGATATTCATTAATAACTTTAATGACGAAGTACCCTTTCTTAAGAGGCGTAAGAAACTACCCTTCTATGTGTCGAGGATTAAGCTACTCTCACGAGAACCCTCACGACGATCGGGGAAGAAAGCTTCGTAGCGTGGAACGACCTACGGGGTGTCTTTGTCGTTATTTAATAACTTCTTTATTAACTCCTAAAGTAGTCTCGTCGTCGACTCTACGTATTTGAAGCTAAGAAAAAAAAAGAAAAAAAATGGAGCAAAATTTCTTTCTTTTAGTCGGATCGTAAGTAACTTAAAGAAGTTAAAAAATGAAAATCTAAATAAGTCCCCACAAAAAAAAGTTCGATAGAGGGAGGAGGGAGGAGTAGTCAGATCGTTCGAATTGAACTTGTAAAAAATTTGTTCCATACTCGGTGACGCGAAACAAGACGCCTAAAGCTTTTCCAACGGAGGAGGCCTTTGTTCAGCCTATAATGAATTCAACGAGTTTTGTCGAGGGTGGTAGTTTCCTGCTGGCACCCTCAAAATTGAGATCGTTGCTCTGCTCGGCCGTACGAACGCACGTAAGAGTGAGTGAGCGAGTGAGTTAGTGAGAAAGAAAAAGAGAAAGGAGAGGGGTGGTGGTGATGGTGGTAGTGGGGAGAGGCTAAAGTGAACGGGCCAAAAGGTGGAGGCAATTTATGAACTGTGCTTCCTTTATGAGAGGGCGGTTTCGAGCCACGACTGAATTTTAACGCGTGACTCACGGCGCAATCGTCGACAACGCAGGACCCCGAGCGACTTCTGCTTACTACTTCCATACACACCGCCTCCGCGGCATACGAGAACGATCCTTATTATCGTTTATTATCGTTCGTTATTTTTCACGCTTTAAAAAATACGCGCCATTACGGACGAGTCGATCGAATATTTTTTATATACAGGGATATATCGTAATATGTATCGCGAGAGAGTATGTAGAAATATCCGTTGCCGAGTTGATAGGAGATATCAAAATAATGAGAAAACTTCGTGTCCGTAGCAACGCTTTTTGTTTCTTTTTCTCCTTTCTGTTTTCTCTTTTTTTTTTTTTTTGAAACCTGCTCGTATATTAAATCCAGTCCCGAAATAATAATCATATATTATGGTTGGTAGGTATATAATAAATCCTGCGGCGTATTTGAAAATCACGGTCTAAAGATGAGCGCGCAAGCGAGTAATGACGTGTATCAAAAAACACCTGGTGAGTAATTGTAAATTTAGTTGTAATAATTTTTGTTCTTTTTTTTACGATCGTAAGTTTCGATATTTATGAAATCGAATGAAAATATGTAAAAATTTACTTTTACGATTAACTTTTAGATTTATGTCATTATTTATACTATAGAATATATTATGAGTTAAATGTTTACTATTTTTCGTATTTATCGATAGTCTATTATCATAATTACAATCACTAATATATTATACATGAACATCTTAACGTCGTATTAGAAAGAAGCAAACTTTTTTGATTATTTCTATAATAACAATTTTCTATTATCTCAAATTTAATAAACAATCTAGAGAAATTCAAAATAGTATCCAAAATCCTGTAGTAAGAATCGAAGATCGTGCCCATTCCTTTCGCGTTAACCATTCTACGTGAGGGAGTGTTGTTTTCATGCTCCATGGGTGGAATGCGGTCCGATTTATACGCGAGGAACCAGGGAGAATCCGTCAGATTCTGGGCATCGATCGAGACGTCAGAATGGTCGATAACGTCTCTGAAAAACTCGTCATGAATTCTTCATGTCACACCTGACCATGAAAAAGTCGAGAGATCGAGCGAAAAATCATCAAACCTTTCGCGAAAAATACCGATCGGATGTTCTACGGGTATTATAATCTTGGTCTTTTGGGGACTCCGAAGACACGTCGTTGACATCCTGAAATCTTACTTGTGCATTCTTACTACTTGAAAATATAACTATCTTTCTATTCTATCAATGAAACAAAAAATACGACACGTTATAGCAAAAAAAGAAATCAAATAATATACTGATTGATAATCAAAAGAATAAATGAATAAGATTAACCCGTTTTAGTGCTTGACAACGATGTTTCGTTGCGTTCATTTTTCCTAATGATTTATTAAAGAAACATTATTATTAAGAGTTTCAGCAAATATTAAAATATTATATAATTTTATTTTCATTTATGAATTTCGTTAATATCGTTTTATTTTGATATCTGTTTTCTTGAATCCTACTAAATAACAGAAACTAGGGTCGGCAGTATTCTACGCATAGTAGAATATACATAGTTGAATAAAAGAATGAGTGAAGGAAAGGAGACAGAAAAGCCCACGATTTCTCTTTCGCATTAGTCTCAATTTAATAGCTACGCAATGTATTGTATGTTCGTAGAAACCTTTAGCGAGAAGATATCCCTCCGGGAGACAAGTATTCAATTAGAATAATAACGTCGATTTACAAAAGAATCGACTTCAAAGGGGTTCGGCAGGTGAGTAGTGCACGTTACTGGTGAGAACGAGAACGAGAAGCGATATTTGATCGAAAGAAAGGAGAGAAGAGAAAAGAAACAGAAATAGAGAGAAAGAGAAAGACAGAAAAACGAAGAGAGAGAGAAAGAGTCAAAGAAGAAGAAAAAAGAGAAAGAGAAAGAGAGAGAAAGAGAGAATAATCGCAGGTCGAAAGATCGAAGAGAGGAATAAGGATCGTCTCCTATTCGGTGTTCGATAAGCCGAAGAGGAAAGATACGAGGAAAGATCTGGTGTGTGCAAGAGAAAGAGAAAGAAAGAGAAATAAAAAGAGAAGGAGAGAAACCGTTTTGTTGGTCGCGTCGATGCCTCCGGGATTATATACGACAGCGAACGACAATACGTTTCTGAGATCACTATCGGGCCACTATTGTCGGCCATTAAAAATACCTCCTCAACGTTTATTCGGCAAATAAATCTCGAAACGATGGAATGCGGCCCTCTTGTCCTCTCCTGCTCATCTTCGGATCCTTCTTGTCATCATGGATACTGCGTGTCTCGACCTTCTTTCCTTCCTTCCTTCCTTCTTTTCTACGTAACGATACCTCTTTAACTCTTTTTCTCAACTTTGAACAAGCGAATTAGATGTAAATAAACTTTTCTCTCACTAAGATCGATAGCGGATTCAAACAGAAAAAAAATCAAACATAAAAAAAAATAAGAAAAAATAAAAAAAAATAAATAAAATATAAAAAACTTAATATATGGCTAATTGTCTACATATTATGCGACATCATGCACTCTGGAACTATAGCTTGAGAAATAAATAACCTGGTTTTTAAGCGACGTATAGTATACGTCGCTTTTAATTTTGGGACAGAAACTTCACGACGTATAGTATATATCATAATAGGTCAAATGGTTAATATCGATTAGAGAACTGACAAAATATAATGAAACGTTACATTTTTTGCCTACTTATGCACGTTTATATTTCTAAAGTTTAAATAGAAGTTTTGTTTTTTAAATGTTATTATCATCAAATGCAATTTCAGTTTTAAGATTAAGTATTACCGAGTATATACTTGTACAGTTAACAATCGCATCTCAGTATCTCATGAGAGTTAATAGGCGTTCGTGCAACGAGGCATGAAAGAAGATTCCTCTTACTACTCCAAGGATTCGCGAGAGATGCGAGAAGCGTAACGCTTTCTACGAAGTGCACACGAAAACGATTAGTCTCCTAGCGTACTCTCCAACCGTGACTATCCGTGCGGAAACAATAATTAGCTTAATTAATCGGCTCACAAGGAGTCGTTCGATAACTCGATACAATGTTAAAGTGACATTAGCTGATAAGATGTCTTCCGGTAACACTCTCATGTTTCTGATGTAACTTCAAACCTTCTCACCCCTCTTTCTCCCTGGTCCCGCCACCGCCCCCTCGCCTCTCTTTCCGTCCCTTTCCAAGAGTCTAGTCGTACTCGAAACTCCAAGTTCAGCTAGGTGTCTCTCTAACGTTTCTTGGAAAGACTCCAATTAAACGTACCTTCTCACATACTCGTTATAATAAGCATTACCTCGTTGCAACATCTTAAACCTTTCTTTTCCTCTTCGTTTCTTGTTTTTCTTTCGAATTCGGAAACAACCTTCCACGAGCATGACGAAAGGAATTTATCCAAGTTCCGTTAAAGTTACCAACCTCAATCCTTCGACAAACAAGGTAAAACTTGGATTTTTACGAAAATATTATATTACATATTTTATTATTATCTGCTATAGGATAATAAGAAAATAAAAAAGATTATCCAAGATCAGTCATAGTTATACATAAAAAAAGAATTAATAAATTATATGTTAATAAAAAAAGAAAATATACTTTTATAAAATATCTAAATAATACGGATACTATTTCGTTCGCAAAATATCAAATTTTGTTTCGAAAAGTAAAGATCAGATTAAAGCAAATAAAAAAGTGAGATTTGTGAGTAACATCGGGGAGGTCGATTCAAAGTAAAAAGCGGTAAGAAAACTTACAAAAGTACACGTTAATGACTTCGGCAGGTTTTGTACACACCGGAGGAGAATATATTGTAAGGTCCAGTTCGGGAGAAGCGTTCGACTGAAGTTGGACGACGATGACCTCGGTGCCAGTCATCCTCGATAATGACCGCTTCTCCTTCCACCACTTATCTTCTCTTTCTTTCCTTCATTTATTTATTCCTTTCTTTCTTTCTTTCACGAGCACGAAAGTTCGAACAACGTTCTCCTAATAACCGGCATCATTAGCGCGTGTGGTAGCAAATACGAAGGCCATGCAACCACCAGCAGCAGCAGCAGCACTAGATGCAGCTCAACCCAAAAGCAAGCGAAATGTTTCGGCGAACGCACCAACCAAAAGAGATCTCTGACAATAGCCCTGTAATTTTCATTTCAAGAATGCACACGGGGGCGGATGACTTTAACGACGACTTTCAGCGACAGTTTGCAGATACCTACGATGAACGAGGATGTGATTTGTAACGAACAAGAGTGTTGGCACGTGCTTCTGGTCTTCGTTTTCTTTCTTTCCTCTTTTTTTTTCTCCTTTCAAAAAACAAAAACAATCTTCGTCTTCTTGATTAAAGATCTTCAGATTATGATTTCGTTTTTTTAAAGTGAAAACTTCTTTAGAATTAGTGTGATTTGAAAAAATGTAACGAAGTTACAGCGATGTAACAGAGCTGCGGGCGTCTATGAAACGGCCACGATACTAAATAATAAGAGAAAACAAAACAAAATGTGTGCAGATCACACGTGTTAGAAGTGAAACCTACAAAAAACTAAGTTTCGAGAGAATGAGACGAATGCAAAATATCAGGTGTAGGATAATTGTAGGGTTTATTTGTTATAACATTATTATTATCATATTATTATTATAATATTGTTACCACATTCAAAAATTATTTTACGTTTTATTGACATATAATACATAACACATTACACAGTAAGCAAGTTCTTAATTTGAAGAAATGAGACGAGTTGCTTATGGTAACAAAATAATGTATGGTAATTAAACACCTCTCTGCGTGCACGAAATGCACGAACGCGTTCCGTCGAACTCTTTAAAACTTCCCTAATATTTTCTTTCTACAGATTTTCACAACACTGTTCGAGAGACACTTGAAACACAATTCACAATATCCAATTGCGAATCATCTGAATAGAAAATAAAAAATAATGTTACAAAAGTGATCTATTGAGATTATGCTTGTCTAGTATGAGTAGAAAGGATTAAGAAAGAAATATATTGATTGGAAGCTATTTAATGACTTACGATGATCGTTTTCTCTATTTCTAACAGTGAACGCATTATTACCCGCATTAAAGATATTATTCTGCACATTAATTAACGCCTTCTGGCGTGCACGAAATACACGAACACATTCCGTTGAACTCTGGAATCTTCCTTATCGTGTTTTTCTGCTTAATTTCACACATTTTTCTCTAGTTTGTGATTTTTATATATTGTTAAACAGATAGATAAAAATAAAGTCTTCGACACGAGACACACACACACACACACACACACAGAGGGGGAAGTTTGTAACCCCTCGGTAGCGCATCCCTAGTTGACGGATAAGGGAATGCCTGTTAGAGATAGCAGGTAGGAGGAACTTTCCTCCCGCGGACCAAACAGACTAGAGGAAGGAACCCCGAATAATAAACCAAAAATGGAGAACACGACAGGTGTGGTACCGGTTACGGTGCAGGGGCTCAGAACTCCACTACCGGTGGCAGAGAGTGGTCATCATTCATCATTCATTATTCATCTTTGAAAACGAGCCTCGTAAAAGAGCCTCGTGAACGAGTCTCGTAATAAAGCCAGCTCCCTGGCGTCGTCATCCAATAACTGCAGTGCGACTGTGGTGGTCAACTTGGCCACAGCTAGCATCGACGTGTCAAGGAAGAAGAAGCTCGAGGCATATGAGAGCCTCGGTAGCAAGCTGGAGGAACCTACTGATTTCACGGACGGCAAATTGAACGTCCATAAGAAGATCAAGCGGCTTATTGCTATATGCCGAAGTAGCTATAGAGCAATGGGATCGCCGGAAAGTGTGCATCAACAGGCTGTGGTACCACCGCCATTGTGAAGACGACGAAAACCATGCTAAGCCTGGAAGCGCAGAGTTGCAAGCGTCGCACAGGTTCGTCCACCCCTCAGGCAAAAGGACCAAGCGGCGGTACTGAGCACCCCCGCATCGCTAATTACTCGACCCGCTCTGGAGCCGAAAAAGGACGCAGCGTGGACAATAGTAGAGAAAAAGAAGAAGGCCCCACGCCCGAGACCTCCTCGACCAGATGCTCTGGTCATCAAGGCTGGTGAAGACAAGTCGTATGCCGACATCCTGCGCCAAATGCGTACGGATGATACGGTAAAGGATATTGCAACTGACGTCGAGAAAATTCGGCAAACGGCAGACGGCGACTTGCTCTTGGTCCTGAGCCGCACCGCCGCAAAGCGTGTGGTAGAATCCCAACGTTCACTAGAGGCGAGAGCAGGTCTATCATCGACCTCACGTTTGTCAGCCCAGGGCTCTCAAAGAACAGCTACTGGCAGGTAACGGAGATCATTACACATAGCGACCACTGTGCCATAACATGGCTTATACAGCTCCAATCGAAGCGTGGAAATCGCGTATCAAAACAGGCCAACACCATCCGCTGGAAAGCGAACGCCCTCGACAAAGACTCCCTATGTGCATGCATTGAGGATGCCAAGATCACCGCCGAAATAGCAGAGGAGAAGACCAAGCAAGTCATGGATGCTGTAGCGAGGGCATGTGACGCGGCAATGAAAACCAGCACAGCATGCCTCGGCATACTGGTGGAGCGACACGATTGCTGAGCTTTGTGCCCATTGCAAGCACGTTAGGAGACTCGCCCAAAGAGCCCGAAAAAGGCCAACTTTCCCGCAACTGGAAATGGCCTTTAAGGAGGCACGGTCCCAACTTGTTAAAGCTATTAAGCATAGCAAGAGAGAGAGATGGATCAGGCTTATGGAGGAAGTTAACACCGACTTATTTGGGAGACCATATAGGGTTGTTATGTCAACGATCAAGACACAGTCCCAGCAGCAGCCCACTTGTCCAACGCAGCTAGGAGAAATCATTGCGGCGTTGTTTCCCAAGCAACCAGCGTAGGACTATCCGATGCCGCGGGACGAGAGTGAGGTAGTCCCTCCGATTACCCAAGAGGAATTACTCCGGGCCACCAGAAGTGTGGGAAATACTAAGGCGCCAGGGTTGGACAACATCCTCAACACTGCGCTAAATACAGCCATTGAAGCTGCTCCGGAACTATTCCTGGAGATGTACAACTCGTGCCTCTCAGAGGGAGCATTTTCGGTACATTGAAAACGACAGCAATTCGTGCTGCTCCCTAAAGGCAACAAACCGTCGGAGGAAGCTTCGTCGTATCGACCTTTGTGTATGCTGGACACAGCAGGAAAAATTTTCGAGAGGATTATCTCCAATCGAATCGATGCCTCTATCGGACATCGCCTCGCGGAAAACCAATAGGGTTTCCGGAAGGGCATGTCAACCATCGAAGCCATTGGTCGCGTGGTAGCCACGGCGAAGGATGCAATCTCCGGAGCGCGCTGGACCCGAGGAGCCAAGAAATACTGCTTGCTGGCTGCATTAGATGTCAAAAACGCATTCAACTCAGCCAGATGGGATAGTATATGCAAGACACTAGATCAACTAGGAACGCCAGCTTACGTGAGAGCGATGATCAAGAGCTATTTTTGCGGTAGGCGCTTGATGTACGACACCGAGAATGGTCCTGAGCATTATGAAGTCTCTGGAGGAGTTCCTTAAGACTCGGTCCTGGGGCCACTGCTGTGGAATCTGATGTATGACGCGTTGCTGAAGACCTAGCTACCGCAGGGAGCGGAGATGGTAGCGTTTGCCGACGACGCAGGGCTTGTCATTGCGGCTAAGACCTTTGAAGAGGTTAACTGCACCTTCGGAGAGGCATACGACACCGTAAGAGAGTGGATGCAGTCGGTCAGTCTGCAGCTTGCGCACCATAAAATTGAGGCCGTGCTCTTTACGAGTCGAAAGAAGGTCGAAACCATTACCCTGGACGTCAGCGATTGTGAAATCACGTCGCAACCCTACATCAGGTACCTCAGAGTGATGCTAGATGTAAGGCTCAGCTTCAAGCAACATATTGACAGCGTGACTGCTAAGGGTGCAAAAGTCGGTACGGCACGGCACTAGCGCGACTTATGCCGAATATCGGAGGGCTCAAGCAGGCGAGAAGAACACTGCTCGCAACAGTTATAACATCGATACTGTTGTACGCTACGCCGATTTGACACGAGGCACTTAAGGTTGCTTCATACCGAAGAGAAATAGTGTCGGTATACCGCGGAACTCTTCTGAGAGTTGCTGCCGGGTACCGCACCATATCGTACGAGGCAGTATGTGTAGTGGCTGGCATGCCACCGCTAGAAATTCTTGCAGACGAGCGAAGCAGGACCTACACCCGAGGTCGGCGGACTCCACTCGACAAGGAGAGCATTGCCAAGGAGGAAAAGGCAGCGTTACTACTGGAATGGCAGTAGCGCTAGCACGAGTCGCCTAAAGGCAGATGGACAAATCGTCTGATTCCGTCGCTTGAGGCGTGGGTGAATCGCACCATGGAGAGATAGGTTTCTATTTTACCTAGTTCCTAACGGACCATGGTTGCTTTCGGAAATATCTCCACCGTTTTAAGCGGGACGACAATGATGACTGCCGGCTTGCAACGTAGCCGAAAAGGCGGAGCATGTATTCTTCACGTGCTCACGTTTTAACATCGAGCGAGACCAGCTTCAGGAGCACCTCAACGAACAGATTACTCCAGATAATGTCGTGAATCTCATGCTCAATACAACAGATTCATGGAGTAGTATCGAGGACTTTGCAACGGTAGTCTTGAAGAAGTTGCGCGTGGAAGAACGGCAAAGACATGAGCCAGAATAAAACCTTAGCGCGGCCGTAGCAGATCCTTGGCCCCTCAAAGTAATGCCTGACGGCGGTCCCGCGGGATTAACACAAGGCAGGGACGAGGGGAGGTGGTTTTAGTGGGTAAAAATCCCACACTCCTAGGAAACACGGGTTACCTAGGATTTTTTTTAACATTTCCACCTACCCATGAAAGAAAAAAAAAAGAAGACACACACGTGTGGTGTCGTGTGTCGTGTCCCGTGTCTTGCGTCTCGTGTCCTGTCTACCGTATCTCGTGCGTCGTCGTGAACGAGCTTCGAGCCTCGTGTCATGACCAAAAGATTCTTCAATGAAAATTCCTCTGATCATTAATTATATGCTATGAAGTGGAGAATAAAGGATTAGGTTCAGGTGTAAAATAAAACACAAGATTGAGCCAAACAAAGAAACAATGCCTTTTTTTATTGGCTCGTCAGGGAAAAAGCCTTACGGCATAAAAACCCTGGATGATGTTTAATTATAAAAATGAGAGTCCACCACGTGGTATTACCACGCGGGAAAATACCGTCAATATAAAATGTATATAATAGAAAGATCTCACCTCTCCCTCGCTTCGCTTACGTTCCTTAACTAATTTAGCTTAACTCCTTTGATTTCGATATGTATTCACAGGCTTTCTATAATGGACTGTAAGAATGTCCTTTTGTACTGGCCCAGCAGGGCGTACGGACTGGGAGTGAGAAGAGGGGAGGCGAGAGGTGGGGGTAACTAGAGGGGCGCTTCGGTAGTTACTAGTAGTTGATCGATGCTCACAATGAGTATCGATCTAGACTTTTAATCGATGGAGGTGGATGCGCGCGAATTTTGAATACTGCTAATTACCGTATGATCCTTTCGGATCGTACATACTCCCCCCATTGTTTTCAACCTTTCTCTTTCGGCGTGACATTGTAAGTCTTGCACGATTTTAAAAACGCGTCGTTCCGTTTCTGTTATTTCTGCGGTAGACAATTCTCCTTTATATGAGTTAGTTTTAAGCCATCGTCAGCATCGAGTTACAATTTTTAATAATCGCGTGTAGCTAGAGAATCGCTGACACATGCTTCTTGATTCAATTCACGTCGTTAATACCGATAATCTCTTTACATCTGGCAATTAGAGAAATTCCCTTTCCATGCATCGTTCTTTTAGGAAATCGCGCGGAAGCATTCTCCTCGATAAAGCGTTCGCTGGGTTGTCTTCGGATCGCACATGTCGCCATGTGATACCTTCACAGATTTCTTGTATTTCGCGCACGCGATTTGCCGTGTATATTTTTAACGTACTGGAGTCTCTTTTCAGCCAACCTAGTACCATCATTGAATCGGACCAGAAAGTTATCTTGTCGGGTTTCACTCCGTCGGCGGTCCGGACTTCTCTATATAATCGCACGAGTGTCAATGCTCCGCCTAATTCTAAACGTGGTATGGTGGTGTCCTTAAGAGGAGCCACGCGACTTTTAGCGCAAAGTAGACGCACGCGTGTATTACCGAATTTATCTCGCGATCTTACATATAAGCAGCCGCCGTAACCAGATTGACTCGCGTCGCAGAAACCATGTTAAGTTCGAACTCGCGAATCCGTTCATTATGTCACTAAAATATCTGTTGATATTGGCGATCGTCTGGATGAATTCATGTATGTCGATAAATTTTCTCGATATCCGCGTTCAATACGTACTGATACGTTCGGAATCGTAACAAAAGTTTTACTACAGTATCTCGAATGATAGGTTCTACTAACAAAGTGTTGTTGAGAAATACATTTGATCATTTTTTCGCGGAAGTGTCGAATACGACCCATACCTTTGTTGTCATGCTGACTGATTTAATGACCGCGTAATGGGTAAGATAACAGCCTTCCGTAAGTTCGTCTTTAACATTCGACATACGTCTTAAATCGATATATTCCCGTATGATCCGTTCATATACCTTCCGGAGTTCAGTATTCGCGTGTAACTTCTTCGAGAGATTGTGGCATCGGCGTGAGGCTATACTACGTAAGTGACTGTGATCATGTCCTTCCTCGCGAGGATATACGCACCATGTATTTTCCCGATTCGCATCGTCTCGCATTTTAGACGTAATGAATTTCGCCTTCTATTTGTTTACTGAATTCGATCGCGTTATCTTGGGGACGATGAGTAGCGAAAAGTTCTGCCTATATTTATTATTTAGCGATTAGATGATTACCTCGATGACGATCATCGATCAAGTTCTGGTATCGTTGATAGCGTGAGTGGAAACCTAATATGGTATAATCTGTTAGCGTAACTCTCTCGTGACATTTTCGGCAATGAAGTGTGCGGTGACGCACGTATCTAAGAATGCCCGAAATTGTTCAAAGGTCCCGTTTCGTTTTTTCTAACACGGTACTTGGCGCTCATAAGGAATTGACTCGATGCGCCGCGCGCGTTACTATTAAAGATTGGTGTTAGTCATACGGGGGTAGGTTTGGTTTGAGATGTTGACTCGATCTCCTCCTTCACGGGGGTTATTATCTTCTGTTGATAATTGTTCATGTGTAATGACGTGTGATGGGTCTGGTTGCAGATTTGACAATGTGAACTCTTACATGGATCTCCGTGCTTCCGTAAGCAATTTTGACATAATCCGCAACGTTTAACTATCGCCAGTCTGTCTTGTCTCGTCAGGTCATGGTATCGGGAACATTAGTATAAAAGATGTTTGTCTCGTTTGCAAAGAATACACTTATTCGAGGTCTGAGTAAGAAACGTGCGCTTTATATGCGTCTCCTGTCGGTTTCGTGGCCGTAAAGTCATCGTATCAGTATGTCTACGTTTTGCGTGAGGCTCGTTTCCCGATGTCGATGGAATATTCGACGAAGCGACGCTACAGAGTGTGTACTTGTTTACAAAGTCGCAAAGCTGATTCATGGTCGGATAATTATCCGCATCTAACTGTTTGTCCCATTCTTGTCTAAGGTCGCGGGGTAAAATGCGTTCGCCAAGGCGTACCATCAGTGCGTGTGGTACATTGAAAGAAGTAATAGTATCCGAATGGGCCCGAAAGTCACCCGCAAGCCGTGTCATCTCTTCTATTGACATGCTTTTCGGCCGTAGAGTGTCTATGAAGGCGTCAATGGCCCGTGCCAGGAGTATGCGTTGCCGGTCGAAAGTTTTCAATAACATTTCCCACGCATTCTTATAATTCTGCCCGGTCGATGAATATGTCGCGATCGTTTGAAGCGCTCTACCGGTAAGAGACTCGCGGAGGTATATATGTTTTTCTAAATCCGACATGTCGGTACGCGCGTCTACCAGCGTCATAAAACTCCCCTTGAATTGGATCCACTTTCCGATGTCTCCGTCGAATTTCGGGATCTCGATTCGGCGTAATCGTATTTGCTGATCGCGGGTATTTGTAGCACCGTCGTCTCCATGTGAACCATTCGCGTTACTAACCGCGGCCGCATCGCCCGAGTCAATTTTGTCTCCGATCACGTGGTATCTTTCTATGAGTTGGTCTAGATCGTCGACTCCTGTCTCTCCAGCGCTGTTATTACAACACTGTTCATGCAATGATTCATACTCATCTACTTGTTTGGTAAGACGTGTGTAACGTCTTCTTAGTTCTATTACTCTTAAACTTCTTTCTTCAATTAAATTTTCGAAATACGTTAATCGCGATCCTAAATTCTGCCGCTTTTGTTCGAGCCGTTTTTGTGATGTCATTATGGATCGGTATCGTCTATTCTATTCCGCGAAAACTACTCAAATCAATTTATGGTAAATATAAAAATCCCCTTTATATGAATAAATGACCGCGCGTTGGGTTCTCGATCGCGTGGTACGGCCCTGAGGCTAGATCGTTGGAGGGGGTATACCTATGTATAGTATAAGAGGCCGTTGGAGGGGGTATACGTATGTATAGTATAAGAGGCCGATGGAGGGGGTATACGATTGTCGCTAGCTATATGCCGATAGATGAGATGTCCGGCGATGACGTCACGGTGTCTTCGTTCTAGTCGACCGTTCAAATAAAGGAAGGTGGCGTGGCGGTGAAGCCGCCGAAAATCTTATCGTTCTTTGTACGAGAATAAAGCGTTTTCCGAGATGGAGAATAACATTCGATTATATATAATGTATCCGTTCACATTTAGAAATTAAGTTCTATAAGTCTTTTCGATATTGAGATGTGAATTTTACATAGAAAATGAGCATAATGCATAGATATATAAGAAATTGCGAACTTCTACGGGGTTCGAAGACGCAATTTCCCTTGAGATATATATTAGTAAATGAGGGTGTGTACGCATAGGCGTACGCACGAGTAATTAAAAACTACTTATCTCGCTTCTAGATCTTTCGTGATGCTGCCTTCGCTGAACGGTGTAGATGTTTACAAGATGGCGGACTCCCTCGACTTCGTTGTTCTCTAATCGGTTTGCTCGGTGTGGTGATAGTCTATTCACTGCTTCGTAAATCAGAAGTCGGGAACTCGCACCTTACAGAATTGCACCAGAATGTTATGGCCGAAATTCCTCAACTAAGAGTCCTCTGGCAATTTGTTTATGCTATGAAGTGGAGAATAAAGGGTTAGGTTAAGGTGTAAAATAAAACACGTGATTGAGCCAACCAAAGAAACAATGCCTTTTTTATTGGCTCGTCAAGGAAAAGCCTTGCGGCATAAAAACCCTGGATGATACTTGATTATACAATAAGAATGCACCACGTGGTGTTACCACGAGGAAAAATACCGTCGATGTGAAATATATCGATATATATATATATTGGAAAGATCTCACCTCTCGCAATCCGTAAATATAGCGATCACAACCTTAAGGGTTGTGATATTGAATGGGCTCACTTTCACGAGTCTTGAAGATTAGGATATTCTCTTCGTTGTCCTTTGTGAATTCTTAAAGCCTCTATAATCCCTCAAGATGTGTAGTCGTAGGCGTCCGGTGAAGAATAGAAAGAATGCCCCTTTGTACTGGCCCAGCAGGACGTACGTATTAGGGCTATGAGAAGTGGGGATGCGAGAGGCGGGGGTAGCTAGAGAAGCGCTTCGATAGTTACTGGTGGTTGATCGATGCTCACAGTAAGTATCGATCTAGAATCCTAATCGATGAAAGCGGATGCGCGCGAGTTTCGAATACCGCTAATCACCGTACGATCCTTTCGGATCGTACACCTCGTTTATAAGGCTGGTTCACAAGGCTTTTTTACGAGACTCGTTCACGAGGCTCTTTTACGAGGCTCGTTTTCGAGGCTCGTTTTCAAAGATGAATAATGAATGATGAATGATGACCACTCTCTGCCACCGGTAGTGGAGTTCTGAGCCCCTGCACCGTAACCGGTACCACACCTGTCGTGTTCTCCATTTTTGGTTTATTATTCGGGGTTCCTTCCTCTAGTCTGTTTGGTCCGCGGGAGGAAAGTTCCTCCTACCTGCTATCTCTAACAGGCATTCCCTTATCCGTCAACTAGGGATGCGCTACCGAGGGGTTACAAACTTCCCCCCTCTGTGTGTGTGTGTGTGTGTGTGTCTCGTGTCGAAGACTTTATTTTTATCTATCTGTTTAACAATATATAAAAATCACAAACTAGAGAAAAATGTGTGAAATTAAGCAGAAAAACACGATAAGGAAGATTCCAGAGTTCAACGGAATGTGTTCGTGTATTTCGTGCACGCCAGAAGGCGTTAATTAATGTGCAGAATAATATCTTTAATGCGGGTAATAATGCGTTCACTGTTAGAAATAGAGAAAACGATCATCGTAAGTCATTAAATAGCTTCCAATCAATATATTTCTTTCTTAATCCTTTCTACTCATACTAGACAAGCATAATCTCAATAGATCACTTTTGTAACATTATTTTTTATTTTCTATTCAGATGATTCGCAATTGGATATTGTGAATTGTGTTTCAAGTGTCTCTCGAACAGTGTTGTGAAAATCTGTAGAAAGAAAATATTAGGGAAGTTTTAAAGAGTTCGACGGAACGCGTTCGTGCATTTCGTGCACGCAGAGAGGTGTTTAATTACCATACATTATTTTGTTACCATAAGCAACTCGTCTCATTTCTTCAAATTAAGAACTTGCTTACTGTGTAATGTGTTATGTATTATATGTCAATAAAACGTAAAATAATTTTTGAATGTGGTAACAATATTATAATAATAATATGATAATAATAATGTTATAACAAATAAACCCTACAATTATCCTACACCTGATATTTTGCATTCGTCTCATTCTCTCGAAACTTAGTTTTTTGTAGGTTTCACTTCTAACACGTGTGATCTGCACACATTTTGTTTTGTTTTCTTTTGTTCGATGAAATAATTATGTTAAATATTTATTATAAAAATATAATATAAGAATCTAAATATAATTCGATAGTAAAATATTATTAAATGGTATTTTTATTTTGATATGAATGTCTATATCTTGTAATCAATTATATAACGAAATTATGTGCAACGATTCTTATTTAAATTTCTTCGCTCCTGAATGGTTAATCTCGATATAAATAAATAATCGTGTCGAAGGATCAATAAAAGACGATTGAAACATTCAGGATTCAGGTATTCCTGTATTTCGTTCTTTCATTTCTTCCGTCATTATAGAGTAATGTTTAACGAAGTTAAATTCAATTTCGTTTAAACGCAATTTCCTGAAAGTTTAGCAAGAAAAAAGGAAGTCAATGCGCTTGCAAAGATCTCATGGATCGTTAAACGTTCATTTTTTTGTATCTACGAAAGAAAGTAACTTTTATATTATATTTCCTCGATAAACAAATATCAATTCGGTTTATTTAATTATTTTTTATCATTCATTTTTCCCACAATTTATAAAAACTAAGGGAATTATAAAATTTGATCATATTTAATAATCCATAAAATTCGTTATTTCATCTTTGATCCAGGTTCTAACAAATTTAACTATACGACCAAAAATACCTTAGAAGTTTATTAATATTAACACGTAGGGGAATTTTCAGTTGAACTATATGCGGAACCGCAAAGATTTCATGGTTTTTATTTCCATCATATAGTTTTTAATATACAATTATCAGAGAGGTTTTCTATCAGATTTTGTAGCTACGTATTTCTTAAATAAACATCTGAAAATCTCAATTACGCAGATTTACATTGTCTGGTTCCTAAATACCCATTAGATATATATATAGTAGGGTGGGTCAAAAAAATGACTTATTTTTTTTTGAAGTGCCACAGATAAATAGGTTGCTAGACACCTTAAAACAATTTTCACCAAATATGAGCTCTTAATTTTAATAGGAAGATCCTCCGCATCGCAGTTTTTTATTTTCTTTTCAGTCCAATAGATTAAAATTCATACCTCATTACTTATTGATTGTACAGAAAAATGTTCTAGACGAATTTTGTAAGAAATTTAATGCTCTACAAAAAAGATATCTTATATTTTTTCCGTTAACCTCACTATTTGAATGATATTGAAGATTTAAGTTTGATTACTTTAAGACGAATTTCATTTTTGTTGATGAATTTTATAACTAAACAATGAATGACTATTATAAAATGCGCAATACAAATTTTTGTAGGAAATTAACTGCTCTATAAAAATGGTGTCTTATGTTTTGGCGATTAAATTAAGCGTTCAATAGATATTCATTATCAAACTTTCATGTGTACTGATTTTTGTCTCTGAATATCTTTTGAACGCTTATATCATAAGGTGGAAGCACGTCTTTACTCAATCAGCAGTAGAAAAGGAATAATCGAATAACGAATAACGAATAAACCAAAAGAAAAATATTTCGTCGCCAAGCACTTAAGATGCAGCTGCCCCTTGGTAGGGATAAAGAAAACAAAATTAAGAAGGACCGCCCATCGATAGAACAAAACACTCTGTGTCCCACACTAGATATCGGATATTATTTATATACATAAAAGTATCGATTTCATTTTGTAGATAGGGTAATATAAACGCAGAATAAAGAATACTGCGTAGAATTCAACACAATTCAATAAAATATTTAAATTGAAAAATAAACGTAGATTCATTCTGCGTGTAAATTATTATCAATTTTATTTTGCTTTAATTATAACCCTCACGTTTAATATTTTATATAAATATAATATAATAAGCAATTACTTTGATAAGCATGTCATCACAGTTTTTCATATTTGACAAATAAATTATTTTTAATGGTAGGAAGAAAAAAAGAAAGTGAGAAACTGAAGCGTCCTTATGTGAAAGAGATAAACACAGAGATATGCGAATACATATGCATTTCTTTATTAATATTATTATCCAAGGTAAATTCTAAAACAAGAAGTCCGGTTGATGTCAATAGACAGTCCAAAATGAGAAGAATGTTACTACAGTTACGATCGTTATTGATGAGCAAATATAAAAGCACAATAATCACAGAAGCAACATACGTAAGGTAAACATGAATTACATTCGAAACAGTTAAAAAAAAAAAAAAAAACGTATCAAAGGGAAAAATTTTAATAGCATTTTGAAGAGCTAACCTGCGATTGATTGCCGATAAGTAAGTAAATTAATGATACGATTTAAGGTAAAACTCAGTGAATGGCGCCTTAATTCGAGTATAACATTTTGACGATATGCGTCCGTATCAGATAACCGGCTCGAGAACTCGTTTGTTGTAACCAAAGATATGATCTTTGATAAATAGCTATAATAAAGTGCAGAAGGGAATGAAGTAATAGACAAACAAGGAACCCTAAAGTTTTTTCTCTTTCTCGCACGTGCACCTAACTTGAGAAGCTCCCACGTACAAAAAAACGAGAATTGAATCGCGATAATCTCATCAAAAAGGAATAAAAATTTCATTGGTGCGTTGAATGATCCACAGCTTCGTTCCTGTTTCTCTCACTCGTCCTATGTGTGTGTTATCTTTTTAGATTTTATAATTTAAACATGAATAAAAAGAGAGTTAATGCCAAAAGAATTTAGATAAATACCTTAATGTGAAGGTTTCGTAAGCGAAATTTACGTGGTGGAATTCGTTCACATTCAGAGTGAAGTAGTCAATATGTTCCCAAAAGTCCAATCGAGAGATGGCTTCTTACATGGAACAAATCGATCTTTTCGACCTTTGAAGTCTCGATCCCGTTACCGAGATCGTACTTCATTAAGCGAATAAGAAGCGGTATCGAAAAGGAGAAGGAGGAGAGGTGAACTGCACGTTATAACGATGAAACCACGAGAGAGTGATCGCTACCAATTAATTGCTGGAATGACGTGTCGGTGATAAGAGGATAGATGGTTATCTATCTAAGGCATCTCTCATTCTCTCTCTCTCTATCTATCTCTCACTCTCTCTCTTCCTCTCTCTCTCTCTCTCTCGTGATCCAATTCGAGATGACAACTATTATAACAATTATATAATTTTCTTGATTATGAATTAATATCAACAATTAATATTCATCTATCATAGATATACATATCTAGAAAAAGATAATTAATTTCTTTTTTTTTCGTTTACATATATTTTCCATAGAATATAAAATATATAGAGTCATGTGTGGCAAGTGTGCGCAGCGGGTAAGTGTGCGCAGGTTTATTTTTTATAAAACCGTTGACAGTAGAGTAGGAGAACTGACTGCCTTCAGTAGTCACTACGACGTTGGACAAAAGACTAGAATCTTGTCTGATAAGGTTACGTAGTTTCAGTAATATAGGTAAGTAAAATTTTTGGTTACAATTCTTACGATTTTTCTTAATTTTCAATTAAAATACTTTTATATTTATGTTGCGGAAATTAGCATTGATTGTATCCAAGTATGCTCAATTATGTTTCTAGTTTTATTAATTACATATTGAAATTTGGTAAAATGACGCAACAATGCTTAATTTTAACCTAATTCTGTACAGGCAATTTAGGTTAAGTGTGCGCATAAGGTTGTGGGGTAAGAGTACGCATATTTCATTATTTTTCACATTTCATTATTTGTTTCAGTTTATTCTTATCAAGTTATATATTATCTAAAAAAACAACAATGCCTCGAAATTATAAGCGAAAGGCTCAACACAGATCCGTTGTTTCAAGTGATCAATTTGATGCTGCTAAGAGATTGATTGCTGAAGGTTTGAGTAAAAGAAAAGCAGCTGAACAAATAAATAATAAAATAATAATAATAATAATAATAATAATAATATTTAATAATTTTTTTGATATAAATTGATATAGATAGTATTTGTGAAAGTATATATTTAATATTTAATTATTAAAAATAAAATGAATAATGGTAAATGTTGATAAAAAATGATATTTATATCATTAAATATAGTATAACTTTATTTAACAAGCTACCGTTTAAGTTATTATAAGTGCGTACACTTACCCGCAGTGCTGCGCACATATACCCCGATATTGGGGTAAGTGTACGCATTCTGACTAAGTTTTATTTTAATTGTTTCCTAAAATTACCAATAAGTAAACTTTATTTCAAGTTATGTAATTGATAAATTAATAAAGTCTTTCAATGAATAAATTTTTTTCAATTTATTTCATACAAATATTATCATTTTATGATAATTAAAACAAAAAATGTGCACTCTTGCCCCACATGACTCTACCCGTAGACCGTGGTTCATGTATTATGCGTTGTATGAACATTTTTTTCGTTTAAGTCGATTTTATTATTTTTTATTTATTGTAGGGGGATTTGTTTTATACAAGAACGGTAGTCACAATGTCTTTGACGTGTTATATGAGAATTATACTAGAGATTATAGTAATTATTTTACGATTTGTCGAATAACTTGCCTGTCTTAACTTAAAACATTTCTCTATCTCTCTTTTACTTTTATTATTCGTCCTGTTCAGAATGACAACTAAATTGACCATTAAATAATCTTCTGGAACACGGTTTAACTCTTAACATTTATCATATATCTAGAAATAGATATCATTGTAGTTTCCATATGTTATAATTGTTTTCCGGTTTCAGAATAATCCAAGAGGATTCTCGAAATTTCTCCGATTCAAACGATAAATCAGGATATCTACGCATTATGACAAGTAAACGGGTAGCATAGTGTTCGTTTCCCATATCGATTATCATTTGACCGACTGAAGTACCACGATGACAGTTTAATGAATAGCGACGCGTCTAATGACACACGAGGTCATATCTCGACTACCGTTGCCCGTACATCGAACAAAATCGAACCTGTCGAGAATAAAGCTACGCCAACGATCGACAAGAACGAACAAACGAACGGCCTGAAATTCAAGTAGCGAATTGCTTTTATATTTGCTATCGAACTTATCAATCTCCGACGTAAAAGAGAAAGAGAAGATATATATATATATATTGATGCCTCTTGGACAACGTCAAAAGCGAATTGAATCCCATTGAAGTTTTGTTTGATCAAGAATTGTAACTCTCACCGTTAAAGTTCGTTACATTTTTTCCTTGTTAGCGCTAATCGAGGCTTTTTATTTTTTTTTTTTAAGTGAAAACTTCTTTAGAGTGGGAGTGATCTGAAACATAAATAAACGAGGTCGGTCAGAAACGCAGCTATGAAACGGCTGCTATACTAAATAATGAGAGAAAAAGAGACAAAAATATAGAATTGAGCCTGCGAGAGAATAATACGAAATATAGCTATACAGTTTTTCCTATTCTCGGTCTCCTTTTTATGCTATACTTCGTAGTTATCGCTCCTGGTTGTATATGTGTGTGCTTGTGTGCGACTGCATACTACAAAATTTGGACACATATTATTTCGATACTCGAAATGTTTGTAGGTAGGAGCGATAGAAGGGTAGAAGAATAAACAGAGATAAGCACGTAGGTATGCGACAAAAATATAAGGTCCAAACGAACCGACGGTCGAAATAAAGAAAGAAGGTGCGTGATCTGTTTTTTTTTTTTTACCAAACATGTCATTTCTTTTCTATTTAAAAATGTTTCTATTGTATAGAAAAATTAATATTAAATTATTTATGTCACAAATATTATAATTAACAATTATGAAATTTATAGAATATAATAATTGTATTGTCTGCAATATTTAACAAAAGAAAAATGATTATCAGATACATCAGAGAAAAAGAATTAGAGAACACTGTAGAATACATTAGGAGCAGCTGACAAATTCCATTTAAAAGCAAGTAAATTACTGTCACATTTTAAGTCGCATATAAGAAAATTATATTATTAATTTTAATATTTGCGTATTAAAGAAACTTATACTAATGTTTCAATAAAATAAAAACATTTTTAAGATGTTGAACGCCCAGCGTGAATCGATGGAGCTTACCACGGAGCTGAAATTTGAGACTCATAGTGTACACAGTTCGATAAGCTGAGAGAGCGATACGATTCAATGCATTTTTTAGATTTTTCGTTGTTCAGATCTTTATTTAGACGAGCATATTTAGAAAGATAAGTTTGTGGTTAAAGAATAAAGACAAGACACGTTATAAATAATAAAAGGTCTCGAAGGGTGGTAGGCTATTAAGATGAAAAAGCATTTCTCGAAAAGATCTCTATTATTAAATCTCTCATTACATCTGTACCAGATCCTTTGTTCAGTCCAGCAGTATTTTCCATATGTTTTTCGTAACATCTTTATTTCGTCATTCCTAAAATGTTTGTTAGACAGCGCAAAAATATAGATGAAAACGAGAAATTGAAAACCATCCTAACAAATAAAATTTTATATCTGAGTTTCACAAAAAGGATATTCTATATTTACTTAGTTTACGACGCATTATATTTTCCTCGATAAACATCCTACGATTTTGGTGTCTATGATGTGTCTAATACGACTATCGCATTTAGCATTCCACTTTTATTGCTTGAATTGGGAAAAGTGTACTTTTTATCAACTATTCCACCAAGAGACCATACCCGTGATCTTTATTATATATGGCAATAATATTATATTAAATAGATCCTACAATTATCTTACTCTTCAAACTGTGCATTCGTCTCATTCTCTCGAAACTTAGATTTTTAAAGGTTTCACTTCTAACACGTGTGATCTGCACACATGTTTCTTTTTTTTAAATTTTCTTTCTTTTCATATCGTTTCATTTGAAAATTATACTTTGTATAGAACACAAAGACATATTAATATATTTTAGCGTAAAATCCAATTAAACGAGAAAACAAGATTTTTAAAATGAGCTTTTAAAGTTTCAAATAGTTTATATTGATACTTTAACTTGATAAAATATTTCACGCGTTACGTTTACATTACGTTAAACATTAACACATAATTCCTCTTTGAGCTATAATCGATAGTCTGAAGCAATGTTGGACCAATTAAAAATTTAGTGAAATAATCTACATAAGAAAATTTTCTTGAAAAGTTTCAGTTCTTACAGAATGAGAGAAAGAGAGATAAAGAATAAAATGTCTGAAATACTTTACGTTAGACTTCACTCTCGACACTTCAATGTTAATTCTAACTTGTTAATACTAGCTCTCGGTATACTTCTTGTCAATATTATTTTCAAAATCTTACTCGTTATAGTCCTATTCGCATACATAATTCTAGTTGTATAATCCCTCTCGACACAATAATTAATATTGTTATATATACATACTATCTATAACTATGAATACATACTATCAATAAATATTAAATCTTGCAAGGAAAAACTAAAATCTCGTATTATTCTATACCAATCTTGTGATCGGACTCTCTTTGATGGTTATAATTTCTTGAAAACAATTTTAAATTCATGATTTAAGTTTTATTATTTATTTTTAAGGAGTCATGATAAAAAATATACTCTCATTTCACGATTTATTTGGACTATTTATTCAACGCAGTGCTTTTTTTACACGATAAAAAAAGGAAAAGTTGATATAGGCTATAAAAAAGAAAAGAAAAAATATTCATATCGCATATCCTTACAAAAAGATATTAACGTAAATTAAAAAAAGAAAAAAGTACCGTAAGAATTTTATCCTACGTCAGTATTTCTATCATAAATCATAAAGAATTTTCTTATAACAATTTAATAATAAATCTTTGGACTCGGTTATAAAAAAGTTGTCGTAAACAAAGGGATTATTCAACGCTTATAAAAATTAATTCGTAAATCGATGAACGAGTTATACATTTAAAATAATTAGCTTTTCCTTTTACTCTTTATTATACGTCCGATTCAAAAGCTGATCTGCGATAAAGCGATATTATGTTTCCAATCGGACAAGCGCAGTCCAACCATTCGATCGAATTCGAAACAAAGTTTGGACGCATCGAGGCTGCAAGATTGGTGGCCGCGTCTTCGACTTGTAAGCAACGCGAACGTGGACAATGAAGCTCAGTTCGCTTAGCGATGTAACGCGGACTTTGCCTTTCGAGCATGACGGCATAACTTGGACCACACGTGAGACCGGATACGAGGAGACAACCGTAGTCGAAACCGTTTTTCGAACGTATAAGTACTTTCAAACTAATAATTTCAAAATCACATTGCAAAGATGATTCATCAGGCGCCGCCCTTTTTTGTTTTTTATAAAATAAACAAACTTAAATTTTTCTCTAATTTTGTTCTCTCGTTAATCTGGAAAACGATATTTTTCTCCTATATTATATTATCTACATATGTATGTTCATTCAAAAGTAATTCATTAACATTTATGCTAATCTGACTTATCACTCTTTATACAAATTTTTAATGGAAAAAAAAAAAAATAGGAAAAGTATGTGCATTATGTTAATGCTTCGATGTAATACCATTGATGCTTTTTATGAAGTAATGGATGGTAAATTGAAAAAAGTAATTTTGTAATTTTCTCATGAAAATAGTTTAAAAAAATGCATTTAGTAAAATTTTGCCTTAACATAATAACGATATAATCTAATACTCATTTATAATGTTCTATCGAGAAAATAATATATCATTTTAATTATCTTCATAAATATTATTGCTTTCTTTTTCCTATACATTTTTTATTTTATTCCATTCAATTAACCTTACTTTTGTATTACAGTTACGAAGTAAAAAAGGAAACAAATCTAACGAAGACAATAAAAATTCCTTTCCCAAGGATATAACTGAGAACTTCCTTTTTTTTGCTTTTTTTTAAATAATAAAATAACATTTCTTCTTTTTTTATTTTATCTTAAATACTTGGTTCCTTTTCCTTGTCGACATCGATCTTACGCGATCTTTACAAACGATCGATCCGTAATGATGCTCTGTTTACGTGACAACCGTACCATAATGAGCTACCTCTTGTCGTCCTTCTTCGAAGCCGTTATTATTTTCTATATGCGTTAATGATTTAAGCAACGATTCGACGTACCCGGCATAATACTTGTGTCGATGATTTATAGGTATACATCTACGTAGAAGTCCGGATGAGCTCGATAAGGTGATTATTAAGATTAATGAGGCTGTGCCGGCGATGAAGGAACAGTCACCGTGGAATTCTCCTGTTATTGAGTGCCTTCAAGACAGAAAGATAATGACGGATGCTTTTTACAATTTCCTTTCTATCGAATATCACAGATGTTGTATATTAGCGAGAACACCAACGTAAATAGATTTTATATCGAATCGATTTTATATCGACATTTAAATCACCCAAATTGTATTCATCTTGAGATTATTAGTAATTAAGTGTTTGTAATTTGTATAATCAGCAATTATTAATGCTTATTATCATTACTTGATATAATGTTTTATTAAATATGTATAATTATTTTATTTCGTTTATTTATTTTCGCTTTTAAGTCGAATACAAAGTTTTTGATAAATCTGATATAAATTGAATAACGTACTATTTTCTAATAACAAAAAAAGAAATGATTGACCTAAAACGAGACCGATTGAATAGTATTTTTTGAAGTGGTAATCACGAAACACGGTCTTGCAAGAGGCAATGATATTTAATAAATCTCTAAAATCCAGTATAAGTTTCAGAAAATTCGTTACTCACGATAAAATTAATCTGACAGTAGTATACCGTAAAAAAGTGAACAAAAAATAAACAAAAGGATAAAAAACAGTTCGTATCGTTCTTCGCGTCGATCTACCTCTATTCAAACGCTTGTTTACCATCCGATATTTTCACGATTGCTGTAAACTTTT
Organism: Polistes dominula; assembly: GCF_049000335.1. Lineage (NCBI taxonomy): Eukaryota > Metazoa > Arthropoda > Insecta > Hymenoptera > Vespidae > Polistes > Polistes dominula. The sequence goes on from NW_028301147.1 coordinate 6,338,088, forward strand.
TTCGATAGAACGAGAGTCGGATAAATTTTTTACGATTATAGTTTGAACGCATGTAGACAGGAATATATATATGTAAATATTTAATGCATATGTATAATCTCGTACATACGAATACGCGATTTAATTTCAAACGAAATATATTACAAATTTTGTATCTTACACGAAATTTTATCAGAAAAGCTTCGATGCTGTCAAGGATATCAAAAAGATTTCTGATTTTTCGTTGCAAACGATTGAATAATTATATAAGTAAATATATTTAGAGATTTATACTGGATAAAAAGTTTCAAATATTATTATTATTATATATTATTATTCAAATTATTATATAAATATAATATTATTATTCAAATTATTATATAAATATAATATTATTATTCAAATTATTATATAAATATAATATTATTATTATTAACAACTGTTTAAGATAGTGTAACGATCACAAATTTGTTACCTGTAACTCTTTATGCTCTATTTCTTTCTTTTCCTATTTGTAATAGTCCTTCAACTTCTATTGAACTATTTTCATATAAAAATTCTACTTTATTTAAAAAGGAAAAAAAATTAAACTTTTCCTACTGTATTTACATAAATAATTACTAATTAAATTCAATTTCTTTCTCGAAATCTGTATAATTAATTATAATTTAAAATACTCATTGATCGATATAATACAATCGATACTATTCTAAAAATAATTACAAATGTGACGTCTTTAATATCATATCTTTCTTCTATACTTTATTTTAATAATTAAATCGATCGAAATAAAGAAGGAAATAATGTAAATTTGTTATCCTTAATTACATGGAAAATTTGACATATTATAAAAAATAATTTCTACCAATATTATTTTTTATTTGTACACATAGAATATTTGTGAACTTGCGAGGGAAGGAGGAGTATTAGACAGCTATCTTTCGTACAAAATGCCACCAAGTTAGAGAACGAAATTAATCTTCTTGACAAACGATAGCCTTGTGCACGCGTACGGGTTGGCGTAAACGTGGCAAGCTCTCACGGCGTGTACGGGTCGACTGCGATTACGTGGTCAACGATTTCGCAGAGAATTCCGACGGGCCGGCTCGCACTCAGCTGCCGCCGACATTTACTTTGTGGAAATTCAACGGCTCGTTCCGAACAATCCTACAGCATTGGTCCGAACATCAAAGTGGACAACGTCCATAAGCGCGCGTTACTGAAATTCAAAGGATAGGCTTTCGAATTCTAGTTCCGATCAATATAGATACTCTTTCTATGTGATACGCTTCTATGTAACTATGTCAATAATTTCTAATACTCAACTTTTTAAAGAAAATAGTTATAGACGTGTACACATTTTTTGTTTTGTTTTTATTTTTTTTTTAATCTTTAATCATGTTTGCATAATAGTGGTTTGTGCGGGAAATTATATACATATTAGGTCTACCTTTTTTAGGATAAAACGAAAGTAATCAATTTTCATATTTCTTGAATTGACTAATATTTATTGAATAATATAATTATCATCATATTGTCTATAACTTCTTACCATAGCGTGATGACAATTTGCATATTGCATTTTCAAAAAATGTCTTATCCCTAGAAACAAAAAATTAAACCGGTGTTTGACAGAAGCTCTCTCTCTCTCTTTCTCTAATGTGTGATCAAAACGAACTTGGAGCTTGTTTTTCAACAAATTTGAATTAATTAGCAGTTTGAAAGCAGCGTAAACGTGACATAAAGTATTTATAACATTTAAAACAGATTCAGTAATAGAATGTTGAGATGGTTTATTTTATTTTGTTAATGAATCACTTAATGCAAAAATATTAATAAATAGTACTAAAGATCTGCGACTGCAAAAAAGCGCGGAAAAAACCAAATATATAGTAACCGATAGAGTTCAGAATAGGCCTAGTACTGGAACTTTGGTCGCCCGGGATAAAACTTTTGAGCGGGTCAGCAACTGAAGGTATTTAGGATCGATCATAAACCAGACGAACGAAATTAACGAAGAACTTAAGAAAAGAATCAATCTAGGCAACTCATGTTTTTATTCGGTTAACAAATTACTCAGCTCGCGGTTGCTGTCTAGGCAATTAAAAATCAGGATATACAGGACAATCATCCTGCCGGTAGTCCTTTATGGTAGCGAATTGTAGTCGCTTACGTTACGGGACGAAAATAAATTTATGGTTTTCGAAAACAAAGTTCTTCGTAAAATCTTCGGTGCAAAACGCGATGAGGAAACGGGCGAATGGAGAAAACTCCATAACGTTGAAGTACATCGTTTGTACAACAAACCGGACATTATCAACGTCGTAAAATTACGCCGATTAAGATGGGCTGGTCACGTGGCGCGCATGGGGGAGGATCGAACGGCGCACAAAATATTGGTCGGTATAGCAAACGGGAAAAGACCACTGGGTAGACCGAGACGTAGATGGGAGGATAATATTAGAAGAGACCTAAAAGAAATAGGATACGAAGACCGCGAATGGAAGGATCGCGCTCAGGGACAGGAACAATAGCGAGATTTGGTATTTGCGGCAATGAACTTTCGAGTTCCTAATGCCAAATAATAATATTAATAATAATGAATCATTTCAAAAATATACCACCTTCGCGATCAAATTCTATTATGAATTAAGTTATTAATGAATTAAGTTCTTCTATGGAAAATAAATCAAAAATTTTAAAAAATATCTTATGAATATTTTTGTCCAACCGTTTAATTTTTAATTAGAAATAAAAACTATAACGACCTTTTTTCAATTACTAAATAAATATATTGTGAGGTTCAGAGAAAAATATATTATAACTGATACAGAAGAATAACAAAGAGACGAAGATTAACTAATTGGAAGACTTTAACAGACGGAGATTAAATTCAAAACAGACAGCGATATTAACTTCTCCCTTCCTTACTTATTTTCATATATTTATATCAAAAATGAGCTACGCCCTTTTGGAGAGGGAAAGGTAACATATGAATTTTATTGGTCTCCAGTATCACTGAAGGTGGGGGCCCTCAATACCCATCGGAAAGATCGCAAGGTTTTGTTTAATTAAGATTAAGATCGGATTTCAAACAGGAAATTAAATAAATATAAAAGAAAAAGAAATAATGTAAAAGGACAGGAGAAATCAAATATAAGGCTTATCGCTTACAAAGGAAAGGAAATTAAAATATGTAACATTATAAGACTTATTGTCCATAATATATATATAGGGATAGTTTAGGCTGACCATAGAGTTTACTTTTCATATAATGTTGACACTTGCACCGTCGTAATGCACTTCAAAGGGTGTGGATTTGCACATCCAGCACATACGGATGCTTCTGATTTACCGAAATCAGTGATCGACTCTGTCGGCATTCACCCCCTGGGGAAATGTCGAAGTCGTGTCGCGTCTCTTGAATTGGACCTGAACAGCATCCAACGACGAAAGAACGAGAGATAAGAAGGAAAAAGAAAAGAAAGATAGATAGACTGAAAGAAAAAAAATAAGAGAGAGAAAGGGAGAGAAACGGCAAGTTTGTCGTTTCGTGCTTCTGTGCCATAGTCGTTGTTGTTGTCGTCGTCGTTGTCGTCGTTGTCGTCGTTGTCGTCTTCGTAGTCGTTGTCCCAGCTACAAAAGGTAAAAATAAAATGAAAAAGAAGCGCCTTCTCGTTGCCAGAGAATAGAGTAGCCCGGTGACACGTGGGAAATCCTGGCAAAACTAGAGACACCATAGAGTGCATCGTCTTTTTGTGCTGAATTTGTATTTTCGTGGAACCCGAATGCCAGAGAGTACTCGAATATTCTCTTCGTCATATGAAAAAGACAAATTGTAAAGTAAGTACCTATAATTATAACTATAATTGTAAGTACCTATATTATATATATAATATATAAATTTCGATAAAGAAAAAAAATTGAAAGATTTAAAAATTTACTTGCTAGATACTCGGAGAAACAATAATGATGGGTCTTATTAAATATTCAAGATCCGGTGATATATAAAACACATAATAATCATTTTCTTATGAATGTTTTATTATGAAAATAGTAATAGTATTTAATATATAGAAAATAGTAATTAGAAAATAATAAAAATAGACATTTAATGGTTAAACGAAATTAAAGAAACAACGTAATAATTAAAATTGAATATTTCAGGACAGCGTTACAAACATTTAGCTACTGATTTTAAAAAGACAAAAAACTGCGTAACCGATATTTTAAGTAATAAAATTTAGAATTGCATAGGATAATTTTATGTACGATCTCCAATGTGTTTTAACACTAGATTGCCCGAGATTTCTTGTATAGCTATATTGCCCAAAAACAGTCAAAATGACTGCATTGTGAAAAAATAACTAATGTGTAAACAAATTTGTTTAAAATTAATTTTTAATATTTCTTATATTATTTACAGTTATACAACAAGTTATTAGTAAATATTAACAATAAAAACCAAATTCTAAGAAATTGTGTCATTATATACATAATTGTTTTTCTAATTGAAAATAAAAAACAGTCAAAATGACTGCCTTGGGCAATCTAGTGTTAAATAAAAATAGCAAAAATCATGATTAAATTATAGAAAAAGAAAAACATCTAACTATTCGATAACGTCAATCGATGTAAATGCTATAGCGTTCTCTTGGAAATTAGCTACTGATTTTAAAAAGACAAAAAACTGCGTAACCGATATTTTAAGTAATAAAATTTAGAATTGCATAGGATAATTTTATGTACGATCTCCAATGTGTTTTAAATAAAAATAGCAAAAATCATGATTAAATTATAGAAAAAGAAAAACATCTAACTATTCGATAACGTCAATCGATGTAAATGCTATAGCGTTCTCTTGGAAATTCAACTAATGAGTTAATACCTGTGCCAAAATGATAGTGCATGAAAATAGATTAACGAGGAATACGCGCTACCGAACAGCGATACGGTGGAAACGCATATAATTACTTCGTGGCTGGATGCACAAGAGTAATATTGCTCATCGCGAACAGGAAGAGCAAGGATGTTGTGTCGTTCGTGTGTTGCGTTTTGCCGCCGCGTTGCTGGAAAAACTGGCGAAACTTGGCACGCATGCAAGCATATGCGAGCTCACATACGAGTAGTACACACATATCACATATATCGAACTCCTCCCTTCGATCCCTGTTCTATGGTGTTTACGTGTTTCGAATGACAGCTGATAAATGTCGACTACACGTTGAAATTCGTTTGCTTTTTATCTCGTATCGCGTGTCGCTCGTTACAAGATCGGACAATACAATACGCCGATCTCACGATATTTCTTTCTCTTTTTTCTTTTTTATCCCCTACATCATCGAGTTTGAGTAAACTATATCATATACAAACACAGGTTGCCTAAAAACCACTGGATTTATGGATGTATCTATGTATGTAAGTTACTTAGTTATGATCGGCTGTGTGTATTTTCACTTTTTCTCTTCTATCTATTTGATATTTTTTATTATTTTTTTTTATCGGAAAACAAAATTTATTTTCTTCGATTAGGGTTTTTTTTCCAAACTTTACCTTACGTAACAAATGTACACACATAGATACTTTTCTATTGTGTTTACATATCCTACGTGAGAATAGAACTATGCGATCGAAGATGCGATGAAACTTAAAATTCCTCCAAGGAGTACGCTTGTTTACACTCCTAAAAAGTTCGAACGAGAACGTCCGAGTTGCCTAGACTCGATTGTGAAAAGATATCACGAGAAATGAGAAAAGTTTTATATCTTAGTACTTAACTATCCCCACTATTCTTTTCGAATAATAATATTTTATATATTCTACCATTAACTGTTATTTTAATTTTTTACTATCCAAATTTCTCATCGTAATGAAATAAGATTTGTTGTTTTTCTTTTTTCGTTTTTCCCCATTTTCCACTTTTATTTTTCTTTCGTTTCCAACAAAACTTAACGAAAACGATCCGTATCGATTCTTCGAAAGATTTCTACGCGACGGAGTAGCTTGTTAACCTTAAAAGCCGAGCCAAGCGTTCATTGAAAATCGATGCCGATGCATGCACGTCGCCATTACCTCGGGTGGAAAGCGTTCTCTATGCGATATACCTACTCACTCCGTTCCTTTTTGATTCTTTCCCTTTTGATCTATCAATCGTTTGCTATCGTTTTCCATGTTTTCTTTCCCACCCTCTTTCTCCGATAAAAACATGTCGTAACAGAACGAAAAAAAAAGAAAAATTTTCTATTACTGTCCGGACTAAAAGATAAAAGAGAACAATTTCGTAATCGTCCCATCGTTGCATGTACATCCGACTTCTTAAAGATGAGAAATGGGTTTCTCTCTCTCGCTTCCTACTTGTCTTCAATAAGAATATTTCTTTAGAAAATATAATGTTCCAAATTTTTTTTTATTTCTATAGTTTTTTTCTCTTCGAAATACTTGGAACGGATTTACAAAACGTTATTCCTGGGAATAAATTTTTAATTAAATTTTTATCAAAGTAAAAATTTGTTATTCTACGATTCGACTAATTAAACAACGTACTATTTCGTAGGATCGAATTAAAGACGAATGAGTGCCGTACTGTACGATTATAAAGAAGACACAATTTATGTAGCTTTTCATTCTCCGCAGATTTAACCGAGATGTTTACTTTTCGAGTAATTGCACGAATGAAGTTAAATGCCAGATTTAAACGACCACTTCGGGTAGGTGAAGCAGGTCATTTAAATACTAACACGAGCTAGTTAAATGTAATTGGGTTGATCCTACTTCCCCCTACGCTTTATAACATTGTTTGGTTGTTACGCATCCGTAACTATATCTAACGTAAATAAATTGTATCTTATAATTAGTTCATAGATTTTCATTTGTCCTGTTCGTAAGGAAATTATGGTTTCTTGGATATATGCATTTAATACATACTATTTAAATAACTCATGAATTATTATCAAGAAAAAATAGAAAAAAAAAGACAAGAAAATACTTTTCCGTGATAACACACGTTGATCGTTTGAGAATAGAAAGTAAAAGTAACTATAGAAAATAAATTTATATTCACCAGACTCATGTAACGAGAATAAAAACGTAGACTATAAATTCGTAAATTATATACGGCAGTAGTATCGACTAGCTAAACTTGTCAGACACCCAGTACATCTATTTGCTTGCGTTCATGCGAGTGCTTTCATACGAACATCAACTGTGTACGGATACCTATAGCTATGTGTCCCTCGTTCGAGCTTACTCTCGCTCTATTGTTTCTGTCCATCGATCTGCTTGCTCCGTGTTTGCCGGCGAACGCCATTTCGAAGCAGATTAGTAGTTTATGGATGATCGCCAACGATTTCCAGTATTCCGTCTCACTTTTCCATACCATCGAACGAATTCCTAGTATCGTTGACCTTCACATATGTCATCAAAAATACAAGTTTTTCTTATTGGCAAAGTAAACGTCAATAGGCTAAGAAAAATAGTTTAGGAAAGAAACAATAATAAAAAAAATATTAAGTTTTGGAACTTTAAACGATTACCAATAGTTTGAAATAATTATAATATTACTGAGAATAATATATATTTATTTATCAATATGAAAAATAATATTTTTTCTTTGCTCTTACATTAGTTCATTTCTAAAGCATCGTAAATCGTTTTTGATCTCATTTGGAAAAGCAAAGAGTAATTTGCAAAGCGATTCGGTTAAGTGTACTCGAATAGTATAGCCTACGTAGAGGCTATGCAGAGATTCTCCGATCGATCGTAACTCGCGCGGCAACTTAGAATCAACTGAATTATACTCCGTCTATGCCGATTTGCACGCCATCGACGCATTAGCTATTGGCAACGGATTGTAACTACCTCCGGGTAGCTCGCCGCATACTGCAAATCGCTTCCGTTATACTTTCCCGAAAATTTATAACGGAAGCACTCGCGGAGAGAGACCCGTGTACCGTTTGACCCTTTCTTTACCTTTTTCTTCTCCCTCCTTCCCTCCTTCCTTTTAACATCCAACTCTTCTCTTCGTTTCTTCATTGCCAATCGGAACGATCGTTTGAAATTGTTGAAAATACCGATTTCTCACTTCCTAATGTTAATATGAAAATTTTGCTTTCTTACAAAAATTATACTCACCTAATCTCTGCATTTATCTCCTTAATATTCTTCTATGTGGATAATGACGAATATGTTGCTGCGTCCTTGTTCACGCTTCAACTGATATAAACAAACTCAACGTAGAAAAAGTAAATCATACAGTCGAAGGTAAAATGTAAATATTATAAAGGTCAATGAATACAAAGTATTTGAAGATTCAAAGTTATTAAAGAGACGTACTAGAGACAAAGATACTAAAACTATAAATTATTAATTTATTTGATTATGCATAGAAACGTTGATTATATTTAAAAATGTGATTACTATTAACAATTATCGTAATCACGCTATATATACCCTGTGTATATATCGTATATATACAGTAGGTGTAGAAGGTATTTGTACACCTATCAATTTGAAATAAAATATATAATAAAATGATAAAATTTTTTATAAACGATGAATTTATAAATATTCTTGAAAGTCTCTACAATAGATGTAATGAAACAAAAAATTATCATTGAGGAATCAATGATATCACTGTATGGAGGAAAAAAAATGAAGAGCTGAAACCAGAAAACTTACGACCCACAGTGAAACACGGTGGAGATTCTGTACTTCCTTTGGGCTGCATGAGTGCAGCTGGTGTTGGCTTGACCATGATACCCTATTTAGTAATTTAAAATAGACAGAGAAACGGTTGAAAAAAAACAGATTTCTAAAAGTCGAAATTAAATAAATTCGCACAAAGAGACTACTAATTACTTTTGTAATTAATAATTGCATCTGACTAGTGGAAAATTTGTCATTTATTTTTCGTGTTTGCGATTCAAAACGTTCTCATTGTATACTGGATTTAAATACGGAGTTTTAATAGAAAATGCCGTTCTGTTTTCCATAGATATAATCCTCTTCCTATTAAAGGAGGACATCTTTGGTGAGTCGGTACTTTGTCATTCGTGGTGTCTGTGCGTTGCTTAGCACCCTCCTCTTCTCTCCTTCTTTCTCTCTCTCTCTCTTTCTCTTTTGTGACAGGTCAACGCATGCTCGGTTATAATAATGCGAACGATAAATCTTGTAGCATGGGAACGCGCGCCAGCGCAGTTCTAAATTATCTCCATCGACCGCGAAATCCCATAAAGATTGACAGTGGTCGACCACAGGCACTTATTGGAAATGAAATTTGTTGGCCGACGTCTCCTTGTCCTTTCTCTCTTTCTTTCTTTCTTTTCTCTTTTTCTCTTTTTCGATTTCTCTTTTACATCCCCCAACTTTAAATATGTAGGATGAAATCTTCCAAAGGTACATATAATAATATTCTCCTTGTTTTTTGAGCGAACATGTTCTCTATTCTAAAGATTAAAATTAAAAAAATTGAAGAGAAAAATGAAATGAATAAAAGTAGATAATATATAAAAAGTATAATACGAAAAAGTAATCATAAAGAAAGAAAAAAAGAAAGAAAGAAAGAAGGAACGAAGAAATTAACAAAGGGAAGCTTAACGGAAGATTCTTTTGACTTTTTCATTCGTGTAACATAATTGTCAAAAGTAGGAAAAGTTTGACCGGCACCATAAGTTATACCAACGTAGATCGCTTTATCGCGTACGAAAAGCGCGGCTCAAATATTTGTCGTCCTCGTAATCTTCGTTCACCACTCGCTTGCATTACTCCAGACGCGCAGCATGGTAAATTTACAACTCCGAACTTGTCGAGACAAGTAAGATAAACTATCGATCATGTAAAAACGTTTGTTTGCATATTTTGAAATCTAATTAAAAGTTTGTCATTTAACGCATACTTCTTCGTTCTTTACGCCTTTTTTTTGAACGATTGTAAGATACAGTGCACGAGCCACGTTTCGCAAAATATATTATATTATTCGTATGAGTACATACATTGTACATAGAAATAAAGTATATATGTCAGTATCTTAACGTTGCATAATAGCAGTATGTAACAAAAGTAATTTGTTTCATTCCTTAAATGAGTACCGTAACATACTTCTGTAGCGATGAAATAATTTTTAATACTTTAAATAAACGAAATTGACTTGTTTACTTTGTATAAAAGAAAGATCGTATAGGATGTATAGTGACTCTGGTAAATTGGAATAATATCTAAAACAAGTTAGCGAATGGGAGACGCCACAAATTTCATTTTTACAGTCGCGCTCGCTAACTCGTTTAGGAGGAAATACGCTATCCGCTTTTCCAAGCTTTTTCTTTTTCGGCGCTCTTACCCTAGGAATAAACTTGAAAAGAAACGAAGAAACAACCCGATAGAGAATGGTTCCCTAGACGATAGAAAAAAAAAGATTGACCATTGAACTGATAATGGATAAAAAACATTGTCTAGCTTTTTATCGTAGAACGTTTACTTACATCTTATTTATTTATCGGTTTACCAAATACTTGCAAAAATGCCTTTCACTCGACTAAACATTGGGATTTTTCAATTTATTTAAAATCACAAGCAAAAAGAGAAAAGGAGATGTAATGAGGGTATAATTCACGAGCAATCCTTCGGTAATAGTACCGGCGTCGTAATACTATCTACGACGGGCTTCGAAATATATTCTCTAAAAAGTTGCGGAGAATGAGCTGAAAATGTAACCTCCCTGTTAAGTTTTCCCGGATAGCAGAGAAATTTCATTCCCCGGGTGGAAGATCCTTTTAGCCCTGTACTCTCCAGGCAAACGAAGTTTACAAACGAACGAAAATTCGATTTAGACTCCCATACATCATACAACCGTTCTTTCCTGTACGCTTCGTTCTCTTTCTTTCTCTCTCTCTCTCTCTCTCTCTCCCTCCCTTTTCCTCCTTTCCTCCGTTCTCTTCTTCTTCTTCGTTCCTACCTCTTCGTTCTATCATTTCGCATAGGAAATTCTCCGTAAAGCGAAGACCGTTCTTAGAATCACTGCGACGCAACGCTATGCGAAAAAGGATAAGGACGAACGAAGACGAAAAAGAAAACGGAAGAAGAAGAAGAAGAATAGAAGAAGAAGAAGTAGAAGAAAAAGAGAAACCAGCGACGTTGTCGACAACGGATATCTAATTTTTCTGTTTCAAAAAGTTTTGACGGAAGGGGGAGAGAGAGAGAGAGAGAGAGAGAGAGAGAGATAGAGAGTGAGAGAGAAATCGATCTAAGGGCGTCGAGCATTCCGCGAATTCTTCGTGGTGAAACGAAAACTCACGACGTATTGAAAGAGTCCGAAGGAAGACTCGATCGTTCTCGTATTTCCGCTCTACGACTCTGAACAAATCAAGAAACTGAATTCCACCGACGTAGAAAATCGACTCCTCGAAAATGGTATCGATCTAGGTAGCGAACATTTGTGGAAATATACGAAATATATATCGCTAACTTCGAGAATCGGAAACGTACTCGAACGGACTCTGGCGAACTAAGAAAAGTTTCTTGATGTGTTCGATCAACGGAGAGATCAATGATATCAAGATACTTCAATACTATATTTTTCTTTATAAATTACTAATTTAAATTTAATAAAGGAAAATATCTATAAAATATCGATCAATTTTATCGTACCATATCTTTAGTTCCAATTAACTCGATGCAAATACTTGCCAAACTACGTACTATCTTTTTTTCATAAATAATCCATATAAACGATACAAATACTTCTGGTGAATAATCGAGGAAATTAATAAAACTTCGGATAAGATGTTGATTTTACCTATTGGCTTGATCCGTTTGATCCCTCCGCAAGAAGATAACGCGAAGTACCGACTAATTAGAGCAATTTTAATTCTCCCGTATATTTGTTAGATACTAATCTCCACGTTGTAATCTTCTCGAAATAAAATGAAGCACATTTTTTAATCTGATACGTCGAAATATTCCTTCTGTGTATACTCTTCGAAAATACTTGACAAAGACGTTACGATTGTTACTATTTTACGATCTATTTTATTTGCTATTACCAAGCTTAGAGTCTGATCGAAATTTTATGAGACTAATTAATGTACTAGGTGTTAAATACGCAAATGACTAAAAAAAGAGAGAAAGAGAGAGAGAGAGAGAAAAAGAGGAAGAGTGAGAAAATGTGTAAAAGAAAGAAAAAAGGAAGAGAAAAGTCTTACAGGTTAAAAACATGATTTAATAAACCATTTAGGGTTATGCAGGGTATACCTACTCTGTAAGAACATTTACAGTAGCCGAGTACGATGTAGCAGTTTTGTTAGTGCCGCGAAAAGCGAGAACCGAGTGATACGAGGCATTCCAAAGATAGCATAATTGCCGGCGCGTACAGAATCTTGTAAGATATGCGCCGTCGACTCGAATGACAGTGCTCGATCACTGTCAGATCGACGTTCCACGCCGGTGGAATACCGGCGCGGTAAAAAGACCTTCCTTTAAAGCCTCACAAAAAGAATGAGAAGAAAAGACGGGGCGAAAGGGGAAGTACGTAAACGGGAAGACTCGAAAGTCGATCGATTCTTCTTCGCGTCATTCCGATAAAGGAATTATCATTTTTCATTCGATTAATGGATTAATTGATTTATGAACGAGATCGTTTATATGATATTATACCTTATTCTTTTTATCATTTATTAGAAAATATTCTCTATACTTCTTTCATTATTAATTATGAAAATACGCGCTGTTTAAACAATTTTTTTAATGAATTCTTTTTTTAATGTTATTTTTTAGTATACCGTTTGCTTTCAAACACTTCTTTACACTCGCGGTCAAAGATATAACTATGATCATAGTAATAGCTACTAATAACGTTTCTAATATTTTATATGCTTATGATTTTAATACTAGGAGTACAAATAAGTTTCCGCCGTTTTGAGAGAGATGGCATGGCACGAGGCTTACGTTAGAATTCGCAGATGATAACCGGCTTAAAAATTAGGTTGCTCATTCAAGAGCATTATAACCCTATCATATTATTAACTTCGTATTAGCATGATATATTTTTTTTATCCAAAAATGTCTAAATTTGAGCCAAATAAGCGTCATTTGCGGTAACTTTTAATTTACTTCTTTAATTTAAAAAAATCTGCAGCTGAGGCGCATCGATTGCTCGTAGAAGCATATAATAAGGCTGTCTTGAGTGAGAGAACATGTCGTGAGTGGTTTCAAAAGTTTAAAAACAGTGATTTTGACGTAAAAGACAAAGATCGCAGTGGAAGGCCAAAAATTTACGAGGATGCAGAATTGGAGAAATTATTGGAGGAAGATTCGTCTGAAACACAAAAGAAACTTGCACTTACTTTAGAAGTCACTCAGCAAGCAGTCTCACATCGTTTAAAACCGTTAGGAATGATTCATAAACAAAGTAATTGGGTTCCATACGAATTAAAGCCGAGAGATGTTGAACGCCGATTATGCATGAGTGAAATGCTGCTAGCTAGGCACAAAAAAAGGTTTGTTACATCGAATCGTCACTAGTGATGAAAATTGGATACATTATGATAATTCAAAAAGAAGAAAATCCTGGGGACTACCTGGCCATGCGTCAATATCCACAGCAAAACCGAATATTCATAGAAAAAAACTCATGCTGTGTATTTGATGGGATCAGGTGGGTGTGGTGTATTACGAGTTGCTTAATTCAAGCGAAACAATCACTGGAACTCTCTACCGAACACAATTGATGAAATTGAGCCGAGCTCTGCAGTAAAAATGCCCTCAATACTACTCCAGACACAACAAAGTTATTCTTCTACATGATAATGTTCGTTCGCATGCAGCGGTTCCGCTGAAAAACTATTTGAAAACACTTGACTGGAAAGTACTACCCCACCCGCCGTATTCACCAGACATTGCGCCGTCCGACTATCATCTGTTCCGGTCAATGGCACATGCTCTGTCGGAGCAACGGTTCACATCATATGAAGATACCAAAAATTGGGTTGATTCGTGGATTGCCTCAAAAGATAAGAAGTTCTTCAGACATGGAATCCGAACGCTGCCTGAAAGATGGGAAAAAGTAGTTGCTAGTGATGGACAATACTTCGATTAAATTTAAACTACCGTTCTTTCACAATAAATATTATTTTTTCTACAAAGAACGGCGGAAACTTATTTGTACTCCTAATACTTAATTTGGAAATTACAAAAAGTATAATGTGTAAAAGTTCGAAGCATCGAAAAGATGAAGAGCGTCGAAAATTGATAATATTTCAATGATCGAATACTCTACGAATTCTTCCTCATAATTGGTAGGCATTTGCATGTGATCTTTACACTTATTGAAGTTTATCCGCTCACCGCTTGCTCCTCCTGTCCGTTTTTTATCATTTATGCTGGACACACAACCGGCTGGTAGCACGCGATACCGGTTCGTCCTTCTCTCCCCCTCTTTCTCACTCTTATTCTCCCACCAAACGACTTTCCCCCTTTCCTTTCACACCGATAAGACTGCCATTTTGCGAACGGCATGAGGGTCGTTGAATGGAATTTTATGGTAAAATTTTATGAACTTAGTTTATGAAGTAATTTTATGTACTAATGACGCGAAACAGCTGCATGAAATCATTGTACGAGATAATTGTACGTGAAATAATTGTACAGAATAGTTTGATGGAATAAATAGATTATAATTGTTCAACATATTTTCTTCCTCGCCTCTTCTTTTCCATTAGTCATTGTATCGATCGTGTAAAACAGTACGAAAGTACACCGTCGTCGGAACGATAGAATACGTTGGGGTTTTATTCGAAGAACAATTAATGTTGCCACTGCTTCGCGTTAGTACATGCCTTAGTAAGGCGTGACACGTGTTCGTTGTTGTTCGTAAATGCTACTCCCTGATTCGGTTTTCCGTGAGAACGTTTACACATGACACACGTAAATACTATTCCGCTCGACGCTCGAATCCTTCAAATCTGTTAGCGGGAGAAGTAGATTTCCCTGTTAATCGCGAATACATTTTCTTTGAGCAACTATTTGTCGTAATTACATTACATTCTAAGGAAAAGACGAAGGAAGAAAACGAGAGATAGGATAGATAGGAAAATCGCTAGAGGAAAGCTTGTACTTTATCGTCTCTTGTAACGAGAGTTAGATAGAGAAACGAGAAGGAATAATACGAGAGAGAGAGAGAGAGAGAGAGAGAAATAAAGGGTGTCCACCCTTTTTCCTCCTTGCTACCATCCTCATCGACTTTCGTTCTGTCGTCGAACGTCGACCAACGTGGAACGACGAAGAATCGTATTATCGTTGAGCATTGCTCGACGATTAAATACGCCATTAAATCATTTCCGCTCGATTAGGAAGCGCGGAAAATTCATTTCGCGACGAGACAATGTGCGCAATTTGCTAGATAACGAACGAAGAACAATTAATGCAGTCTATCGGCCTTTCGTTCTTACATTCGTGTAAAATAACCAAGTGTAGGTACTTGTTTCCCATCCATTTGATAATTTCGAACGAATTCGAGGAAAAACTTCCTTCCTTTCTTCCTGCCTTCCTTCCTTTCCATTTTGTACAACCCTATATCAGTAGAAAACCGATTTTAGAACAAGTTGTTTGAAAATACCTATGCGCATCATTTCTACTCACTCGCGCGTTACCTAGTTCAAATTGTACCTACATGAATAAATTCAATCCTATCACGGGCATGCTAATTTCATACAACAAGATTCTAGGCTCGACGAGAGCAATACGAGAACGAACTCATCTACATAACACGTAGTCGCTTACGCTTTTGAGAGTACGTGCGTAGAGAGAGAACGAGTGGGGCAAAGGGCAAGGGGAAGGGAGTAAAGGGGTTGGAAGAATGGAGAAAGAGAAGAGGAGGAGACGAGAGAAGGGTCAAACTAGAGAGAAACGCAAAGTTCGCTTCGTTTACCTTTCGAAGCTTTTAGGCCAGGAGCTTTAGGCGCCGTAAAACTCTCGCATCGTTCACTATAAGAAAAAACAAGCCAGATAGAAAGAAAATAGTTCAATGTGAAAGAAAGATAGAAAACATTCGAACGTTCATCCACTGAAAAGTTCTGAAATATTAGTTCTTTCGTCAAACGATAGAAGTTGGCCACGGATTTGTGAAATGTATTCCCTCTATACCTCTCCCTTTTTTACCTTCTTCATTCTTTTTCTCTTCTCTTTCTCTTTTTCTTTCTTTCATGTCACCCGTCCTTCTCGTGGGAGCGTGCGAACCAATAGAAATTTTATGACGCCATACCACTTTCCTCTTTCCATCGGTGTTTCGAGAGCTTGAAACATCTTCACAAAACTGATTACATATGCGTCCTCTAAGATCGATACGAGCGATTGGATAAAGAAAGGATACTATTCAAAAATGACTCTCAATCGATTCGACCTCAATTTTACGCGTTTCCTGGGATCGTGTTGAAAATGTAGTACGATATGATACAAAATAAAGTATGATGACTCAACTAAATATAATATTTATGTATAGCCATTATCCGCTCTCATCGCTAAACGTAAATTAAAATAACGTAAATTAAAATTTATTAAAAAATTATTAATGACATTTTATATTAATAAATATAATAGGAAAGATATGTACAATAAATATAATAAATATATTACAAATATTATAAAAAAAATTACATATTAAATTTATATATTAGTATAGATATATTTATGTTATTTATGGTTTTTTTTCTAAAGAATCCTTTGATGTATCTTTCAAGAAAATGTTGTTACTATATGTGATTTAAACATCCGAATAACTCGTGGTTTCGAATTGAATCTCGACGACGAATTTAGTTATCCAGAATCGATTCGTTTTCGTTAACGAATTCGTAATCAACTTCGATCGTTCGAAAGGGATCATTTGAAATTTCATGAGCTTCTTTCTTACGAAAATAATTGGAAGAATTATTTTGAAATCAGGTGTTAAAAGAGATAGAAAAAATAAGAGAGAAACTATATTTCAATTATTATATTATTAACTATTATTACTCTTACTCGTTTTCGTCAATTAGCATTTATGTTTAAAACAATTAACTTAACCAAAGAAAAATATTCGTCAAAGTTTTTCGCGACTTCGAATCGATTTTCTGAATGCTCAAGTTATCGAATCGAAAGGAAAACTAATAAAATATGCATGCTACTTCACCGATAAACCTTCTATTTTTAGTGCATATACGAGAAGGAAGGCATCGACGAGAAGGTAAAAGTCAAATAAACTCACATAGTGTATATAAATTGGATTATAATTGAAAAATCACGCGAACTTTTCGCTATAAAGTTATAACAGAGTGAAAGTATTCGTTTATATTTGAAAGAATATTTCAAGGTTGTGGACACGCAAATAAAGTATGATTTTAGGAATGTTGGATGAAAATTGATTGAAAAAAAAAGACAAAGATATAGATGAAGAAAAATTATTATTAAATTGAACGTAATATGAAGCAATATACTTTCTTCCAAACATTAAATTACAAATTTTAAAAACGATAAGAGTTATAAATTCGTTCTATTTATACATAATCCTAATAATAAATAATTATTATTTTAATGAATCTCCATTAATAAACAATTTATAAATAGTCGATCTCTGATACACACAAGCACCCACCCACAAACACACACGCTTATACATTGAAATATTTCAATTGTCAAAATTCGATTTGCTTAGAAATAAAATTTAAAAAGAGAGATAAAAGTAACGAATGAAGATAAGGGAAATAAATATAAAAGAGATAGATATGACAGGTAAAGTACTTCGTGCAAGGAAGTAGGTAAAGGCTTGCACTCGATTGGCGTCAAGCGGCGTCGAGCGGCGTCGTACCTCTTCCGAGACAGACGCCCACTGTGGCAAAGAACTAGGAACACTGATACTAAACCGCGATCTGAGTTGCTCCGAACGACAGTTGAACGAAGTGTGTTCCAAGACTGGATCACGTCTGCTATGCCGTGGAATACAGAGAGCAACGTGTGTTACCTCTCTCTCTCTCTCTCTCTCTCTCTCTCTCTCTCCCTTTCTCTTTTTCTCACACTCTCTCTCACTATAACACGATATAGGCTCCTGTCGTTGATTTCGAATCCCTCTTTCACTCTTGATCTCTCTCTCTCTCTCTTCCCTCTTTTCTTTCGCGCGAGAGTTCTCTCAGCAAGCGTAGTTCGTGGATTCGCGATCGATCATTCTCGGCAATTCCAAACTATGAGAGGGAGTGAAGAGGAGTAGAGAGGAAGAAGAAGAGGAGCCCGCGTATAGGAAAACGCGCGCATACGCGACGCCGCGCCGCCGGTTCGTTGAAACTCCAAGGATCCAGTCTTGATCGGTCCACGGATCCAACCGCGCCGTTCCGTTGCTTCACGTATTTTGTCCTGGCCTCCTCCTAAGTGCTATCTGTGTTTTCAAAAACAAAAAAAAAACAACTTTAAAAGTGTTCGTTAGATTTTATTTACTTTCATCCCCTATATACGTTTTCTTTTCTATTCCTTTTTTTTTATAATTATTATTTTTTTCGTTTAATCGTTCCCCTGCATTGTCATCATCATAGTTTTTCTCTACGCAATTTTGGAAAAGGAATGGATATTAAAAAAGTGACAATTGCATCAGCGTTTTTGTCATCAACGTCGTCATTTGAACATCATCGTCATCGTCGTCGTGTTCGATCTTCCAAAGGGTAGAAAGATTTCGAGTAGCACCTTTTCTCGAGGACCTTTCGTGATCGTTAGAACAACGTCCTGACGCGTATCGTGTATCCTTCAATGGAGTGAAAGGGTGTGAGAGAGAGAGGGAGTTTGTGATCGAAGAGAAGGAAGGAACGAGTGGATAGATAGATAGAGTTCTCGTTACGATTGAAACTCTGAGTATCCGAAAGAGAAAAGGGGAGAAAGGGAAAGAGAGAGAGAGAGAGAAAGAAAGAGAGAAAGAAAGAGAGAAACAGGAGCTAAAGGAGGGTCATCGTGCGTATTTAGAGAGGTGTGTAGAATCATCGTGTACAGGTGCTGTGTGTGCCTCGAATCAGTGCTCTTTGGTAACATCATGATCACGCGGCGCGAGTGCGATCGAGTACTCTCGAGTGCTACCGAGTGCGTTTCGAGTGCGAGATACTTCGGGATTATCGTAGAACCACGCGAACGGGCACGCGTACGATCGCCATTGAAGTTGATAGCAACAGCAAAAACAACAAGAATGACGATGACGACGATAACAATAGAAAAGACCACATGTTTTCAGGAATAGGACCTATATACACCGACATAATCAACGAACTCATAGTGGCCGGACTTGTACTTCTATATAAATACACGCATCGTACATTTATATATACATGTGCATTTACATATATGTATATGTATATAGACAGCTGGGGAGGAAAAACAAAACGTACTGGAGCGTTGGTAGAACGATAGTCTGCCAAGCTTACCGCGAATGGTGAACCTTTCGATTGTATAGTAACATCGACTCAACGCGTTGTTGTGCTCTGCCAGGGGCAAATTAATCCGGCGTTACGTACACGTGGACATCAACCATCAACGAACAGCACCTACGTACGTTTATACGCGTGAGTTCAGATCGCATTCGAGCTACACCGGTAATTACCGTGCGGTCTGCACGACCGGTTGCTTCCGGTCGATCGACGAGACAAGCCGAGCTACCCTAACGACGAATTCATCGTTCTTCAGGATTACGAACAGTGTGCTCTTCGTGGCGATACTTTTATATTGTTCTTCTTTATTTTTTCTTCTTTTTTACAAGTTTCTTATTTTATGTCGTCGATTATAAAAAAAAATTTTCATATTTTTGTGAACGATAGTGAAAAGTGGAAGGACGCGAAGATCTTACTCGTTTAATCTTCGAGTTTGGATCCCGCGAATTCTCTTGAAAGGTGAGTTATCTTGATTTTTAGATTCACGTACGCGTACGGATGTGCGCATTCTTCTTTTTCCTCGTGTTTTTCTTCTTATTTTCGTAAAGGAGAGAAGAAGAAGGAAAGAAGAATGCATTGCTGCCGGCAGTGCTTGTCGCCGACAAATCCTCGAAATCGAATTTTCCAATGACGGGGGTCCGTTCGAAAGAACGGAGAAACTGGATCTACGAATAGCGGAACGTATATATGTGTTCGTGTACGTGTATGTGCTTGCATGAAAATGTGTCTGTGTATAAGCGTGTAAGAAAAAGAAAGAAATAGAGAACTCGAGTAAAAGTGTGAAAACGAAAGATAGAAATGCTTTTCTATAAAATAGTCTTTAGAAAACGGAAGAAGGAACGTAAGAACGTAACGATTTTCTGTGCTTCCACTTTGAAATTTACTCTCGCGCGATTTAGCAAATTGAAAAACGTATGACGAATCGTTACGGGAAGTCCTTGGATTTTCCTAAAGATCGTCCCCCTTCAATATGTAATACAATTTTTCTGCGAAAACAATGATTTAAACGTTCGCAGTTGAAAACGTTTTAAATTTCATTTAAAATCAACGTTTAATATTTGATGAAAGAATTTTATCAAATTAAAGATACGTATAATATCTCTATTATAAATTACAATACAATTATGAATATATCTTTTGGAAAGCAAGGTAGATGATTCATACATATATCATTTAATCATTTCCCGGTCTCTTATAACGATTAATATTTTTTATCAATAACGTTTACTCCCCCCAAATACCTCTTTTAAAAGAGATAATTAAAAATACTAAATGTGTATGATATAAAAAATAAATTGATAATAAAAATAAATGTGTAGTCAGATATGTGAACATACGCGTAGAGGAAAGATTTTTTCAAGCTTCTCGGAGCCCTATTTCCTTATCTGGAGGCGTTCGTGCATACATATCCGTTATATATACGTCGTTCGTCATCCCCCGCGAATAGTGAAAAGCTAAAAGGTTATCGCAATATACCGTCGCGAATACGCTCCATAGAGTTTTGGACCGTCCGTCGAAATGCGTGATATTGACGTCGTGGCAAGCTGTGCGAGTGTCGATAAGCAAAAGGGTCATAAAATGAAGAACGAAGAGAAAACATTGCTCCAAGATTTCCCTCTTCTATTTCTCTGTTTCTCACCCATTCTCTTTATCTCTCTCTCTTTCTTTTACAACAAATTTATCTACAGTTTCTCGTTTAAGTTATCTTTGACTAAACGAAAGACCGACTAACAATAAGCACGCGCGGAAACATTTCCTCAAGAGAAAACGTATGAAACGTTACGTATAATGGTTCTTACGTTTAAATCGTCCAATGAAAGAGAGAAAGAGAGAATAAGAGCGAGAGAAATACAGAAGAGCTGCTATTGCACCTCGTTTCAGGCCGTACGAGCTACGGAGACAAAATTGCACCATTTTCCTTAATGGATGGTACCTACCAACGGAAGCAATACACAGACCCTATGAAATTATAAGGGATATATCACGAGTCGTACTATACGTAGAAAGGAGTGAAACATCTTACTTTGTTCACGGTTTCCTTAGTGTTTCTTAGAGACGAAAGTCGGGTTGATGCATACCAACGCATAGGAAGACCAAGCAAATTATCGTGCAATGGGTATATCTATACGTGACATTTTCTCGCAATCGGAACTTTCCGACCTTCGACCCTTTGGATATTCATCGAGTATCTTCTCAAAGAAGTGTAATAACGAGCGTCAGTTGTATTGTATTCATGTATACGATGCCTTTCTCTTTTATAGAATAATATTCTTCAGGAATTATCGAAGAAAGCGAAGAATTATAAAATCCCGTTCAAACTTAAAGCTTATCTAACACTTGTTAACCCTTTGCACTTTTTTCTCATATTTTTCTTTTTCTCTGTTCAAATGAAAAATCTTATTAATAATTTATATTTCCTACAACTATAATAAAACTAAAATTTATTTTATAAATAATTATACGATAATATATTTTATAATAAAACATTGTCATAAAATCTCGCTATAATATGAAATCCTAATTCAAGCCATATAAGTTCAAAGAATTAAATTATATTTCTTATTAAGTTGATTATTTATGATATATTTATATTTTAATTGTTTTAAACGTATATAGGGAAGATTAATTATATGCCACGTATATTAAGAAAATGTATACGAGAGTAAATAATCCAAAAAGGTTGAATAAAACTTAAGTATTCAGTTTTTCGAATTATTAAATACCCTACATTCAAAAAACGATTTAACTTTAGTTCTTCTCACGAACACGGTGTTACTATAACGAAGAATTTCAGCTAGAAAAGACTATTAATTTAGTAAGAAGGCGCCGGTTCCGATCTTGCTACGATCGAAAGAGTAGACTCGTGCCTCCTGGTGTTAAGCCGCACCTCTAAACGCGCCCGGAGCACCTCCTTTCCTTTTCTAGTCTTTTATTTTTCCTCATGACTACCGATGCGAGCTGGAAACTGGTTTTAGAATTCCCTCTTCCTCTGTATAACATGTTATCTCGTGGTCCTCATCCTCGGTGACGGTCGAGAAAGAGAGAGAAAGAAAGAGAGAAAGAGAAAGAAAGAAAGATAGATAGACATAAAGAAAAAAAAGAGGGAGAAAGAGAAAAGAGAGAGAGAGAAAGAGAGAGAGATAGTAAGAGAGCTCGATCGAATCCTCTTCTCCTCTTTACCAGTCGCGTTTCGAATCTTCCTTTTATTTTCGAGCTTCTATCTCGGCGAAAAATCTATGTCAACCGACATGTTGACACGTGTTCGAAGGTATACCGCGAGAAGAGTAGAGGAACGTGACTGGCAAAAGAGAAAGAGAGAGAGAAAGGAAGAAGATTCGAGGTAGAACGCCCTGGAAGTTGGGTTACTGGCATGCAGTGTCGGATTTCGCTGTGTCCGAAGAAAGAAAGGCGGAACGAGAGAGGAGCGGCGCGAAAAGGAAAAAAGAAAGACGAAGTAAGAGAGAGAGAGAGAAAGAGAGGGCGGAAGGGAGGTAGGGAGTAAGAAAGAACTCTCAAGGTGTGCACGCACACGCTTGTAACACGCATGCTCGAGTTACAGCCCTCTCATGAATCAAAACTATTTGAGAAGGGAGTTTGGAAAAAGAAGGCTTGAGTACTTACGTAGGTATACCTAACTTACTTTGCTTGACTCACTCTATATGGAAGCAGGAGGAGGTCATGTCGCGCGGTAGCTATCACGATCACGAGATATAAATTAAATTTTATTGTGACGCGAGCCGTCCGTCGACGTTATCTTCGAATCTGACTTGGCCACCCCGCAGAGTCCCTCTAAACCCCGTTCATCTATCATTTGTTTTTTCACATTTTAACCTATTTTCATTTTTGTCTCTATACTTTCTTTTTTTTCTCACATTTATATGTGTGACATTTCACAGTTAAGTGTATAATTAATTCATAAACATAAACTATGAGTTTAGTTTCTTTCTTTTTTAGAATATCATTCTTCGTTGGAATTTTCGTAGATATTAATATTCTAATTATTTATTTTCTTTGAGATATGATAAAATATATCGAGAAAGTGAATGTGAGCTTAAACATTTAATTTTATTTTATCCGATTAAAATCAATGGAACATAATAAAAAAGGGATAGAGAAAGTAAGAAACCAATAGAATTGATCGTTCTAGGAAGAATCCGAAGGTAGAAGCGATTAACGGACACGGATCTCTTCGAATACCTCGATAATTTCTAAGTCACGAATCCTCCTCCTTCTCCTCCTTCTCCTCCTCCTGCTGCACTATACGTGAAATAATCGTGCTCTGTTCTCTACCTTAATGCCAACTATTTCTTTCTCTATTTCTTTCTTTTTCTATTTACCTTCACAAACCATTTTCTCTTATTTTCTATGCACTGGGAAAACGATGTAATTAAATTTTATGCATACATATATACATACTCTGGTATATCATATAATTCGATACAATTTTCCATGATACCTTTGTGTTTTTAAAACATTTAACTAAACATACTTCAATAATAATAATAAATTGATAAAAGAAATATAATCGATAATTTACTTCTGTTACATTTATATACAATATTGCATGATACTTAATTGAAATTATAATCGTGATTATGTGATTATTATTATTTTTATAATATTAATAATTGAAAATAAATAACTTGAGAAGGAAATAGGTTAGATACCAAATGTGAAATATACAATTCATCAAAAAATCACCAATATTAATGTATAATAGAAAAGTATCGAGCTTTTGCTTTACTATTGAACGCTTGACTTAAGAAAACAACAAAGTATGTAATGAGTAAATAAACGTTTAGGAAGCTCGAGAAGAGTTGCTATATACGTAACAAAGAAGCGAATAACAAGAGGAATGGTACATCGATAAGCGAAGAAAGACAAGCTATTATCCATGCTTATAGGGTTCGAGAATCAACCGACTCGATTCAAGAAACGGTAATACGGAAGCGAAACGTGCTGTCTTCATGCGGCTCGTGTGTTCGGGTCAACCATAATAAAAGTAATTCTTCTGTTGAAGTAAGTCGACGTGGTCGAATGCAATGTTTTCGTTTCGTACTCTTCTATTCTATTGCCATTACATCTCTTAGTTACGTACTATACTTATATGTATATATATGTAAATATATAGTTAGTTAAATATAGTATATGTATACATATAAACTATACATACCAGTAAATTAATATTCGCGAGTAGGTGGTTAAACGTGTACGGTGAAAAGTAGGTTCTTCGTTCGAGTTCTTTCCTCCACGTTTTCTGATTCATCTGATAGACGTATTATCACCTCGAATGAGAGAGAAAGAGAGAAAATAAGAATATGAATGTGACTATGAAGCTAATCGAGCGGTTCTTCTTGCATAGTTTTCCCTTTCCATAAAATTTTTCCTTTTGTAAAAACTCATATGTGGTAGCGAGGACACACCAACGTTTCGTCATTATACTCCGTACCGAGCACGAGTCTTTAACTCAGAAAGGCACGATTACTTCGCGAGCAGGACAATGGAGACGCCTACGTACATATTAACACCGTATACGTGTCATTCTACACTCACATACATAAATACATTTATACGTTACTAACGTTTATGAAGCTGTATGGTAACGTGGTGTACGGTAACGTGGAGTATGCCAACACGTTTGACACAATTTCGCTTTACCAAAACGTCGATCCGCTTTACTATTTTTTCCAAGAAGAACGTAAAGCACTTGCTCTCCGTCTCGTAACATCGAAAAATTATAAAAGGTTTGAATGACTAATCGATAAAATATCTCGATTTTTGTTTCTCTAAAAATCGTACGAATTTTACAAATTATTCTTGTTTGTGCAATGAAAAAATGTTTTAGGTAAAAATGTAATATAGCTTGTAACTCAGAAAAATCGATAAATTTTTTTAGTTTTCTTTTTTTTTATGAGAATAGAAATAGCGGAGAGATTGAAGCGCAAATATAAAAAAAAAGAAAAAAAGAACAAAAATCACAACAAACAAAATGAAAAAGAGGACAAAAATTAACAACAAATCGATACATTTTTCTCGATGTAAAAGAAAAAAAAGAACTAATGATAAGAAAGAAAGCGATGTTGACGTCGACGATGATGATCGGAAATACGAACGACGCGTTCTCGGTGTGGTCGTTAACCGTGTGCGGCTTATGCAACGAGCACGTAGCTTCCATTATCTTTCGCACATACAGTGCCATACGAACTGCCGGATGTATAACAAACGTATGTATGTATATATGTATGCATGTATGTATGTATGTATGGATGTATATACGATGAGTCGAGTTTATTGAATCGACGAGAGACGAACTCAAACATGAAACAAAAAGAAAGAAGAAAGAGAAAGATAGAGAGGGATAAAAAAAGAGAGAGAGAGACAAAATATCACAACGCGCCGTAATTAGATACTTCAAAAGTTTTCATTATTATAATTTCGCGAGCGTAAAAGTCGTGCCTTGTGAAGTGTGTTATCGAAAGGGCATTGTTTTTTAAGACATATCAGTGAACCGTTTCTACGTATCTACGGAACAATAACTCGTCGGTATTATTGGCTTTCAACATCACCACCCTTATATCGCATTGCCAGACTTCGTTCGATTCGTTCGAGTGCTTTTTTTTACAACGAATATCGATTTTATTCGAGTCTCTATACATACGCAAATAGATACATATTCTTTAGACGTTGTGAACGAGTTGATTTGGTATTTCTCCAAGCTATCTATTTCTACCTTATTTTGATGAAATTCTTTGAAATATTATTTATCTACCTTGTTCATCTTGAGAAATCTTTAAACATTTTATTATTACCATAAATTGCAACACGATTTACAATTGTAAATAGTATATCGATATAATTCAATCTTATTGCTTATTGAAACGTAATGAAATTAGTAGGAACGACCTCAATGATACAAAATTTCCATCCCCTTTACGCTGGGAAGCCAGCTAAAGATGAAACGTGGTGAGTTCTATATCAGGAAATTCATCTGGCCAAAAGCAACGAAGCCAAGCTGGGCAGCGTAGAATTTACATTACCGATGCGCAAACTGCGTCAAACGAAACACGGGAAAGTGTTTTTCCGAGGTATATACAACGAAAGTTCCTGAATATATATATATACATACAAACGTGTAGTATATGTACGTTTATATTTGGTAGGCACCTGTGCGAATAGATATGCGTTTATTTCACGTTTGCACGGCTACATCCCTGAGTAGTGCGGTTGGAAAATGCGATGTGGCCAGACGAGAGTGGATGAGGACCAATCATTCAATTAACTCTGTCCTATACGATCCTCTTGATGCGATTTTATCTAATAAAGCTGATGCCATGTATGCCTTTAATATAGCCGTGACAAATACTACATTCGACTACGTTTCGTTCAATATCGACATAGTCCGAATAGTATAGGCCAATGTTAATAGGATTTAGATTTTATCTCATTTCTCAATCTTAAATCAAATGTTCTGTATGGATATTTACATGAAATATTGTTTGGTTATATTAAATAATCTAGAGAAAAAAAATAGTCCCCAAAAATTATTCTTTCGTAAAAAATGTTGTTAATATATTTTATTATTTAAATATCTACATAACCGAATACAATATAGGTAGATAGGATATAAGAAAGAAAAAAATAGAAGAAAAAAGAAAAAGGTCCTTCCCACGAAGGTCAAAGGGCAAAAGACTTCTTACTATATCTCTTTTTTTTCTTTCACTCGGTAAAAGTCTGTTCTTCTTGTTTCTTTTTTCTTTCTTTCTTTCTTATGCCCGGCAAGGTTCTAACATCTCGGTTGAAGCTGAGTATATGAACGTATCTTGGAGCCCTCAAATTCGTTTCGTAATCGCTTTTGATCGAGCAACTTCTGATGGATGACTCGCGTCAAGTAGACGCATCGATGCTCTTCGCTGGAGATATATTTCTTATTATTGATCGAACAACGCCGACGCAGACTTCTTTAATAGACGAAATGATCGATCGTACTTCGAGATCTTATACGTAACGTAAACGCGTTGAGTTTTGTGCTAGTTTATAGGGAAGATGTAGGATCGGAATACGTACAATTCGTTTCTTCGTTAAAGTGTGTGTAAATGATAAGAATAAAAAAAATTAAAAATGAAAATAATTAAAAATATCTATTACAAAAATAATATTAAACAAATATTCTGATGCAATGTATCTGAAAATGATATATGTTATAAAAAGTTCTCGACTCTCAAAATTTAATATATTTCTGAAATAAAATAAACAAGAAAACAATATTATATTTAAATACGTTATTTATTTCAGCATCCATGGCAACAATAGCTTCAGCCAGCTAATTATAAAATATATGAAAATTAATTATCCATTTTAAAAGTATTTACAACAACTTACAGATAAAATAATCTCTCAATTTCTATCAGAAAATAGAGCTATATTCGTTATTCATTTTAAATCCCATGCTTTTTTCACTTCTCGCATAGGTAATTATTTCATGTTTTCGATACGCGCATAACAATTATAGCATTATTCATAAAAGAAAAGATTTTTAAAAAAGGAGAGATAAAACGAATATATATATATATAAATCACATTGTGCAAACGCGTCAAGATGAAAGGGTTCTTCATTAGAAATGTTTCTCGAACAAACGTTCGCAGATATTAGGTTCGTTTAATTAGAAAGGAAAGGTAAGGTATATACCTTACTCCGATCTCGATGTAAAACATAGAGGAGAAAGGGGGGAAGAGAGAGAAGGAGAGAAATAAGAGATGTTGCGATTAACTGGCTTCAAGTTTAACGAGTCGCCAATTCGAATCCTCGATAGGGCGTGCCAGCGTTCTGAACGAAGGATAATAAAATCGGGAAGCTCGTAATCCGCGTACGTTGGTAATCGATGCCTGGTTGCTCCGAGAAAGGACCACATCTCTCTATCTCTCTCTCTCTCTCTTTTTCTCTCTATTGATGTTTCTACTATTTCAATTGCACGCTGTATTTTACTCTCATTTTGAACACTTGTTTCTATAATAATTATCCATTGGGGTGTTTGATTCTCGGATTATTCGAATCGTCTGCATTTTCTGGCTCGATAGTAGTTACCACCTATCCAATTGTTATTGTTATTTAACTTTGTTTCCAAACGAAGAGTTGGTTTATTGATAATAACTTTGGCTAAAACTATTTTTTTTTAACCTTTCCTTTATTTGTCGCAAATTATTTTACGTTTTATTATATTGTTCGTTTCCGTAATGAGGATACTGTAATTATAAAATAAGTAATTCTTATAACTTTGTAGCTCGTAATTAACATTAACGACAACATTTTTCTTATTGTTAGTTTCGATGTTATGCTAGAATATTTCTTGATTTTAATTGTAAATTAAATTTTCCATTATTAAGAGCTGCTTGGAAAAATCAACGCGAAAATAGATAGTTAAAATTACGTTTAAATAAACTTTATCATTTATGAATTTGATTTATTTTACGGTGTTTTTTTTTTTTTTTTTGAAGAAGAAGAAGAAGAAGAAAAGTAAGTCCAATGGTAAACAAATTGCAGGCGTAAACTCGATCTTTATTTTCAAGTCGTATATACTAATCCTTTCGAAATTGGTCGCGTCGAGCAAGTTACGATGAGCAGAGTTTATTGTTCGCACTATAACATTCTTCTCCACTGTTAACCTACTTTCCTTTATCGTGAACGTTTTAAAGCGTTCGTCTTAAAGAGTACATACTTAGTCGTACTTAAGCATAAAAGAATATCCTTCTCTTTAAGATGTTTTTTTTAGTAAGCGGCTTAAGGTGACTTAAGGAAATCTTTTTCTTGCGTTGCGAAAAATTCGCGAGAAAGGATGAAAAGAAGGACCGTAGTAGTTACGTCGAGTTTTCGCGCCTTTTCAAAAGATTCTATCCTATGTTATACTTGATGCAAAAAAAAAAGAGAGAGAGAGAAAGAGTGAGAACGAATAAGAACGAGAACGATTCGAAAAGAGAACGTTAAAGAAGATGTAACTAATGCTACGAATAAAAGCTAATTCATTACAAATAAGAGTATAAGAATTCTATTGTTTTAAGTTAACTTCAAATATTCTTTATATATGTTGTTTTTCCCCCTTTTTTTTTAAATATATCAACAAGGATAAGAAAATACGATGATCAGAAGCATTTCTATTTAGAATATTCGAGCAAAATTGTCACAATTTGTTTAAAAGTTTTT
This sequence comes from Polistes dominula, assembly GCF_049000335.1. NCBI lineage: Eukaryota > Metazoa > Arthropoda > Insecta > Hymenoptera > Vespidae > Polistes > Polistes dominula. Next base: position 6,367,680 of record NW_028301147.1, read on the forward strand.
TGACATCCTTTCAAAATCAATACATACAATGTTATACAGTAGCGTCTGATAACTCATATATATGATCTTAGAAGAGGAACGTAGTAAAAACAAAAATGCATAAAGTGACCCTTTGAAGTCATCTTCCAAATATAGCGAATTTTTCGAAGGATACTAAATCCTATCGTTTCGATTCGCGCATAAGTTTCTCCATCTGTCCAGAGCAAGCGACCAACCAACCAGCAGTTCGAGTCACGTATTTTATGAGTTTCGTGAAAATATAGGTGGTACTGGTGTCCGTAATAAGCGCATAGACTCTCTCCCTCTCTCTCATACACACACACATACGAACAAACATACACATATTTTCTCTCTTCCTCTCTTTTCCTTAGTTAAATGATTCATGAGATATCGCAAGATATCTCTTCTTCGTTTTAAACCATCATCTTCGGGCAACGAGCTGTAAAGCTTGAGGTATGAGTCTTGAGTGTAATATGGTCGTACGTTTTAATTTACTACGCTCACTGTCCTCCGATGCGTTCCGCCTCTCCGCCTCCACTCACCCGTCGCGTTAATGACCCGTTCGCTATTTCTACCGGTCTCCTCTTCACCTTGCCGAAGTCGGATTGCGATCGTTTGAATCGTTCACGAGTACTCGAGGAATATAAAACGAATGAGAGAAAGAGAGAGAAGGAGAGAAATCGTGGGACGTTATTGCAAACAATCTCGAGCGTTCTTAATCCTTCGTTATATTTCTACCTTAATATATATATATATATATATATATATATATATATATATATATATATATGCTACTACGTGCATCAAGAATATTCTCGAGATCGTTTTTCCTTCGTCCGTGACGAAAATATATACGCCATGGTTTTCTTCTCACAATAAAAATACTAAATTCTTTCATCTGTGAACATTCGCAAAGAAATATAAGTTCGATTCTCACTTTTCCATTTTCCTCAAACGAGTTCCCTCCTTCCTATTAGAATCGAGTCTAGTCGAGTTGTGGTGAGTTGGAGAACCAACGAAGCGCAGATGAATAGATAGCGGCTAATTTTCTGCGTTCATTAGAGCTAGCGAGAAAGAAAGAGAGAGAAAGAGAGAATGTTCTTCGTACGCGTGTAGACTGGTTGGTCGCGAAGCGTATTACCAACTGTGGTACTCCTACGTGTTTTACACGTCTATGTGTACGTGTTTGTGCGTGCTGCATCTATACATTTGTAGTTACAAAGAAAAAGAGAGAGAGAAAGAGAAATACCTATACTTTGCGGTCGTAGAGATCGCAGCGGGGAACGACGAAACACGCCAAGAGAGCAAATAAAGAGATCCGGCATCCCAGAGAAATCTAATTCCTAATTGGTGCTTCGCTCTGTACCCTGCTCGTGTCGGTTATCTACCGCTATCGAAGCGCACGACCAGCTCTCGACATTACTACTACCACTAGTACGAATTGTGGAGCTGCAGAAAGGTTACTCGAGAACGATGAGAGGCTGTGCACAAGAGAGAGAGAGAGAGAGAGAGAGAGAGAGAGAGAGAAAGAGAGGGAAAGAGAGAGAAAGAGAGAGAGAGAGAAAGAGAGGAAGAGAGATAGTGCGAAAGAGAACGAGAGAAGGATAAAGATAGATACACAGAGAGAATAATGGCTGCGGTTTAACTGTCAGACACAAAAGAGGGTCGAAACTGCCGAATACACGCGCGAACATCAGCAAGTGCGCGCGAGCGCGTAGAGAAAGAGAGACCGAGGGAGAGTGTAGCCTCCCGGGCTCGATTACAAAAATTGAATGTAGCCTCACCTGTCAGATCGTGAGACAGACCGCGCGTTGCCGCGTCGTTGAGTACGTCCTATGTATGTATGTATGTGTGTATGTATGCTGCCACTTGTAATGTCGATTTCGATCGTTAAATCAAAAGGAACAAAAAAAAATAAGAGAGTAAAATAGAAAGAGGAAGAAAGAAAAATTAATCTTTGGCTTTCTTTGCGCGAAAACTTCCTGCGTTAAAGCGTACGTTCTTGTTTTTTAGTTTTTCTTTTTGGTTTTTCTGTTTTTTTTGTTAAATCGTTTAGTACTTATGTACTTATTTTTTTTTTATTCTAAACTTCACGTTGCTTTTTCACTTATTCGCTCTTCATTATAATTTCCTATCAATTTCATAATATAACGGATGTTATTTATTGTAAATTTGCAATTGTCAAACTTCTCCAATAATTATCTGTGGCTAATTAAATATGAACAGCACAATGGTATCGTGTCTCTCTCGGATCGATCTCTCAAATTTGCCCGATCGAAATGTAATCTGATTGCATTAATGTAATGGTCGCAATGTAATTACAATGTAATTAGTCTATGCTTAATGCAGATGAGCATACACTGTGTGTATCTAATAGCTATCGATGTTGAATGTTAACATACGGGGGAATAGGATATGTTAATGTTGCTTCTTGCAATTTCTTTTTCTTCTTTTCTTTTATCGTAGATAAGAGATAAAAAGTTCGTTGCCGTGCGGAGAAAAGACGGATCAACTGAAGTTTTAACTATAAAAAAGAGAGAGAGATAGAGAGAAAGAAAGAGAAAGAGAGGTTAGTAGGGTATCAAACTAATCCCGTTGAAAAATTCTTCCGCTCGATTATACTGTAATCCGACGTAAGGCAGGAGATTAGATGCAATTTACTTCCGATGTGCATAACTTAAATGTTAAAATATACGAAATCCTCCTATTTCCTTTTACCCGTAAATTTAATGTAATCCGATGTCAAAAGAAAAGGAAAGTGAATTTTTTAGTGAAATCATCCACCCTTTTGATTAAACGCTACAATAACGATTACATCTACCAAACGTAAAAGTAAATTATTAAATTGCCTATTACGAAATAATTACTCGACGAAATGTATTAATAACCCGAGTCGGTATTTTTTTATACGTATTCAATATATGTGCTTAAGATACGTTAATATACGCAAGATAAATAGGATCGAAAATAAGCGTTACATGACTTATAATTGTGAAACGAAATTTTTTAAAGAAAAATCGTATCGACCTACGACATTGTAAATTAATTTACTATAATAGTTTAATTAATTCCAGATTAATAAATCAAAGTAATGAAACGATTTGAAAATATCTTCAGTAATACCATATTTATGTATATCTTATTAAACGATAGAACACAGACTCTAAACTATGATTATAAAAGTTGAGTCTAACTAATAGTAGACATCAAATTAATAAGATTTTAGATGTACGCGTAATTTAACATCCTATGAGAGAAGGAAAAAATAGATGGAAGACGAATGGGGGAAGAGGTACGCTGAGAACGATCGTGTCTTCCCCTCCCCCTTCCCTCCCTGTCCCAGCGTCGACGTTTCGACGTTTCCTTCCCCTTTTTCTTCGAATAATTTTCTACGATTTTCTCGCCGGAAGGAACCGGGTCTTGGAGTTTGTATGCATTATGGATTCGCCCGATGACGTTCGTCGACCGTTTCTCGGATAAATCGGTGTACAAAGTAGGGAGAAAGGGAAAAGTTCGTCTTTTCGGTGTTCGTACGTGTGGAGGTGGAGAAACGGAAAGGGGTGAAAGCTCGATGTAACATGACGATCGTAGTAATGCGGCCAATTTATTCGTTACAATCGGTACGATTCGAGGTTCGAATCGTTGACTCCTCCGTTTTCTCCATTTCTCCCCATGGTCCTCTTATTCAAATCGCATCTTCCAGAGGCCATTTTCGATTCGCAACAAAGGTATTGACAAAACCGTTTCCCTCATGTAAAATTCACGAAGATGAATATACTACTTTTTTTTATTCCTGTATCTCCAATATAGGGGTGGGGACAATGTCTGAAACGATCCGTTCAAAATTATCACGATAATATGTATTTTCTCTCTTTTTTTTTAATATTTTTTATTTTTTCATAGGTCGTATTTTTCAACACAATAAATTTATATCTTTCTCTTTTAATTTTTCTTTTATTTCAATTCTTTTTTTACTTTTTTGTTTCAAAGATTTCGAAGAAACCCTTCGGAAACTGCAAGCCGTGTAATACGAGAAGAAGCATTAAAAGTCTCTTCCCTTTTTATGGCGTCCATACCATGGAAAATTAGCCTCGCGTAGAATTAAGATATAAAACAGTATTTATTATAGTAACGCGTCTATCGCATTCCTTCGATAAAACAAGCTAGTCGTGTTCAATGAACGGATAATAGCATCGCTAAATATCCAGTTCACACTAAATGCAAGGAAAGCCTTTACCTACTCGCGTTTACCTAACTACTAGCTCGAATAGTAACGATCATCTATCGCGCTTTTAATCGACGCAGTTCGGTAAACGAGAACGTTACATACTCCTAACGCAATCGTTTTACCTATTGATTATCTCTTACCAGTCCTATCGAATAATTGGTTTTAATCGTTACGATAATTCCTCGTTAAACTCGTACTTTCTCAATAATTATACACTTTCATAACGAGATAGAGTAAATACCTTCATATGAGAAATCGAATATTTTTACAGGCTTCGATACCTAACACATACAATTGTGGAAATGTTGTGTATATATATATATGTAAGAAGATGCTCTTTGGAACTAATTAAAAAGTCTAGGGTAGCAGTATTTGCTTGTTAAAAAGAGAAAAAGAGGAAACTGGCTAATTAGAAAAGAGGAGAATAGATCGGAGGTTAAAAGAATGAGAAAGAGAGAAACAGAGAGGAAAATATATAGAAGTCGTTGAAACGTTCAATAGACGACTCGACTCGCGCAAGGATGATCGCGATTACGAGTTGTGTCGTATAGAAGAGAAGATCTCTTCTCCCTTCTCTCGTTTGTGGGAACGACATCCTACGAAACATTCTTCTGAAGTTAAAATGAGAGGGAAAAAGAGAGAGAAAGAGATAAGGAAAAAGAATGAAGGCGCATTACGCGCAATCGCGAGCCTCTTTGCTTTCGTTTGTTTCGACCATTTCGTTAATGGAGCCGTTTCTTGGAATAGGTAGAAGTAGCAGCAGCAACAACAGCAACAGCAGCAACGCCGGCAGGTAGTACGCCAGGCCAAGATTTTCTTTTTCTTCGGTTTCTAGAGTTCCTCCTCGTCACTGATCGCCGGCACCCACTATTCTTCTCCCACCTCCGATTTCACCTTCGCCTCTTGCAACAACGACGACTACGACTCGATTCCAATTCTCAAGAAGGTACGATCCTCCTCTTTACTTCCCTTCAAGTTCTCTTCGTACTTTTCCTTTTCCTCCTCTTTCGAAGCGAACGATGCCTTTGTTCAACTACCGGCCATTATTTCCAGAATGGCTCGCGTTAAACGGCCATCTGTACTCGCTCGTGTGTACCCGACATCTCCCTCCTCTTTCTTCTCTTCCACCTACTTCTGTATGTATCCTATCTGCCACTTCCACCCACACCTCCCACTGCTAGCATCCCAACAAGAAGATCGTACAATGGCGTTAATCGCAACTTCTTTCACACCGAACCGCTATTGCCCTTATCGCGAGACCACGATCGGTAGTTCAGGCTACTGGCACTCCACAACCCTTCTATTTCTTTTTTTTCCTTCTCCTTCTCTTTCTCTTTTTCCTTTTTTTCCCCTTCTGTTGGTTCAGCCGATCGCAAATTAAGCCGACAAGCAAGCAGCCTATTGCGTATCTTGCGAATGTGTGCAACATAAGACACGGTAATATATGTGTGTACGTATGTATATAAATACGTACGATTTTTGTTGAACAGGGAAGAAGGTCTGAATTTCGTTCGAAAGTCGATCGGTGCGAATCGTTTTTGTGCCTACCTCAGCACGATTCTTGCATCAAGGTGAAAAAGAGAAACGTAGCTCTGATGTGTTTGTGCGTCAGAGAAAAAAAGAGAGAAAAGTCTTCTCCCTCTTTACCAAGGCGCATTCCGTTCGCGTGGCTCACCAAAATTCTTCCATGGGATTTTTATATACGTACTTATTTTCTTTTCTTCCCATATACGTGTTTGTATTATCATTTTATAAAAATCTCGAAATAAAAGATATTTATTCCTTACACTTTTAAATTATGCTAAATGTATTTGATTCTATTATGTAAGCCACTTTTATATTAAATCGATTAAATTCATAAAACCAAGAAAAAATATAGTATATCGTCCTATCATTTGTTGATTATTTAGTGGTATTAAAAATAAATAATTAATTAAGTGTATTGATAATAAAATTGAAAAAATTCTATAATTAAAACTTCTGCATATTAACGACTCACCTATAATGAATAAAATCACAACTAATGCTTTTATATAAACATATGTATTCCTTATCAGAAGATTCTTTAATCAATTACAACTGGTTTTCTTGTAAAGTTCTATTTTGTATTAGAAATAAACTTAATACCCCAAAAGCAAGTCTTACTTTGAAAAGAAAAGAAAAAAATTGGAGAAAAATTAAAAAGGAAAAAAGAAAAGAAAAAGTATATCGTTGCGCGAAACTCTTCTCTCTCTCTTCATTTTTTTCTCTCTCCTATCACGAACGTTATCCTTTCTAAGAGCTCCTTTCGAGGTTCGTCGGTAGCTCGGCAAAAGCTGGTAAGTGGCAGAGTTCGGTTCTATCGAATACGACGACTTCGATTTCTTCTTATCTCGTCACGAAGGAAACGTTTACGAAGCGCGCTCCTCGACGAACTCGTACGTGCTTCAAGATACCGATCCCCGCTGTTCGTTCTTTCATCCTTTTCTCTTCTAATCGAATACTAATAACTCCTCGAAAGGATGCAACACGCCCACGCTAAACCACGCGTGAATTTCTTTCTACTATCTTCTTTCTTTCTTTTTTTTTCTTTTTTCTTTCTTTCTTTCTCTCCCTTATTCTCTTTCGATCTTTCGCCCATTCCCTTTCCTTGTCTATGTCCAATTACTATCTACAAATATATGTATGTATAGAACGATATCATATAGTTTTGCTTGGTCTTCTTTTCTCTATCTCTTTTTTTTCTCTCTCTCTTTTTCTCTCTGTCTCTTTTATTATCTCTCTAATACCCTAGCAAACCCTATTCAAGAACTTTCTTCGATTTCGCCGCGTAGGCAAACGTTTCTCTCATAGCATTCTTGTCTTTCCACTCACGTACGAAGAAAATTAGGATACGAATACCAAACTTCTCCAAGTTATAAGATAGAAAGTATTCGAATTAGTAAGTCAATTGTCTGGTGTTTTTTTTCCTCCTTCGATTGTCTATCAAGGATAAATACTTTTTGCTTTATATCCTCTTGGACACTTAATTCTTTTTTTTTTTTATTCCAGAAAAGTTAAATGTCGAAAAACGGTTGATAAGAAATATAAAAAAGAAACAAGAAATAGGAAAAGAGAAAATCAACTCTCATAAAATGTCGAATCCTCGAATTAACTCACTTTCGTAGTCTATCCAAACGTTCATATCCTCCCTCCCTCTCAAAATCCTATCTCAAGTGAAGATCTGAACCTCGTCTCGAACCGTTCTTTCGATATAGTCCTTAATACACGATTCCCTAATCTCATCGGTGCCGAGATTGAAAAAAAGTAAAAGAAAGGGAAAAGAATAAAAAAAACGGGGACGAAAAAGATCGGTCCGCGAAAAGAAAAAAAAAGAAAAAATTGGAAGGAAAGAGGAGATGAACGGTACGTGAGAGAGTTAGGAGGAGAAAGAAAAGGAATGGGAAAGAAGAACACGAGAAGAAAATGAGAGGTAGGAAGGGAAAGGTTCGGCCACGAACCGAATCGATTGGAAATAAGCCGATTGCTACCTGCACGGAGGTCCGAGTGCAAATCTCATACGCTTGTTCCGACATTTCCAGTCTTAAGACAAAAAGATGAAAAAGAGAAAAGTAGAGGAGATATACATGCAGATTATAATCTTCGCGACAAGGATCATAGGACATAAAATGAAGAATGCAATAAAATAAATGATAAATCATAAAAATTACAAACTAATACTTGAAGTAATATTAGTGAAGTTAAATAAACGGAAAAATCGATAATAATAATAACAATAATAATAAACGTATATGTATATGAAGTAGACATAAAAATAAAAGAATCCAGAGAATACGGAATTCTTCTTGTCTACGTTTTGGAAAATCTTTGATGACGAGACAACTACGATGAGATATGAAAAATATGAGAAACGGCTTCGCATTATTTGCGGAACGCTACTAGCGAAATGACTTTGAGGATATGCATTTTATATGGAAACACATATATGTAAATGCATGGAAGGAAAAAGAGTGTCAAGGATAGAGAAGAAGGGGAGAAAAAAGAGCAAGGAAGAGTGAAAGCAAGGGAAAGAAATCTTTTGAATTACGATTAAGACAAGAGAAATGACGTTAAGGAATACTTTTTCTTAATAACGATATTTTTACTCTTTTCTGCTTTTATTTTCATTTCATTAAAATCTAAAATTCGAAGATGCACCGAAATACATAGGTATTACATACTACGTAAGAATAAGAAACCGATTCCTAGGAGTTATTTTATACAATTGCAAAAGCAATGCTAGAGAGAGAGTTCGACATGAGGAAACTCGAAAGTTCTCTCGTTATGCTCTGGACCCCAAGTAACTCCCTTGCATCCGTGGAAACGCACCGATCTCAATGGCTGATAACACTAACTAAAGATTCTATCGGAACTAAGCTACTTCGCGACTCGTCGAACCTTCTCCCTTTCCCCATTCCTCCTCCTCTTCCTTCTTCGGATAATACGACCACCGACTTCAATATTGATCTTCGTTAACCTTACTACTGATCTCTAAGCTTCTCTTACTATACCGAGAAAGTAACGCAGAGAATATTCCTAACCGTTATTCACACAAAATTGACTTTCGTCGACTTGTAAAACGATTTAATATTTAATATACTCAAGCTCAATATAAATTATAAAACGTTAATGGGGAGGGGGGAGGTTAAATTAAAAAAAAAAAGAAAATAAGAGAGAAAGAAAGATATTCTATGCAAAAATATCATTAGTTGAATCTTGAAAACTCATCTAACATAATGGCAAATAGTTTATTCTTTGACGACATTTAAGAATTTTAAACGACAGTCAAAGATATATAAAGAGAAATAGAAGATGATAGGAAGAGAAAGAGAGAGAAAAAAACAAAGAATCTTTTGAAAGCTCGTTTTCTACGGATCCTACTCGATACGGTCTTAATCTCTCTTTCTATCTCGCTCTCGGCTTTTTCCTTCTTCCCATCGTCTTTCTCTCTCTCTCTCTTTTTCTCGATCAAGACTTGGCCTTCTCCTTCTCTTGAATTCGTCCGGCACTTCACCGCGGCTTCCTAATAAAGATCCATTTCTCAACGTTACGACAGCCCGATAAGCAAGGCCACAATTTCAATTACGGTGTTAAGCCCGGCGAGATCGTTCGACCGTAAAAACTGCGAGACTATAACCGAGATACTAAGCAAGTAAAAATCGACGATACTTCCTGCGGGCTTCCCCTTCCCTTCCTTTCCACCTCCTTTCTCTCACTCTCTCTCATTCTATCTTCCTTCCTTGCTCATAACTAGCAGAAAGAAAGTACAAAAGAGAGATAGAGATAGAGATAGAGAGAGAGAGAGAGAGAGAGAGAGAGAGAGAGAGAGAAAGAGAGAAAAAGTGAAAAAAAGTGGTAAAGAACGAAAGGTAGAAGAGAGAACGTAGGAACCGAGGTTTGACTCGTTAATATATCAGATTATGCTGGAACACCGAGTCTAATTTATACCACAGTAAACTGCAAGCTGCACCTCGGGCCTCTCCACCGTCTGCCATTTTTAATGCGTCCTTAAAGCGTCGCGTCTCTTAAAAGATTTCTCCCCCTCACCCTACTATGAAATCCTCACCCTTTTCTCTTTCTCTCTTTCTTTCTTTCCTTCCTTCTATCTTTTCTTTTTTTTCTTTGTCTTCTTCTTGTTTGTCTTCTTCGTCTTACCATCCCTCCTTCCTCCACCTTTCGATCTTTCCCCTTTTCTTCACTCTTCATTTCTTTTTCATCATTTTTTGTCTCTCACGATGCTTTTTTCATTCCAACCAATAAACCAAACAACCAACCAAGCAGTCACCCTTGCAATTTGTTTTGATAATTCATGTAGAATGTATTTTAATAGGTAAAACTTGTTTTTAAAAATATGTTAAAATTACAACAGTAATTGGATGTTGATTGAATTATTGGAATAAGTTTAATAAATTATTATTACAATCGATTATATATTTTGAACTAAATGATTATGAGAAGATATTTGATGAAAATGAAAAATAAGGTGAAAACGTTGCATTACAAATCACGTTTTTTTTACTTTTTATATTTCTTCAATCCACCTTTAAAATATATCTCACGTGATGAGATATACCTTGTAAAATAGTCCCATTGTCTGTTGAAATTCTTCTCTGAGATTTTTCTTTATATTCGTCTCTTCGCACGCTTAAAACTAAACGTAGGAAGAGAAAGAAAAGAAATAAGGAAGGATAAAATAGAGCTGGCTAAAGTTTTTCTTTATCGGTAGACGAACATACACAAATGAAAAAAGATTATACTTTTTCCTCGAAGCTCATTTATTCCTCTCACTTTCATTTTACCGTTCCATCCTTCTTCTTTTTCTTCAACTTTTTCTTTTCTTTATCTTTTGATATTATCTTTTCTTGTTGAGTTCCCATCAACATTTTATTCTTCTACTTGATATAACATTTTCGAATGAGTTATATTTATTTTATTTTCTTGAAATAATGCATTATTGTATACTGCAATTATACATATGATTGAGCATGCAAAAATTCATATACATTTATTATATTATTATATTTTTGTTGTTGTTATTCTACTTCTTCTATCTTCGTTGAGTTTCGTTTACCTCTTACATTTCTATCAAGCTACTTCAATGATCGAAATTTTCACGAAATAGCCCATACACGAAATAGGGAGAAAACGGAGCGGGAGGAAAAGGGGGTGGCTGAAGCGGTTGTAAGCGTATCTCCGGCAATTTTTGGTAATAATTCGCTTGGCCGGATATCGAAATGCCGATAGAAATTTCCGCGCGTTACGCATGGAACGATCATAATCCAATAGAGGTGAAATTGGTGCATTTTAATGCATTTCGTATCGTTCGTCGCTTTAAACCAGTCCGACTGTTACAAACGTATTATCATTCCTGACAAATATTTGAAATATTGGAATGAATGTAAAAAGACCGATGTTGAGAGACGACATCGATTGGTGTTGAATTTTAATCGGTATTCTTGTAAAAAAAAAAAAATTACATAATTATATCGATACTTTAATTAGGATACACTCGTAACAGTATATTTCATCGATGTTTAAGTCCGTGTATGCCTTCCAGTATTACAATCCTGATACTATCGTACAGTATACCCAATAAATAAATAAAAATCATAATAATGAATCACAATAATCTTCATATAAAGTATTGAAAGTGAAGTATTTTTTTTTCAATTGTTCACAATAAAAAAATCATTTTAAAAAATTCGATCTGATATTTGTGGTTAGAATTCCGAACATATATCGGGAATAAGTTCACGATACAAATCAACGAACTTATACAAAAGCAAAACTGCGCGGACTCGTTAAGTCGAACGTTATACAAGTAAATAAGTATGCTTGGATAAAAGTGTCTTTTTCTAATGAATGACAAAGGCCTCCAGCTAGTTCTATACTCGCTCATCTCGTAAGAATATTTTAAAAGCTCACAATCGTCGTTCTTTTCTCTAGCTCGTAATAGTCTTCTCCTTGTTCGAGCTTGAAAGATGAAACTAGGACGCGTTGAAGTAAAATTACAACTTGTCCATTGTTTTCATACTTCCCGCTACTATTTTTCTTTCTTTTATAATTTTCTTTTTCCAACGATCAAACGAATATATATATTTGATCAAATATTTTCAACAAGAATTCGAATTTTCAAACGTTTTCTAGAATATGCACCAGGAACTCGTTGAAAAAAATGCATTTTTCAAAATTGCTCCACTCATCGTCTTTGATTACATTGAAATTCCATGAAAATGTAAGTTATGATATTACAAAGTTCTATACTGGACGCTACTTTTCTTTGCTTCGCATAAAAGGGAACTTTAACAATGAAAGTATGCCACTGCCCGTAACTTCCGAAACTGGTTGCCGTTATCACGAATGATTTATGACGAATCTTCTTAGAACCTACGAACGATATGCTACGTGCGATGCGTTCTCGAACGCTTTTATCGGATTCTAGATATCTCCATATATATATATATATATATATATATATATATATATATATATATATATATATATATATATATATATGTATACATATAGGAGAGAAGAAAAGAGAGAAAAAGAGAGATAGAAGGAACCAAGGAAGACGTCGTTTTTCAATATATGATAAAGGGCACTAAAGCGAGCCAAAATAACAGTCTAACAAAATGTATTACGTACCAACTCTATCGAAATAAGCTATTTTATTTGAACTTTTTTTTTCTTACCTGATAAATCTTCTCTATTGACGATATCTTTTTTTGACTAACAATTCAACAAATTTTTGTTTGCCTACCTAACGTTACTAAACCTTATGTTGATAAATATTTTAAACTAGATATGAAAAAATTTCTAGCATTTTTTATCATCTTGTAATCTATCAGCAAACATCTAACTATATACACACCTCTCTTTCAGTATCTATATTTTTTTGAAATCGAAAAAATATCAATTCGATAAAAGGAGAATAAGACACAAAGGAACAATGTATTACGTTCTCAACGTTTTTGAAAATTCAATATTTCATTTATGTGAATTTCACGTTAGAAATAGTCGAAATGAAAGGAAGAGAAAATGAGAGAGAAGTAATAAAAGATAAGAGAGAGCGCGAGTAGCGGTTATAAGGAAACCATGTGTTTTAGAAACGCTACGCAGCGAATGGCTAATTATTTCGCTCTCCCTTTACTCCGTCTTTATCTATACGCCCTTTTCTCTTTCCTTGTCTATTCTTTTTCCACTCTCTCTCTCTCTCACTCTCTCTCTCTCATTCTCTCTGTGATTATAATTCTTTCCGGAATACCGAAAGAGAGAGAATTGTACAAAAGATTACGAAAGGAGGTTGCCCGGAACAAATAGTATGCTTGCGAACAAGCTCGTTTTAACAAAGATCGTCCGTGCTTAAGAATAATTATTAGCAATAATTTTTCATTATCAAGCATTGCGAGATAATCAACATATTCGTTCCCCGCGCCCCTAAACATTTTTTTTCTTTCTTTTTATGTGAGTAAAGTATTTACTACATTTTTACATATTGTAACAGAGTCTAACGAATAGTAGCTCGTTATGGAGGATTCTTAAAAAATAGTTTAACTATTAAATAAAACTATTTCGAAAAGGGAAAAAAACAAAAAGAATCACATTATATTACTAAAGTTTACACAAATACTTTATAAAAGCAGAGAGAGAGAGAGAGAGAAAATATAAACGAAAGTACAAACAAATTATAGCTAACGATAAAGTAATAAATATATTATAGCAATTTCATTTTTAATATTGTACGTTGTGTGTCTTTTTATTATGATTTTTTTCTTTTCCCAGATCTTTCCATTTTCGGAATAGGAATGATAAAAGGTCTCGAAAAAAAGCCATTAGGCTATAGAAAAAGAAAAACAATTAAAAAAAAACCGATTATTCAATTAAAAGACGGCCACAATTCGTATCGCTGACAGAATGACTTCTCTAATTAATAAACTAAAAGCGAAGAAAGTTCGAACGTTGAATGGAAAACTTGTATTAAAGAGCACGTCAGGCTCAAATCCATGAAAGTTTGGATGTGGCTTCCCGAACTTGGCTTCTCCACTTTACGAGACACAATCCGGTGTCCGGGTGAGACTCGTAGAACTCGCTAGAGAGAGAGAGAGAGAGAGAGAGAGAGAGAGAGAATAGTCGCCCCTTACGAAGAAGGAAAAGAGAAAACCAAAGTGGATGGAGCCAAGTGGTGGTTGGCTCCGTGCTACCGATATCGCTGCTGCCATCCGAAATCATTTTCGAATGGAAATAAACTATGTAGCCTACGGGTTGCGAATCGAAACTGCCAGGCAGAATTTGTTGCACGAAAATACGTATCTGCTATTCGGTTTTTTTTTCTTTTTATTTTTCATTTTTTTTATATGTGCAATATTTTATCATAAAAAAAAGAAAACAAGAAAAAAAGAGAGAGAGAAAAAAACAAATTCACACGATAGAAAGTATGGAAAATTTTGAACAATAAAAGAACGGAGATGGTAATATCTCTTCTCTTACAAGTATCATCTCGCGAACAACGCGATAAGTCATGGATAGAAGCGTATAGGCAAACCATCGAATTGGCTGTCACTCCAACCTAGAAGGATATTGTTTTTAGGCTGCGGTTTCGCCCGGTGTACTCTCCTGGGAAATTGGACCTGCAAGCGAGGTACTCCGAGCCCGCTCATTTATTACCCGCCACTTTACCTCTGGGTGGTCAAATTTAGTGGGAGTAAAATGGTAGGTATGGGTGAGGCTTAGAGTAGGATGGAATGCATTTCCGTTAGAGAGAAAAGCAGATAACGCAGTCGGCGAACAGCCGACAAGATTCGACGTCGAATTGGCAGATCGCCCAAACCCGCAGGTTTATTAGTAGAAAAATATTTTTTAAAAAAGGTACGTAGATAGTAACATTCCATTCTATCAACTACTATCACTTTCAATTTCGTAAACCTATTTTTTGTTTCATTCGTACGACTGAGTTCATCGACTCGCGGAGAAATATCATCGTAAACTCCGATGTACACGCTCGTTGAACAGCGTCACGAATTTTTATCATCCTCTTTAGAAAAGTTTGCAATTCGCCCTAATCCGATCCGATTAAATGCATTCCAATCACAACGTTGAAACTCGAGGGAAACTGCGTTTTCCGAGAAATTTCCGAATCGACGACTCGACTTCAATGATCGCTTGTTGTTGAATCGACAGGTTTATATTTTTACAATGACTTAGTTGAAATATACAAAAAAAAAAAAAACAAAAATACAAACCTACGAGAAACTATCTAGTAGATATCTATTATAAGTAAAGACGAGCCTCGACAAAATTATATCGTCGAACGTAAAACTAACAAGTAATCTTCTACGAAAGACTCAACTTTGACTAATAAAGAATTTGCCTTTACGAGATTCTGCCAGTAAGTCCTAAAATCGTACGAAATGAATGTTGAAAATGCGTTGGCCGCACTTGGAATCTTGTAGATGCATATCAATACCGACTGGAATTTTCATTACGAATCGAGGGATCCTTCACAGGTCTTTCTTCTATTCTTCAAGAAAACGAACTAGATTTCCCTTCTTTTTTTCTTTGCCAATCTCCTATTTTCGATTCAAGAGAGAATAATAATCCGAGTATGCAATATTAGTCTATATGTCCGGATAATAAAATTTTTTCTTGTTTTATTCTTATACATATATATATCGATCCATTGTCAATCATTTCTATTCAGGATATTCTCCGTTATAAAGATGTTATTGAATTTTTCTCCTTTTTATTATCCTATGTCGTATCCTTCAGTCGTCGTAATATTATGGATTATACGCTAAAAATATTAAGGATTATGCATTTCAATGTATGAAATATATCTTATATTTCACACGTTAGTATATATAAGTAAATCTAATAAAAGTATATTAAAAGGAAGAAAAAGATCCTGGTATGTGGTGCTTATCTTCCGAAACATACATATGTCTGTTCGCGATAATGAGTATTATAGCGTCCATACTGTATAACGAACGTTAGTACACCTCGGAAGCGATAGCATCCAGAGTCGTAAGGTACATAGCTACCTTGTCTCTCCAGATATTCCCTTAATTCGTACTGTTACACTACCTACTCTTCGCGTATTCCATGAAATCGATAGTGATCGCACCCGGTCGCTGTCCTGAGTCAAACAATAGCTGTCATCTCGATCATTTTTCTCTTATTGTTTAGAAACCAGTTTCATGTTCGTACGTTACGTACCAACAATTCTCTGAATTCTACGAAAACGTAATACGCAGAACATTCCAGTGATTATAACTCTTCTTTTTATCATGTAATAAATAAATAAATTTACTATGATCTAGAACAAGCTTCTTAAAATTCTTGGAATTTTCGTTAATGATGTCCCTTTCAATTGTTATCATTCTATAATATAAGACATGAGAAGAGAAATGTTTTAAAAAGTAAAAAAAAAAAAAAAAATTGAATAAGAAGTTATCATATCACTTTACAGCATCACATACATTTGTCATTCATTTTTGTAACTACTTACTTAAGACTTTCTGTTGATATAGAGTACTCTACAAAGAAATTAGTCTATTTAGAAGTCATCTGACTTATGAATAATTTATACTCGAGATAAAAGCGTTTCTATCTTAAAAAGAAAAGTTTTGTCGACTCTTTAGAACTGGTTTTTCCAGTTTCAGTACGCATACATACCCACTTTTGACATAAAATAAGATGCAAAATACAAAAAAAAGAAGATAAAAAAGAAAAATCCATAACATATAAGAGAAAAAGACAAAATTACGAGAAGTCGTCTAAGAATAACGTTCCGAAAATTTTCCTGATTGAGAAATAGATATTATATGCAGAATAAAACAAGGATAGAAGAATTCTTCGTTTTGATCATGTCGTATTCTGGCGCCAGATGATCGCCTTGAGTACGTCGTCGTCCTCGTTCTCTCTCTCTCTCTCTCTCTCTCTCATCTCGTTTCATCGTTATCTTCCACAGTTCAAAATACGAAAAGAAATCTTAGGTTAGATTCGTTCGAAGCAAGTCAGGCTACTCACCGAGTTATCGAAGTCGACCAACCGTTCGTAAAGGGACGATCGATAGGGAGCATCATCGAACTCGATCCTCGAGTTAGAATTTTCGAAATCGTTTCTTAGAGACACCTGCCCCTCTTTTTAAAGAGGACAACCGAACGATGGAACGACGATAACACTCGATGCATTCGCATAAACGAAAGGGTTCTCCGTTGTTTGCAAGCCACCAAGGACGATGACGGCCAATAGGATAGTCCAAGTTGGCTCACTTTTACTGATGACACGATAAAACTCAACGAGTCATCAATACTTTTCAGAACGACAACGATTTGAATGAAATATCGTTAAGACTGAGAAGTCCGAAACTCGAACGCGGAATGCATCCTAAGAAACTTATAAGAATTCAGCTCAGTTAATGATATTGTAATGAAAATGATCGATTAACTAAAGGGAGAGACAACCATGTGTTCTGTAAACATCCTTTCAATGCCTATGAATGTCTCAGACATGTATTTACTGTACTGGCATTTTGCATTGGTCATACATCAAATTGTTTCTTACTAGTTGATAGTATGATAATTTATTTATACTTATTTAAAAGCTTTATAACAGATAAAATGACTGATATTTAATAAAAGGTATACTTTTTACACCAGAATGTGGATATTAGTTACTAAATAAAATATTATACGGATAATGATAAAATAATATTTATAATTATAATTAAAGTAAAATCAAATGCAGAATTTTAACTGAAAGTTTAAGTTTAAAATGAATATTACCAACATTTTCTCCACGGCCGATGCACCGTAGGAATATTTTCGTGTCCTGGTCGTGATTTGTTTAGGGTTAATTTATGAATAGAACAATTCTACGAATTTGCATGTTGGTATTCTTATGAACGTTGACTTTTTTTTAACAATAGCATTAAATATTTTATGTATCGCTAATTACTGTCACGAGCGAAATACAAATTTCACATGTAACATTCTTGAGCCAAAACGATAAAACTTGAATGTACCTGTATCGCATAGTTAGATTTTCGAGAGGTATAAAACGCAACCGACGAAGCGAGAATTCGATAACGTAGTCTTCAAAAATATGTACTTACTCGTGCTTGCATACATTGAGATCCCGATTAGCGTTGTGTTACGTTGGTCCGTGCGTGACCCGTCTCTGTGATAGGGTAAAAACAACGATAGTTCTTTTCTTTCCTCTTAATTAAGAACTCGGAATTCGCTTCGCTTTTAGAATAGGTACAGACATACTCGTATCATGATCACGATCATATATGTAACTTACACGCATATATTTACATTTATACATAGTTATCTACCTATTACATTCCAATGTAAATTGTCAGGTATCCAGTAATTCCTATTTAATTCGTGCCGATGCACAAAT